>NC_048269.2:12747375-13361138 GCF_005286985.2 Setaria viridis
GGAATCAAAGAACAGACTAAAGAGGCCACCGAATGGAACAAATATTTAAACATTTTGACCACGTCTACTTTACATCCAATCACTCCCTCCTTGCCCGCTAGCCCCTGGCCCTGCCTCCTCTCTCGGTCCCTCCAGGACTTGGCGTTGACGAAGCGCAGGTGCATGCGCGCAGCAGCAATGGCCAGCAGGACTGTGGACTGCAGGGGCCTGTGGCCCGCAGGTTGGGGGCGTCTGGTGACGGCTAGCAAGGAGAGGGGCGGGTGAGAGATCGAGCCGCTGATGGGTGAGGGGCCAGATGGGGTCAGCACTCAGCAGCGGCCATCGCCCATCAGCAGCTAGTGGCGGGATGCGCCGCGACGTGCAGGATGGGGGCGATGGCGGCTTAGCTAGGAGAGGGGTGGGTCATGAGTGAGGGAGAGAGTTAGGGTTTGGAACTTTACCGGAAGCTTATATACCCATGGTAGTGGGCCTCGGTGTGGTGGGCTGCTAGGCCGAAACATGGCTTATGTCGGCTAGTAGCAGGGAAACGGGGATGGGGGACGGTGAATCATCCCCGTCCCCTGCATCCCCGATGGGAACAACATTTATCCCGTTTAATTTCTCGTGGGGATCAAAATCTTACCATCCCCGTCCTCTAATGGAAGAATTCATCGTGGGAAATCGGGGAACGGGGCCTGTTGCCATCCTCCACCCAGACGGGGAGGGCATCGGCCTCGTCTCACTCCGCTCACACGGGGGTGGCACCGGCGCTATCCCATACTCTTAGATGGTGAAGTCGTCCACTTCCGCCCATGAGTCAACGACGCCGGACACTACTACCTCGCCGCCCTCAGCTTTGACAGCTGTAGCAGTAAGTCTACGCACTTCTCATTCTAGCTATTCGACTCCAAGGGTGAAAAATGGAGCAGATTACCTTTTTCTCTACAAGGTGATCTTCCCTCCCACATTACAACCAAGGCTATCGCACTTCGACAAGATGGTTTAGTGGGCTTTGTTGACCCATTGTGGGGAATTGTCATCTGCGATGTGCTTTGCCATGAAACCCAGAGCTATCAGCCTTTGCCCTTGGAAGCCATCAGACGTGAAGATTACTTGAGTGACCCCATGCTTTTTCGGGATGTCACAGTTGTTGTGGGTCAGCTCACTCTAGTCGAGCTGCGCCATATCGTCAAGCCAAGCAGTAAGCTGAGTTCCCGCTGGACCTGGGAGGTCTCCACATGGAGCGGGAAGGTGACTCATGGTTGGGAGCAAAATTGGCGACCGAGCTACAAAGTCCAGTCTGGTGAGTCTGGTGATATCTCAGTTGACATGGACACTGACAATGTCACGTTGCTGCCTAAGGTGAAGGACAATGAAGGTGTGCTGAGGCCAACCTTAGAGAGGCTTTACACAGCTCTTCCTTTGTACTCAGCTTGATCAACAAAGGTGTTGTTTACATCACGGGTAAGTTAGACGTTGAGAAGAGAAGGCATTGGTACTGTCCATTAACATGATGAGACGGAAGCTAGCAGGAGTTGCCATGTTTGATGCTGAAAGAATGGTTGGCATTACTTTTAGCTATAATTGTATGCAATCTAGGATCCCTGATTATCTCAACCCAGGTGATCACCTATTCTTTTCACCTGCATATGGTTACTTCTAAATTAAAGTTTACATGATCTAGATCAATTTGACAGGTATAAACTTCTATGTAGTTAATGAGAATATATTTTTTTTCATCATGTGGTAGTTTAGATATGGGCTTATCTTTTGCTGCCATTTGTTCTGGCAAGGAATTAAAATTATATTTGAAAAGTTGGTTAGCCAGTCATTGCTTGCATCATTGAAAATATTTCTTTTCTATATTGGTTTCCTTATTACTAATATACTGTCAATTGTTGATTATTCCTAAACATACATGCTTATTGCTAAATACACACGCTGCTGCCTAGTAGCGGGTAATAGTTTGACACAAATATGCCGTGGTGTGGCAGGTGTGCTGAGTTACTTTGCACTGACACGTTGGCCATTTGCTCGATGCATGATTAAAGCGAAAGCAGAAACGACATGGCATATTTAATATGGGATACCCTCACAAGCTGACTAATAGAATCAATGAGGAGTATGATGCCTTTTATCCACAAATGCAACTATCAGGTGGTGCTGAAGAGCAACAAGATACCGGAGACACTATAGATTTGGATTAGTGTTCTATTAAAAAGGGATGTTTTATGATGTGCTATGTTTTTTGTGGTGAAGTCTTATACCAAATGGCATAGGTCTACGTCTAGCTTGTTGAAGTTCTGTATCAATAGTTGTGGCGAGTTTTGGATTAGTGTTCTATTAAAAAGGGATGTTTAATGACGTGTTATGTTTTTTGTGGTGAAGTATTAGACCAAATGGCATAGGTTTGCGTCTAGCTTGTTGAAGTTCTGTATCAATAGTTGTGGCTAGTTTTGTATTAAGAAATGTCAGTTTCATGCCATGATATATATTATCCTTTGTATGTAAGACTGCAATGGTATTTGTTGGATTTGCCTCTGGCATGCCAGTTCTATTTCTCTTTACTATGATACTCTTCTTGTGTTCAGAAGGGGATGTGTAAAAATGGTTTTGCGTGCCCACTGTATATTTGAGTTTTGTGCATGACTTTGTGCAAGACCTAGACCACTTGATTGCCTAGGCAATTGATATACTTGACTAAACCATTCATATTGCATTCCTGAAGATAGTACTACCCTGTTGATACATCTATTTGCCATCACCAATACAGCATGAGCTGTACTGCTTTAGGCTTGAAGCGTCAAAGATGGAGAGGCAGAATCATCTATAGCAGTGGAAGGCACTAGGAAATATCTAGCTGCGATATCTCTCCAGTTAACAGCCATAGCATTCTTCTTGGGTAGCAGTCGAAGGTACTGGTAGCCTGTGCTATCATTGATTCTTGGAATATGGGTCTTCACGACAGCGATTTGAGTGCAGCCTGTAGATAATTGACATACTCTCCACAATGGCTTCTACTATTTTGTGATGTGTTAATTTCTTGTAATAGTAACAAGAAGCTGGGATGCTGCTGCCTTAACTGGATACCACCCGGCGATAAAACAGGGTTAGGATTATCTTGTTTTTTTTTGTCTAGTAACTGATTACCGATTTTTTAGTCATGAAACAACGTGTAGATATAGGCATTCACACACATTCAAGCGTATCCAAACATATAATTTCCTCTAGGTGACTAGAAAGTTAATTTAAGGTTGATGATCGAAGGCACCTATAGTCGTCTCACTATCTACGGTCGCCTCACTATCTACAGTCGCACCCTGCTGTAAGAATAATCTGCTGAATCAGAGATTCAAACCCAAGAAGACAATTTTAGCACAAGAAACCTAACAAACTTAGGGTACACTACTACTAGAGAACTCACCTTCCATTCAACTCTTTTTGTCCTAGTTGACTTTGGACCTGGGGCTAAAGGGCTTTTAGTCTCGGGTCAAAAATGAACCACCGACTGAGGAGTTTTAGTCCCGGTTGGAAAGACCAATCGGGACTAAAGCCCCCCATTTAATCCCAGTTGTAACATTTAGTGGGACGAGTGGATGTTTTGTCTCAGTTGGAAACACTAACCGGGACAAAACGCCCCTTCCCACGTGCCCCCTCCCCCCTCTCTCGACCATATCTTCTCCTCCTCTCCCTTTCTCCCTTATCCTCTCCCAGCCCGCCCCCTCCCTTCCCTCCGCCACTGCCACCCCCCTCCCCCTGCCTCCCGCCGCCCCCTCCCCTCCCTCTCCTAGCCTGCTATCGGTGTTTTAGACCGGCAACCCGCCTAGGGGGTACCCTAGGAGGTCTTTTGTGCGGTAAAGATCGTTGAGAATCAAAGAATCAATGGTGACGCAAGGAGCACGATTTAGACAGGTTCGGGCCGCTAGATCGCGTAATACCCTACGTCCTATGTGTTGGTTTGTATTGATGAACTGGAGTCGTCCTTGAGAGGGGTCCCTGCCCGCCCTTATATACACGGGAGGGCAGGGTTACAAGTCTGAGTCCTAGTCGGGTACTATTACAGAGTTCTACTCGGTAAGGCCTGAGTAGTTTTCCATAAACATACTTGACTAGTCCGAGTAGGATACGCCCATCCTTGTTCTGATCATGTCCGAGTACACCCCACGGTGAGCCGTCCAAGGTCTACTCGTGGGCCTGGGGTGTATGCCCGACAAGCCCCCGAGTACTTTGTAGTCGTGCGCCACAGTCTTGGGCACTGCGGGCACTATCTGAGTAGCTAGTCGTAGAGGTTGTAGACTGAAGTGCTCGAGTACTGTCGCGTGGCTGGAAGGTACTCTTTTTGTTCCTTCGAGTTGTTTCTGTTCTGAGATTTTATATGGTAGTGCGATGTCAATCGCACTCCATATGGAGTAGCCCCCGAGCCTTAGGTTGAGTCGAAGAGTTAGGCTTAGGGTCAAAATCAGTCTTATCTGTTTTACCCTTGGCAGTCTTTGAAAAAGAAAAAACCGACCAACGGGTACGGTACCCGCAGCCCTCGAGCACTTAGGCGATTTCTATCGTTGAAGTGGTCAGCAGTCCGTTGAAAAGAGTAGAGTAGCCGTTGAGTGTTTAGGGCGATTAATCTGCAATTAATTTGTTAAAATCCGTCCATTGTGTAACCGACGCATGGAAACCGGAGTTGGCGGAGATAAAACTTGAAATCCCCCTTTCGGTTGGTTTTATGCCCATGGTAATCAGATTTGTTCTTCTGCCTCCCCTGTCCTCCTGCACCACATTTGCGCCGCCGTCAGTGCCGTCGCCGCCATTGCCGCCCCTTGAGGGAGATCCGAGGAAGGGTGCCGTTCTAGCTTGAGGTTGAGTCCGTTGAATGTGCACCAAGAAGATGGGCAAGAAACCCGAGAAGATTCAGGGCAAGGCTCCGGCGACGGGCAAGGCAAAATCCAAGAAGGGGGAAGAGCTGGTGCTGCCGGCGCCGAAGGTGGGGCCGATGAACCAGACTGCGCTGCCGCCGCCTGGAGCAACATGGCAACATTCAGTGATGAAGGAGGAAGCCATGCAAGCACTAGTCGATGCGAAGCTTCTTCAGCCGAAGGAGATTCTGAAGTGGTGCCCCACATTTCCAAATGCGTGGCAATTTGAGGAGCATCCAGGCGAGACCGTGATGCTCGCGCACTTTGTGGAGAGGGGATTGGCAGTGCCCATCTCTGACTTCTTCAGAGGTATTCTCGAGTACTATAAGCTTCAACTCGTGCATTTGAACCCCAATGGTGTACTGCATATGTCCATTTTCCTACACCTCTGCGAAGTTTATTTGGGAGTTCCTCCAAGCCTCGAGCTGTTTAGGAAGTTGTTCCGTTGTAAGCCTCAACCGAGTGCCCAAAGGACAGAAGTCTTTGGAGGCACCGGGTTCCAACTCAGGAACTCGGGCACATACATTGAGTACAACTTGACTGACTCCCATGGTGAGTGGAACAAGAGGTGGTTCTACATTGGGAACCATAATCCTCGCTTGCCTGTGGTGACTGGTCACGCGCACAAGCATGTGGAAAACTGGGTGAGCGAACCCGAGGACACCCCTGAGCTCGATCACCTGATGCAGTAGATTACCGAGTTGAAGGCACTCGGTCTGACTGGAATCAATGTGGTGGGTAGCTTTCTGAAGAGAAGGGTTCAGCCACTTCAACAACGTGCTCACTCGAGAAGTGAGTACATAGGTCTTAAGGATCCATCACGTATGTCCGATGAGGATATATCCGATGATGACATAGAAGCGCTGCTGGCCAAGTTCTTCAGGAACTATCCGGGAGTACCAGTAATCCCTGCGGCCCTTCGTCAGTATGATGCTTGGTATGAGCCAGAAGTGGTATGTCTTTGCATCTGACTTGTACTTTTCTAACTTGTGTGGTATTTGTTTGTTGATATCGACTTGTTTTTTGTAGTCTCGAGTTCTTGCCAGCTACTTGGCGCAGTCGGAAGAAGAGTCAGAGGCTGTTGCTGAGGAGTCAGAGGACGAACCCTCTCCTCCCGTCAAGAAACGCAGAGTGGTCCGCAAGATGTCTGCGGCTAAGTCTGCTTCAACCCCTGAGAAGTCTCGGGGTGCCAAGGTATGTAGTCGTGAACTTATCTGTAGCTGATAAATTTGAACTTGCTTTTTATGACCAATTCTTCTTTGTCATAAAGGCTGTTGACACGGTGCTTGGTAGCGATGAGGCTGCTTCTGAAGAAGTAGTCGTAACCGACTCGGGTGTCGGTGATGTATCTGTTGATATGGTGCCAGAGACGGTGCCATCAACAGAAGTTGGAGTAGCCCCCGAGTTGTCCGCACTGGCTCCGTCGGCTGCCGTGATCCCCATTGCTGACCAAGCGGTCCTGGGGCTGCCTGCCGGAATAGCGGGTGTTGCCAAGGAGGTGTCGCTAGTACTTGCTACTGGTACTTTGTTGTCCAATGTGATCGCCAGTGGTAAGCATTGTCCCTTCTAAATGTATTAGTTTGATTTTTATTGTAGTCTTGACTTTTGCTTCACAGGCCTTGGCGAGAAGATAGCGCCGGCAGCTGTTCCTACGGCGCCCAGTACTCAGCCGCCTGTTGCCGAGAAGAAGCGTGTGCGATTGCCGCCACGCTCAACCCGGTGAGCTCTCGGGTCTGTTGAAAGACTTTAGTTTGTCTTGAAATCCTGTAGTGACGTATTTTGGTGCAAAGATGCAGAGGAAACGATTCTTGTAGAAACAGGGGTAGGGCCGGAACCCTCGACTACATTATCTGCTCCTTTCGAGAACTTAATCATTGAGGAGGTACCTGGGGTTGACGCCAGTCGTCTTGGAGCTACCATGTCGATGCTTCAAGACGTCATCCGTTCGACGGAAGTTCCCGCCGCTGCGTCGGGTTCACGAAGTGTTGCCTTATCAACATCTACTAACGGATCACTAGCCATAGTGGGTGTTGAAAAAGCCAAAGAGGCGACTGCTCCAGGTATGTTTCTGCAGTCTTGTTATTGTAGTCATGGCGGGTAGCTGACATGATAAATGTTGTAGGTGCCACTCTGGGTACGATTCCTCATCTTGCGGAGAGTACTCAAAGACCGGTGGTCAGCCTGCCATCCAATATGGAGTTCCAAGAAGGCCATCGATGTTTTCCGGAGCTTCCAGGTAAATTTCCCTTCCTTTTTTTTTGAGTTGTCACATGGACCGAGTAGTTGCGAGGCTTGTGACTGACCATAGTACCTTGCATACTTGGATCTTTTCAGGAATGAAGTCATCAACTGGAGCAGGAGTGTGCCCGTATGACAGAAGCTATGAGGGTTCACGAGGTTGGGGCAAAGTCTTTTGCTGTGGAACGTACGGATCACGCGGTCCTGCAGCAAAAACTGGAGAGCCGCTACAAGTCGCTGTTGTCTTGTAGAGCTCAAGAAGCAGGAGGCGGCTGCAAGGAGCCAAGTTCTCGATTGGAGAAATGCGCACGACCGAGTGGTGGATGAAGCCGACCATCTTCGGGCTGCGCTGACGGAAGCACAGGCTGCTTGCGAGCATCAGCGGGACCGAAATATGCAAAATGGCGTGATGCTTGCCATGGCCATGGTGGCATGCAGAGATCATGCTCAGACCATGGGAAGACTTTAGGGCGAACTCCACGAGCTATCTGCAGCAGCTGAAGACTTGGTGAATGCCATAGCCCCCATGGAAGAAGGCGCAGGGCCGCAGTCATTAGTCGAGCGGTTTAAGGCTGCCCCGAGTAAAGTGGCGGGACTCTGCAAAATTATTTTTAAATAGGTCCTTGCCGTTGTGAAGTCCTACTACCCGAGGGCAGACTTGGCGGCAGCTGGTGATGGCGTGGCTCGCAACTGCACAGAAGAAGCTTATGCGCAGTACCTCAAGGAGGCGGAGCCGATTGCATCGAAGATGTCAGAGTTTGTCTCTCTAAAAGAGCCTTGAGCTTTAGTATGTACTCGTGTATTTGTGTCGAGTACTTTGAACGATGCTTTTGATACTTGCCCATTAGTCTTGGTGCTTTGAAGTTTGTTATTTTGCGAAGAGTAGTTTTACTCTAGCTTGTCCGATCCAAAGCCCCGGGGTCGGCTGAGCCTGACCCTCTGGGGGAGGAGCTCCGCCTCGCCCGACCCTAAGTCCGGGGGTCGGCTAAGCCTGACCCCTTCGAGGGTGGAAACTCTGCTTCGCCCGACCCCGAGTCCTGGGGTCAGGTGCGCCCATCCCCTGAGCAGAGGGTCGGGGTAGTTCAAGCCCCCGAGATAATGGTGTGAGCGTAGGCCATGCTTAGCTTGTAGAAGTCCCGAGTGTCGAGTAGTCGTAATGCTGTCAAGTACTCTATTTTTGAAGGTCACAAGCGTACTGTACTCCTTTGTCCTTTGTGGATGCACGGGTGTACTATGCTCTTTTGTCCTTTGTGGCATAAGTACCATCACGTGGGCAGAGTTAGGAGTCGTTAGACTCATTGATCACGGGTGCATAGTAACTCTTGGGCAGGTGGTACTTGCATCTTTCGGCTATAAATAGAGCCAGTTGGAGAGCGAACCAAACCAAGCTGCTGAGTGTCAATGGATTGCCTTCGGTTGCTTTTGTTTGAGTGTAGGGAGCCATTAAAGAGTGCACCGGTGCTAGAAGATTCCTCGTAGATTGAGGCCACCTTCCCTCCACAGACTCCTGCGCTCGTAGAGATAGCCGCGATGCTAGAAGAATCCTCGTAGGAGGTTTCATCGCATGCCTCATCTTGCAGCTCGTGATCCAGTGGAGTACGCGCTGGAACTCGCGAGTGATGGGTGATGAGTGCCGTGGTCTTTATCCTGCTCTCTAAGAGGTGGAGGTGCGGCCGTAGAGTAGATTGGCTTCACAAGGCTAGCAAAAGAGCATCCTTGGTTCCCTCTAGGCGCGTCGTGCCGGATTCATCGTTGCCGCTGTCAAGGTAGTGGCAATGCTAGAGTTCCTGGCGTTGCCTTGGGTAGAGGACTTGGATATGGCTGCGTTTTGCGCAGCTTGCTTGCGTGTGGGCCCTTCCCCTTGTGGTCGGCAGACCTGAGTGGCCTTGTGATATAGTAAAAGCCTGAGGTTTAAATGCAGCCCGCCAGTAGGCAGTTGCTTGTAGTCTTCGTGTATTCTGAGTACTTGTACTCGTATGTAACCTGATGTATCCTTGTTTCAGTAAAGAAATATTGATACGGAGATTTTATACCAGGGTAGTGATCCTTGTTGAGTTGATAACTCTTGTCGAAACTGAGGTATCTTGAAGTCGGTAGTCGGGCAGTTGGCCCAAGTAGTCATCATGAGTTATTGCCTTGAAGCAGTTACTCGGATGCTGCTATGGGTAATAGCGACAAAGATGTTCTATATTCCAAGAGTTCGGTACTTGTTCTCCTGAAAGCTCTTGGAGTCTGTAAGATCCAGGTCCCGTAACCTTTGATACAATGTAAGGACCTTCCCATGGTAAATTGAGTTTATGCAACCCTGATGTGTCTTGGATACGCTTAAGGACCATATCGCCCGAGTTGAAAGATCTTTCCTTGACGTTGCGGTCGTGGTAACGCCTTAAACCGTCAAGGTATCTGGCAGATTGCACTAGTGCTGCGCATCTTGTTTCTTCTAGACTGTCTATATCTGTTCGTCGTGTTTCTGTTGCCAGTTCTTCGTCGTATTGTTCAACGGATGGTGATTGCCACATGATGTCAGTGGGTAGTATGGCTTCCGAGCCATATACCAGGAAATAGGGTGATAGCCCCGTAGTCTTGCACGGTTGGGTACGTAGGCCCCACAAGGCATTGGGTAACTCTTTGAGCCATTTGCCACCTTTGATGTTACCAACGTCATGTAGTCTTTTCTTCAGGGCATCGAGTATCATGCCATTGGCACGCTCGACTTGTCCATTAGCTCGCGGGTGAGCGACCGAGACATAGCGGACTTCGATGCCGCTATTCTCGCAATATTCCCAAAAGTCGTGATTGTTGAAGTTTGACCCTAGGTCTGTGATAATCCTGTTCGGAAAACCGTAATGGTGTACGATTTCGTCCAAGAAGTTGAGGACCCGGTCTGCCTTGGGGCAAGTGACTGGTTTGACCTCGATCCACTTAGTGAATTTGTCGATTGCCACGAGTACTTGGTTGAATCCTCCTGGCACAGTTGATAATGGCCCTATCATGTCGAGCCCCCAGCAGGCAAACGGCCATGTTGGAGGTATTGTGACTAGCTCGTAAGCCGGTACATGTTGTTGTTTTGTGAAGAATTGACAACCTTTGCATTTCTGAACTAGTTGTTTAGCATCGGCCATAGCCATTGGCTAGTAGAAGCCTGCTCTGAAAGCCTTGCCAACTAGTGTCCTCGAAGAGGCGTGGTTGCCACAGATTCCTCTATGAATTTCTTCTAGGATTTCTTGGCCATCTTCTCTGGTGACACACTTCATGAGTACTCCAGACGATGCACCTTTCCTGTAGAGCTTGTCTCCGACTAGAACGTAATGTTTTACTCGCCGGGAGATTTGCTCAGCTTTATTTTTGTCGGATGGTAGCTGGTGATCTTTGATGTAGTCGATGAAAGGTGTCCTCCAGTCGACTTCTATCATCATGACTTCACGAGAGACGTCAGCAGTCGGGATTGCTGGCGGTGTGACTTGGTCGGATATGGACGGCTTGCACAGTTCATGTACAAAGATTCCTGCTGGAACCTCTGCGCGAGTGGAGCCCATTTTAGATAGGACGTCGGCGGCAACGTTGTTGTCGCGGACGATGTGATGAAATTCCAAGCCTAAGAACTTGTTTTCCAATTTGCGGACTTCTTTGTAGTAAGCGTCCATGTTGTCCATGTTCCGGTCCCACTCGTCATTGACCTGGTTTATAACGACTAGAGAGTCGCCGTACACCAGTAGTCGTTTGATGCAAAGGGAGATTGCGAGGCGAAGGCCGTGTAGCAGTGCTTCGTACTCGGCTTCGTTATTAGATGCTTCCCAGAATATTTGCAGCACGTACTTGAGCTGGTCTCCCCTGGGGGAGATGAGTAATATGCCTGCGCCGGCTCCTTCAAGTTTGAGGGATCCGTCAAAATACATGACCCAATGTTCTAGTTGTTCGACTGGTGTTGGAACTTGATTCTCAGTCCATTCAGCTATGAAGTCCACCAAAGCTTGGGACTTGATGGCTATCCTTGGCTTGAAGTCCAAGGTGAGAGCCCCAAGTTTAACTGCCCATTTGGAGATTCTGCTCGTGGCATATCTGTTGTGGAGAATTTCGCCGAGCGGGAAGTCGGAGATGACTGTGATGTTGTGCTCTTGGAAGTAATGGTGCAGTTTCCGGGAGGTGAGCAGAATTGCATATAAAAGCTTTTGTATCGGTGAATACCGAGTTTTGGAGTCAGAAAGTACTTCGCTAATGAAGTAGACAGGTCGTTGGACCTTGTAAGCGTGACTCGGTTCAGACCGTTCAACTACTATTGCCGTGCTGACGACATGAGTAGTAGCTGAAATGTATAGGAGCAAGTCTTCGTTCGGAGAGGGAGCGGTGAGCACAGGAGGCTTTGACAGGAAGTCTTTGAGCTGTGTTAGTGCCTCATCTGCTTCTTCCGTCCATTTGAACTTGTCCTGGCGTTTGAGAAGCTTGAAGAAGGGTAGTCCCCATTCTCCGAGTCTCGAGATGAACCGGTTGAGAGCGGCCATGCAGCCTGTGAGTTTCTGCACATCCTTAATGCTAGCTGGTGCCTGCATGTTTGTGATGGCAGATATTTTTTCCGGGTTGGCCTCAATGCCGCGATGGCTAATGATGAACCCGAGTAGCTTACCGAAAGGTACTCCAAAGACGCACTTAGTAAGATTGAGTTTTCATCGGAAAGCGCGGAGACTAGAGAAAGTTTCCTCCAAGTCAGCAATGAGTTCCTCCCGGTTTTTTGTTTTGACAACGACGTCGTCGACATAAGCTTCGACATTGCGGTGAAGTTGCTTTTCAAAGCACATCTGTATGGCCCTTTGATAAGTTGCTCCTGCATTCTTTAGTCCGAAGGACATTGTTTTCTAGCAGAAAGCTCCGAAAGGCGTGATGAACGCTGTTTTGGCTTGATCTTCTTCTTTGAGGCTTATCTGGTGATAGCCGGAGTAGCAGTCGAGAAAGCATAGCAAAGCGCACCCAGCGGTGGAGTCAACCACCTGATCGATCCTGGGTAGCCCGAAAGGGTCTTTTGGGCTGTGTTTGTTGAGGTCGGTGTAGTCAACACACATTCTCCACTCGTTATTTTTCTTACGAACGAGCACAGGATTGGCGAGCCAGTCAGGATGAAAGACTTCTTTGATGAACCCTACCGCGAGTAGCTTGGCTAACTCTTTTTTGATTGCTTCTCGTCTGTCCTGAGCAAACCGACGTAGTCGTTGCCATTTTGGAGTAGCTTTGGGATCGAAATTGAGAGAATGCTCAATCAGTTCCTTGGGCACACCTGGCATGTCAGCCGGTTTCCAAGCGAAGATATCATGGTTAGCCCGAAGGAAGCTGACGAGCGCGAATTCGTATTTAGGATCTAGCCCTGTTCCGATCAGGGCTGTCTTGGAAGGATCACCCGTCTGGAGGTCAACTGATTTGAAGTCTTGTTCACTGGCGGGTTTCACCTTTGTGGACCCCGACTTGTTTTCTAGGATTTCAAGTTCGGTTGGATGGAGCTTCTTTGAAGCTGTGAAGACTTGTTGTATGGGACTAGGTGCTTGAGTAGTCGCAGCAATTTCCACGGCTTCGGTGTCACATTCGTAGGATCGCCGTAGATCTCCTCGCAGTGTGAGTTCTCCCTTGGGGCCTGGCATTTTGAGTACCAGGTAAACATAATGTGGTATGGCCATGAACTTGGCGAGTGCTGGCCGTCCGAGTATAGCATGGTAAGATGTCTCGAAGTCTGCAACTTCGAATCTGATGTACTCGGTACGGTAATGTTCTTTAGTTCCGAAGGTGACTGGAAGGACAACTTGTCCTAGTGGTATAGCCGCGTTCCAGGCACGATGCCGTAGAAAGGTGAATTCGTTGGAGTAAGCATTTCAGTAACGTCGAGGCACATCTTTCTCAGTGTCTTGGCGAAAATAACGTTGAGTCCGCTTTCGCCGTCGATGAGTACTTTGGTTAACTTTGAGCCTACCACAACTGGATCCAGGACTAGTGGGAACCGGCTTGGTTCTGAGAATTTGGTCCATTGATCTTTTCTGCTGAAAGAAATTGGAACTTCTGACCATTTTAACAGCGTAGGATCCGTTGGTTCGATGGCCAAGATCTCCCCGAGTACGAGTTTGTTGGCTCGCTTGGATGCAGTGCCTGGGATACCGCCAAAAATGACGTTGACGGTTTTTGAGGCTGTCTGGAAGTCGCCTTCTTCGTCTTCATCGTTGCGAGCTTTGTTCTTACCCTTATCTCTTTTCTTGGTGTACTCTTCAGGCGGTGGTGGTGCGGGTAAATCTTGTATAACTCGGCGCATGCTGTAGCAGTCTATCGCCGAGTGCTTGCTAGTCGGGTGCCATGGGCACTGCTTTTTGAGTAGTTCAGTGAAAGTTGGCCCTTCATCATTTCTGCAGGGTTCCTTTTTCCCGGAGTCGATCATGACGGCAACAGTGTTCTCGGGCTTCCTTTTGCGATTGTGATTACTCGAATAATTGTTCCGAGCATCATTATGCCGAGTTCTATCTTGGTCATTATTATGGTTGTTGTCGCGTCCACAGTTACGGTGGGAGCCGAACCGTTCTCGCTCTTTGTCTTCCTCATCCGCCCACTGCTGCACCATGACTTTGAGTTCTTTGACATCAGCTGGTCGTCGACGACTGAAGTCTTGGTATGTTCATCGATCGTAGAGTCCATTCTGGAAGCACTCGATGACGTCTATTTCGGAGATATCAACTATGGTAGCCTTCTTTTCTAAGAATCATCGCAGATAATCGCGTAGGGTTTCGCCGTCCTTTTGCTTAATTTGGCTTAAGTCAATCTTGTTGCCTGATCTAGCCATGGAGCCGGCGTAGTTGTTGGTGAAAGCCTTTGTCAAGTCTGCCCAGGAGTCAATGGACTTGGGCTTGAGCGACTCAAGCCAAGTCAACGGTGCGGGTTCCATGCATATGGGAAAGTGAATAACTTTGGTATCGTTATTGCCCCCGGCTGCTTGGATGGCTAGTGAGTAGCATCGTAGCTATTGGATTGGGTCTTGTTTGCCATCGTACTTGGTGATTCCGGTTGGCTTGAACTTTTCGGGTAATTTTGTTTTCATTACCCGGTTTGTGAAAGCAGGAAAATGGTTGTAGTTTTCGACTTCTCGTTCGCGCCGACTGTTGATAATTTCTCGCAGATCGCTGAAGTTGGACATTTCATGGTTCTTCCGAGTAGGGCGGATGCTTTTAACCGAGTTGGTGCAGCTGACCTCACCAACATCCTTATGTCGAGCAGGGGCCTTATGCTTGCTTGGACCTTGGCTGTGTTGCCAAGGTTGGTTGACTACGTTGTCGTTTCTTGGGGCGGTGTTATTGTCTGCAGCTCCCCTGCTACCTTCTTGATGAGCTGTGATGCGAGGAACAGATGGGAGTGGCAATTCTTTGTCGAGTAACTTGTAAGCTTGCTCCACGAGTTGTGCGATCAGTCCGTTGCCGCGCTGCACGAGTTGAGTTGTGGCTGCGTTATCCTTATCCTGAGGCATCAAAGTTGTTAAAAGGTTGATTGAGGCGATAGCCGCGGGTGGAGTATTGTGCTCCTGAGCCTGGACTGCGTTGAAAGCCCTTTCAAGATTTGTAATGGGAATGTTTGTAGACATCGACTGTTGTCGCTCAGCTCGAGTAGCGTTGCGCGTCCTTCGTAGTTTGCGCTGCTCGGAGGTTTCATCGTGAGGGACGTTAGCTGTAGACTCATCTTCGGAGATGTTGTCGATTTGTGCTAATCTCCTGGGGGTTTTGTTCTGGATAGTACCCGGGTTGTTATTCTGAGTAATAACAAGTATCTCCCTGTCCGGGTAGTAGCTTCCGGAGCTTGATGTTGCAATCTCTGTAGAACTTTCCTCGCGGTTGGAAGTGAGTGGAACGCCTTCTTGATATGGGAGGTTGTCTATATGGGCGACAAGGCGCGAGTCATAGCCACGGTCAAGGAAAGACGGTCGCAATCCCGGCCAGTGGACGACTCTGCCATGTGATGTTGAAGTTATTACCAATCCTTGGGCTGGACCAGATAATGGTGTCTCTAGCGAATAGGACGAGTCGGAGTCGACGTCTTCATCATGCCCGAGTTCGAATTGGGTTCGAGTAAGAAAGCCTTGGTGAACTTTGGTTGTGTTGCGGAGTCCGTGCGGGAACCGCTCTGAAGTCGAATCTGACTCGAGCACTGGCTGGAACCGACTAATCTGATGCGAGTCCGACTCCAAGTCCTGGGGTCGGCTGAGCCCGACCCTTTGGGGGAGTAGCTCTGCTTCGCCCGACCCCGAGGGGTGAAACTCCGCCTCGCCCGACCCTGAGTTCTAGAGTCGGGTGCGCCCGACCCTTGAGCAGAGGGTTGGAGTAGTCCGAGGCGAAGTCGAATCCGACGCGTAGTCGAACTCGAACTCGTCGACTTTGAAATCTTGGTTTTTTCCTATCGGATTTTCTGGTTTCTTCTCCTGAACGTTGACGATCTGGCGCCGGAACAAACCCGAGCCTTCGGCGATGCAAAGCCAGGATCCGAAAACGAAGGTGGTGCTGACTTCGATGAAGAAAACGGGCCTGATGATGACCTTTGCCATTGAGTTCGCGTTGAGAAACTCGACGAGTCCCCCTACCTAGCGCGCCAGCTGTCGGTGTTTTAGACCGGCAACCCGCCTAGGGGGTACCCTAGGAGGTCTTTTGTGCGGTAAGGATCGTCGAGAATCAAGGAATCAATGGTGACGCAAGGAACATGATTTAGACAGGTTCGGGCCGCTAGATCGCGTAATACCCTACGTCCTGTGTGTTGGTTTGTATTGATGAACTGGAGTCATCCTTGAGAGGGGTCCCTGCCCGCCCTTATATACACGGGAGGGCAGGGTTACAAGTCTGAGTCCTAGTCGGGTACTATTACAGAGTTCTATTTGGTAAGGCCCGAGTAGTTTTCCATAAACATACTTGACTAGTCCGAGTAGGATACGCCCATCCTTGTTCTGATCATGTCCGAGTACACCCCACGGTGGCCGTCCAAGGTTTACTCGTGGGCCTGGGGTGTATGCCCGACACCTGCCCCCTCCCCTTCCCTCCCACTGCCGCCACCCCCTTTGCTGCCCCTCCCCTTCCCCCTCTACTCGCCCCTCACTAGCAGTGAGGAGTGGCAGCGGGGCGAGGTGTAGGGCAGTGGCGCACGGGGGAGCAGCGAGGCGCAGGCGGGACGTGGTGGCGCACTAGGCACAGGTATGCTCACCCCCTCCCTCTCCCCCTCTCCCTTCCTCTTCCTCTCCCTCTCCCTCTTCGGCGGAGGATGTAGCGGGCTGGGCGACGCGGTGGCGATGGCAGCGGGGTGAGCCGCGGGCGGGCACGAGCTAGCGGCGCGCGGGCGGTGCGGGTGGTTTTTTTTTGAAACTTTTTAATCCGGGTTGGTAACACCAACCGGGACTAAATAGGGCCTTTAGTTCCGGATGAATGACCCAGGACTAAAGGACTCCCCTTTTGTCTCAAATAGTTAGTTCCCGTTAGATTTTCAGGATCCATATCCTTACCGACCGGGACTGAACGTCCGTTTTCCAGCAGTGCTAGCTCACTTTGCAAGTAATTTTTCTTGTTGAAGAACCTTCGAGCCACCATGAGGATGTACAATCCTATCATAAATGGTTCGTCAGGTATAAAATTAACAATTATTTTGGTATCCATTAATATGTTTACGAGAAAACAAACATCATTCTGGAACCTTTTTGGGGATTTCAAATTTTACAGTTGAAACATAGTTGGCATATATAGAATTACCAGACAGTAGGCAGCAGCCAGATTTAATGCAATGGAAATTCACACACATCTCCCACTGTAACCTACCAAAACACTGACTAGTTTATCACACAATGCTTGTACAGCTCCCCTGTAGCACGTATATAGCTGATACCCTAACCATCTTACTACTCCTATATGCCCTTTTTCTCGCCACCACCAATACCAACACACTATGGAGGAGGAACAAGAGTGAGCTGTACTGCGGTAGACATGTAGTTGTGAAAAAGTTTGAAAATGATTTTTTTTCTCTATGGGAATGGAAGGCAATAGGAAACACCTTGTTGGAAACATAATATCACTGTCGGGTTTTGTACCACCAGCACACGCTACTTCTTGGGTTGCAGTTAGTGTGGTACATATGGCCATCAAAGAATAATATGCATACGCAAACGCTATGGCTGGCTGGACGAGCAACCCCACTTTCTTGTGGCCGCTGCGATCATTCCGTCTTGCAATCCGGGGCATCACTCACCACCACGTGCTGGAACAGTAAAACTGGTCAAAACATGGTCCAGCTCGGACATGCGAGCAGATGCCTAAGAATGTACAGCAAACTAGACGACACAAATAGAAGTGGACCAAAGAAATGCCAATGAAATACAATGTAAGGCTTCATATAGGGCTTGTTTCATTGGATACCACAATTTGCCACTATCCAGTCTTGTGAGTGACAATTTAAGGAATGTTGGTTTGCTCACACAGTTTGGCGAGAAGGAAAATTTCTTAGCCACACAGCTAAAATGTATTCTTATGCAGAACGCCAGAATGTATATACAGTCCAATTTGGGCAGAACGGCTATATAGGTTGGGCATGCTGCACTTACATGGCAACCCTTGTCTTCTGCGAGTCCAACAACGTAACTCTGTTGCGTCCTCCTGTTGTTCAACGTAACAGTCTTGGTGCTCACAGTGAAGGGTTGCCATTTCTGACAACGTTGCTGCAAACCATTCTCTACGTCAGCGTGACCATCTTCGTGATCAGGAGATCCTTATCCATAGCACCATTGATGTCGACCATGACCCTTTTGTCACCGGACCACCTATTATTAGGCTGCTCCTTCAAGTAGCACGTCATGGCTCGTGCGCGCATCCGGTCATCAATCAATAAAGACATGGACAAAACTACACCCTCAACAGGGCATCACCTTGACGTTAATAAAGCTAGGTAACCTATCGGAACCGAGATGAACACTTGTAAGTTTCTACACAAATTATATACATCTTTGACTTGTGCTATCTGTTAGAACTTAGAAAACTCAACCAAAGGGAAAAGCATACTCTTATTTTGTCTTAAAGAAGTTGGTACCAAGATTTGAACCAGGAACGGCAACAGAATTTTCATTGGCCCCCAGAATTTAGCGCCATAAACATTACGACGCGAGAAATTGTGTAGTCTGTTAGAACTTAGAAAATATGTTACTTGGACAACCCAGTCTGACTTGGACAATCCAATCGGAATTTGCATGAGAATGAAGCACTACGGGAAACACACAATTTGCCGAGTGCCACAGACACTCGGCAAAGACATGAAAACACTCGGCAAAGGCTTTGCCGAGTGTTACACTCGGCAAACAGCACACGGCAAATTTTGTGTCGGCAAAGACTACTTTGCCGAGTGTCAAAACTCGAGCACTCGGCAAACATTTTGCCAACGGCCAAAAAACACTCAGCGAAAAGATATACTCGGCGAAATAGGCTCTGACGGCGTCGGGGGTAACGGCGGGTTTGCCGAGTGCCAGACGGTAGGCACTCGGCAAACACCAGGGGTTTGCCGAGTGCCAACACTCGGCAAAGACCCTAGCTATGCCGAGTGTCAGCACTCGGCAAAGCCCTGGTGTTTGCCGAGTGCCTACACTCGGCAAACAGGGGCATTTTGCCGAGTGCCGTGTCCCTGGCACTCGGCAAACAGGGGCGCTTTGCCGAGTGCCGTGTCCATAACACTCGGCAAACAAGGTGCGCCTGGACCTAGGACTGGCCCCTTTGCCGAGTGTTAAAGCCAAAACACTCGGCAAAGGCTCCTCAAGTGCCCAGAACCCCCCTTTTTTTCCCGTTTTGTCACGTATAACAGACCCCTCTCAATTCACAATACACATCATCATAGGCATTTGTAATAAACAATCACATGCATAATTCACAACCACCTTTAGAAACATTATTCATAAACATCACATGCATAATTCAACATAAGCACGAAACAATCCATAAATCCAAGTTCAAGTCACAATTTAGTTTCAACCAAGTTCACAACCAAGTCTAGTTCCGTGGAGGCCAAGGAGACCACTGCGACAAATCTTGATCTTCATTTTTCGAAGCCGCCGATTGATTCTGCACATAGGATAGGATATTCTGAGCTAACATCTAAAGTTGTCAAAATTAAAGTATTGAATCTTAAGCGCAATGTGTCAAGTGACTCACAGGAGTAGTCGTGGGTGGCTGAGGCGGAGGGAACAGCATCGGCGGTGGCGGAGGCAAAGACTGACCCATGCTCGAAGCAAAATTCTGCATGTACTGGAACATCTGCATCCTAATCCGATTTTCTTCCTCCATCCTCCGCCGCATGTCCTCCATCTGCGCCGCCATCTCCTCTTGTTTCTTCCTTGCTTCTTCCACTTGGGCCTACAATATTTCATTGCAATGTTATAATGCAAAGCTAAAGTATAACAACAAACGAACGATAAATGGAAGAGAAAGAACCTGGAGAGCCTCCATCTGGAACTGTGAAGTGGTGAGTCGTGGCCGTATCGCCGGGCTCGAGTCCGTGCTCCTAGCTCAGATCTGGGAGAGAGTGGGAGTAGAGGCAGTGTCGATTACGCCGTCGCCAATCCAATATCGGCCATGCTTCTTGCCTCCTCCCACCCTCATCACGATTTCTCCATCAATGTCCTCGGAGCTCAGATCGAAGTCTGGCCCGTGAACCTCCCTAGCCATCTTTGTATACTCGCTGACGCGACTGTGTATGCTAGGATGGTTGTACGCCTCGGACGGGTCGTCTGGGTTGAAATCGATATCGGCCGTCGCCTTGCCCTTTTTGGAGAGGACCCATGCCTTGAGCTGGGAGCAAGGTCGGCCATCATGTGACGCCGACTGCGGCAAAAAATACAAAATGATTAGGAATTATGTAGAACTAAATGTTAGAATAAAGAATTGAAGTTGCATACCCATTTTTCTCTATATTCATCAAGGCTTAGGCTGCCTTGATGGTGTGGTGCAGTCGGCATCTGCAAACGCCGCTACCGGCAAGCAAGGCGGTTCTCCAACCACCCGGGCTCCAACCACACGTCGACCATCTTCTCCCAGCACTGGATATGTGCACGACACCACCACGGAGGCACCTACAGCATCAAGCGTGTGACATATGAAAAAGAAATTGAGCCTAATTAATCTTAAATAGTACGTATCAACGTTCTTTACTTACCCTCATGAATTGGTCCTTAGTTAGGTTCATTGTTCTTGCCTCCTCTTTTCTAACCTTCATCTGTCTGTATTAAGCGTGGAATTCGATGATGGCCTAGATGCGCGCCTCGTAATGCATGTCCTTCACGAGCTTCTTGGCGGCTACATCACAGACGGCCTTCGCCTTGGCCTCGAATCCCTCCTGGCATCTATAGATATCCTGCATATAGACGCGTATACAGTTATTATTTCAAGAATGTCGAAAGTAGGTGATGTATTGAGCAATTTAGTACAAGGAGTACTTACCCACAGCTCGGCCTTGACCCGCTCCGCTTTGTTGGGGAATCTCCTCTGTTGACGATCAGGGATGTCGGGGGCAGCGACGTAGTGGTCCCACGTGTAGGTCGGCTGCTCAATGGCCGACAATCACATCTACAACAACACAACGGCACGATGGCCGACTCCACAACAAGCACTGATACATAATGCAGGACAATATTTCAAGCATGATAATATTGCATCAACTCACCTTAGTGCTGGGACCGAGGGCGGCGCGTTGGGGCCGGTCGGGGGTCGGGGCCGGCCGGGGGCGGCGCCAGGCGGCTGGGGCCGGCGCGGGGAGGGACGGGGGCGGCATCGGGCGGGCGGGGGCCGGCGTGGGCTGGGGCGGCGTCGGGCGCCGCGGGCCGGGGCGGCGCGCGGCGGCGGCGCGGGGCGGGCGGTGAGCGGCGCGTGCGGTGCGTCTGTGTGTGCTTGTGCGTGTGCGGTTGTGTGCGCGTGGGGACTTAGCCGGATGAATTTCGAAACCTTTGCCGAGTGCCCCTGATCTAGCACTCGGCAAAGGCATTTTCACCCTTTGCCGAGTGCTAGATCAGGGGCACTCAGCAAAGGTTATTTTTCCCCCCGGATTTCTTACTGACGCTGGCACGTGGACCCGTGGTGCTCTTTGCCGAGTGCCCGGGGGATGACACTCGGCAAACAATGTATTTGCTGAGTGCCCTGCTGCGACACTCGGCAAAGAGGTACCCATATTGCATCTGCAAACTACTTTTAGTAATTAAAAGTATGTAAACTTTGCAAAAACCTAGTCAAATTCACTAAACATTGCATATTTCATTTTTTAAGTAATATTATTCCATTATTTCATGGATTTATAGCTCATATTGAATTTATATCTATTAATTCATATACTTGCAATTAATAAATAAAAATTATCAAACGGATCCGAAAATTTCCCAAAATTTGACATGAACCAATCTATGTTCTCTATGGCCTATAAAAATAAATTTGAACTCAATAACAAATTCAAGTATCGATTCGACTCAAAATCTTACCGGATCCTTCCAACTTCTACGAATCCTCTCCGGAGATGCTTCGAATTCTAAGCATCATATGTCAAAATTTGTGCGAAACCTTGTCACTTTTTTACCACAGCCTCTGCATATGAAATCATAGCATCTTGGAAAATCTCGTGATTTTCAAACTTTGTTTGTATTTTTGAGAATTAAAAAATCATTTGGCCACACGTTCGTAGTCGTGTTTCCTTAACAAAATGTTCAAAATTTCTTTTTATTTTCCGGGTAAGACCTCAATTTGGACTCACTAACATGAATATGATTTTTCCACTCATATTATTCCATTATTCCAATCACCTGCAGTTCAAATTAGACTTAAATCAACAAATTACTCTAAATGAAATTAATTGATTAAATATAGCAAACAGGTCAATAAATAGTCCACCTTGTACCATGCAGTGCCAAATGTCATAAATGTGGAGTATAAAAAGGTTGGAGGGTGGAGGAGGGAAAAAAATATTTTTGTTTTGCCGAGTGTGTCAAAAAACACTCGGCAAACCCTCATGTATGCCGAGTGCCCCATGGAGACACTCGGCAAACATGGAGGTTTGCCGAGTACCCCTCCTAGCACTTGGCATACCATGAGGTTTGCCGAGTGTCCCCCGTCGGCACTCGGCAAACATTTAACGTCCGTCACGGTCTCCGCCCGACACCGCACGTGCACATCACGTGCTCAAGAGTTTGCCGAGTGGATTTTGTTTGCCGAGTGTTGCCTGTGAGTTTGCCGAGTATTCTTTTTTAGGCACTCGGCAAATGGTGTTTTCGCCGAGTGTATTATGTTTGCCGAGTGTTACTTGGAATACACTCGGCAAACGCGGCCTTCGCTGAGTGCCCGCAAAAATACACTCGGCGAAAAAATTACACTCGGCGACTTTAGTGTTTCCCGTAGTGAAGTCATGACTCAGGAAACTGCATATGCTGACGATTTTCATATCTCTGTTCCATGGTCGGCCGGCCGGTTTGTGACCGTCTCAGCGTCACGGAACAGTAAATAAGCGGAGCTCTTTTTGTTTCGATAACAACAATATCATTTCCCACCACAAAAACTTGTGTATTCTCAAAAAAAAAAAACACAAACTCGTGGTGCGCCTCTTGTGACCACAAGGGGGAAATGGTCTCTGCTTGCTGTTTCCCATGTTAAGAGAAAGGAGCTTTGATCTTTACCTTCTTCTAGTTCATGTGTTATGATGATTGTTAATGAAATTGCATTGACAACGTACATGAAGTTGCATTGACAACGTACGTCTTTTAAGTGTAGTATGTTAGAATGTTATGGACGACCATTGTCACGGCTGCCACAAGACATGTTTGCCAACTTCGACGCCACAGTCAATAAGACTCTACTGCATACCAGTAATATTGGAGAAACAGCTAGTTCCGTTACAGGGAAGCACAACATGTACTCTGTTCTAGAAGCACTTGTAAGACAATCTGGATAGCTCCCCATCCCCGCACCTATCCGCAATTTCTACTCTGCAGGGTCTTACCACTGTTGTCTTCTTCACTCCGCAATGCTCATAGAAGCTGCTTGCCGAGAGTTGCGTGATGTTGGAGAACCACATCACTTGTCACTTGCGGAAAACCACAAGCTGGTGGAATTCACCAGGATTGTCTACCGGAGTTATTTGTAATACAAAATATGGAGGTTCCCGGTACCTAACATGCCTAAAATAAGATGAAAGCCAAAATGCCAAGTGGCAGGACGTGTGACAAACTACATAAAGAGACAGACAGTAGGGGAGTCGTGAGCAACAAAATATTGTACAATGCAAAGATCGCCATACAAGCGGCCCAGCCCTAGCACGGTTTTGCACGGCACTGCATGATAGCCTAATCGTGCCATGCCGTGCCAATATGTAGGGGTGGAAAGTGGTACACGAATATACGAATTATCCAAATTCATATCCGATAAAATATGCTACAAGGATATTTGTATGCAAATTCGTTTCTAGTGTGGTACCTTAAATAGATAAATCCGAATCTGATTTTTCATTATCTGAATTTGTATCCGTATTCGAAATAAACGTGTATTATCTGCATTCGTATGACATTAGCACCACTCTAAATTATAGAATAAATATACTATTTTAATTTATTTCGGAACTTATATATTTGTTGTGTAAATTAATTTAAATAATATACGTTGTTATTGTAAAAAAGTTTTATGCTTTATTTATATATTTATAATAATAAGTGATTATTTATTTATTATAATATTTTCTAAAAAAAATCGACGAACAATATTGGTCTATGTGTGGTATATTTTACAAATACATGTAATTGCATGTCTAACGATGACTTTATTAGTCCAAAATCATCTACAAAACGAATGTACACTTACTAATTGCTATCACCCAAATTAAACGGATATCCAAATACAGATCCGAATTCGACCTATCCGAATTCGACTCGCAATCAACAACATCCGAATTTGCATTCGAGGGAAAATGTGGTAAAATGTGGTAAAAGGTGATATCTAATCTGATTCTGTGCGAATCCGATACGATTCCATCCTTACCAACACGTTGTGCCGAGGTAGCAGCCAAGCATGGCATTAAGGGGTTTTTGTCGTGCCAGCACGGCACGATGGCATGGAAGACCCAGCGTGCCAGTGCCGTGCCTGGCACTGCATGCCAGTCACACCTAATTCTGCTAAGCATGCGAGCAATAGTTCATATATTCCATCATAAATTGTAATGTTCGATCATTAGTTTCAACAACAACTCAAAATTCATGTGAATGGGCATCTAGCCTCTTGGTTAGAGCACCTAAGTATAGCACTAAGGAGGCCTAACTTCAACTCCCCATGGGAACAAATTAAACAAACATAAGTAGAGAATTCCCCTTCCATCCACCCCTTTTATCGCTGTTAATATTTCGCCCGTGGCAAAACTACCTTTAGTCCTGGATCAAAAATGTGCCTCCAAAGGCCACCGCGAGGGGAGAGATTTAGTCCCGGTTATAAATACCAACCGGACTAAAGCCCTCCTTTAGTCCCGGTTGTAATGGCTCCAAAATATCCCATCGACGCTGCCCCCTTTTGTCCTGGTTGGGAATCCCAACCGGAAATAAATCTTTTATCCCGATTGGAATTCCCAACCGAGAAAAAAGGTGCGCGTCCTACTAGTGTCCTTTCTCTTCCACGCCACGAGCCTTATCTTCCACGTGCCTTTCTCTCCACGCACTAAGTTCTTAGCAGCTAGCCGTTCCTCGCCTCCTCTCCTTCCTCCTCCGCCTCCTCTCCTTCCTCCCACTCCTCCTCCCTCCAACAACACAGGTGGCTGCCCCCTCCCCCTCTGCTCCCCTCCCCTTGCCCCTCTGCTCTCCCCTCACTGACAGTGAGGAGCGGCAGCGGGGCAAGGGCTGGCGACGGCACGCGGGGGCACTGGCAGTGGTGCGCGGACGGTGGTGATAGTCGCGGGTGGAGTGGAGCCGACGGGCGGAGCAAATCGAGGGTGCCGAGCGGAGCAGATTGAGGGTGCAGAGGGAATGGCGGCAGGGCGGGGCTCGGAGCAGTGGCGGCGGGGAGGAGCTCGGAGCGGCGGTACGGAGCAGGGCTCGGAGCGGAGCGGGGCTCGAAGCGGCGGCACGGAGGTCGGGGCTGGGGCGAAGGCCGGAGCGGATGCTGGGGCGGAGCGGTGTCGGGGCGGCACGTGGGCGGCGGCTGGCGGCCGGGCAGCGGGCTCGACCGGCAGCTGGCGGGCATGCGCATTTTTTTTGAAATGTTAGTCCCGGTTGGGTATTGGAGAGATATGCTCCTTACCAACTGGGATTAATAGTCAGTTTTCTACCAGTGGAACCTCAAAATAAAAAGTTATAAAAAATAGGTTGGGGCTTCCCTACTAAGTTTGATAAAAAAATTCAAAATTTTCATACAAAATCCTTTATACTCCAACATTCACATCTCTGATTCACAGATCACACCCCATATTCACACAGTACATGAGATATACACACAGCACGTGGCAGATTGTCTCCCGGAGTTTTTTTCTAATACAAATTATGGAAGTTCCCGGTACTCCTTTCTAGCAAATATAGAGCAAGTAAAATGTAAGCATGCTCAGGAAAATTCACAACAATGAGATGAAACTAGCAAGCAAAATGAAACGGATGTAAAATAGTGTAAATAAGCCATCACATCATCATTGGCAATGAACATATGCTCATAACAATCACACGACCAGATAGCCATGACATCAATTCCATCATAAAGGTTGACCAGGAATGTATCTCATGCACATAAACTAACTCATAGTTGTGTTACAAATCCAAATAGTCTAGATTAGACTGTACCAGCAGCTAGAGTGCCATATAGTCAATTACTAACTATAAGGTGTAGTTAGTAAAAGATAGGAGTAGGTTAGCTGCACAAAAGAATTCATGATCAGATCATCTAGACAAGTAAGGAAGGAGAAGCCACCAGGAGAGCACAATGCTCACTACTCAGGAGAAGCCACTAGGAGAGCACAAGGCTCACTACACAGAAAGAATGCACTAGCAGATCAACAGCACATGTAATCAAGGTGCAGCTTATATCACCTAGGCAAGAACTTGTGATGATAGGTATGGGTTGCAGGACCATGGGGAGAGACGCTTTGGTCACAAACTTAGAAGAAACATAAGAGCAGTTGCTCTAGTATCAAACAAAATTAAAGTTTTAGTGCCACAAACTACAAACTCACCGATCACCATGTTAGGGGCATCTCGAGCTTATTCCTCGGTATGGTGGTTGAGTCTTCCGCGGCCAGCAGGCTGCTGACTGGCAGTTCGAGGAGGTCTCCCTCATGGGGCCGATGTCTTTGCGGGTGTTTGGTTGGTCTTCTTGTCAGGGTAGTCATAGGACTTGTGGCTGGGCTTGCCATAGTTGAAGTAGGTGATCATGGCTACTCCAGTGTTCACCCTCGGGGTGAGCTATTGCAGGCGGTCGTAGCCTCCTCCTTGTGCTGGAAGCTGGGGTTCCTTCCTCCTGAGAACTGGCTGATGCCTCCACCGAAGCTGCAGCCAAATTGGCTGGGTCTCGGATGGAAGTTTCCCCTCAGCAGGTTGCTCTTCCCACTCCTCAGCCTTTGGGACGACCGGTCATGAGAGTCGTGATCTCCTCTCCTTTTTCTATTCCTCATGCGATCTTCATGTCCCATTCTTTCAATCTCCAGAGTGATGGCTTTGTTCACCAGGTGGCGAAGTGACTTGAAGTCACTCCCCATAAGGATCTGGCGAAGGTTGTAGTGGAGGCCTCGAAGAAACTAGAACTGTTTCTTCTCGTCGGTGTTGGTGTCGTCTAGAGCGTATCTCATCATCTTGGTGAAGTGGCGTTCATACTCCTCCACCCTCATGGTGCTCTGAGTCATAGTACGTAACTCTTGGGCCTTCTGGACCATTAGCTGATTGGGGATGTACTGCTCACGGACCGCCGTGCAGAACTCCAGCCATGTGTTGTGCGCTGGATCTGGGTGGCTATCCAAGAAGCTGTCCCACCAAGCCTTAGCTGGTCCCTTAAGCTGGTGGATGGCGATCACGACGCCCTCCTCATCGATGTAGTTGGTGAGATTGAGCTTGGTCTCAATCACCCTCAGCCAGTCGTCAGCTTCAATCAGATCCTCCGAGTAGCTGAAGGTAGGGGCCTTCAGTTGGATGAACCTTTTGATCTTCCTTGGGAGGTCTTCCTCATGCGGTCCTTGGAGGTTCCCACCATTGTTCCGATGCTCAAAGGCCTCAGCTATCCTCTATAGGAGTTGGGTCTGAGTCGCTATCACCTCAGCTAGGTTGGGTGGTGGCGGCGATGGCTGCTCCTGCCGACGGCGGCCACGACCATGACCATGACCCTGCCGGGTGGGCTCAAGCTCAGCTTCCTTCTCTTCTTCTTCACCTTTGGCTTCCTAGTCGATCCGCAGCTGCGAGGCTACGCTAGCGGCACAGCCTCGGCCTCTTCCAAGGATTGGTGCGTGGGCATGGGTGCGTCCACGTCCATGTCCACGGACAGCGGCACATCCGCAGCCACGTGCCGGTGGAACTTTTTCCTCTTGGGTGGCTTCCTCGTGGGCGACTTCCTCGAAGCGTGCCATTAGGCGTCTAGACCTTCTTGTCGACATGTCACTAGTTTGACGGTTATGGGGTTTGATAGGGATTGGTAATCATCACTCACCAACTAAGATAGGAGTCAAAATCTATCAAGAAAATAATACTATATATATATATAATCCAACACTCAATGGGAAAAAGCAATAAAACTAGATAACTCCAAGAAAATCCATATCACACAATCAGCATTACATGATAGACACTTGCTACCCCGAGGCTGACTCCTAAGCCTTGGAGGTCTCACAGACACCATCGATCTAAGTACATCGTGAAGATTTCAAAAGAGGTAGTGCCTACTCATGGTGATTCATGGTACTCATGACTCAACATGTGTTGTAACATGCTCTCTACTAACATGGAACAACTCCTAAAAACTACTATATTACAACTCTACTTTTATTCTTGCTCGGTGGCCTTGCTCAAGCACACTCCTCGGTGCGAGCCTTCTTGTAAGAGATAAGGCAGTGGTCCTCAGGGGTGTGCTCGGGGGTGAACATCTTCTCAACCATTGCCTGTGCAGCATTCACCTCCTTAGTCTCCACGGGGCTAGGCATGTCCTCGGCCAGACACAAGTGGAGCTTAAGAGTGGTTGGGTAGACGGTGAAGTCCTCCTTGTGTACAGCATGCTGAGACTTGAGTGGAAGCTCACTTCTTGCCTCTAGGAGCTTGTCCACTCAAATCGAATCCGCATCCTTCCAAGTATAGCATCTTTGCCATGTTGTGCTTCTGGTTGGTTTCCAACTCCTTTATCTTTACTGCGCGCAGCCAAGCAAGTGTCCACAAACGGTCAGGAGGTTGTTCTTTCCCTCCATCTGCTACTTTAGTCGGTCCAGACTCACGTGAAGCTTCCTCTTGTCGTCCATTTTGTGAATTAGTACCTCGTTGATGTCTGCTTGTTCCTTCTCCACACAGATCAGGGTAGCGGCAGAAGTGTTGAGAGAACTCTCAAGCTGCTGGAGTTGGCAACAGAGAGTGTAGCTCTCTCTCTTGAGAGCCTGGCACTGAGGGTAGTACTCACAGGCCCTCGTGGTGGCCTGGTCGAGATGCGGTGGAAGTCCAGTGCCTCAGACTCGAGTTGGTGGACGTGATTGTCGAGGTCGACCAGGTAAGACCTGGTGGTAGACAACGCCTCATCCTCCTCTGGAGTGGTGCAATCCGCACCTCCTCCTGCAGGTCCTTGAGGTTAGGTGTGCCCCAGTACCATCAGGGAAGAATTCGGAAGCTCGTGGACTCAAACTAACCCCGGTACCGAACCAACACCTTCGCCAGTAGTATTTAGCTTGCGAAGTCGAGTCCAGTCCTCACAGAGAATCCCATCCCATGTGACACCTCTCCGGTGAAGTCAGGTCAGGACGGGTGCGGGGTCACCACGACCGTACCATGCACATAAGGGCGACTACAGGGTACACCCAAACAGCACGGTAGTGGACGTGGGTCGACGAAATCCCAAGCTTCATCAGGACTTTCTCCATCCACCTCAGAATCTCCCCGTAGTGCTCCAGCAAGACTTCGATTTCGCCTGCCATTGCTTCCTATGTCATGAAATAAAAAGTTGAGTCAATGTAGGTAAGAAAGCAGTTTTCAAATGAGGAAGAGCTTTTATAATATAGTTCAAGGAGTATATATAACAATGGAGCATAAGGAAATCCTTATTGCTAATGACCATGTCTAGGGTCACGTGCTATGGTCAAGAATGGCTCTGATATCAACTGAAACAAACCAGATAAATATCACATCCATACCATGATAATAGTACAATTTTATTGATTACATTCCAGAATATGAGAGAGTACGATCTAATACATGCCCCTTAGGCTAAACGACATGAATAAAACCTATGCAGTGGTAGCTAGCTTCTGGAAGCATCTCCATCTTCACAATCATCTCCACAGACATTCTTGAGCGTAGCACTGCAACCCTCACTTGTACCAACCATCGTTGTTGTTGTCAAAATTGGACTTGTAACCTCCAAACTCACGAGCTATCCCCAAGGATTGGGACAGATTCACGTCACCATTCATATGCAAGCTCTATGTGGCCTAGTGCTAGTGGTAAAAAATGTAGATAAGGAATAGACTCGGGTTTCCTATGCAACAACAAGCATAAAGATAAACTCCATAACTATCATCCCAATATCTTAGCACATCGGGTACACCTGCCTCGACAGGGTCCCGATCACCAACATCCTATGTCCATACTAGGGTCGAGGCGAAGATTCCATCTCTTCACCTCTCAACAAGTATAGTCGGATACAAAAGGGGGGAAAGGGAGCAACTTCCCCTCTTCTCGACTGCAGTTGCAGCTCACAACACACAAGTAGCTATAAGGGGAGGTAGAGATTTCCCAAAAACAATGGAGAGACATCGCGACACAGGGTTGTCCATGACCGAGGACGCGGCTATACATATACAAAGTGTGTACACCAAGACCCATCTCGAAGTGCGCCCAAATGGTTTATCGACCGAGAGAACGTCACCCTATCAGGCGAAGAACCTGGGAGTTACGATACCATCCTACATCTAGGCTTGGATGCGATCCCCCGCAGAAGACCACCTCGAAACTGTAAAGCACTCTCACTTGGACCAATCGGGGGCAAAAACAAATCAATGGGCAAAAGGTCAGCAACCCCTCCCTTTGAGTAGTTGATAATGATCCACATGCAACACTCCTTGAGTATTTCTAGATGGTTGAAGTGGGACCAGGTACCTAGATGATGCCCATGGATCATTGTCTGCAACCTTTTTAAATAACTTGAAAGCTTGAGTTGGGGTGACATTAATAATCATTGATGATAGTCCTTGATGTAGGTGTCATCCCTTGGTAGAACTTTTGGACTAGATCCTCCCTTGGAAATTTATGATGTGGAACTGCATGGACATAGTCATTGAAGCGTTGATAGGCTTCAGCAATAGTTTTAGAAGTATACTAAGCAAAAGTATCTATCCTGCTCCTCAAATTCTGAGTGTTGGCTGGCGAATAATATTTTGTTATAAAATTCTTCATCAACTCATCCCAATTCTGAATTGTTGTTGTAGGTAGATCACAAAACCATTGAAACACTCTTCCAAGTAGAGAGTAGGGAAATAGCCTTGCTCCTAGATGATTCTTGTTAACTCCATCCACGTCGAAGGTTTTGCATAGCTGCGTAAATGCTTGTAGATAAAGATTAGTGTCCTCCTTGCCAGTGAAAGGTGAACTCTGCACCATCCTTAGTGTTGAAGTTTGGATTGTGAATGGTTGTCCAATGCCACCCAACACATGGATAGGTAAATCAATGATGTTTTGGATGCACAGCTCCACGATAGTACACTCTGGCTCAGGTTGATCTCCCATTGCAGGTGCTTTCGGTACAATTAGCGCAACTGGCGTCCCTCCTGGACATCCTGGTGGTGTCGACATTGGAGTAGATGATGATGTTCTCGACTCTTCCAATTCTAACATGACAGCTGAAGCTTGCATCTCCAGCTTCCTTGCATTTGCTAATCGTATTCTTTTCCTGTAAAGTTTTTCTGGATCATCCACTGATGGTTATACATACCCGGGTACCCTCATGGAGAGCCCAGCTAACCACTAATGGGCTGGCCCGACTTGATGAAGAAGGCAGAATATAGACTCCGGCTAGGGCTCCTCACGTGTTGTAATCCGACTAGATCTCATCTATAGTAACCGACTAGGGATCCTGCCATGTAACCCTACCCCTCGAAGTATATAAGGGGAGGTAGAGGTACCCATAGGAGGGGAACCGATCCAATACCTCAACACAACAATCAACACCCGAGTGCAGGGTGCAATACAATCCTCAAAACAAGACGTAGGGTATTACACTACACTAGCGGCCCAAACCTGTATAAATCTCTGTGTCTTGTACCTTACGTTACCATCATGTTCATGGTGTTGCAATCCTCGTTGCCTACAAATCAACCATCTGGATACCCAGGCTACTAAATCCCACATCCACAAAAATTTTCAGTTTGTTGGAGAGGTAGCCATCCATCTCCTGTTGGTGTTAGTGAAAGCAAAACACATATATACAAGAGCTAGATTGAACTTTTGATTGAGATTGAACAAAAGAAAAAAGATTGAAACGAATGAAAAACATCCGTTTTACTCCCTTCATCAATTTACTTTGTCCGCTTAACCCCCTAAGCATAATTTAGGCTCACTTTACTCCCCTGAAGTATTTCATTTGGTCCAATATACTCCCTAATTAGATTTTTCTTTTTTATTTCTTCTTGTACAAGTTGACTTTTAATTTCAGAATTTGTCACTTGACTTATAACTTGATACTCTACGTTAGAAAAATACTTTAGAGATTTTTCATGATTATTTTTCATACAGTTTTGTATATCTAAGATCAATTCCATATTAAATGTTCCTAACCTATGAAAATAATCATGAAAAATTCTCAGTATCATTTTTTTACATAAGGCATCATGTTTTGTATTTGCTCATAAAATTTGAACTCAAAATTCAACTCATACATGGAGAAGAAAAAGAGAAATCTAATTAGGGGGTAGATTGGATCAAATGAATTAGTTTGCGGGAGTAAAGTGAGCCTAAATTTTGTTCGGAGAGTTAAGCGGACAAAGTGAATAGGTGGGGTGAGTAAAATGGACTTTTTTCAAAAAGAAAAGACTAAAAAATTTTGAACAAAAAGTCATAATTACAAATTGCGTAGTTAAGCTAAGAACTTGACTATTAGTTCCCCGGCAATGGTGCCAGAAAAGCTTGTTGATGGTTGTTAGCACGTCAAGTTGTGAACCGCAAGCACACGAATCAGTTGTAGCTCTTACCTCAGAGTACTCCCCTAAGGTTTATTAATCTGTGGAACTTATAGCACAATATCTATTTTAACTAGCATTTTTAGTATGACTAGGTGTTGATGAGAGATTCAGATCTAATCTACTAAACATGTATAGAAAGATAATAGATAGAGTAGAGGTAACTGATCTAGAGCAACCTAGACTATGCATATGTTGTAATTCTGAGCATAGATAGTAAAGCAGCACAAATATGATCTTAGTAAAAAGCATCTTTATATCTACACCTTCGATTCGGCTACCGAAACCCCATTACACAAGAAAGATCCCATCATGATCCCCTCTATCAGCATAGGCAGACTAAGGGCACGATCTAAAGAACATGTTATACTCATCGGTAGATCAGGTATGCAAATCTGATCACCACGACCATAAGAACACCCTAGGCAATATATCATGGATTCATAGATTGAAAAGCAAGCAAACTTGAAAGACCATAAAACAATAGAAGGAGATACTTAGATCGCTAAGAACATGAACACATCTATTACTTAACCATGAATGATTGTACATCACAAGATCACCACCGGGATCCTACCTTGATCTTGATGACTCCTAGCTCCAAAACTCCAGCGTGATCTTCCTCACAGGAGATCACACCGGCAGAGGTTCAACTATGCTAACCCCCGACAATTGCACGGCCCTCGGCTCTCCAAAGTGGTGTCCATCAAGTTCCTTCTACTTTTCTATTTCTTCACGTCGACTACATCATCTCCAATTATTCTCCTCGGTAGTTTTTGGAGGTATTTATAGTCCAGGGAGGCTATGGCAAAAATTGGAACGCGAGGGGGTGAAGTGAACCCTAGGCCGATCGGCCTTCATCCTGGGCCTTCCTCTTGCCCTCTCATGCTCAGCTTCATCCCCAAGTCTTCCTGAATGCTCTAGAGTCTTCTTTTCACATACATGTGGGCCTGGCATGTTGGTTGCTTCGAGATGAGATAGATCTTCATTGACTTTCCAAATCTTGATTTGATCCTCTTTGATTCCTCTTTGATCCTGAGCTGGTCCTTGTTGTATCTTCATAAACTTAGCCCCTAAGTAACTTCGGAGGATTGCTTGTCAAAGGTGGGCACCAGGGAGCGTTAGAGGGCACCAGGCCGATTGGCCTGGGCTCCTCCAGGCCAATCGGCATACCCCCTTCCTGGGCCCTTTGACCTTCGTTTTTGTCTGGTTTGATGCTCATTCAGTGCTTCATCCAAAAATATGCTTTTTTAAGCTCAATTTCCTTCAAAGACACAACATCATCCAAAATACGTTGCAGATGTGAAAATGACTAGTTTATTAGGTGTGATCAATAGTTTAGATATTAAATTCATGTCATTATTGAAAATAAATAGGGTAAAAATTGTGTCAATAATGAGCGTCAACATCCACCATGCACTTACTTCAAATAAACTTCTGATTCGTTATGGATAGGCATGTCTATGTTATGGATTTAATGATGGGATTCCTTTAACACTCTAGCATGAGTTTTGGGTGTGTGTGATCCCTTGATGTGTTATGGCGGGAGCGAACCATGGTCGATACTATGGAAGTGCCTAGCTTGGGGAGGGGTTTTGGTCTCTCCCCGTTACATCGTAGTTGTGGTGGGCACATTTTTTGAGACTTCATCTTGAGGATTTTGGTGGCACACATGTGATGGGTGACCTGTAATGGACATGCAGTCATGCTTCGGCGCAAACTTGGAGTTTGAGTGCTCGCTCTCAAACCCTAAGAACTGAGTTGGATTAACCATGTTCCATTGGACTATTTACATACATACCATTCTCCCAAAATGGGCATGGGTTCAATACAAGACTAGTGTGTGGATCCTACTACTCCACCTGTAGGAGGATATGTAGATCGGTGTATGGAGTTCAAGGTGGTGACCTACTCCCGACATACAGATCCATGACTAGCACCATGGGTGGTCAACATGGCTTCATGGTCTACAGCTAGTGAGGGTGTGCCATGCACTTGAAGACGTTCCAGACTCGAGAAAGCAGGAGAGTATTAGCCACACACTAGGGCTCTATGGGTGGCATCCATGTTGGTCGTGCACCAAATAGATGTACAACCTGCGGAGTTATAAACTATAGATATAACCATGTCCACGGTACTGTATAGTCCTCTTATCTTCTACTTTGACTAGACTCCACGCCTTCATGGCCACTGCATACAGGTCAGTCCCTTTAAGACAGTAAGCGGCTCTATCTGATTACACGATCTCTACTCAAAGCTTGGTTTCAGCGGTCAATTTTCAGGACGGGTGAATTTGGCATAGCAGTCAATGAGTATGATTTAGTAAATGCTAGGACCATTCTGCACTTTATACTCTGCAAGTTAATTTACAGACAATCATACTGACTCGAACTCGATGCAAAAGAGCATCCCCCGAACAGCAAATTGTGCCACTTCAAATTAAACGCAACCTTTTGTAATACTCTTTGAACAAAAGTGCAAAACACTTGTAACATTCTAGGTTTCACATTACATACAGATACAATGACCAATACCTTCACAAGTTAATGTTGGAGACATCCCCTTCCTTATGCACCCCATTCCAGGGCACAAGGATATTCATCAACGTCCTGCTATGTTTAATTTTCATTCATATGACTTAGGGCCTGTTTGGGACTGCTCCACTCCAAAAAAAAACAGCTCCATTTCACAAACTTCACATTTTTGTAGCTTCACTCCACCAATTCTAGGAAAATAGGAAGCTATGTACCTGTTTAGCTACCGGATGCAAATACACCTTCAAGAATTGTAGGAACTAGTCGCAATAGTCACTCTTGCCTTGGATGGTTTTTTTCTGGTGAGCTACAGTCTCTGTTATTAAACTAAGCATCACTATGTACGGTCCACATGAACACTCTGATTGTCTATCAATATCTAGATCAACAAAAGAAAGAAGAGCACATGCTTTCTAATGTCTAAACCGATCAAAAAACCATCGCTCGATCGAGCGCCATATCCTCATGAGCTCTCGATGTCGGTGGTCGGCCGGAGCAGGTCATAGTTGATGCGGGAGTGGGAACAGCATGGTGGAGAGGTCAAAGTCGACGAGCATGATGTGGCCCGAGTCCTAGATGAGGATGTTCTCTGGCTTGAGGTCACGGTACACGACGCTGAGGCTATGGAGGTGCTCGAGGATGAGCACCAGCTCCGCAGCGTAGAACTGGATGACAGACTCTGGGAACATCGTGTTGGCGCGCCACCGGCGGCCAAGCGACTTGAGGTCTCCGCCGAGGCAGCGATCGATAGATAAGCCAACAATAGCATCAGTGGCCATGATGCCGTGGAGGGAGGGGAGCAGCGGGTGCCGGAGCGCGAGCAGCACGTCATGCTCGAACCAAATCCTCCAGTGCCCATCGCCGCTGCACGTGCCTCCTAGCCCGCGCCAAGCTGGTTCCACCAGTGGCCACCGACACGATGCGGCCATCGAACACTGGCAGGAATGGATGCGTTGGGAGGGAGGGTAGGGGATGGGGCGGAACAGTAGCGGTCTTTTTTTCCCGAAGAGGTATGTGTAGTATTTGTGGGTAATTTCCACCCAACTCCAAGAGAAGGTATGAAACCTATTTTTGGAGCACTGGTGCTCCAAAAAACCTTGGAGTTGCCCTCTAGATCCACGTTTTTTCTGGAGTTGAGATTGTTGGAGCTGGAGGTGTTTGGCAAGATGGTTTGGGAGCGGAGCTAGAACAACTGGAGCGGAGCAGTCCCAAACATGCCCTTATAGTTGGACAACAAATAAGTCTTCAAACAATAGGTTTCAAATTCGCAACTCTACATAGTATGACACTGTGAAGTTATGTTTTCAAACAAATCTACTTTTATATTCCCAAATTTATGGTACATATATACATTTTTTTTTATACTAGTCAAAACTTTGAACTTTTGAGTTGGAACTTTTCTGAAAACATGATGAATTTGAAGGGATTATCACCCAATACCGCAGAGGTTCTAGCTTACTCTAGTTGGCTTAGTGATCAGCTAATGATAATCTCATAAAAAATAGTCAAAACATATAAGAGATCGAAACCAATATAATCAACGCTCATCGATCCGACGATGAATGAATATGTTCATGCACAGGCAACTAGGTAGGTGACCAACCTGTCGACTGGAATTGGTGGTTCACACCATTAAGTGGCATCAACTAATAATAGCTAAGATGATTGATAGGATAGTCATCTGAACATTTCCATTGTTGTCGGTGATGGTTCCTTGCTTCCTGTCACGGCTACTAGCGCAGCTCACTTTCCGAGTTCCTTGTTTCTTAATAATATTCTAGTTTCTCCTAAACTTATTAAGAATCTTATTTCTGTTCGCCAGTTTACATCTGACAACAATTGTTCTATTGAATTTGATCCCGCTGGCTGCTCTGTGAAGGATCTAGCGTCTTGGAGGCTGATCGTCAGGTGCAATAGCTTCGGGCCACTCTACCCCGTGCGGTTTCCTGCTGCCCACGCTCTCGCTACCGTCTCCACCCCCTCTATGTGGCATCGCCATCTCGGGCATCCCGGTAATGAAGTTTAGTCCAAAGTCATTTCGGTCATTCCTTTTTGTAATAAGGACATTCACACCGTTTGCCATGCGTGTCAGTTAGGATGGCACACTCGCCTCCCTTTTCAGTCATCCAGTTCTAGAGCGTCTAATAATTTCAATCTCATTCACTGTCAATTTATGGACACCTCCTATTCCCAATGTGTCTCAATTTAAATATTATTTGCTTATTCTTGATGACTATTCTCATTATCTGTGGATGTTTCCATTTTGACTTAAATCTGACACTTTTGTGACTCTGACTAACTTCTTCTCCTTCGTGCGTACTCAGTTTGGTGCCATTGTGAAGGTCGTCCAGTGTGACAACATCCACGAGTTCGATAACTCTAGCTCACACACCTTCTTCCTCACACGAGGGGTTCATCTTCATATGTCCTGCCCCTATACGTCGCCCCAGAATGGTCGGACTGAGCGCATGATTTGGAGCGTCAATAACACGGTTCGCTCCCTTATTTTTCAGGCTAGTATGCCTCCCTCCTATTGGGTTGAGTCTCTGCACACTGCCACACATTTACTCAACATTCTGCCCACCAAAACTCTTAGTTCCTCCACACCGCACATGGGTCTATTTGGCGTTGCCCCGTCTTATGATCATCTTCGACTTTTCAACTGCACTTGCTATCCAAATCTCTTTGCCACTGCGCCTCCCAAACTCACCCCTCGTTCCACCCTGTGCATTTTTCTCGGCTATTCTGCTCATTACAAGGGGTATCGCTGCCTTGATCTCTCTTCTAAGTGGGTTATCATCTCCCGCCATGTCATGTTTGACGAGGCTAACTTTCTCTTTTCTCACCAGTAATCGTCCCCAGCTAATGAGGACTTTGATTTTTTGTTGGAGTCTTCTGATGTGGTGCCGCCCCCTATTGGTTCGGCACCATCTCTGTTGCCTGCAGGAATCTCACTTGGCGCACCTTCAGTTCCTGGTAGCTTGGCCACACCTGCACAGCCACATGCGGCTGTGCCCTCTAGCGTCTTCACGCTGCCTGGTGCGGAACCTGGCGCGCCGATGCCCCTCCTAGCGTCCCTGGCACACCCGGCGCCCCAAGTGTCCCTGGCGCACTTCCTGGCGCCTCCACCACACTACCACGTGTGGCTCCTGGCGCCCACGGCATCCCTGCCGCCTCCCCCGCACTGCCACGTGCAGCTCCCGGTGCCTCCGATGACCCTGCGGCTTCTTCTACGACCTCTCCTATGGTTTCTCCATCATGACAGCCTGCTGAAGTCGCGCCCTCGCTGGCTCCCGCCGCGGTTCCTACTGTCGGCGCCACCCCTGTCTCACCGAGCAGCTGCCTCGGCGCAGGGCCACCCCTCCTGGTGTACTCTAAGTGTCCTCGACAGCCTCCCCAACCTCCTGCTCCGTCGGCTCTTCCTCGCGGTGTAGTTCCCTTGCGTCCCTCACCAACCAGCATCCCATGACGATGCGCGAGAACCTGGGTTTTCGTCTGCCAGCCCTGTTTCACTCCTCCCCGCTGTCTCCCGTGCCTCAAAGTTACCGGAGTGCCCTCGCCAATCCCAACTAGCGTCGGGCCAAGCAGGAGGAGTTCGATGCGCTATTGGCTAATCACACATAGGATCTCATACCACGTCCTGCTCGGGAAAATGTTGTCACCACCAAGTGGGTTTTCAAGCACAGGTTTCATGCACACGGTTCTCTAGAGTGCTACAAAGCGCGGTGGGTGCTTCACGGGTTCACTCAGCGACCCGGGATTGATTTTTTGGAGACTTTCAGTCCTGTCGTCAAGCCAGACACTGTTCGTACAGTGTTGTTCCTAGCTCTTTCTCGTGATTGGCCGATCCATCAGTTGGATGTGAAGAATACCTTTCTTCACGGGACACTGTCTGAGATAGTCTACTGCGCTCAGCCTAATCATGTTTGTCGGCTGAATCGCTCTTTGTATGGACTTAAGCAGACTCCTCGTGCTTGGTACAGTCGCTTTACTTCTCACCTGCTGCAGCTCAGGTTTGTGGAAGCCAAGACCGACACTTCCCTGTTTGTGTATCACCGCGGCGACGACATGGTCTATCCTCTTCTTTATGTGGATGACATTGTCCTTACGGCATCTTCGACAGCTCTTCTTTGTCGCACTATTGATGCCTTGCAGCGAGAGTTTTTGATGAAGGAATTGGGTGAACTTCACCATTTTCTGGGTATGCATGTCCAGCGGTCTGGTGATGGTCTTCTTCTGTCTCTGCGCCAGTTTATGTTGGAGATACTGAAGCATGCTGGTATGACTGATTGCAAGCTATGTTCCACTCCGGTTGATACAAATCCGTGTCTGCTACTGAATGTGCCCAGCTCGTCAACTGGACTGATTTTCGGAGCCTTGTCGGTGCTCTACAGTATCTCACCTTCACTCACCCAGACATCACTTATGCGGTTCAGCAGGTTTGTCTACATATGCATGATCCTCGTGAGCCCCACCTTGCTGCTTTGAAGCACATTCTATGGTACATTTGGGGCACTCTTCACTTGGGTTTGCATCTACGGTCCTCAACTCAGTCGGAATTGCTGGTTTACTCCGATGATGATTGGGCTGGTTGCCCAGACACACGCAAGTCAACTTCTGGATATGCAGTGTTTTTGGGTGACAACTTGGTCTCCTGGTCCTCCAAGCGACAGACTGCATTCTCGCTCGAGTGCCGAGGCTAAGTACCGGGTGGTCGCCAACGCCGTTGCCGAGGTCTCCTAGTTGCGCCAACTCCTGGTTGAGCTGCATGTTCCTCGGCGCCGCACCACCCTAGTCTATTGTGATAACATCAGCACAATATATATGTCTTCGAACCCCGTTCAGCATCAGCGCACCAAACATGTAGAGATTGATATACACTTTGTTCGTGAGCGCGTTGCTACTGGTGATGTCCGCGTTCTTCATGTTCCGACGACCTCTCAGTACGCCGACATCTTCACCAAAGGCCTGCCTTCTTCAGTATTCACGGAGTTCGGGTCCAGTCTGAACGTTCGCCCCCCCCCCCCCCCCCCCCCCCCCCCCCCCCCCCCCCCCCCCGGGACGATCAGACTGCGAGGGCGTGTTAGCAACATATATATGTATATGTCCTGTTTGTGCTGTGTACATGGGCCTGGCTGTGCACTAGGCCCAGGTCGGCCCCCTGCCGTGCCCTAGATGATTATTAGACGCCTAGGGCTGCCTATATATTTGTACTTGTTGTATACCTAATCAATCTACTATTCCACGCTGCTTTCAATCTGTCTAAAGCCTATTTCTTCTCCTCCCGGCCTGCTTTCACAATCCCCGACGCTGCGCAGCCTAGCTCGGCCCGCCACTCGCTGCCGTCGTGCGTCGTCGCTGCGGGCCGGGGCCGTCGTCATGCACTGCCAGCCTGCTAGCCCAGTAGGAAGCGAATGCTGAGTGCTTTTCTTTCAGGATAGGGCCAATCGAAGCCTATTTCCAATGAGCTCTGAGATTTTTCATTTTGTTTCACGATAGGGCCATGCAAGGATTAGTCCATATGATGGAGATGATGTTACATTGGGTGCCTCTAATAAGGGTATGCGTGGACTGCACCTGCACCCAAGTGGCCACAGACCGAGTCCCCTAAAAAAAAGATGATGCTTTGGCTCCAGCGTCCCTGTTGTGCCAAAAAGATTGATAGGGAAGTAGAGCTTAACTAAATCAATCAATTGACAGTTGTGTGTTTTGTGATTAGATTGAACATCAGAAACTGAACAAGCTAGAATTTTAACTACAACATTCGAGAGGGAACCAAAAGCTAGAATTTTCTTACTGTCACCAAAGTACGGAACCCATCCTTACGCTCTATTATTCAAGGTTCTTTTTTACTGGTGCCCAATCAGTGACCTCACTAATCAATCTACATATATTTGGGTTATCAGGCTCAACCATGTGGAAATTTGTATATGACTTTAATATATGGACTAATAGACCTGTTTCTAGAATGTCGTTATCCATGCTCCTATATTAGCCTTTTTCACTTGGCATTAAATCTTGATTCTGCCCCTGAGGTTGATTGGCGTTCTGCAGGGCACAAGCACAACGCGCGTATAGGCAAAGAGCGCAGAGCCCCCTGCAGTAGGGAAGGAAATTAGGTGCACACCGGATGCAAAACGCATCCGGTGCATACCCATGCGCTCGGCCGACGCGTGGAGGGCGCCCCAAATGCGACGGAAGCAATCGCTGGGTCCAGCAGCTCGTCGCGGCTCGGCTGCATGGCTCGACAACGCACGGCTGCATGGCTCGGCAGGGAAGGAATAGGTGGGTGAGGGTTTGGGGAACGTGAGCCGCCGCCTCGTGATCTCCTGGCGACGCACTTGCCGCCGCCGCCTCCTCCATCTGGGCCGCTGCCACCTTCTCCATCTGGCGGCAGACCGTCATCTACACCGCGCTCGTCCTCTACACCAGTGCCGCTGCGTACCTCGACCGCTCCTGGTGGCTGCGGGGCCGCCGCACGCTCTGCACGCTCCTCATGGCGCTCGTCTACGCGCAGGAGCTCTTCATGTTCCACGTCCACTCCTCCAATCACGGCGGCGTCAAGGGCCAGTTCCACTGGTTCCTGCAGGCTGTCGTCACCGCCTGCCTCGCCACCGCGCTCCTCGGCGCCGGCTTCCTGCAGAGCTTCGCGGTGAGCCTGATCCGGTCGGCGGCACTCACGTTCCAGGGGGTGTGGTTCATGGACATCGGCGTCATGTGGCTCCCGGGGCTCATCGCCAATGGCTACTCACTCGAGGATGGCGGCCTCTCTATCCGCTGCCGTCGCGACCACCACGCTAAGGCCGTCATCAACGTGTAGTTCGGGTGGTGCTTGACACTCATGGCGTTGTTTGTCGTCGTGCTCTACTCGTATGTGTGCAGGAGGTATCCACCGAAGGCAACGTACGGCCGGCTGCCGGAAGCTGGAGACCCGAAGGACCTCAACGTACGGCACCGCCTATTCCTTCCCTTCCGAGCCACGCAGCCGTGCGTTATCGAGCCATGCAGCCGAGCCGCGACGAGCCGCTGGACCCAACGATTGCTTCCGTCGGATTTGGGGCGCCCTCCACGCGTCGGCCGAGCACACGGGTATGTACCGGATGCGTTTTGCATCCGGTGTGCACCTAATTTTCTTCCCTGCAGTAGTGCGGCACCTAAATCCTAATTAGACATTTAGACCCAATGGCAAAAGCATGCATGTCCTTTGAGGTTGGGGGACACGCAATGCCAAATCAACTTCTTTGGCATATATTCTCATTTATCATTAAAGGATCTGAGACGTGAGTAGAAACTTGGTAACTTTAGCCAGCAGTTGACAGGTCCAGACCACACGAAAAGAACATAAAGCATTTTGCTTTGATAGCTTTAGGCAAAGCGTTCCACACCTGCTTCCCATTACTCGATTCCTTGCCTGCTTGATGATACTACTACCTATCTCTTTCCCGGTTTCCCCGCTCCATTCCTGCATAGAGCTTGCTTTCGCGTACACCGCCTGCTCATCGCCTCCATTTGTGTCTTGCTTGACAGAGGGAGGAGTCTTCTGTCTTGCAATAACACGGGACACTTCAAGTTCTGCGATCAAATTCTAGTCTCGTTCAAGTTTAGCGTCTCCCTTGGGTGAGTACAACTTTACTAGTATGATGCCTTTTAATGTTCTCCTCTGGCAATCTTAGAATCTTTACTGCGATTGTGTGACATCTCTGAATTCATGGTTTCCTCATCCTGCGCGCAGCAACCTCGTACTTGAAGCACACATCGGTCTGAGGTTCGTTGAGGTTGTGACGATGGAGGCGGCCGTCAGTGCCGCGCGGTGGGTGCTGGGCAAGGCCCTGGCGCCCGTCACTGACGGCTTGCTGGAGGCGTGGGCGGCCAGCGCCGGGCTTGGCGACAACATCGACGCCCTCAAGATGGAACTCCTCTTCGCGCAGGCCATGCTGGACAATGCCCGCGGCAGGGAGCTTCACAGCCCCGCGCTAGCGCAGATGCTGCACAAGCTGCGGCAGCTGGCCCAGGATGCCGATGACGTGCTCGACGAGCTCGACTACTTCCGCATCCAGGACGCGCTCGACGGCACCTACCACGCCGCTGACACGCCTGCAGACGGGTGCGCAAAGAGTCTTGCTCTCAACACTCTCTACACTGCCAGAGCTCTTGCCGGTAAACTCAAGCTCACCTCCGGCTCGGGAGATGCTGCTAACCGTGGTGATCCTGACGACCAAGAAGATGATGATGCCAAAAGAGGACGCCTATCTGGGGTTCCCTGCTCATGTGGCGGCCGTGCGGTCACCTCTTCTCCACCATCTCCCACCAACAATGGTGACCAGAAGGCTAGTGGCAAATGCTTGCCAAAGTTCGCCTACGGGGCTCGCAATGCTGCATGCGCTGTCGGTAAACACCTCCCATGCTACTCCTCTCCATGTGCCCATGATGATGCTCACTCTAGCATGTCGGATAATGGCTCCGACGAGCCGGGAAATGGATGGAGAAGCATATTTTCTGCTTGTCCGTCCAGGCCACAAAAAACAAATCATGCTGCGAAGTTGCCAAAACTGAAGTTTGATAGGGTGGAAATCTCTATAAAGATGAGGGCTATCATAGAGCAGCTCAAGCCCATATGCGCGAAGGTCTCCACCATTCTGAATCTAGAGCCATTAGGCTCCAGCTGCACCACTGCCAAAGACATCGCTATGAACAGACCCATAACCAGTTCAGAAATCATAGAGCCTAAATTGTATGGGAGGGACAGCCAGAAAAAGAGAATTGTGGATGCCATTGCCTATGGTGAATATGCTGCCAATAAATTTACTGTACTTCCAATTGTTGGGCCGGGAGGTATAGGGAAGACAACTTTCACACAACATGTATATCAAGAAGTGAACAACCATTTCCAGGTCTCAGTTTGGACATGCGTCTCTCTTGATTTCAATGCAAGTAAGTTGTTGCAAGATATTGTGAACAAGATTCCAGAAGTTAATGGTGAAAGTAAAACTGCCAGCGTCGAAGAGCAAATTGGGCAAAGAATAAAATCTAAGCGGTTCTTGCTTGTCTTGGATGATATGTGGACATATCATGAGGATGAGTGGAAAAAACTGTTAGCTCCATTTAGAAAAGGGGAGGAGAAAGGCAATATGGTCATGGTCACAACTAGAATCCCAGAGGTAGCAAAAATGGTTAAGACAGTCGATAGTTGGTTAGAACTGGGGCGTTTGGAAGCAGAAGATTTCCATCGTTTCTTTGAAGCATGTGTTTTTGGTGAAGAACAGTCATTTAAAGATCATGATGCATTGCTTGGCGTTGGAGAACAAATACTGGACAAGTTGAAGGGTTTCCCGTTGGCAGCAAAAACTGTTGGGAGGTTATTAAGAAAGCAACTTAATTTGGACCATTGGAGAAGAGTACTGGATAGTAAAGAATGGGAACTTCAAACCAGTGATAATGACATTATGCCAGCACTAAAGCTGAGTTATGACTATCTCCCTTTCCACCTCCAACAGTGTTTTTCTTATTGTGCATTGTTTCCCGAAGATTATGAATTTGATAGCAAAGAGTTGATTCACTTGTGGATAGGACTAGATATTCTGCACTCACATGAGAAAAACAAAAAAGTTGGAGAAGTTGGAGAGAGCTACCTACATGAATTGATTAGTTATGGATTTTTTAAGGAAAGCAAAACAAGATCTGGCTCACCATGTTATGTTATCCATGATCTACTACACGACTTAGCAGTGAAGGTTTCATCAGATGAATGTCTTAGCATATATGGTTCAAACATGGGGTCCATCCAAATCCCCCCTTCCGTACGTCACATATCTATTGTTATTGAGGACACAATTTTGGAGGATAGAATCCGTTTTGAAGAATGTAAAACAGGCCTGAGTGCACTGGATAAAAGATTGAATGCTGAGAACCTACATACATTGATGTTATTTGGAAATTACCATGTAAGCTTTGCCAAGGAATTTCGTGATTTGTTTAGGGAAGCAAGAGGCCTTCGTGTTGTATGTTTGTCGGAAGCAAGAGGCTATGATGTCGATAATTTGCTATGCAACTTCTCTAAGCTTGTCCATCTTCGCTATATACGGATTGCATGCCCTCCTTATATATTCCGAGTAAGACTACCTAGTAGTACTGCAAGATTATATCACTTGAGGATCCTTGATGTACCAAGATGCAATATTGACTCGAGATTCCTGAGGGAGATGAGAAACCTTACAAAATTACAACACTTTCTTACTCTTGACAGCGTTCTCTCTGGAATTTTTGAGGTAGGGAAACTAAAACTTCTACAGGAGTTAACAAGATTTGAAGTCAAGAAGGAAAATTCTGGTTTCGAACTAAAGGAGTTAGGGCAACTGCAAGAGCTCCATGGATCACTTAGCATTTATAACCTTGAAAAGGTTCAAGCAAAGGAAGAAGCAGAGCAAGCAAAACTAATACAAAAATTCCATTTAAAACAGTTGACATTAAGTTGGGATAGTGAGCGGTCCGATGACAGTAAGAATCCTAAGAGGGAAGAGCTTGTCCTTGAAAGTCTGAAACCACATAGCAATCTTCGGGAGCTATGCATTAGAGGACATGGAGGAGCTAAATGTCCTACATGGCTAGGCACCAACCTTAATGTTCAGAATTTAGAATCTCTTTGTCTTGATGATATAGGTTGGAAAAACCTTCCACCTATAGGAGGGCTGTGGATGGTCAGTGGCCATGCTGAGAACTGCCACGGCCAAAGTTTCAAGAATTTAAAGAGGCTAGAATTAGTCAAGATACCAACGCTGGAAAAATGGTTTGGAAATGATCCTTGTACAGTCTTCTCTAACTTGGAAGAGCTGGTCATAAGAGATTGCTCTGTACTCATGGAGTTGCCATTTTCACGTTCTACTTGTGAACACCGAGATAAAGAGGTGAACCTGAATTGGTTTCCCAAGCTAAGGGAGCTCGAAATTGTTAACTGCCCAAACTTATTGTCCTTGCCTCCTTTACCTTGGACTCGTGCTCCATGCTCCCTCCATATACGAGGACTGGGTCTATGTTTTGAGAAGCTATTTTACGCAAAAGATGAATATGGATGTACCTTGGAAGTCGTTGGCTTGGATGGTGCATGGCTGAAGGTGTTGGACTTTGACAACCTAACGGAACTAAAATCTTTGGAGGCCGAGAGATGCCCTCCTCTGCCTCCGGATCACCTCCAAATGCTTTCATCCCTGAAGACCCTCAGTATCAAGAATCCGAATAGTGTCCTTTGGCCAGTTGAAGGTGAAAGCCATGCCGGCCATCAGTTTCCAGTGGAAAATCTAATGATCACAGAGTGTGGTGCTAGTGGAAAGGAATTTACACAGCTGCTCTCTCATTTTCCAAAGCTTTCTAATTTGTACATAAGCGGTTGCCAGAAGATAACAAGGGCGGGTGTCATGGGGAAGCAAGCAACGATAAAATCCGGGCCATCGCCACCACCTTCAGCTAAAATGGAGGGCGTGCAAATTGGACAGAACCAGCTAATACATGCAAGAGGAGACAGGGAAATAGCAGTGGAAACAGAGGATGAAGAAGTACTGCTCTTGCCTCCCAACCTACAGAGCCTGCGAATGGACGAGTGCCCAAATCTGATTCTCATCAATCTTCCCTCCGATTCGCATGATGAAAGCTTGCACTCCCTCCAATCTTTGTTTATTCGGGTGTGCCCCAAGTTCCTATCATCCTATTCATCGTCGTCCACTTCGTGTTTCCCCTTCCCATCCTCCTTGCAATCTCTCGAACTTCATGGCTTGGAGGGTATGGAGGCAGCAGCAGTGCCTCTCTCAAACCTTGTCTCTCTCACAAGGCTAGAGTGGGGACTTACGAAGCGAGGGCTTGGGAACTCTCCTCACCCAAGGTCAACTCACACATCTAGAAGTCCGTTGGAGCCCCAGATTCCTCGTTGACTGTTCCAAGCCATCACGGACGCGTGAAGAAGAGCCTCTTCCCTGTTCCTCCAAGCTGCAGTTGTTGATTAGTGACGACATTGCAGGCGTCCTCACTGACTCCTTCTGCAGCCTCGTCTCTTCCTCTCTTGCCACCTTAAGTCTTCAATCTAACGACGATGTGGAACGCTTCACAATGGAGCAAGTGGAGGCGCTTCTTCTCCTCACCTCCCTCCACAAGCTTGAGTTCCATTGGTGCGGCAAGATGCAGTACCTTCCTGCTGGGCTACATAAACTTGGCAAACTCGAGGAATTATCCATCGTGGACTGTAAAGCTCTCCGGTCGCTGCCCAAGGACGGCCTCCCCAGTTCGCTGCAGCATCTACGGATCACCGGCTGTCCTGCCATCAGGTCACTGCCAAAGGTAGACACACTCGCCAGTTCTCTGCTCTCATTAAGTGTCGAGGCCGGCAACAGCAAGGAGCTAACAAGACAGTGCCGCAAGTTAAAAGGAACAATTCCAGTAGTGTACGCCTGACTCATCCAGGGTAAGAGATGCTTTTGCTTGTTTGTTTGTACTACTTGTGCCCAGTTCCTGTCCACAACCTTTCCTTACGTTTGCATAATCTCGTGTGCACCAAAGCACGGAGTATATTGCAACTCTGTTACGTTCGCTGCGGTCCTGTTCCCATCTGAATAACCCGGACCACTTGTTTGAACACGTTTTGTGCAGGTCTCATGTTATACGAATCGAGCATCTTTCTTGTCTTGTCAGATTTCCAGTCACACTAGAAGTCTATCCACCGATCAAGTTCAACACCAGCTTCGCGAGTTTGTATATCTGCATAAGGTTATTACTTATTATTTTATTAGTAACATTCCTCTGTGTTTCTTTTAACTTTTCGCAGTGTTTCCACTAACCAATTTAATTATGACATTACCATCTCAACAGGATGCCCTCTGGAATGTTAGCTCTGCTGAATTTGTCTGCACGCCTCCATCTCTGAGCTCACCCAACCTATAAATGATAGCTCTGATGATTGTACGCCATTCATCAAAACACAAAGGTACTATGCATTTTGTATTTAACAGTTCAAATGAAGCCGCGCCAATTTCTAACTGCCAAGCTTGTTGCTTCCTTGCAGATACCTCATAGAATCCTGCTGAAAAATACAGTGGTTTGTTTCAGAAACTCGTGCAACGTAAAGTTGACGTGATACGGCTATTATGTGTACCCATTACCATCATAGATGTGGTATGGGAAAACAAGTAATCCAGAGTCACAGCTTCGTTTGTGTGTTTTAATTAGGGGTGGTAGCCTAGCAAATTTAAGGATCGGGCTCACTAAAGGCCGGGCAAAATACTATATGATTTTGAGCTAAAAATAGATAGGGCTGAGTTAGATTGTGAAGAATACACGAGAGCCATGATCCATTACCACCCTTGTAATGCAGCTTGTGTGGACATTGAGTGACAAGTGTAACGTAGAGTTTGTACACCTAGTTCCATATATATATGCTGTACCGGTATCATCAAGATATCATTGGGGCTTGCCATATATATAGGCATACTAACTAAATACTACTCTCTCTATCCCAAATTACTATTTATTTTGATTTTTTTAAAAGCATGGTTTTTTCTAATGTACTTATAAAAGTTGAAGTGAATAGTAATTTAGGATGGATGGAGTAGAAATGGGAAGGTACGTATTGAATTTCTACACCAGATTATCGATAATCTAGTTTGCTTTCTTTGTTGTGGCATTGATCATTTGATTGTACAAGTTCTTGAGGGAAAAGCAGCTCGATCGAAAAAAAAGAGGTGTAGACTTGCCCCCTAACTAAAAAAGTCACTATCATTGAATTCCTAAGCAATTGCAAACCAACATATGCGATTTATTCCCAAGCAATTACTGGAGTGCGAGGAAGCGAAATTTGAGCAATACAAGCTGGCTGCCGGTGATCGTATCACGCCGAATATCATCCAGTCTGTACAGAGCTGCTTTGACAAAATTAGAGGGCTAGAGAGCTAATGATTTGGTCTTTATTCTGTCTCCTGTTTTACTCTAGCAATCTCTTGTCTATGTATGAAAGAAAGATCGAATTAAACATTCAGTACGGTGTGTAGAAGACCTTATGGCCTGAACAGGAAGGAGCTAAGAGACAGTTTTCTCCTAATAGCTATGTCTTCAATGGGGATATGACGGCTGTCAATGAAATCTTGAGAATGGTAAAGGAGGGTGCTCTATGTTCATGTTTTGGCCGCTTTTTTCTTTATTTATTTGTGGCCATTAGTTTCTCTTATTTAAGAATTAAGATAAAACTAGCAGAAATGCCCGTGCGTCACTACGGGTCCTTGCTTATTATCACGTTCTTATTCGCTTGTTCCAAATATGTTGGCTACGCTTCACAATATGTTAATGTGTTATCCCCAGTAGTCCTCTCTTTGCAAGTATAGTAGTAGAAGACATTTATGGGTGGTTTGATGCCATTTGTTTATTTACATGGGACCCACACATGGAAATAAAAAAAATTCACCGCTTAACCTCCGCTCTATCTATTCATCCAATTCCCCCAGTACTGATCGTCATCCAGCCAGTCGCTGCCTCTTCGTCCATCGGTGCCATCCGCATCTTGCCCCATCCTCATCGTCGCCCAGGCGCTACACATCTTGCCATCCTTGCTGTCGCCTAGGCAAGCGCTCGTCCTTCCCGTGCCTAACCTCATTCCCGTTTCGAGCGCTAGGCCACAACGCCTCTAGCCGCCATGAGCAGGAGTGTGTTCTCCTCTTCTTCTTGTCTCCATCCACCTCCCTTCTATAATCCATTCCAAATCATTCCAATCAAGTGCAAAATTGAGCCCCCAATTGCTAGATGTGGAGGCCTTAGTTCCGGATCTGAAGGGAATGGACGTCATTGAGAGGGGAGTGTGAGGCCCCAGGCGAGCGGCAATAGTGCATGGTGAGCACGGGGAGGGTTGGCCACACGAGCGACAGAGTGGTGGTACGCGTCCCGTGCTGCTGCCGGCAAGCGCACTGTGTGGGCGGGACAAAAAACAAGAGCAAAGGCTTGACCTCAGGTCAATTGCAATAAAGTTTGGGGACCTTTTAGCAAAATCTTCAAGACATATTTCAAGAACTGCGGGTTGATTATGAAAAAGTTGATTACAAAAAAGTTAAGAAACTTTTTTACAAAACAACGATGATGGTCGGAGGAAACAACCGCAATGTAATATTATTTAATTTAATTTAATATTAGGCAGAGATAGCTGTTACGCGTGTCTGAGATTATAAAATAGCTGGGGTCGCTCTGACTTGTTCCTGTTCAGTGATAATGGTCGTGCATCTACTGGATGACACAAAGCTGATGCATGCCATTGTGCCAATGCTCTCCTGCTTCTCAAATGTTAGATTGAGGCTAGCAAGCTGCTTCCTCCGTTCTAAATTATAGGTCGTTTTAGTTTTTTTATATTTATAGATATTATTATACATCTAGATATAGTGTAGATATAGATGCATAATAATATCTATGAACTTAAAAAACCAAAACGACCTACAATTTGAAACGAAGGGTGTATCAAATAAGAAAACAATTCTAAGTCGATACAACTTTTCAACATCACATCTAATTTTAGTTTTTCAAATCTAAAAAAAAAGGGACGCTTTTAAGATCCACAAAGGAAAATATATGCTACAGTACTCTATGGCATGAGTTCTGTTACGCGCGGGCACCAGGCTAACGTTAGCAATCTCAAAACTATATAGCCCTGTGACCAGGTCGCATAAGCCACATAGCAGGATGCTGATTATGGTTTCATGTTGCTCCATGTCACACCAAGTTGCTGTGACAATGAAACAACTGAGCAAGCATAATCTATACAAACTGAGAACCGAAGCTGCACGTCTTAAAGTGCCCGCGATCCACATAAAAAGACCAGTAAAAATGAGAACACCTAACAGCATACATAGGTCCAATGTCCCCTTCAAACCACCACCACCCTTACAGTGGTCATCACCTCATCAGGGTCTACTCTTTCAACCAATACCAGATTAACAGCAATGTACCAGTAACCATAGGAAACAAGAAAATCTTAGATCATGTGTCACACCCAACGATCCCACAGGCATTGAAGCTAATCCAGTTGGCTGCATTTCTCTGGGCTTCACTTGATGCTGCCTTGCTTGACCATAACTGAATGTAACTCGAGCAGATAGATTCTTCAACTCATATCAAGCACCCTGATCTCTTTAGGGCCAAGACAAGTATACGCCACATTCACAATGAAACCTTTTCGTTGCAACCATAACTAAAATGATAATTTCCTTCACAGCCATTTCTGTCACTCCTAACACAAATCGGATGTACAATTTTCTTATGGCTTCAGTCTAAATTTACAACTACCTTGAGAACCTTATTTCACCAGTTGATTGTTGTTCTGATGAAATTTAGACCTAGTTAGTAATTTAAAACAATATGTTCCCATTTTTATCACTAGTGTTCTTATCTGATGGCACAAGTTTCATAAAATGATTGAGGTAACATATCTACTATAAGGAGCAGAATAACTATGGTATAACCAAACCAATAAGACAGCAATAATATTGGAGCAACCTCACTTCATCATTAACAAACAGCATACCACTATAATATAGGAGGCAAGTACAATAATGTCAGCAAGGTATATTAACCAGTGAATCGCCCAGAAGAACAGACTTAGCAACTTCAACAACCAAACTATGACAATAATAACAGGAAGAGCACTCTATACATCTCGAAATAGATGTTTGGACGCTGGAACAATACATTAATCCATCGAAGTTACAGCCTAAAAATACCTGGCCCAATGGTTCTCTTGCAAGTTCCAATACATAATGGTATCTTAGCATAAGCAACCAAAGTACAAAACAATGCAGTACGTTTCCTCCAAAAAGCCTGGCATAAAGAAGTATAAGTTTCCCCTTGGCAAGATAACCAATAACTTCAGGTATTGAAGAAGAGGCCCACAAACATGCCTGCAGATTACACCAACCAAAACACAGCATGATCAGTATAGAAACAATGCAAACTGCAAATTGACAGACACATGTGCTTGCTTATGCATTCAGGCATAACTCGGTCCATTTCACTATTGCAAGAATTCTTGTTGGTGAGGGTTTGAAAATGGTTTGAAAATCGTAAACTACTGAAGGTCGAATTTATGCTTGATAGCAGAAATGTTTGTAGAACACCAGACAGCAACAAGAATCAGACTTGAAATCAATTAAAGAAGCATGTTCAAATTCACCAAATGATTGCCATGTTTCCTGCTCAAGCACCAATATAGTTGTACCCTACGAGCATGTTTCCTCCACCAATTGAGAACGAGTTTGGCATTGGCACTCAACTAAATTCCATCAGATCACAAAATTCATCACACCAGATTGAAGATAAGCATCGATTCTCGCCCAATACCTAAAGAGATCAAGAAGCCCCAATCCGCACCGAGATCAGTGGTGGTGATGGCTGTGGTCGTGGGAGGAGGACGAGCATCTGCCGCTACCGCTGGTGCCCTCGCCAGCATCTCCCTGCGGGCAGCGGTGCCCGCCGCCGCCGCCGGGGAACTCGTCGTCGCTGCAGTCCTCGTCGAAGGGGACCTCCTTGTGGAAGATGCAGCACTTCTTGGAGCTCTTGCGGCCGAGGCCCTCGTTGTCCACCGTCCCCTCCTTCCACGACACCTTCTTCTTGGCCCGCCGCTTCAGCCGCAGCACCACCGCCTCCGCCGGCGCCGGCGCCGGCGCGGCCGTCGCCGGGGGCGGGGCCGAGGAGGACGACGAGGGGGAGGGATCGACCGTCACGGTCACGGATCCGGCCGACGACGACTGCGGCGGCGGCGCGCGGGTTGCCATGGCGATTGGGGATTTCCTCCTCTGTTGCGTGTCGGCGTTGGCTCCTAATTTCTTCGTTCTCGGCCTTGCAAAGGCGCTCTGTTGGTACGGCCAGGCAGTCAGAGGCACGTTTTGCTGGAGAAATGATTTTCAAGTGTGGGCACAAAAATATTATGAGTTCACATTTGAGTGAGATGCATGAATTAGACTTATATAAAAAAACGCAGAGGAATCTGATTGAATATGTTAAATCTTATAAGGAAAAAAAGACCATTAGAATAATCCTTTTCTTTATTTGAAAACTATTTCAATTGATCCAATATAACGCTAATTACATTTGCACTTTACACTCCACATACAAAGTCTAGCTTTAAATAAAAATTTTAATATCATGGCAAAGGTCAAGATATCCTATGTTAAAAATATAATTTAAGTTTTTCTGTTATTATTTTCATACAAATTTGTATATATGATGTTAATCTTGTATTACATACTCTGAATATATTCAATAAAAATAGTCATAAAAATCCTTGAGTTATTTGAATATCGGTTATTATTTCCTCTGTCACTATAAAATTTGTATGTAGAAGTGAATGTGTGCGCAAAGAAAGAATAATGTTTAAGTTTAATTTGTTTTCAAGGTTAATGGATAAAGTGAATTAATAGAAATAGTAAATGAACTTTTGTTTCAGTTATATATATCGAAGTTATTTTAATAACTTAGTGAATCATAAATCAATTTCAACCAATAGAATTCATGAGTAGATCTCTACTTGCTCCCTTGCCCTCCTATTCACGAAATTGAGTTTCGTTTAAGATTTGATATTTATAAACATAAGGTAGGTACAAAGGACTAGGGCCACTGGCAGAAGATCCCAGGTTGAGATTTGGTGAGGCAGGCATCAGATTTGATATTCATAGAATACGAGAATGTGTGAGGATAAAAGGGGAGGATGAACTTGCAAAAAGTAAACTACGGATTTTTTGTAATATGCAGTACATGCTAATTTGGGACTGGACAGCTCAAAAAATGAAATTGACCAATAGAGTCATGCTACTAATTGAAAGAGAGAGAAAAGCACAAAATTAGATAGACTTGATCGAACACAGGATCTCAAGTCTCCAGCCACAATCCACCACACTACGGCTTTGACAGACAAACTTAACTATTGTTTGGCTGATCAGAGTTATTTTTGACGCCCTACATATAGCACATACATGTATAGCATGGCTATCGATGGCAAGCGACCAAACAACCTCTAAACACATCACTGTTTTGCAAGCCCGAGTCCAACATAAGGCTTGAACTTTAGGCATGAGAGGTAGCCAACAAAATCGTGTCTGACCTGTTTTTTCCTCAATCAAGTGAGGTTTTTTCGTAGTTTCCGATTCATGGTCACAGCAGATTAAGTGCCCAGCCCACCCGATGTTCTAGTCGGATCAGGTCGAGATTAAAAAAAAAGTACTACTCCACAGCCTGGCTTGAACTTTTGAGTATCTGTATCTTTACCACCAATCACAGAAGGAGATCATCATCCTCAAGCTACATTTTGAGAAAGTCTTTGATAAAATTGAGTATCAGGTAATGCTCCAGATTATGAAACTCAAAAGATTAATGATACATGGGAACTTCATTTGTCCTCCTCAATGGTGTCCCAGGGCAAACCTTCCACTGTCGACAAGGAGTGAGGCAAGGAGATCCACTCTCACCACTTTTGTTTGTACTGGATGCAGATCTCCAGCAATCTCTCTTAAACAAAGCGAAGGAGTTAAACTTAATGCAGCTGCCTGTGCCTCCCTAGTACAGTACTAACTTTCTCATAATCCAGTATGCTGATGACATAGTGATTATCATGGAAGGTTGCCCTCATCAACTCTTATTCCTGAAGAGTTTGTTACAGTTTTTTGCTGCATCCACTGTGTCAGAGTTATCGGTTCGGCAGTCCACCAGGGGTTACACAGGTGGTTGATTTGTAGGCGAGGGTGATTGCGAAATCAAGAACTCGAAGGTGATCACGAGAGCACAAAGGGACACGAGGGTTTTAGACAGGTTCAGGACTCAAGAGAGTAATACTCTACATCCTGTATGCTGGTGGATTGTATTGCTCAATGATTCGATATACCCTAGGAGGGTGCCCTTGGCCGCCTTATATAGTCTGACAACCAAGATTTACAAGTCAGTTTAGATATAATCTACTCGATTTTTACATGGAAGGTATTCTAAGTTGGATTACAACACGCGTCCCACAATATCCAGGTAGATTTGGATAGCATAGTTGCCCTGTTGTGTACTCCAAGTAACTTCGTGTCCTTGGTCCACACATCCTGGTCGAGCGGGCCCACTTGTCAGGTCCAGCCAGTAACCTAGTCGATGGGGACGTACCCATATCCCTCACACTAGCCTCACACTAGCCTTAAGGTGAATTATGCAAAATCAATGATGATCCCAATAAATATAAATGACGACAAAATGGATCTTCTGGCTCAAACGTTTGGATGCTCAACTGGATCTCTCTCATTTTACCTATCTTGGTCTGCCTTTGGGTCTTACAAAACCAAGGATTGAAGAGTTTCTTCCACTTGTGACTAGATGTGAAAGAAGAGTGGTCAGTACATCCATATAACTCTCTCAGGTTGGAAGGTTGCAAATGACAAATGCAGTGTTCTCATCCCTCCCTACCTTCTACCTTTGCACTTTCAAGATGCATAAGACAGTGATCAAGCAAATTGATAGATATAGAAAATATTGCTTATGGAGAGGAGTAGACATCAATGCTAACATACCACCCAAGGCTTCTTGGGAAATAGTTTTCCTTGCAAAATTATTTTGGTGGAGGGATACTTTAAGACTTATGGATGCTTACAAGGTTTGGTTGTAGCAAATGTCTCTAGTGGAACAGCTGTTATTTATGGACTGACCTATGGGGTGATATTGTGCCTTGTCAAGCCTTCCCAAAACTATTTTCATTTATCAAAGCTAAATCCATCTCCCCCTATCCGAAGTGGCATATGGACAACTGTTACTCCTTGCACAGCAATTACAAGACCTCACTAATTATGGTGAAAATGATGTGTGGACATATATTTTGGGCTCCCCCTTCTTCTCAACCTCAAGAGCATACAGGCAGATGATTGGGAGCAGGACTATTCATCCTGCTTTCAAATGGCTTTGGAAATCAGCAGTGCAAAAAGAAGCATAAAGTCTTCTTCTAGCTACTTCTCAAAGATAGACTGAGCATCAAGAACATTCTAAAAAGGATGAATATGGTTTTACCATCACATGACTGTGTTTTATGTACTGATGCTGAGTCCTTGGAACACATTTTCCTTCGTTGCAATTTTGCTCGAGCCTGTTGAGACCTGCTACACTTAGTCATTGTGCAAGGAGATGCCTTTCTTATTTTGGAGACGCTTCACGCCCAGCTAAATATTACCTTTTCCATGGATGTCATCATCATCATGAGCTGGTGTATTCAGATGGAACGAAATGACCTTATCTTCCAAGACATTAAGCAAGTCTTCACTCGGTAAAGCGTGGGTTTCGGAAGAAGTTTGCTCTTCTTATTCTAAGAGAAACGCACATCTGCAATCTCCCATGAATCTATGGATGGATTTAGTGTTGTAATCTTCTTTGATTTTTTTTCTTTCTTTGTGTCTTGAAAACTTGTATGTTACACTCTACTTTAATATTATTTATATATATAAGGATTCGCCCCCTACCGTTTCATTAAAAAAAAAACGACCCACATAGGATCCATCGAAACGTGACCGCGGTCTGAAGAGACGAACGAAGGCAACAAAAGCCGCACCTGACACCTGTCACCGAGACCGACTCCTGTTCCTGCTTGTGGCGGTGGCCTTGTCTTATTTTCCCGTTCGCCGCCGCCGCCGCCGCTGCCTGCATCCCGTTCCTCAGACGACTAGCCGCGCATCCATCCAGGTGTCCCATCCATCCGCCGAATCGCCGCCGTGCGAGACCCCTGCTCCTCCTCTCCGCGCCAACAGCTATCCACGAGTTGGAGGTACTGCTCCGTGCCTGCCTCTCCACCTTCCGGCCGTCCCACTTCTTTCCTCCTCCTCCTCCTCTCTGGGCTGATGCCCTAGGCGGCGGATCAAGGTTTTGATCTCGCCCGGTCAGGTCTTGGGTAGGAATTGAAACTTTTCTAGTAAAGAATAGATTGGAATTTTGTTGGTTTTCGCCGTTAAACCAGATCGATTGGTGAAATTGCGCCCACGCATTTTGATGGGTTTTTTTTCTAGTTCTGTTTTAGCTGATTGTATACTGACGCGAGGTGATCTGGTCAATTCCATTTTGTTTTGTAATAATGAAAATTGAAAAAAAAACAGCACATGTTCAGCATTGCTCAGTATTATCCACTTAATACTCATGGGTTCTTGTTATAATGGTACTGCTGTTCGCATATTGAGGCAGTGGTTGGTGAGGATGGATGTACAAACCAGAATTTGAGTAGGTAGTATTAGGGTAAACTCTTTGCCCTTTTTTGATGCCATCAATAAGTTAGTAAAGATTTCATTTAATTACCAAATACCACATCTAGAGAAAATTATAGATTTACCATTTTGTTTCTCTGTTGTCGATGTACCTTTTTTTTATAAAAAAAAAGAAATCATCCTCCAATTTCCTAGTTGCACTTTGACATGGCAGTGTGATTTATTTGTAGTTTGCAGTGTCAAGAATAATCTGATGTGGTGATTTACTAGGGAGATGCATGGCAATTTTAGCTGTTCCGTTTGTACCATTGAACAAAATCTGAAATCTCTCTGGTTTGTGCTCAGGGCTTCAAGAAGACGCTACTGCTGCAACCATGAGCACCATGAAGTTTTGCCGTGAGTGGTATGCCCCCTCCTGCATTGACCCTCTTCCTATCTCTCTCTTTCATTGACTTGATCATTGCCTCGAATAATATAATTAACTGATGGTGGATGGACGTGCAGCAACAACATCCTGTATCCCAAGGAAGACAGGGACAAGCGCACCCTCTTCTTCGCATGTCGCAACTGCGAGCACCAGGTACGACTCATCAGTCCATTGCTACTAGAATGGTGTTCGCACACAGAACTTGGATGATAGGGTGGAATGAGCACAACAATGCTCATGCGATGGCCTGGTTGTTCACCTTTTCCTCAAATTCTAGGATCTTGCTGGGTCATACCAATGCCTTGTGTCCTTCAGTGTGATCCTTGGCTACTTAATTCCCTCATTCACTGCATCTATGCAGGGTGAAAGCTAAACATAACTGTAGCAGCAAATTGATTGTTGTGTCTGATTTATTTATTGCACATATGTCTTCATTGCAGAAAGAAAAAACACACTGAAAAAAATTCTAGTACTCCACATGTCCTACAGTGTTAGTTGTGTTCTGTTTTTATGAATGGGGAATTGAAGAATTTGGCATTCCTCAAACCTCCTTTTTTCTGGCTACAAGTTAAGAATAACAATACTAATCCTTGTTTTATTCAGGAGGTCTCTGACTATAACTGTGTCTATCGGAACGAGGTGCACCACACTGCTGGAGAGCGAACACAGGTCTTGCAGGATGTAGCTTCTGACCCAACTCTTCCCAGAACCAAGACCGTCCGATGTGCTCTCTGTGGGCATGGAGAGGCTGTTTTCTTCCAGGTTTTTTTCTTCTTATTTTGCCTTGTCTCATTTTCATGGCCTTCATTTCCATGTGATGCTATCTGAATGACTTGATCAATAAAACAGTATGCCAAAATACTGCAATTTGTTAATGTTACTGTTGGATGTTGCATCCCTCTTTGTTTTTTTTTGCCATTTCTATCTCTTGCTGAGTTCTGCATCTACATCCCTGACATCAACATGTTTTAAGCGACAAGTCTGCATTCAGATCCCAAGAAAATGGGGCCTTATGATATTTTTTGTGCTAGAATAATTGTGCAGTAATGCTACAAAATGCCATTAGAGCATATCACTCATTCCTGTTTCTGTATCTGTCAGAACTAGTGCATCTGAAGTTGAGCGGCATCTGTATTTATTAATAGTCACAAGATATGAATGAATGCATTGATCCTGCTTGAATGTTTTGAGAAAAGTTTAAACCCTTTGCTATTTTTATCATTTGCAGGCTACGGCAAGAGGGGAGGAGGGGATGACCCTGTTCTTTGTGTGCTGCAGCCCTGATTGTGGTCATCGGTGGAGGGAATGATGTGACTTGAGTATCTATCCGTACCCTCAATGTAGGATGCTCTGGAACTCAGCTTCTAATAGTTGTTCCATTAGAGCTTGAAACCGAACTTGTAGAACTTAGTTTGTGATTTCCTTGAAACTATGAATTTGCAGGTCTTACATATCCTAGGGATAATGAGGGAATGCTTGTCCAATATTATTAGTTCTTTGATACATGTAGCTGCCCGGCGTGGTTGCATATGCCTGCTAGGCTGCTACAAGTATGTTGTGCTTGTACTTCAGGCCATGCAGATGGGATCCTGTTCTTTTAAAAGAGGACGCAAATTGATCCTTGTTAGAAAAGAAAACAAATATGTTGGCATAAATATGACAGGTTGTTAGATAAGAAAACAAATATGTTGGCATAATTCCTTGTTTTATGCCTCTTTATTTTACTGGGTCTGGGTACACACATACTCGCTCCAATGCGCCACACAAGCACACGCACAAACCCAGGCCTAACAAACTACACAGCATGATGATGCGTTCCTGGTGAAATCGACATTTTGGTGACAGAAACATCACATTCCTGTTGTAATTTCATGCGTGCGAATTTTATTGTTACTTTGTTAGGGCAAGCCGCCGAGAGACACGAGACAACAGTTTTCCCAGAGCCTCCCGTTCCCAGCGCAAAGCTTGGTAGTATTCGTGCTGGGCTGCTGGCTACATTGTTCCTAGGAACGAAGTACTGGAACATATGTGGTAGAGGGAAGCAAGGCTGGGGGGCTGTTTGACATATATACTGACATTGGCTACATGGCTTGTCAGTTTACAGAAATCTTTCTGCACATTGCTTTCACAGAAGAACTGTTGAAAACATAAACGCTAATTTTCTGCTACGAAATTAAGCGGTGTGGTGGATTTAAGAAAATGGACTGTCATACAGCAGCAACAAATTAAATGCATTCTCTTGGGTGTATTCTACTCAAAGCATAGACACTAACTTGAATTCTTCCACGTTACAGTACACACAATGGTAACTGGACTGAAATTGAATAGCCGAACATCTGTACGACTGTTTGGGAGTTAAAATTATATTCAGTCTATCTCTCAGCTTTACAGAAACTCATCAATTGCTTTATATATTATGCTGTTCAACAACAACAAAGAGTATGAGGAACAGCATTTATTAAGCAGATGATGGGGTTCAAGCCAAAATAGGCCTCAAGATACGATGCAAATTGCCCGTTAGTCGAATTCTATAAAACGAGGCAACTGGCCGCCCGCAAATTTATTACTATGATTCTTAGCTTATTCAAATAACAATTATCAAGAGCTGGATTGAGTAGAACCTGTTACAAAAATGAAAATGCATTCATGCGATTGTGCGTGCCATCAGTTTCAATAGCAAAGCTAATGTGTTTGTGATTTGTCACCTATCTTTAGGCCAATTATCAGGATAAACTGTGATTTAATGTCCGATTAAATGGGCTAAATGGATAACTAAACAGAAATGGCTAATTAGTGTGTTTAAATGGCTGTTTAGGCGAACAATGCTGTGATTAACCACCCAACATATATGTATCCTGAATGACTCGCATGATTACTATTTCAAGGATCAGCCAAGTCAGAAATATAGCTTAGCACAAGACCATAGAGGCGATGCTAATTGTTTTCCTGGGCCTCCCATTCCCATATTTCATTAATGGAACCAAATAAGCCTAGTGGCTAATGGGGTTTATGTTAAAAAAAGGTGGGTAATGGGGTGCAGATATTCCTACTAGCTAGAATTTGCTGTTACGCGAATAAGCCAAGAAAGCTCTAACCACGGCTTGCTTAACAACATGAACAATTTGTTTGCCACTCAATCATACCAAATAAGCCAATATTCTCCGCACTCAATTTTTTTGGGGTTGCTTTCTCCAAGTATGCATTGAACAAGTGTCCACACAACTCTTTTCTTTTGCACCGTCAAGGAGCTAACCCAGAGTATGTTGATCCTTAATGGCTGACCACTGATCATTCCTGCTAGGATCAAGCAAGAAATGAATCTCGTTTCGTGTGGTAATATAGACAATGGTGCCATTTCGTCATGTCTCTCATTCCCAAAACATTTTCAGTATTGATAATACTTGATAAGGGCAGTGGGTAACAGGGCCAGACATTATTGTTACTTATATCATTTCAAGCACACGATGGTTGAGAGAAGTATGAAAGTTGAAAGGATGTCAGTGTATATACTGATGACTGACAGGAGTGCAGTATGTGAAACAAGGATTAGGTGCCAGAGATTATATCCCCAACTACAAAAGTTCAAATAGGACTACAAGGATAAATAACATGTATCATCTCATTTTTTTGTTGCGGGTATATAGCTAAAAGAAAAACAGGGTTAGTCATCAGTGCAAAATTTTGACTTGTTGCTGCAATTTCATCATAGAATGCTTAGACATTATGTCGTCAATGTCACTATACAATTGCAAAAGAACAACCATTTTGCATTGGCAGCATGATCGAGTAATCTGGATGACAATTGACAATGTAGCATTGTAGTTCGCAGGAGCAACTAGTTTTGAGTTCGATGCTTTATTGCCCTCAGCAGTTATTACAGTGCACAGACAAATGGTTTTTGCCTAATTTATACTGAATGCTATGTGTACACTTACAAACTGCCGGACAGTATGAATTTTTACTACATGATCTAATAATGTCTGTAGTAACCAATTATGGCAGCTAACTGCCCATTTGTTGGACACATGCCTAATGAAAAGGAAATTATGACGACAAATTTATATAATAAAATACTTATGTGGTAGAAAATTATTGAATTTTTTTCAGATAAAGAACAAATAATTAGCGTAGGGCTCATATGAATCGTAGAAACCTTTTCTAAGGATCAAAGCTGCACCTTTCAACTAGTAACAAAGAGCTAGGAAGCAGGATTCTTAATTTTGTTTTCACCCTTTTTTGTCGTCACCGAAATCAACGAAATTTGCAAAAGTTCAGCTGAAATCCGGATTAAAAGGTGATCTTTCGATTAACAGTACTGAAATTTCGGGTGAACACAATTTCGGTCGTCACCAAAAAAACCAAAATTTCGCTAAATTCACGAAATTTCAGCCAAAATTTTGATCACTGCTAGGAAGCCACATATATCCCAGAAACTAAGCCTATACAATGCATGCTTGAAATTCCAGGTGAGGGAGAGCAGTGTAGATGAATTCAAGTATCTTTACTGATTCATGAGGTGACTCTTTTCTAGCTTTGAGCTTTATTGGTATGCACCTGACATATGGTGAGCTGGTGTGCATTATATTTTTTCTGGCTAATAAAGTACTGGAACATATGTATATAGAAATTGGCTACATGGCTTGTCAGGTTATTACTACTGATAATTATTTGGTGGGCCTTACTGGTGTTCGTGCACTGGAAAATTAAGAGCTCAATCTTTTCTGCACATGACTTATCATGGTGGTGACCTGGTGCGCATTATATGATTGCTTTTTTCTGGCTAATACGTACTCATTATGTTTGTTCAATCAGGCTAACATTGAGTCCCTTTTGGAATGGCATATGTATATCTCAGTTGTGTGAATGGACTGACACAGTGCTAATAATACAAGTAAATGACAACACTCAAGAACTGAAATACTGGCTGATGAGAGCAAGCCCATCATCAAAATTATTACCATTCTGCGAGTTGGAAAATATATAATGGTCCTGCACATTGAAAAGTTGGTTCGTACGTATGAGTTTGCAGTGCCTAGTTGCAGACTGGAGACTGGCAGAGATATTTTTGTTTATTTTTAATGAATGATGGTTGCTCTTACCGAAAAGACACACACCACAATCTTCTACTTGGGTTTTGTTTCTTTTTTCACTAGAACTCGAAATTTTTTCTGTACATTAGTTTCATACCGAACTCTTCTATGTGTTGCTTAAGTACAGCCATAGTTATAACTACACTATCACTAGTAGAAACAAAATACATGAGAAATTGCGTTCCCATGCTGCGAGAGTCACATGTTGCTAGCACAAAAAGAAGGGACAGCTTTTGCTTATTCTGATATTCATATAAAATGTAAAAAGGAACTCTAACAAAAATCAGAAAACTTATTTGCATAGGAACTATTGAAATATTTGGTTATGAATTTACACAAGTTTGTATCACCTATTGCAAACTGGTTTTCATAGGCAAATTGAGCGTAGCTCAGCTGGCAAGATTCCTTGTGGTGGAACCTGCCCACCAGGGTTCGAGTCCTTGACTCGGCATTGGTGCTTGCATTTTACTAGATTTATTTCATGATTTAACCGGCGTTATTCTTTCAGTAGGCGACGTCGACAGTGAGGCGCCAGTGGTGACTTCGTCAATCTCGAGGATTTGCCGGCTTAGTCTTTCGGATATGCTCATAGGGTACGGGTATTAGCACAAATAATTGAATCTTTGTGGCTTGAGGGAGAAGGTGACCGAATTTTTCATGGGAACGTATCTGGTGCAAACCAACCACCCCATGCAACCTTGGAAACTACAAATCAGGACCACTAGATGCTAATCCAATGGATAGGGTGAGAGGTGGGACTATGTTGCGCTTAAGCCCCCCACCTGTTGGCCACTTTTTCCAATAACCCCCTGCCCCCTCGCGTCCTTTCTGGTTGCCCTTCCATCGCAACTCGCTCGCTCGCGCCGCCGCCGGGCGGTTCTGCGCCGCCCGTGCGCCCAGCCTGGTGCGCTTGCCGTGTTCCTTTTCGCGTGCGCTCGGCCATCGACGAGATGTCGTGTCCTGCAACTCCCTGATAGCATCATACGTACAAGATGTCATGTCCTGCAACTCCCTGATAGCATTGTACTTACAAGATCCCGTGTCCTTTTCATTTGATTGCAAGTTCTGTCAATCTGAGCTATTTTTCTAGTTTCATCTACCACGTCATGACCTTGTGTTCGCCTTGCTATCTTGCAGCGCTTCATATTACCGCCAGCCAAAGAACATACTCGGACGGCGCGACGATGCAGAACGACGGCGACAGCGGCACAGCCGCGTGCGGCTCCACCCACGATATGGACACCGGCTTGGGCGAGACATTGACAGGGAATGACGTGTCAAGTCATGGACAACGAACAGGCATGGATAGTGGATGGGCATGGACGGCCATGGACAACCAACGGCAGCAAGAGCTGCAGCAGCCATGGACAGGGAATGATGCCCTCTCTGAAGCCGTCACCGTTGATCCCGCCGTCGCCGGACTTATAGGAAGAAGTTTTGAGGCTTCCACCATGGATCATTTGAAGCCTATGGTTGGAATGATGTTTGATACACTCACAGATGTGGAGAAATTTTACAAATCGTATGCACATGAAGCTTGTTTCTCTGTTCGTATTGGTCAGCACAAGAAGCAAAATGATGAAATATTATTCAAGCGGTATTATTGTTCAAGGGAAGGGTACAAAAAGGAGAACGTAAAAAATGTTATTGATGAATCCGGAAAAAAGAGAAAGGCACATAATGTGATGGAAACCAGATGTGGTTGTGAGGCACATATTGTTGTCAAGCTTGGCAGTGATAAGAAGTATCGGATAGCTTCAATGGTTGAGAAGCACAGCCATGGTTTTGTGTCATCAGATCAGAGGTATTTGCTAAGATCCAACTGTAATGTTAGTGAGAGGGAAAAGAGTACTTTGTTCAGTTGTCATAAGGCTAGCATTGGCACCTCACAAGCATATAGACTTCTCCATGTCAGTGAGGGTGGGTTTTAGAATGTTGGGTGCACGCTGAGGGATTTGCAAAACTATTACCGTGACCTCAGGAGCAAAATCAAGGATTCGGATGCACAAATATTTGTGGCACAACTTGAGCGAAAGAAGGAAGTAAATCCTGCCTTCTTTTATGACTTTATGGTGGATGAATAAGGACGACTTGTTCGTGTGTTTTGGGCATATGCCTTATGTAGGAAAAACTATAGTGTTTTTGGTGATGTGGTTTCGGTAGATTCAACATACACCACTAACCAGTATAACATGATTTTTGTGCCATTTACTGGAGTCAATCATCACTTGCAAAGTGTTTTCCTAGGAGCAACATTCTTGGCAAATGAAAAGATCAAGTCATATGTATGGTTGTTTAACACCTTTATTAAGGCTATGCGTGGAGTAGCACCTCATCCAATCATAACAGATGAAGATGCGAGCATGAAGGCTGCTATTGCTCAAAGTCTACCGGATACAACTCACAGACTTTGCATGTGATATATCATGGAAAAGGCACCTGAGAAGGTCGGGCCCTCTATTAGAGAGGATGAACAGTTCTGGGATAGACTACACACGTGTGTTTGGGGCTCCGAGACTTCAGATGATTTTAAGTCACAATGGAATTCTATCATAACAGATTTTGCACTCATGGGAAATGATTGGTTTTCCACAAAGTTTGCCATGCGTCAATCATGAATTCCAGCTACTTTATGGACATACCTCTAGCAGGAATCCTTAGGACTACGTCACGATCGGAGAGTGCAAATTCCTTTTTTTACCGTTTCATTCATCGAAAATTGACCTTTGTTGAGTTCAGGCTAAGGTTTGACACAGCTTTGGAGTGCCAGCACTAAGAGGAGTTGAAAGCTGACAATGCAAGTCTTCACACCACTCCTAAATTGATGACACCATGGGCCACGGAGAAGCAATGTAGTGTGATATATACACATGAAGTTTTCAGTAAATTTCAGGAACAAATCATAGCTGCAAGAGACCATTGCATTATTCAAGGCATTACAGGGTGTGAAGATATAAAAATTGTCACCATCAGCAGTCTATCTGGAAAAGAGCGAGTGGTTCAGTTGAACAAGTTAGACATGTTTGGTAGGTGCTCCTGTAAATGGTATGAGTCCTGTGGCATCCCGTGCCATCATATCATACAAGTGCTTAGAGCCGAGAAGCAAAATGAGATACCATTGATTTATATTATGAAGAGATGGGAGAAAAGATGTAAAATGTGTGTATTGTATGATTTTTTTTCTATGGTTGTTTTGCACAATAGTCTTGATCAGATCTTCAATTTTGCAGGGAACTATTCTTTGATGAAGAAGGTAACTTGCTAGATGAAAAGCTTGAAGATCCTATGGAGGTGGCAATGCGGAAAAAGATTTCAGATTCACGCAACTAGTTTGACGATCTTATCCAGATGGCCAAGAACTCTGAACAAGGGATGGACTTTTTATTTTCTAGTTTATCCAACCTAGTAGAACCTCTCCAAAAGATCATGCCTGCTATGAGAGTTAATAAATAGGATGAGTATGAATCTTTCCTTGGTAGTGAAATTCCAAATCAAGTCGATATACATCCACCAAATGATATCAAGTCGAAAGGGAGATGCAAAAGAATTAAGAAGAGCAAGGAGATGAAGGCTGGAAGCAAGGGTAAAAGTAAATGGACGTGTGGAAAATGTAAGCAAGTAGGGGATCATGATGCACGTACTTGCCCAAAAAATATTGTTGGCTGATATTTTAAGTTCGTGTAACCTTTTAATACCTTTTGGAATGCTGCTTGTAAACACTTTTTGATCAGTGCATTTGCATAAATGTCATTGCATTTACATCCTTACATAGTACATTTAGATTGCACAGAGTACATTTAGATAGCAAATTAATCACTAATTTCCTACTGTGTGAAGTACACACCAGAAGTACACGGTAGTAATGGTTATCATGTTGCTTATTTCCCTGTGCAAGCCATTGACAAACTTCATGAGGGAGTACTGGAGCAGGTACGTGTGCTGGCCGAGTTGTTCAACTCTGTTATCTAGAGCAGAGTTTCCTGGAGCAGTAATGGGTGTCTGAATTGGTGATAGAAGCAAAATTGTATAGACATCAATCATATCAGCCGTCGCTGCCCATGGAGAACCTGCAGAGGCACTGCTCCTGCTCGATGAGTTGATCAGTGCTGGCACTAGTCCAGATAACTTAGCTTTCACTGCCGTGCTTGCTGCTTGCATGCCCATGCTGGCATGGTAGTTGAGACTTTTGAGGCTGTTAATTACAATGTCTAATCATGCCGCCCGGATAGGTAATGATTGCAAACCACATGTGGTAGGCATTGTATTGACTTGTGAAACATGTATAGCATTCACATTCGATTTGTTTCACTTGAACTGCTGTACATTCTCTTTGTTCAGTAGCGTGTGTCTAGCGTAAGTACAATGCTATCAGGAAGTTGCAGGACACGGTATCTCGTCGATGGCCGGGCGCACGCGAAATTGATGGCCGGGCGCACGCGAAAAGGAACACGGCGAGCGCACCAGGCCGGGCACACGGACGGCACAGAATTGCCTGGCGGCAGCGCGAGCGAGTGAGTCGTGATGGTAGGGCAACCAGAAAGGACGCGAGGGGGCAGGGGTTATTGGAAAAAGTGGCTAGCAGGTGGGGGATTTAAACGCAAAATAATTTCATATCTCATCCTATCTATTGGATTAGCATCTAGTGGCTCTGATTTGTAGTTTTTAAGGTTGCATGGGGTGGTTGGTTTGCACTAGATACGTTCCTTTTTTCATGGGGTCTCTCATTCTCCTAACTTTTCTTCACTGATGAAACTTTGATAGCTGGTGACGGGGGTGCAAATATACTACCACAGGTAGAGAGAGTACGAAAGTATGTCTGCATTTGTAAATTGAGCAAAAGAAGGTTGGTATACTGATGACATGTTAGGTGCCAGCATCTGCTTATTTTTTTTTATTTTAACACTACTTCATAGGTTATTTAGGAAGGTATTCCTCAAATTAGAGTAATACGTAATATAGCACCATCATTTACTGGGTACAAAAATTGAGTTTCCGTCCATGGACTGGCGGAAATAACACTTTTGTCTATTAGGCAGACAAAATCAAATTCCACGTGGCCACCTCAGAGTTCTCTCCTCCAGTTGGAAAAAAAAATCCACGTGACCTCTATAGATATTACTGGATGAGCTCCAAAGGATCAATGTTTGGTCTTGGTGCTCGCCCAAGGTAATAGCTTTCCCGGGACCTCCAATTCCTAATGCAATATTTTTTCTTGTCTTGGTTCTGGCTATATATATTGCTCGTAGCAACAGGGTACTAATATGTACATAGTGTTTATATTCCGAGTAAAATGCGCGACAGATCATTAAACTTTCACCAAACTCTCATGAATCACTTAACTTGCTACTGATACATGGCGTATCATCAAATACTACTGGAAAACGGACCTTTAGTCCTGGTTGGTAAGGGTCATAGATCCCGAAAATCCAACCAGGACTACCTATTCGAGATAAAAGTGGGATCATTCACCCGGGACTAAAGTTTTTTTTAATCCCGGTTGGTGTTACCAACCGGGAGTAAAAAGTTTCAAAAAAAATAAAAAAAGGGCCACCGCCGTTGCCCGCTGGCCCGCCCACGCCGCTGTCACCACCGCGCCGCTCGGCCCCGCTTCCCGCCGGCCGCCTGGCCCGCGACATCCTGTGCCCTACTAGAGAGAGGGAGAGGGAGAGGGAAGGGGCTAGCATACATGTGCCCCGCGCGCCGCCGTGTCTGGCGCGCCGTCGCGCCCCGCCTTCGCCCTGCCGCCTCCGACTGGCCGCCGCTCCCCCGCGCACCACTGCCCTACACCTCGTCCCGCTGCCGCTCCTCACTACCAGTGAGAGGCAAGCAGAGGGGGAAGGGGAGGGGCAACAGAGGGGGCGGCGGCGCGGGAGGGAAGGGGAGGGGGCGGGTCGGGAGAAGGAGGGGAGGCGGTGGCAGGTTGGGGAGGGGGTGGGGGCAGCGGGAGGGAAGGGGAGGGGGCGAACCGGGAGAGGGAGGAGGAGGCGGTGGCGGCGGCGGCGGGAGGCAGGGGGAGGGGGCGGCGGCAGCGGGAGGGAAGGGAGGGGGTGGGTCGGGAGAGAACAAGGGAGAAAGGAAGAGGAAAAGAAGATAAGGTAGAGAGAGGGGGAGGGGGCACGTAGAAAGGGACGTTTTGTCCCGGTTGGTGTTTCAACCGAGACTAAGGGGGGGCCTGTGGGTGTTTCCAACCGGGACAAAACACCCCCTCATCTCACTAGCAGTTATAACCGGGACTAAAGGGGGGCTTTAGCTCCGGTTGGTCTTTCAACTGGGATTAAAGTTCCTCCCGTCGGTGGTTCATTTTTGACCCGGTACTGAAGGTCCTTTAGTCCTGGGTCCAAAGTTAATCAGGAAAAAAAAAGGGTTGGATGGAAGGTGAGTTATCTGGTAGTGCAAACTTGTACTTTTGTTTACCGAGGTTTTTTTTAGCCACGTGTGATCAATTTCACCGGGTGGAAACGATGACGTGGAACTGCATGACGCACGTGAGGGCTGAGCAGGGTGTTTTTCACCAAAATTGCATCACATCTTGCACAGAACCCACCCAGCTAACTCTTTTCCTTGCATCTGCTTCTTCCACAAATCGACAAAGCTGCGGCCTGCGGGCCAAATCCTCAGCGCATCTGAGTGCTGCCTTGCCACTTGCTCTTGCCCTCGTTTGTGCTCCCCTAGCCAAGGTTATCCCCTTCTAAATCAAACCAACCGACCTTGGAGTTGTGATAGCGTGGTTTTGGTCCAAGAGCCACAAAAGAATCCATCATGGTGTATGCTGAACGGCATGCACCTATATATGAGAACATGAAAAAAAACGACCACCTTTTACATTGTAGAACCACCACTTTAGCAATCAAAACTCGAACCATATATATGATCTAAACAAGTGAAAATACAAGATCTTGCATTCCTTTCACAGCCAAATTTGTCTCACTTCCTATAGCTTTGTGTCCCCATCATCTAAACTCTATGTTATATGGCCTTGCCCCAAATACAAATGAGTTCATGAATTTACCATATTGTGGTGGCAATCCGTCTGGTTCTCTCCTTTGAGGGCCCATCTACGTCGCCGAAACTCTTGCCAGCCATTAGTGCCGCCGCCGGGGTCGTACTCTGTTTTTGTTTCGGTGCCTCTAACACGATAAAGAAACCTATCAAACATGGTCACCTAATTCTTTTCAAGGGGTTTTGTGAAAATAACCATTGTGTACAGCATTCATATGCCACGATGGATTAAACCATCTTATGTGAAGGATCAGTGCTTCCGTATTCAAGAAGGACTTCCGGTGAACAAGCATGCAAGTTTGATGATGCACTACGTACCATTTGCGAGTTAAGTGATTCTTCTGAGAATCTTTTTGTCTTACACGAGAGTTAGCTTGGTAGCAAAAAAAACGGGGACAGTTCACTCCTTAAAATGTTGCTGGTTACGGAAACACAATGCTTGCATTGTGTTCAGTATCTGAAACTATTGATACGCCAATTTGGTATAACAACTCGGGATGAAAGAAAGTCCAGTCCCCAACTTGAATTCTTCCCTTTTTACAGTACACAAACAAGGTAAATAGATTGTAATAGAAGTATTGAACTAAAGTTGAATATCTGACCATGTGTACATTTCATTTTCTTTCGTTCCCTTTAATTATGAAAGAATATACCAAGTATTCAACATATTACTGCTAATATTTATTTTGGTGGGAGTGGGTTTTGATTAGAGAAAATTCTCTATATGGCACCTGGATAAAAATCTGATTCACTATATGACACTAGAAATTTATTTCCTCCATTATTTGACACCGGGATTTATTTTTCATTCCTTTTTTGACACTTTTGTTCCTTATTTGGCACTGGAATTTATCTTTCATTCCTTTCTTGACACTTCCGTTAGATTTGTTAGGAACTTTTATCAAATTCACTTTCAACATGTACCAAAATACCCCTGAAACTTCTACTCTCATCCTGGACTATTCCTTTGCGAGCTGTCTGAGTGCACCATGGTATTCACGCTGGCGTGGCGACGGGCTGATGATGCCTCAATGGCGAGTGGGGTGAAAGCAGTGGGCCGATAGCACAGCCATGTTGTGAACTCATGATGCACCTGGCACCCCAGCCTAATTGGTTCTCATACTGTCATATACACATACACCATATCCTATACGATTTTTTTTCTATACAGGACATCAATCCTGTAAATGTTTCTTTTTGAGAATGCATGTTCGTGCTCAATGCTGGAATGGGTGGACCATTAATCTCTAAATTTTTCAATGAATAATTATTTGGCTAAAGCTGTCGGAATTGAAACATAATGTGCAGCTATTATATTATCCTTTGGATAATTCACAGCAAATTATCCAATTTCGTTGTTGCATGTTCTATATATTTCACAATATATCACAAGGACTTCTCAACTTTGATGCAGCCGCATGAAACTCACCATATATAATTAGATAAAATGAGGGGTAAAAATGTCTCTTTAGGTGGGACTTACCAGCCAAACTAGTGCTAAGAAAGAAATGAAAAATAAATCCTGATATCAAATAAGGAACATAAATGTCAAGAAATGAACGAAAATAAATCCCGGTGTCAAATAAGGAAGGCAAAACTTTCTAGTGTCATATAGGGAACCAGATTTTTATCCGATGCTATATAGGGAATTTTCTCTTTTTATTAGCTTTGGAGTCGTGCCCCTTTACGCATTCCAAAATTCTAAGCTCAATATCAATAAGACTTCCATATACGAAATTATCCCATAGTACAAGAACTTTGCATTGAATCAATGGATTGCTTTCACCTTCCATTACGAGAACTCATTTGATCTTTCATAACTCTGGGATTTTCAGTAAATATTGTCCCATGTAGGGATGGGAATGGGCCGGGTCTACCCATGGGATAGCTGAACTGACCCACAAGAGTGCATTTTAAAGCTAAATATGCCACAGTAATGAACTCTATTGTGGGATCATGTAGTATGCAAAACACTTAGATAACTTCCAGCCTGCCTTTGCCTTCATGAGCAGCAACTTCAGATGGTTGCTATGCTTTGAGGTCACATCGAGCGAGATACCTCTTCTCATATATATGGTCCCTTGCTTGCTAATTTAGTGAGATTATTTTTGCACAATTTTACACTAGTGGAAGCAAGTGGATTCTGATTATTCTTGTCTTATTTTTGCACAGTTTTACACTAGTTGAAGCAAGTGGATTCTTAAATGATTCATGGCTTATTTTTGCACAGTTTCTGTAGCATGGTTTTTAGTAGTTTTTTATAACAAACTTGATTCTCAACCTTGGATTTCAGAAAAATGGAAGAGGACGAAGGGGCTCATGAAATGTACCAAAGGGGTACCTCATCAGGCAGGTGATTCAGTAACATCCAGTAAGATTATGTAGCAACAAAGTCTAGTGAAAAAATGAATTAGAAGTTCTGTATTGTTGTTGTAGCGACCTGTAACTATGGAGAAGTAGCCTCCTCATTGTTGCTGTAATGATGTTTGCTAACGACCTGTAATAAAATTAAATGTTAATTATATGTTTCCAGCATGGTATGTTTGGAAGTGATTATATAAGTCAGCGGAACCATGCTGCCCATTGAGCCATTGAGGCTATAGGCAGATGCTGGTTTGGGTCAGCCCATTGTCTTAGAGCTTGGCCTTGAGGCCATAGGGCAGGGCTAGGGCCAGGTTCGGGCCGACCCATTCCTACCCTTCCCATGGAATTAAAATTTTTCATTTTATATTTTTTTATTTTAGTGTTTTGAAAAAATATATGTCAAACTAAAAAATTGCAAAACTATACCTATATAGCCATTTAAAATGGCTATAGCCACTTGAATTGGCGGAATGTCTCTTGCACCCACATTACCGTCAATTCAATTGGCGGAATGTCCCCTCTCCACACTGCATATTTAAAAAAAACGTAACTTTTATATGAACTTGGATAGAGACGAACTTTATACGAAAATTGTAAATCTCGACGATATCTACACCTTTATTAAGTTAAAAGTTTTTGATTTGGAGCAATCTTGGTGCCGAAATAATCGATACAATATTCAAATCTAATATTGTGAACTTTCGATTATTTTGTTAGTCAAATTCCACTTTTTACCTTAGATTTACAAGAACTGGCATCTTTAGTTTGTAGTATATAGGATTGCAACTTATTAGGATGCACAGACTTGGTTGCCATGCGTGTCAAGCACATTTACATGGAAATAGTTTATTGAGAAATGTTCCTTGTAATACAAGAAAATTTGTAGCTAGTTTTGCTACGGAATACATATTCATGGAGATTTAGTTACTTACACCACTTACTGCAAATTCAAATGCCCTAGAAAAGAAGATAAACTGAGCTTGAGTCTTCAGTGGATGAATTGTAAAACTGATACTCTTATCTTCCGCATAAACCAAACGAAAGTGTGGGCCAGTTAAATGTCTAGCAATATTATTATTCTAGCAGGAGGTTTGAAATCGCAGTTTTTAAGAGTGATATGTCATCGAAAGAGGTTTAAGTAGATGAATGAAATAAGATCTCACAATGCAGAGTTTCATTCCGTAGTTTTATAGGCTGGACACACCATTTAATTGTGAGGCATGTGATTGGATGTGATGAGATGAAATGAAACTCTCTAGCCCCCAATGCTAATTTCATCAGGTTTCATAATCTTGGAAACAATGTATACAGAGTTTCATCATGATAAACTCCTTCCCACTCTCTTCATAATTAGCATGCCATGTCATCAAAATTGCTGAGTTGTCACAAGGCTTAGTTGCCTTTTGGAGTGGGCCTGTCTTGAGTAAGCTTATCTTCATTGGAAACTACACCTCTGGTTCTCCTTTTTTTTTCCTTTATTTTCATATTTTTCTCTCCTCAGTGAAAGATGTTTTCTTTTGTTTCCTCTTCCGAGGGAAAGATTTTTTTTTTTGTGAGGCAGAAAAATGACCATACTTGATGCATACGTTTGTATTCTCCAGGTGCCAAGTTTTTTTCTAAAGGACGAGACGACACGCGATTTGCCATTAAATTTTATCAGAGAGGGAGGAAAACAGAACAAAAAACAGATCAGTGTGGGGTAGGTGGTCACAACTAAGCCACTAGCACAACGTGATCAAAGAACAAAGAAGAGGAGAAAAAACGACCACCCCAGCCACACAACAACTGTAAAAAGAATAAAAGGACATACAGCCAAAAAAAACAAAACAAGCAAACCACTCCCTGACGAAACGGTACGGTTAGGTACTTCCAATGTGATGGAGCTGTTGCTGGTGCTCCTTGATAAGTAAGGCCACTTTTAAGTGGCTGAAGGAATTCATGTTGCCGATTTGATCAACGAGAACGAAATATTCATGCGCCGTTTACTTGTTTCATTCTTTGGGCGTTACGCTTCTCCACTGGGGTCTCCCCTCTCCACAAGTGAGCCCTCTAGCTTATCAGTTATCACCTCTCTCACCTTCATCTTCTTGGAGGATGAACTTGTGCAGGAGCCCAATTCGCACCGAGCAAGCTTCAGTCTCTTGTACTTGCGCGAACTCTCTGCTGCTGATTGGCGTCGCTGCACTCCTTGTCATCATCCCTGCCTTGCAGCTGCTTCTCAGGTGTCGAAAGAACAGAGCTTCTGCGCGGCAACTTGTCACACTCAGATTCAATTCACCTTTGCAGCTTGCTGGTGTGGTGTTCAATGGCAGCTTGGGCTTGGTTTATCTTGGCCTGGGACTGTGGATGGTGGCCGTGGATGCTTCTGTTTACCTGCCACATTGGTGGCTGGTGTCATTACTTCAAGGGTTCAGCCTGATCCTTACCGGCTTTGCTTTCGGCGTCGGGCCATGGTTCCTTGGAGTGGCATTTGTTCGGTTCTGGTCAGTTTCCCTGACCGTATGCGCCGCATTCATTTCTTACTCTTCAGTTGTTCGCATCGACCTTCCTCACATGCTACCTTTTGAAGATTCCTCTAGATGCTAGCAATGTCTTCACCTTTGTTGCAACTCTGAGCCTTGTGCAAGATCCAATTAGGCAGATACCAGATGTTATTGGAGTTGTAATACAAGCTAAGGTTGCTTTCAGTAGGATTGCAAAGTTTCTTGATGCACCTGAGCTGAGTGGACAGGTAAGAAACAAACATTGTGTAGGCGAGTTTCCAATAGTGATAAACTCTGGCAGTTTTTCATGGGATGAGAACCCCTTTAAATCAACTTTGAAGAATATAAATTTGGTGGTAAAAAATGGAGCGAAGGTTGGAATCTGTGGCGAGGTGGGGTCGGGGAAGACAACACTTTTGGCTGCAGTACTAGGAGAGGTCCTCAAAACAGAAGGCATGGTATGCTTTTCTATTACCTTCATATTTACGGAACAGAAAATCTTGCAGCGGTAGTTTGTGAGATTTTGAAGTATCTCACGTCATGCAAGAAAATGCTACTTTGGTTAAGTTCCCAATGCATCAGCTGATTGAAAAAAATTATAATCTTTGCAAACTCTGTCCCTCAATTGCAGTTATAGAGTTTACTACCGAAAAGTTGAGCAATACGAAATTTATGATATGATTATGTTAATTAATTCCTCACCAAGAAAAACTTGAATCTGAATGATTTGATGACAATTAATCAGTATAACCTAAATCCTCACCAACAAAAATTATGCTAATTAACTGCTTTTTGGTAAAAATTTAAATTCTACTGATTAATCGTCATCAAATCATTCAGAATGTTTGTGGGAAAATTGCATATGTTTCTCAAAATGCATGGATCCAAACAGGAAGTGTGGAAAATAATATTCTCTTTGTATGTCCAATGGACAAGCAAAGATACCAAGAAACGCTTTCAAGGTGCTGCTTAGTCAAGGACCTTGAAATGTTCCCTTATGGGGATCATACTCAAATTGGTGAGAAAGGGGTAACTCTTAGCGGTGGTCAGAAGCAACTTATTCAGCTTGCTCGTGTGTTATACCAAAATGCAGACATCTATCTGCTTGACAACCCTTTCAGTGCTGTTGATGCCCATACAGCAACAAGTCTCTTCAACGTAAGAACGATGTAACAATTGTGAGACGCAATATCATTACCTGAGCATTGATTGATTTTCAAAAAAATTCTTGTTGCACAGGAATATGTTATGGGTGCTCTATCAGACAAGACTGTTCTTTTGGTGACCCACCAAGTGGATTTTCTACCCGTATTTGATTCCATCCTGGTTTGTGTTTTACATGTCACCCTAATCACATGGTTTTCTATTTATTATATGTTCCATTTGTTGATAAAATAGAGTCTTTTGTAGTTAATGTCAAATGGGGAGATTATCTGATCAGCACCTTATCAAGTCTAGTGGTGTCTTGTCAAGAATTTCAGAAGCTTGTAAATGCTCACAAAATACTATTGGTGTTTCAGATCCCAACAAAAAGTTACCACAAAAAGCAAAGGAAATATCGACTAAGGAGAAAAATGATACTCATGGAAGCTTATGTTTAGAGTCTGTGAAGCCATCACCAGCAGACCAGTTGATTAAAAAAGAGGAAAGAGAAATTAGGGATACAGGCCTCAAACCTTATATGCTCTACCTGCGCCAGAACAAAGGCTTCTTGAATGTCTCTCTTTGTGCTATTTCCTACATAGTTCTCCTAGCTGGGCAAATATCACAGAATTCATGGATGGCAGCAAATGTCCAGAATCCTAGTGTTAATACACTGAAGTTGATTTTGGTGTACATTGTTATTGGAGTTTGTATGACGTTCTTCCTACTATCAAGATCCTTATTTATTGTTGTTCTTGGGGTCCAGACATCAAGATCCTTATTTTCCCAATTACTTGTTTCATTGTGCCGTGCACCAGTATCCTTCTACGACTCTACCCCTCTTGGAAGGGTACTTAGCCGGGTAATAATCCTTTAAAAGATCAGATAGTGGAAAACACAATAAAATCAAGATTCCTTCTAGAATTGGGGATTTTTTATCAATGTTTTAACCTGATGTCTTTTCTCACGCAGGTTTCTTCAGATTTAAGTATTATTGACCTTGGTGTTCCATTCACCTTCATGTTTAGCATTAGTGCCAGCTTAAACGCATATAGCAATCTGGGGGTCTTGGCCGTTGTTACATGGAAAATTCTATTTATTGCAGTGCCAATGATAGTTTTGGCAACCAGATTGCAGGTAATTTTGTACGACTCTGTTGGCTGGACTCAATTTTATTGGGCTACTCATCAATTGTAATGGCAAGGATTTTCCTATTTGGAGCAAATTTTAATATTTAGTTAAATGTTGATCTTTTGTGAAACTTTGGACAACATTTTTTTGAATAAATTTGGACAAAATTTAAAACCTGAAAACTTTTCATGCAAAAAAAATAGAAGGTTAAGGCTGTTAACCGGTCCCTGTTTTTTTATGGACGTGTTTGACACCACGGCCATGGGCTGAGAAGTCAGCTCTCTTGTCTCTTCTACTCACAGCTCCAGTTGACTGGAATCTGTTATGCTTGGTCATGCAGCGGTACTATTCAGCCTCAGCTAAGGAATTGATGCGGATCAGTGGCACTAACAAGTCCACTCTAGCTAATCACTTAGGTGAAGCGATTTTAGGGGCTACAACAATTCGGGCCTTTAAGGAAGAAGATTGTTTCCTTGCTAAATATTTAGAGCTTGTTGACAAGAATGCTAGCGTGTACTTTCATAATTTTGCAACAACTGAATGGCTGATTCTACGGCTGGAAACCATGAGTGTTGTTATTGTTTCATTTTGTGTCTTTGCCATGGCTCTTCTTCCTCCTGGAACATTTAGCCCCGGTGAGCAATTCTTAGTAGTTGCTAGTATTGCCAAAACGATGCAAATATTGGACATAAGTTAAAAATAGCCTGCAACCTCTATCACCATTGATTCTTGCATCTGATTTCCAATAAATTGTTAGATGCACTTTAAAGAATATCCTATGTATGTCTTCGTAGGCTCCTGAAATCAAGCCATGAAAGTAATGATCTTTCTATACCTTTTTTAGGCTGACGGACACAATATCCGGTGATTGTCGGTGATTGTTGTATATTATGCATATAAATGTTTGTGACTTGGCGTTTTTATAATGATAATGCAATTTTGATGGCAGTATTATGTCGGCAATGCCTGTTTCCTTAAGGGGAATGTTATTCGCTCTGATTTGATTCGTTAGCATTTGAGTCCAATGAATGCAAAATGGCAAAACCAAGATGAATGCATGGCTTGATTAGTGGAAGAAAAAAAAGCATATATACATTTGATATTATTCAAGTTATGAGCACTCAAATTCCGTAAGAAACAATGATTATTCTTGTTCATACTTTGCACAGGTTTTGTAGGAATGGCATTGTCATATGCTCTATCCTTAAATGTGTCCATTGTTTTCTCCATTCAAAACCAATGCAGCCTTGCAAATCAAATTATCTCCGTGGAAAGGGTGAACCAGTTCATGGAGATAAAAAGTGAAGCAGCCGAAGTTGTTGAAGAACATCAACCGGCACAAGACTGGCCCCAAGTTGGCAGGGTGGATCTTAGAGATTTAAAGGATATCAAAATAAACTTTTTACATGTATCACTTGAATGGAAATTATGAATTCTAACGAAATTGTGTGACTGGTTTTTATTAAACAGATTAGGTATAGGCAAGATGCTCCCTTTGTGCTACATGGAATCACTTGCACCTTCGAAGGTGGAGATAAAATTGGTATTGTTGGCCGGACAGGAAGTGGCAAGACAACTTTAATTGGTGCATTGTTTCGTCTTGTTGAGCCAGCTGAAGGGAAAATATCGGTAGACTCCATAGACATCACCACAATAGGCTTATATGACCTGCGATCACGTTTAGGTATCATTCCACAAGATCTGACACTTTTTCAGGGCACCATAAGGTACAATCTTGACCCTATTGGGAAATTCACGGATGAAGAAATATGGGAGGTAAGATGTTTTATAATATATACTCCTACATGAGCTGTTCCTTTGTTATTCAGTGTTCAGATTTATGCTTTTTATTTTTAATTTTTCAATTGTTGGAACAATGAGAAGATATGGCAATTGTAGTGTTCATATTAGTTCAGATTACCATGAAGCAATGAGATAATGCTTAACAATTTCAGAAGAAAAGAATCAGAACATTATCAAATGAGATGACTGAACTGATTTAGGAGCTCGTCAGATGTAACAAAGCCTCTCGACCATTTTTATGGTACACATCTTCAATCAATCAAACTAAAAAGGAACCAATAAATTGGTAAGTTACTAATCTGGTGCAGGTTCTTCACAAATGCCAACTTCTTGACTCTGTCCAGGAGAAGGTACAGGGATTGGATTCACCGGGTAAGTAGGCCTTGCTCCATCTGTCTATACCTTGGTTTCTTTTCAACCTTAACATTATGAAAATGTTTTCAATGGCACAATTGCCTTTTATCTGTTTCAAAATATGGGATTTATCTCTGCGCCGCACAAAAGTGGTTGACTAAGATCTTGCTGTACAGTTGTTGAAGACGGATCAAATTGGAGCATGGGACAGAGGCAGCTCATCTGTCTAGGACGAATACTTTTGAGAAGATGCCGTATCTTAGTTCTCGATGAGGCCACAGCCTCTATAGACAATGCAACCGATGCTATCCTTCAGAAAATCATCCGGACAGAATTCAAAGACTGCACTGTAATCACTGTTGCGCATCGTATACCGACAGTTATGAACTGCAGTATGGTACTTGCAATCAGTGATGGTAAGGTTCTCTTCTCAGCATCTTATTAGAGCACATAGTGATGGTACTATACTCATGGACCAACGGTTCAGCATTGGAAGATGTACCAGATGGAATTCTTTGACGTTTCAGGCAGGCAAAATGACTTGCACTCAGTAGTATCTGGCTGTCCGAAAAGTTCAATAGCACTTCAGCCTTTTCTGCATCAGTTATTCCTATTAACTTTAGAGAACTTTTACAATGCTTTACTTTGCACACCATGAATAATGCTCAACTGTTCTTAACTTAGGTTTTATATTTTTTCCTGTTCAATTGTTCCGTCTTATGAAAAAAATAAAACCAAATCTGTATTAGGGTAGTTTGCAGTACGAGACTTCATACTGATATACTGATGAGTTAACTTACTTCTCCAGGTAAAGTAGTGGAGTATGACAAACCTATGAAGCTCATGGAAACTGAAGGATCTCTCTTCGGCGATCTCTTGAAAGAGTACTGCGCATACGCATAGAACTACAGAAAATATTTAGGAGAGGTACACATCTGTGTTCAATGTGGTGGTGCCTGAACAAAATGTGTCAGTCCATATAGGAAAATGCTCCTGTTATCTAGTTTCTTCCTGAGATTTTGGACAATTAATGGAATGTGTATACTTTTTTTTTTGCATTGTTACCTTCCCAGTACTCAGTACACACTCGTTTGAGTTTGTGTGGTCAAGCTATAGGATCGCAGTTGGCCTTTCGCCTTCAGTTGCCGCCGTGGTCCTGTTTGCTTTGGTTGAGCTTTGTTTATGAGCTGTGTTTCATTTTCTTCAAAATGCCTGCATAATTTGGATATAGCTTCAGTTACAGTTCATTGGAAGTCTATCCCCCACGGAGTTTGGCGTGTTATTCAAAGAATTGTAACTACTATACATGAATTGCCCGTATATGGATGACGCGGCATCCAGTCTGGCTGGTGCTATAGTTATTTTTTGTCAGCATACATCAATCAGGCCGCAGAAGTTCAACATATAACACAGTATATTTTCACAGTGATTTCTATTGAACGGTTCCTGTTTTCTGGCCACACAGGCTGCTTGGTCAAACAGCACTCTAAAATCAATAAATCATCAGCAAATCTTGCTACAATTTGCCACCAGAGTAAACACAAGTCAGACCAATTTGCTGCAGTATTTAGGGGAAGCAATCACTCCAAAAACCATGCCCTAGATCCCAAAATTGGCCAAACAGGGTCAGAGTAAAAAGGCTGGTATTTTTTTCCCCTTCTCTGTTACAAATAATAGCCATCTGATTCTTATATTGACCACGATGGAAAAGCAACAAAGGGGCAAACATATCAAATGCCGTCAGAAACAAATCAAACTGGCAGTGATCAGCAAGTGTGATTAATTAATGCGGTGTACGCAGGTAATCTACAAAACTTCTGCTCTAAGAGAAAGCCCTTCTGGGTTGTGTGCTTCGATGTCAACATGTTTGATACCAGGAACAAGCTTCTGGATCTCTGATTCCAGACGATCCACCTCATATCCCAGAGCTTCCACTACATCCTCACCTGTAGAAGCAGTATGGTTTCAGACCAAGGTAGCAAGGGTGGATCTGTCTATAGAGGAACATATATTTCACATACCATAGTTAGCCATGACCCGGAGTAACTCCGTATCATCCTTGGACATTGCAGCTTCCCGGAACTGTACAAGGCAAATAATAAAAAGTCTGAGTAAATAAGCATTATCTATATTATTATGAGAAACGGCAGGCATAAAACAAAAAGGTGGTTCTTAGTTGCCTGATGTGTTGGAAACTTGGAATAGTCTTAAGAGTTCTTTTGAAAGGTATAGTAAAACAAGGGTACAAGACCACAGCTCACATGCCCGGTAACTGTGACATGATGAAACTTGACACATTCTACTTCTTGACTTCTTGACATTGTTCTTTCCCAGAATATCGAGACAATATATATGCTAAGTGCACGCAACTGTTTCCCCATTCTTTTATTAAAAATGACTTTTATTTATATTTCCTATTGTTTCTAATTAGCAACAGGAAGTATTAGAGCAATCATGATGTCATGATAAGTGCAAGAATAGCATGTGACAAAGCAACCAAACATCAATAAACTGACAGCTGAAATAGTAACAGGGGAAAAAATCAACTAAAATTTAAACAAAAAGAAAAAATAGCGATAATTCACTAAATTACTGACAGAAGAATACGACTACAAAAAAGCACATCCTGCAGACACAGTATTTTCAAGGGGGCAAAGGTACCTGTTTGGCCCATGTTCCACGGCCAGTCCTCTCCAAATAATTTTGCACCAGAACAACTCCATTGAAATCTGTGAGATGATTAGACCAAAGAAACAGCAATAAATATCAAAAGGTCTTTTCCTAAAGCAAAAAGGAACAGGTATTGAACTGGGAAACGAAGCGTAGCAGGGTCATAAGACCATTCAATAAAAGATAATAATTAGCAATAAGTAACCTAGGTAGGGATGCTGATGAAAATGAAGCGCTATCACCCAACCGCAACCCCATAAGCTATACCAGTGCCAGCCCCAACAAACATGCATTCAGAAAAGCCAGGCCCAGTGGGAAAACTATGATGGGAGCTGCCCATGCCAATTGTAGACATCTCTAACCTAAAGTGTTTAGCAAAATGCAAATTCAAGTCAAGAGATTAGTTGGCTGCAGCATGTCTCTAAACTAAACACCTTCAATACTAGAACCATTAGTGAAAGGTATGACAACTCTTTACATATAGACCAAATCAACTTGATTGATTACAAATCCAAATTCACTTAAGCAAATAGAAGAAAAGGATTAACTATCTGAAGTGTTCAATAACATCGATTACCCCCAAAGGGTAGTCAAATTGTCCATCTCATTAAAAAATTAAATGGGCTTGGGGTGGCAGTATAGATCACGGCAGGCACCATCTGCCAGCAGTACTGCAGTAGTAACATCAAAATCATGCAGAATATTGTCACAGGTTACGGCATACCAGATAAGTTCACCACCTTATCACGAAACACACTAATCACTAAGCGTGACTCATTGGTTTCCTACTCTTTCAAAGTACTGCACTCTGATTACTAGTAAAATTAGTCTAACTCAGATCAAATCCAAAAAGGAGCCATCCCAGCATTAGAAATATGTAAAAGTTTCAATTGCCATCACACATACTAACTGAAAGTGATGACAATGAAGTAACTGCTTTAGAGATGGAGAAATGCCAGAACATAAGGGCTTTTACCAATTTCAGCCTTGAATCTAAAAAATCCAGGTCCAATCACCTCACTTTTGCAATCATAAAGAGCATCTACAACCTGCAAGAAAATATGAAATCAGCTTCACGAATTTGCTTCTAAGCAGTTCCGAAATTACGACGCAAAAGCTCACCGGATCAGACTTAAGAAATTCAAGGACACGCTGCATGTCGTGATCATCAATAGCCCGGCCAATTAAAGCATGTCTGTTCCTCTGAATGAGAAAAATAGCAACCTGCAAAGAGAACAGAGCTATTGAACCACTGCTTTCCAACAAGTACAGAAAATCATAAAAAATAGAGAACCAAATCATTAACAGACATTCAGAGGTCCAAACACTTGCCAGAATGAAAAGCATATAGAGGTAGCTGCCATTGGACAAGTCTTGTTGGACTTTGCGGAAAGATGCTCTTGTTTCAGTCTTGACCAGAATTAAAAACATTTGGCTACAGTTCGATTTCATTACTAAACCATTTCTACTTTTAGTTCCATTAAAATGAAGAAAATGATCTTTCTTAAAAAAACAGTAATTTTGCAATTTTTTACAGGAGTTGTGCTTGTTATCCTAGCTTTACATCATGCTCCCCTGGGCCCTTGTCCTAAAATGCAAGTCGTTTTAGTTTTGTCCTAGGTCAAGCTTCTCTAACTTTGACAAGTTTTTTGCGTCACTGCTAAAACATCAGAAATACTACTAAATTTGCTTTGCGTTTGATCAGGTTATGAGACTGACACGCCAAGTAGTTTAGCATACAAGCACAGACAAAAGTAATCGATTTTGGATTTACATCAATCAGTCATCTATAAAACAAACTATGAGCCACATAAGTGAAAGAAGTATGAATTATGAAGCAACAAAACATAGCATACCATTCCCAGTAAATTGCCGACTATGATTGAGCCAATTGGATCATACATAGCATTTCCTGTCGTTTGAACAGCCACCAAAGATGCTGCAGCAATAGCAAGGCCTGTAACAGCAGCACCATCCTATAGGACAATATTGGATATGAGAAACTGGGAATGAAATCAAGGCAGGAAGTAACAGGGGATGAATGATAAATGAAAAAGAAACCAGAGACTAAAGTAACCATTACAAATGGCACAAATGAAAATCAGTATGATGCAGTGATTGAACTAAATGGGAGAAAAATGTTAGGTAGTAAAATTGCTCACTTCGGTCATAACAGCAACAGAAGTTGGATCATGACCACGCCAGATGTAATCCCAGATACTCATTCCTTCTGCTTCTGCACCTTTCCTAACAGCCTTTATAGCAACAAGAAGTGAAGCACCTAACAGAAGACAGGATTTCTCAATAAGTATAGCTAGAATAAACCACAGAGAGAGAGAGAGAGAGAGAGGATTTCACAATAAGTATAGGTAAACCAGAGAGAGAGGGGGGGGGGGGGGGAGGGAGGGAGGGAGGGATGAGAGAAGTAGCAGCAAGCGAGCAGCACCTTCAATTAGGAAGGAACCACCAATCACTAGTGCAGCCCAGTGAATGTTCTCCGGGGGCTGTCGATCAAAAGTATAAGGATATGACCATCATGCTTGAGTAGTAATATTTGACAATAAAATGGAATGTTGTATATAAAGTTCCAGCAACTCAAATCACAATTTCCTATCGTACCTGAGAACTCCATAAGTTTTGAACTCCGTGCACAATGGTAGCACCTGAACCCAAGCAAAATATTCCAACAGCAGAAATTAGGGACCATACAAATCTTTCCTTTGAATAACCATAGCTGCAAAAAGAGAAAGTTTGGATTAACATCTGTCAAAACACAAGGCATCATTGCAGCTTGTGGTGTACCAAATGTAATCTCATCATTGGTTGTATAACGACTAGTATGAAATTGGAATGATAACTAAAAACAAGCTTTTTCCTAACCCTGAATCCATGATATTTTACTTCAAAGGAAAGGAGTGGTTCTCTTCCATGAGAAGGGAGGGAATGAATTTATCAAACAAAGAAAGTAGAGTAAAGAAAATTCCATTTATTTTCTGGCGAAGCCCATAATCCAAAATAATTGATGACACATACGGGTGTAGAGCATCTGGAGCACGTCTTGAGCTGCTCAAACCATATGCAAGAAGAGCCTGAAATTAGATAAACAGTAAGGTCACAGGTTCATTGATCCTGGTCATGAAATAGACAGGAAATGTATAAACATCAACTGTCATTGCAAAGAATAAGCATACCTGGTTAGCGAAGTCTGCAACAGAATGCACTAGCTCAGCTAGCATAACATGACTTGAAGTCGTAATCCACACACCAAACTTTAGGGAGAAGACGAGGAAGTTACACCACAGTGCCGTATTAACCGCTCGATGGCTGAGGTCACATTCCATTAGCAAATGAACCAAACAAAATGAACATCAGCAAATAGCCTTATGGATCATCCAAACAAAGTTGTAACAATGACATTCTGCTAAAAATGCAATGTTGGATATCCTTTGCAATTGCTTTTATTTATTGCGGTACGAAAGAATAAAAGTGTTGTATGCAATAAATGTTTATCGGGAAGCATCATGATTTTGACTTAAACCTCACATTAATTCATAAATAATTCAAAGTGGACCTTTTTTCCATGCCTGATCTGCAAACAACTAGTAGTCTACAAAATGGATAAAGTAAACGATCCTTTCCTCTAAAGCTTGGATCATCTCAAGCCTCACACTTCCTAGTCCCTACATTACAGTGTTCCTCATTTGCTAATCGGAATAATTCTATCTCCTAATGCAGCATAGAGGCAATAGCATTTCTACCATCACATCACAGAAGCACATTTTCTCTAATCTTCTCCTAATTTTCTGACATTGTGTGCAAGATCATTTTGGAACACCTTTCCATCCCCCTAGGGTTTGTATACAAGTCCCCTAACTATATTTCACATATGACATGAAGAACATCAAAGAGGGATGGCCAAAACATAAAGCATAGTAAATCTGTTAGCAACGCGTTGGTGGTGGAATAGGCACGCAATGTTCAGAAAGGAAACCAAGAAATGGGGATAACCTGTGCTCATCGTCAAAATGTGCCTTCTTCTTGCCCTTGGCCACACGCAGAGAATAACCTGCACCAAAGCAGCAAGAAGCACACGGTAAGAACCAAAATAATCACAAAGGAGAGGCAAAGAGGAAACCAAACAGAGGGGGGCGGAAAAAGTCCGCCCTTTCTTACTGCGGGAGATGGTGAGCCGGACGGGAGGCGCGTCGTCGACGGCGCCATGGGGCCGCGACGCCGCGGGAGGGAGCGCCCGCCGCCACAAACCGCCGCGGAGGCCGAGGAGGCCCGCGGCGCCGGAGGCGGAGGTGAGGAGCGGGCGGGGCGAGAACGACGAGGCAGCAGGCGGGGGCAGCGGGGGCGGCGAAGAGGAGGGGCCCTCGCGGCCGTCGTCGTCGTCGCGGCGGGAGAGGAGGAAAGCAGAGGGGGAGAGGAGGCGGGCCGGGGTGGTGGAGGAGGAGGAGAGGAGGCGGAGGCGGAGGACGGCGGCGGCGGCGAGGGGGCGACGCATTTAGGCGTGCCGGCGCCGCCGGTGTTGCTGCCGCGGGTGGGGCGCCGCTTCCATTCGGAGGAAGGGGATATAGAGGGGGGAGAGAGGGATTCCTAGTAGTAGGACGGGGTGCGCGGTGACGCGGTGTGCACTGTGACTGGGTTTGGTTTGTGATTGATTTTGATTACAGGTGGCGTCGGAGATTCAGGGTCAGGAGAGCGAAAGGCTGAAAGTCATGGGCTTCAAGCTAGGGCTTGTCAATTTTTGGATTCTCGAAATCGACTCGGTTGTCGTGGTGCCAGTGGAATATTTAGATTCTAGATAGAAATGTTTCGAAATACATACTCCTTTCATACTTTCAAATATAAAGTGAAAAAGATTTCGACAATGCTCCTGTCAAGGCGTCTGATGGAAGGTAAAATATCAGACACACCTTTCACCCAGCGTAATATCACACGTCCATTCCAACACCACACATCTATTTCTTTATCCATTCGCTCGATATTTTTCTCGGCTTCTCCGCTTGCACGTGTTCTCTTCTCTCCTACTTCCACATCTGATCTTGCCACCGACACTCTCGCGTCACCTCCCCACCGTTGTAGGCACATGCTTTTTTCCCCACGCTACACCATCTCACCACCACCGGCGGTACTCTCAACTAATGCATGTGTCACACTTGTTCACCTCCCTTGCGATGTCCCATCCCAAAGCAGCCCATAGCGGATTACGTCGATGCGAAGGCGGCAGCAGCATCCTCCTCGTTGGAGGAGAAGATGAAGCTCCTACTTTTTGCTCCATCCTGTAATGCTCTCCCGTCACCCTTGCTTCGTGCTCACCAACGGCCATAGAAGGAGCAGAGGAGAAGTTTGTTTCTAGATGGCCGAACACTCTTCTCCTCGACAGTCGTGTTGCAATAGGTAAATTTTTTGGATGTTGCAGGTGCTATAGATGTGTGCAAGTGTTCCATATGAATGCATCATGTAATGTTGCGTGATTCATTTTTTGAGATTCATCAATGTTGCAACATTTGGTTTTTGAAGTTTCATCTGTTGATTTTTCATGTTGTAGTATTTGTTTCAGTGTTTCACTCATACGAACTCAAGCTTAACCAATTATACGGTGATTTTCTTGAACATGTTGCATGAAATATGTCCTGATGTTTCGGTGGGAATATTCCTGATGTTTTGGTGGGAATTTTTCCCGTGGAATAGGATACTTACATTGAGCTATTTTTCGTATATTTTTTCATTATTCCAATTATACATTTGCGATGTTTCAGATATTTTGTTTCAATGTTGCAATAGAGCTGGAAAGTTCCCATCGGGTATCCGGGCGCTAGCAGCGTCGAAAAGATTTTAAAACAATTTAAGGAAGCAAGGATGGATGGAATACACAAAATTTGAATGCTTCAAATTCATGTAGAAGACCCAACAACTTGTCAGCTGGGTGCAGATTGATTCAACAACTTCTAAAATGCTCAGTCTAGTACAATAACTTGTTAGGTGGATGAAAAATGGTCTAACAACTTGTAAAATGGTAATTTAGTACAATAACTTGACAGGTGGCTGCGAATTGGTCCACAACTTATAAAATGCTAAAATTAGTGCAATAACTTGGCAAATTGGTGCACCTGCAGCCTAAATGTTACAACGACAACATATTAAGTAAAGTATATGGGCATGTGAATTTTCTTCCTATCAATAATTTTTATTTTTAATCAATAAAAGTCGTATGATGTGTACATAACTTGTTTGTTCATCAGTTAAAATTGAATCAAATTTTAGAATTATGTTATTAGCATTACCGAAAGATTAAAGTCTAGAAGAGAGATCATGGGACCTTAAGTTTCTTCTACGCATCTGCTCATATATTCAACAACCTTAAAGAAGCATGTATGTTTCTGCAATTTTAACTCATTTTTACTTTTTAAACAAGCCTACATAGCTTTAAAAAATATTTATGTCAAACTTCCAAAAGATATTGTTTGTATGTATTAATATATTAGTTTTTTAGCTGAACAAAAATGCACATAATCAAAATGTAAATTAGTGAGGGTGAACTTATCAATATTAAATATGAAATTAAATATTCCTAATAAAATAAAATATTGTATAAAAAATAATTAATATGGAGAAATAACGTTAATTTCCTAACCATCGAAGGTTCTAGTCTAGGCCAATATGTTACGCATTTCAAGATTCAGTTCAAGGTTCTAGTCCAGGCCAATAAGTTATGCTTGTGAGACGAATATCAATGATCAAATAATGTTCAATACTTATCCAATATTAACAAATATGTTGATTGTTATAACATTTGGACTACATGCACCGATTTAACAATTTATTTCACTAATTTGAGTATTGTACAAGTTTTTGACCAATCTGCACCTACATATCACGTTATTGTTCTAGATTGAGTATTTACAGGTTGTTGGACCATCTACACCCACCTGACAGTTGAGCATTTTACAAATTGTTAAATCAATCTGCACTCACCTGACAAGTTCTTGCAGGGTGGGTGCAATTTACTCTTTTTAATTATATTTTTTTACTTTAAAGGTTAAATTCTCCTGCTAGCGGCTTAAAAAAATAATGCTTTCTTATAAAAGATTAGGATGTCTACAGTGGCTAAATAGAGCCGACACTTGGACTTGGCCGCAGGAACCGAATCATTTTATTGTAGCAAGCAAATCCCCGTATCTCTATCTCTAAAGAATGAAACTCGGCTGGACATCGATAATTTGGTTGCTCCACGTCATGATGACGTTGTAGCCATGCCTTCCTACCGCATGTAAAATATCTCTACAGTAAAAAAAAAAGCCACGAATCGGCGCCTCCGACCAAGCCAGTCCGCCGCCGGCAACACCGGTGAGACGGTGAGTACCCCGAGGACCGCCGATTGCCTTTGGGAGGCATGTGCTAAATTTTAGCACCTATCACATCGGATGTTTGGACACTAATTAGGAGTATTAAACATAGCCTAATTACAAAACTAATTGCACAACCCCTAGGCTAAATTGCGAGACGAATCTATTAAGCCTAATTAGTCCATGATTTGACAATATGGTGCTCAGTAACCATTCGCTAATGATGGATTAATTAGGCTTAATAGATTCGTCTCGCGATTTAGCCTAGGGATTGTGCAATTAGTTTTGTAATTAGACTATGTTTAATACTCCAAATTAATGTCAAACATCCGATGTGACATATCCAAACACTCCCGAAAGCCTCCTTTCACCAATTCAGCAATTCCCTCCCATCCCCCGGCTTCTTCAATCCCTAACCCTTCTCCCCCATGGCCTGCAGTCACCTCCTGGCGAGCTTCCATCAAGTTCGCGAGCGACGCACGGCCCTGAGCCCCCATGGCGGCCCCTCGCGATGCCGGCGGCGAGATCTGGCGGGCCGGCGTTTGCCTTGTGCCTGGGCTATCAAGATAAGTTCAAGTGTGACGTGTACATGCAGGTAGACGCCCACATCGTGAACGAGCAATTCCCTCTGGTGGATGGGAAGATGTCTCTCAACTCTCGAGGTACTCCTGTGTGCATGACTGTTTAATTGTCAGACATGATTGATTTATATGCTAACTTGGAATTAGAACATCACAAGAATCGTTGCTATCAGGGGGCACCGATTTAAAATAGTGATGTACTAACCAGTACTGGTGGTCATGTTATGATCTTACTATGCATGATTTGAATCTTCTGTTGCACATCCTTCTTATGAGTTGGTTTTCCTGCAATCCAATTGATGAACTCAGAATATATTCTGAGCAGGCATGTAATATTTCCTGCCATCAGCCCTGAAGGTGAGATCATTTTGTTTCCATGCAGCTACAAGTGATAGCCATTCAATTAAGGTTCTGCCTTTTATTTGTAGAACTCATGGTTCCATTTTTTATTTTTACAATTCATGGTTCAATTTTTATTTGTTCTATTTGATTTACTTTGATCGGTGGCTGAAGAACAGCCAGCGCATTTCAGCTATGGATGGTGATGCGGCTGTGATGAAAAGGAATGAATTCCAGATGATGATGGCATGATCACGGTGGATGTCCATCCTCCTGTGGGGTTGAAATTGAATACTTGGTATGGCACACAATTTCAATGTGGTTGTTTTCAGCTCTGAATTGGTGATATTTGGATCGTCTTGTAATGTCGATCCTGTTTTTGTTGCTTATTTCAGGAGACTGACTGACATGCTGGAGAAGAGGGCAATGGAAGCTCATATGGTGGATGAGTATGTGGATATTGGTGATGAGATGCCGACAATGAATTACCATTGGCAATAATTTTTTCATGGCTGCAAGATCCGTCAAGATCCAGTAATATGATACATAGCTTTGTTTTATGCAGACTTGCCTTTCAGTTTCAGACTTCCATGTCAAAGCCGTATACAAATCTGAAAGAATTATTTATTACTGAGCTACTGTTTTTAAAAGCCTCAAATATATTGTGAAAAAAATAGTTTTACTTAAGATAGGCTTTTCCATTACCTTGTTTTGTGCGTAGATCATGTTTGTTCATTTAAATTATTGGATACAGTTGAGCATTAGCAAGGAAATGGGTTGTTCATTGTTTTATTTTATTTGAATGTGTTGTTCACATGCCCATACATTTGTGACTTTTTCTTTAACAGGTTGACATTTTGCTCGGAAATAGAGATTGGCTAGGAGACCGAATAAATGCACAAGATGAAAAATATGGGATAAAGAGGCTGAAGTGGAGACCATTAACAAAAGGAGCTCTGAACTTGAGAACAGATTAAGCAGAGGTTGGTGCTTGGCAGCAAAGGGCCAAGTACTTCTTGGAGTGAAGGATGTATGTACTCATCGGAGCAAGGTTTTTAAAGGAAGGTTGTGGTGATAGCAAGGTAGACACACAACGTCCTGTTGCAACAGCGGTCCTGCCAATTTGCAACTGATGCTGATGGGTAACAGGTAACCCAAAGATTTGACGCCCTGCAGGTTCTGTAAGTCAAGTGAGGCATGCATACTCTTGTTGCAGTGACGGTATCTTTGCCTATGCAAGGAATGCGAGAGGAGGATGAATTTCTGCCCCCCTCGCCGGTCCTCAAGATACTTGGCATGGAAATATTTATATACGTAGAATAGAATTTATGTACCACATGAGTACCTTACGAGATATTGCTAAGTTAATACTTCAATCTTTTTCTAAACTGTAGAGCATAAATATGTAATGAGTTATAAGCCATTCTCTTATACCCAAGCTACTTCTAATATAATTGTTTTTCAAAATCAAAGAATGTAAATTTCCCATCAGCTATCAACATTTCAATGATTCTCCCCGTTTTTACTTGGATCTGATGTATAGAGAAAATAATATTTGAGGAGCAATTTTTTTTGTCTCCTCGATGCAAATTTACATGGTTTAAGATTGCTTGTTTCATTGGCAAGTTAACTCTTTTTTGCATTGAATTTTTTTTCTCCCGTAGCAACCCACGGGGGTACACCTAGAATCTTTCGTGCTTGGAGACTTCCTCGGAAGACCAATGTCTCGATATTTTTGTTAACAACCTCAAATGTTATAGTGCAGGATGGGAGGACAATGCGGCGGAATTTCTTCGGGATTTACTTGCACACGAAATTAATGGATAGCACAGAACATCTTCCTACTTATATAAAATGTTATCTTAGTCATATCATAGGAAAAATTATATAGTAGAGCATGCTCTACCTAGCTTTGTTAAATTTAGCAACTAAGTTCTTGAATTAAATATATTTTAAATGTTCTGCTTACCCACGGGCAGTAGTTACACACGAGTAATGGTGACGATGCTTCTGGAGAGGTCCCGACGTCTCGGTGTTGCTCGTGAATTCTCCATCCGACATCCGTGAAAAACAGAGCTCGAGGTGCCTAGCTTCCTCCCGCACACCTCAGGACTTCAAGCTCTGGATTTTCGAGGACCGCGCTGCCGCGCATGCAATGCTTATCGCTTCCCGAACCGCGTACCTTGCTTGCATCCTAACCTTGAACTCGAAAAATTCACTCCCCACATTGTCGTCAGCAGCTCTGCCCGCCGCAAAGGCTCGTCCCAGCGGTCGAGGAAGACGGTGAGGTGAACTCATCACATGGCGCGGTGCAAGGCAGGCCGCAAAGTCACCAATGAAGTGCGCCGGCACCAAGCAGTCGTGGCGGTGACCGCTTCGCGCGGCTCGAGCTCACCGATGCCGCGCGCTGGTGCTGGGCACCGCTTCCGGCGGCTTGAGATCGCTGGTGCCGCGCGGCAGGACTAGGAAATTTACCAACCGGGCGCATGCGGTAAAAATATAAAAGTCAAGTCCAAGCCAGCACATGCGCGGCAGGACGTAGCTTTTATATTTTTACCTTTCTTCCTCCTTTTTAAATAACACACGACGTTGGAAAAGTAGGGTAAGAAGTAAGAAGTATAAAAACATAAAAGTATATTTAATGGTTTCAATTGGGATGCCCTCAATTGGCATTGACCTTTTTATATTTATAGGGACGGAATATCTTGCTCGAAGTCGAAACCCTTATAAATCTTGTGTTAAAATATAACTCTTAACTCGGACTATACAGACCAAACCGGTCTGACTGTTTTGGCAAACCAGTGTGATCGATTTTCCTAGGTGCATATCTTCTCGAGATCATAACTCTCTTATTTGAACTTTAAATCCAACGTTGTAAATGTGTTCGTCCAAATCTGCCAATTTTGACTATTAACAGTTTTATTTGCAGTGAGACTCGCGTATTACTAATTTTCACTACAATTCACTACAACTAACACATGCAAAGTCATGTCAATACATTCTAGGTTCGACTAAACCACTGGAGAATGCCTTAAAATTATCTCACTTAACGTAACTCTAATGTATTTTGACCAAGTAATCTATATGTATCAGCTTTTTGTCAGTGGACTTTAGTTACTTGTTTTGCTACAATGCTGAGTAAAATGTTGGTACCATTAGCAAATAAAAATATGCTAAAGCCCATCCATTCCCCTTCCACCTCGTTCCTCCCTTGTGCTTCTGTCTTTTTCTACACGCAGCAGCATCACCCATCACTCCATGTGCGCCACCATCGCCTGTTCTTCTCTCCGCCCATCATATCAGCCTTCCTTCACTTTGAATCGAGCCACAAGCACTCAAATTGATTTCTCTCCCAACCAAATCGATCTTGAAGCACACGGAGTTCACTGATGACTAATTCGCAACTCACCGTCCTTGCAACTACCTTTCCCTCATCTACGACCTCTCTTCCCTCCTCTACTAGCATCGTTGATGCCGTCGATTCCATCCTAAAGGTGAATCAGGGGACCTTGTAGGGGGAGGGCGACACATAGGAGGACAAGCCCAACTCCTTCCTATCGACATGCCACTCCTCACCGACGAACTGCTTGCATACGTGGTTCTCACCATCGTCGCGGGCCTTGTCATGCGGAGGCGCGGTGTAGCGCATGGCTTCGTTGAGCTCGAGCTAGTGGTGAGAAAGATGGAAAACAACATCAACAGAGGGAGAGAGAGAGAGAGGCAGAAGAGGAGGAGAACGGATCAGACCTGGCCCTTGGGGTGCTCCCATGCACCCGGGCGGATGCACAATATTTTTGGACGGCGAGTTAGATTCGTAAAAACTACAGGGGCTACATTGCAAAAGTGCATCATACACAATGTATGCATCTAGACTGTTGGTTGTGCATCTAACGGAAGCACGCCAAAGGTCGGGTGCACCCGATCTGTTCTCGGAAGAGGAGAGATTCATTATTTTATTTTGAGTTAAATATATCAGCGGTCCTTGAACTTGTCCCAAGGTGCCACTTAGATCCATAAACTCGTAAAATCGAAATCTGGCACCCTAAACTTGTTAAGTTGTGCTACTTAGGTCTGTACCCCTTCGAAATCTAATGTGGCGTGTTAAAGTGGCGCCACATGGACAAACATATGAAAAAGGCTCTTGAGTTTTATCTTCTTCTATATATGCATCCTTCTCGTCTCTTTCTCCTCTCTCTCTTCGGATGACACCGGACGGGCCACGCACAGGTGGCAAGCGCGGTGCAGCCGAGCGAGTGGCGCGCCAGCCGGGGGTGGCGATGGTGGTGCCGGAAGAGGTGGCCACCAGGACGGACGGCCCCCAACGGTACCAGGGGCAGTGGTGACGGCGCCCGGCCCCTGCGCCCGGCGTGGCTCGCTGATGGCGGAGGAGGAGGAGGCGGTGCCATGAAGGGGACCCCAGCCGTCGGGATGAGTGGCCCCCGCACGACGGAGCCCGCCCTCGACTCCCGGCGCGGTCCTCTGGCGGTGGAGGAGGAGGAGGCAGCGCCGGGTGCGTAGGGGCGCCCAACCACCGAAATGGGCGCCCCCGCATGGTGGAGTCCGGCCGGTGCGCTCGGCGTGGCCCGCCGCCGGCCGAACCTAGATATAGGATTCGACCGGCCATGGAGGAGGGGTGGGAGAGGGAGGGGACAGGGTGGAGGGGCCCGCCGGCTCCGGGATGGTCACCGGTGCGGTCGGGGGAGAGCGGGAGAGGGAGGTGGTGGTGCGAGGGGTCGGGAGAGAGGGGGTGTTGGCGACTAGGGGAGGAGGAGGGGAGGGCGGGAGGTGGCGGCGGATTGGTGGCCGTCGGCGTCGAAGTGGCGGACGGCTGTGGACGCTGAGGCCGGAGTGGCCGCCGGCGGTGGGAGCGGGGGAGCGGGGCCGGCGGATATATACAGAGAGAGAGAGAGGAGAAAGAGATGAGGAGGATGCAGATATAGAAGAAGATAAAACTCAAGGGTTGTTTTGCATATGTTCGTCCATGTGGCGTCACGTTGGCATGCCACATCAGATTTCGAAGGGGTATGGAACTAAGTGGCACCACTTAACAAGTTCAGGGTGTCAGATTTCAATTTTGCGAGTTCGTGGATTTAAGTGGCACCTCGGGACAAGTTTAAGGGCCACTGGTGTATTTAACTCTTTTATTTTCATATATGGTTGGGCTATAAGCATATGGTTATCTGAATCCATAGACTGCTATATAGGCTACTTGCACAATGTTTCAATTAGGTTGAAAGGAGGAGTATTTAATTTAATGCTTATGAATTGTTTTTACAATGGACATCTTTACTATAAGTTGGCTCGATAAAATTCAGCAAAATCAATGCAGCAGGACTAGGACTAGACTAGAGAGATCTACAGCTACCTTTTGTTTTCAAATAAAGAAAACTAAATTTCCAGCCAGCTCATGTATGACTTGGCATAGTATAGGAGTCGGTTGCTATCAACAGTACCACGATATACCCCTAGCCGAGCACAAACCGTTAACCCGGAGTCGAAACGGAAAAAGGCAACCTCTCCCTGTTGGCGATTGCCTCCATTGCCGTTGCTCCACCCGTCCACCGCGCGGCGGCCAGCGCGGCAGGTGACGTGACGACCGAACGAAGCAACCAGGCGCCGAAAAGGATAGCGCAAGTGCGAAACCCAACAGCGAGGAGGAGGAGGAGGCGAGGAGCCGAGAACTAGGAGGAGGAGAGGAAAAGAAAAATAAAAGGAGAAGCGAAAAAGGCAAAAAGCGAGTCCGCCCGCCCCCCGATCCCCCCACCGGCGATCATCCGCCGCCGCGGATGCGATGCGTCCCCCCACCGGCGGCGGCAGCGTGGTGGCCCGCGCACTGTCGTGAGGGATCCGCCGCCGCGCGCCCCGGCTCCCGCGCCCCCGAGTCCGCGCCTGCGCTTGGCCCCCGCGCCCGCGCCGACGACGCCGCCCGGAGCGGATTCGCCGGCATGTGGCTCTTCTGGCGCACGAGGAACCGCTTCTCCGTCGAGGAGCTCCGGTGAGTCCCGTACCCCACGTGCCCTGCCCCTGCCTGGCACGGCGGCCGACATGGTCGAGTTAGGTTTCCGCGGGGCGCCGCGCGTAGATCCGCCTGGGCGCTAAGGCGGAATTGCTCCATTGTTCGCGTTGATTTTGCGAAATCTGGTCTCCGTTTGGTTCCGAATCTGATTGGGTTGGGACCAGCAGGAAGGAGGGAGCTTAGGAGCTAATGTAAATAGCATAATATAGATATGCAATGCTCTTACAGAGTTATAGACTCGCTGGTTCTTAGCAAATACTCCCTTGTTTTAGTGCTATAGGACACTCGTACCGTGATGCCTATCAATGCATTACTTGAGACATTTGTAATTATGCTAGCTTAATCAATGATAAGCCTAGAGAGTGGTAAACCCTTCCTACTTGACCACATGATTTCTTGTAGAACACACAAGTTGTAGGGTAGATGACTTTATCAAACCTACATAAACTGGAGGCTTTCTGTACGCAATGAATTTTAAAGATCATGCTTTCCACTTTCTCTGTAGTGTAAGAATCTTTCCAACTTCTTTTACTGTTTGTATTTGTCTATTGGCGAACAAAGCAATAGGGGAAATTTGAGGAGATCAAATGTTAGAAATGCCATGGAAGTTAAATATCAAAGGATATGGTTGCATCAAACTTCCCATTTATCAAATTGTTGTTAGTTATTTTTATCTACACATATTTGCTAGCAACAGCCACTCGCACAAACGAAGGAGGATTTTAGTGTAAGAAAGAAATTGATGATAAATGACCATGCGTACCCTATTAAATTACATGCTATAATCACTTGAACCGTTCCACTTCATGAGTGTAGGGGCAGGAGTGGAAATATTGCAATGGCTACCAACATGTTTTTTTTTTCAATTCACTAATACTTATTGAAACATGATTCCTAAGTAAAGGTACAATACTTTTCAAATGAAGGAAATATAAAAGTTCAACATATAAAAAGTGCAACAATATTTGATCTGTAATAGTCTTTATCTGTGCATAAAAAAATCCAGTTTTGGTCCAATTTTATGTTAATCAGCAACAGTAGTCTCTACATAGCACATAATGCATTTTTTTTTCCTGTTAGCTAACGACCCTTTTATATGCTTGTTAGACCAAAGGTTAGTTTTGTGGATTCCTCTTACCATTTGGTTTGTCTTTTTTGGTTGCATCTTTTGCCAGTGATGATTTTTTTTGTCAAAGAAGACAATCAACTGCCACAACTGTCAAAATAGATCCTATGTTGTTGTGGTCAGTTTCAAGATTTTAAAAATCAAAAGATACCTTACCTGTCTACTGTTCTCTCTACTCAATGTTATGATGTAAAAAAATTCTTGCAACTTGATTCTTTATTCTTGTTATTATGTGTAAGAATCTCAACTTCTACATATTTCATGCTAAGACAGCTCTCTTTATGCAGGTATCTAACAGATCAGCTACAAAAGGTTTACGTTGTCAACGAAGCTAATAAGGTAGGTGTAGCTGGCCATCCTGATATTTTTGGGATTTATGTTAAACCTTTACAGTTGATCCATTGACCCTGATGTTTGTTGTAAAGGATTTTGTGATTGAAGCATTGAGATCAATTGCGGAACTTATGATATATGGTGACCAGCATGATCCTTCATTTTTTGAGTAAGTGCTAAACAATCAAGTACTGTAGGAAACTAGCTTTGAACCTATTTATTTATGATTTCTCTTTCAGATATTTTATGGAGAAACAGATCATGGGTGAATTTGCTCGTATATTAAGGATCTCGAAGCTGTCAAGGGTGTCACTCCAGTTGCTACAGACGATGGGTATCATGATCCAAAATCTAAGAAATGAACATTCAATTTGTAAGTTTTCCTATATATTGCAGTATCCATCCAATTGTTGCAGTGCATATAGTTGAACGGTCTAATGAGCATTTATTATGTCTTCTGCAGACTATATTTTTAGCAATGAGCACATCAACTTCTTGATTACATACTCATTTGATTTTCGAATTGATGAGATGCTATCGTACTACATATCTTTTCTACGGTTTGTAATACTGGTCTATCTAACATTTAGGTTTAAGCACTGATTATTATTATTATGTATCAGCTTACCTTTTCATGTTTTATGAAGGGCGATAAGTGGGAAGTTGAACAAGAATACAATTTCTTTGCTCGTGAAGACAAAAAATGTACATATCTGTTTCCTTCTGCTGCAGTTTTGGATAGACAAAGATACTCTATGCCTTGTTCCTTGCATCTTTTGTTTGGATGACTAAACTAGATTTCTACTCCCTCCATCCCAAAATAAGTGTTCTTTTAGCAAATTTCAGACACATTAGTAGTTGCCAGAAATGACTATGTTGCCCCCAATTATTCATACTAGTTGTGATTGAAAGCTGTGCTGTCTATTTGGTTTTCTGGATCCTGAATAAATGCATGTGCGTTGGGACCAGAAAAATAGCATCGATTGATCATTTGATTGGCTCCACGTGCTTCTCCGTACACTTTTTTTTGATGGTGTGATGAGTGTTGCTTTAATTAGATGAGGCTCATTAGGAGCTAATAGAAAACTCTTTGTGGGACAAATTTTGAAAGCTAAAAGAACCCTTATTTTGGGACAGAGGGAGTATTTTGTTCTATTTCTGTACTTCCTGGTTTGGTTTATGAGTAGAAGATTGCCACACTTCAAGTTTTCCATCTCCAATAATTTTGACTCCTCAGATGGAATGCAGCTTTATCAAATGGACTACTAGAAAAAAAATAATGGTTCCTGTTTCTATGTCATTGGGGCCAGCAATCTCGTGTAGAAGCATTCCATTACTTTTAAGGACAAACATGTCAGAACCATGGCTTCTTTCTTGAAGGAATAAGTTCCTATTAACATTATCAGTTTTTGCGTCATGAGAGTGTCTTGGCAAGGGTTCCGGATCAGATTCTTGCCCTGTTAGCTAGGGATGTGTCACCCACAGTTGAAATATATAAGCTTATTTTCTGAAGGTAGGTAGTTTGATTGTCTCACCTGGCTATTATGTTGCATCATGCATTTTTTTGCCCTTCAAAATTCTGGACTAGTGCTTTAGAGGTTTGTTATCGCAAATCTCTTGTTTACTAGCTTCCTCTGTGTTGAATGCAGGATGAAGTCACTTCCTTTCCTCTTTATGTGGAGGCCTTAAAGTTTGCTTTTCACGAGGATAGCATGATTCGAGTTGCTATACGAACCTTGACTCTCAATGTTTATCATGGTAAGTTGGTAAACCCTTGGTGTCCATTATGATTGCTTGTGTCCTTATTCGCTGTTGCTTACTGGGCAATCCTTTGTTTTCAGTGGGAGATGAATCTGTTAACAGATTCGTTTCCCGTGTGCCGCTATCAGATTATTTTTCAGACATAGTTCAGCATTTCCAGAAGCAATGCATTGACTTGGATAAGTTGGTTACGCGCTCCTCACGGTAACTTTGTGGCATAACTAGTAACTAGAATTGTTTGTGTTATCAATTTATATTCATTATGCTAGCTTATCTTTATTATTTCAGAAATGCAAATTGTTCTCTCCCATCTTCCTCTGTTGAAGATGCAATTGTGCAAATTGAAGACACACTGTATTATTTCAGTGATGTTATGTCTTCTGGTATTCCTGATCTTGAAAGGTTTATCACTGAAAACATCTTGCAAGTTTTGGTATTTCGGCTCTTACTCCCGTCATTGCAGAGGCAGAGCACAGTAAGTGTGCTGAAATATTTTTTTTCATATTACCTCATGTTATTGTGCCTTGACTTCTTATTTCTTATAATTTATTATCTTTAATTTTTTTTTCTAGGATTTGGATATAAGTGTCACTACTTCCATGTATTTGCTTTGCTGTATTCTCCACATTTTTAAGAACAAGGACATGGCAAGTACTGTAGCTGCCGCTCTTTTTCATCAACCTGATTGCCCTGATAGGAAGCAAGTGACTCCTAATGGCTATACCTCGGAGCATGATGCATCTGAGAATCAGTGCAGCAGTGACTCTACCTGCGAGCAAGCAAATGAGGACCAGCCAACTTCTTTGTCTGCTGTTAGTTCGCCGCCTAGTGATTGTTGCCAAGGCAACACACCAAGGTATGTCACTTGAGCTGAATACATGCTTCTGTTATGCAAGTTTATCAATCACATTTCATTTTGTACTTCTTTGTTGAATGGTAGAGGATGAATGCCATATTTAAGATAAAGATGTGCACGTTTTTATATTTTGAACTTTGCCTTGTATCATATTGGTTGTTATGTTTGTCTGTTGGGAGTATATAACATATCCAAAGATGCCATGGCTCGAAAGTACAGTTTGCTTGTTTATGTCAGACTTTATTGTGTAGGTGTAAGCTAGTCCAATACATATCAATTGTGTCCTTGAACCCACCTGTAAGTTTAGGAACCTGAGTTTCTTTATATCGATCAGGTTTGTAGGGCATCAGTGTGGTAAACAAGGGATTGTACTCCCTGTTTTTGCAAATGTTTTGGTTACTGATATGGTCCCCAATCTGAAATTCTGACAACTAATTTGGACTATGATATCCTATCAAAGCCCAACACAATTGAAAGTGTTTTGGATACAAATGGCAAATCTACTAGTTTAAATATTCACAAATATGTTATTTGTCAAAGTTAAGTAGTTTGACCAGACGAATTCCAGGATGTCACCTTTATTGAGTGGAAGCAGTACCGTTGTTGATAATATAATAGATAAAAATACCTACCTTTCTCTGTTAGCTAAATCTTTTGTCTTGGCACAATGATATACATTTTTTCTTTTTCTTTTTTGAAAATGTTTTAAATCTGCATCAGTTCACATATTAGATGATTTTACATGAGTGACGACTCCGTGCACAATTTCCAGGGAACACTTGCTGTCCTATATCACAGGAGGAGATGATTCAGAAGCTTTGGGTTCGTTGTGCTTATTTGCTACATTATTGCAGACAAAAGGTGAGTTAGACTGTTTCTCATGTAGTTATCCTTTTCACTTTGGCTGCCCCAGAAAATAATTGTTAGCGCATGTGGGCTGTATAGAACTTGATGAATCGATGCTGGATGCACTTGGAATACTCCCTCAAAGAAAGCAGCATAAGAAACTTCTACTAGTAAGTTCTGTCTGCTCTGAGAGAAACAGTTCTTTTACTTGGTTGATTACTCTATCGTGGTCAGTTGAGTGTAAGAATGTAGTTGGCTTCTGTTAGCATGTGCACTAATTCTGATGTTTGTAGATGTCTACTTAAATGGTCGTTGATATAGATTTTATATTTTCGTAGTGTGTTCTATATCATGTGATGATGATCTATGGAATCCTACTGTTTAAGTAGTGACAGTCAGGGTTAAAACTTAAAACAACAAGATTTGACATATTTGTTGGACCATATCAGTTTGCAGCTTAGGCCCTGTTTGGAGCCCCCGGCTAAAAATTAGTTCAATGTTTGGATGCCAATTAGGATGATTAAACATGAGCTAATTGCAAAACTAATTGCATAAGTCACATCTAATTGATGAGTAGAACCCATTGATCCTAATTGGACCATGATTAGCCCATGTTACTGTAGCACATGTGCTAAACATGGACTGATTAGGATCAATGGATTCTAGTATTCTACTCATCAATTAGCCATGACTTATGCAATTAGTTTTGCAATTAGCTCATGTTTACATCATTACATGTCCTAACTAGCATCGAAACATCGGACTATTTTAGTCGGAAGTCTCCAAAGGGGGCCTTAATTGGATCTAGTTGTATGTCTTTGTATTACCTCCATTATATTTGAAAAATTGATCATGGTACTACATTTTACTTTGATTTTCTGACACCTTTCTTCTTTTACCTCCAGCAAGCTTTAGTAGGAGAAGACCTTGCTGAAAGACGGTTATTTTCGTCAAGTAGCGGTCTGACTGATGACAGTATTTGTAGCGATTTTGATGTTTATGTAAGGAAGCTTCAGGTACGCTGATGCTCTTTCACCCCCAGATTTAACATAAATACAATTTTGAGCATTCATACTTCTTCAAACTCATGTCGTTTTGGACCATCAGCATGATCATACAACTGTTTTTAAGCAAATTGCATCCATATAACTGCATCCTTATCTTCTTATTGCAAATGTGTACACTGCTGGGACAAAATTTTACTAGATGCAGTGGTATGCACAATATGTTAATTAATTGAGTTAATTTAAGAGAACTAAACACTGTCTGAATTAAGACCAAACCTTTTGGAATACATCAGAAACTAACATGTCTGACGTGTGGGACTTGAATGCCAGTTGACATTCAAACTAACAGTGTAGTTTTATCAAAAATTTGGCACGGAGTGTAGTTTTGCTATACTTTAGACCACATATGCGAAGTCATCCAAAATTCTCAAATTAGTTTGATTTCATTCGTGGAACACTGATGACAGTTTTATTTAGTTACATTCACACTCGCCATTGTAGTTTTTTTAACCTTCTTTAGCTTGTTTTTTAGGGTGGCTTTACAATCTTGTTATAATGCTATAATTTTCTTTTCTTTTACAGGATAAGTATGGGCTACAGTGTCATCATCCACGGCAAATGACTTCCAAAGTTCACAGATATCAGGTTTATTCACTGAATCTCACACAAATTACCTGTTTGGATCTGTAGAGTGTACTTTCTTGAAATAATGATGGTATCCTTCTTATTTTTGTGCTATATGATATCAAACAATAAAATTGTAATTTTAGTGCACGAATAATCTTACTTTATTGTTTACGTTGAAGGCATGTGCCATGTGCCAAACAAGTGAACAACTTCTAGGCACCTTAATAAAGTGTACCTTAGGTGTTGGATGTGATGTCTCTCCAAATTACTTCAACTTTGCACCTAGACTATCATTACCTATTTATCTGTTGAGACTTTGTTAAACCACTGTGGGCATCTATGCTGGGACATCCCGTGTAACTGATATAGCATGTTCTTTAATTCTTTTAGGATTGTTTTGTGACTTAGAAAGGCCATTTTGAATAATTTATATGCAGCTTTAGAATTGTCCAGATCAACATGAATCACAACTGCTATTCTTCTGGACATAATTGATGACGTTGTATCTTGTCACAGAAAATTAATTATTGTTCTTAGTTAATATTTGGAGGGTGATTGTGATACATTGTTTCAACTTTAACCCACATTGTTCTTTGTTAAATGTTACTTTTGCTTTGTAAGCCTTTTACTTGAGCACATCATGCTTTATGATATCGGATGCTTACTTTTTTCTTTGCCATTTAATTGTTTATAGGTGCTCGATGCGTTAGTCGACCTTTTCTGCAGATCGAAGGTATCTGCAGATGTTCGCTTGGTTGGAGGCTGGCTTTTTCGGCAATTGCTGCCCCATGGGGAGGAAGAATTCACTGCTTTTCATCTAAGAAGATTAAAGGTACATCCATTCATCAATACTGCATGATTCATGTATTACTTTTGATGGAGAACTGGGGATCAGAGGAGATAATACATAATAGCAGTCACCTTCCTTGTGATATTTGTTTGAGATTGTATTTGTTTGATATTGTATTTCAGGGGAGAGTAGTACACCTTTACCGGTAGTTAGTAAAAGTTTGGTTCTCTCTTTTTTCCCCTGATCATTTAATGCTCAACACGAACACATACCCTTGGGCCATTTTTTAACCAGCAGAAGGCAAGGGGAGGAGTGTTATGATTCTTTTCCTCGTTTCAAATGTTGGCCATGAGAACGCTTTTCTTGGAATAGTAGCCCTGACTCAGCAAAATACAGGATGGTTTTAACTTTCTGTCGTCTCAACAGGTACTCGTGTGCGGTAGACAATTCTTACATGCTTGTGTTGAAGCAAACCATTGTCTCATATCACCTATGTTTGGATGCAGTTGTTTTTAAATGTCATGAAATGTGTGTTTAGGACCTGTTAGATATAAATATATTGGAGATGGATTTCCACATTGATATTTTCCCTGCAGTTTCTTGCAACTCAGCCTTGCTAGCTTTCACCAGATGTTGATGTTTCTGTTCAAAATTATACATAAAAGGAAAAAAAGTAGGTGTGAAGTAGTGCACTATTTAAATTCCTATTCGAGATTTATCCATACGTTCAGAAGGCTTACTCTCTTCTATAGTCTAAAAGTCTAATTCTCACATTTGCCTTTCTGACCAATTGTCAAAGAAGTGAAATGCTTTCTAGTAATTGTTAGTGCCTTTATCAAATGTGGTATCTTGATATATTAAATTAGCCTTGCCAGAGGTGTAGATATATTAGTGTTGTTTGCATCCTGCTGATTATAATGTGTGCGTCCTAGGATTCACACAAGGATTGTAGTGCAAAGCTTTCAGAGGAATCTGGAGGATGCTGGTGCGACATGCTTCTTCCCGTTATTAAGGAGGCTTGGAAGAATTGCAAGAAAGGTAAATTTCAATCTTGATATGAATGTATATGTTCTTTTCTGTGTTCTGTAGATATCATTCCTTCCTAATGTTTTTTTTTCCTTTGGAGTTAGCAATTGAGGCTTCTTCACCACCAAAAGGATCCAAGTCTATAATTGTACCCATGGATTTGTATTCATTTGGAGGTTAGAACTACTTGATCATGCTTCACGTGACTATCTATCAGCCCCCCAAATATGTATTGCAACTACACAGTAAATTTGTGATGTACTGAGTCATGCATTGTATTTCAGGTGATTCTTCTGTTGCTGTTGCAGAGAGAGTCCATGAGATGGTTAAGGTATGGATGTATCTTTATTTGTTGGTTTGGCACATTTTTTTAAATACGTGCAATCCGAAATCAGAAGCTTTCTTATCCTCCCGATGGGTAGTGGATCTCGTAATAGTCATAACTTTCCCAGTGGTGCTTAATGCTCACGTGGTCAATCTTCCTTACAATGAGATAAATAATTTGTTTAGCAAATCTAACATGAAAGTTCTTGCCAGTGTTAGCATTCCATCCAATATCCATAAGGGGGCAGCTTATGTTCATTTTTAATGCAATGTTTCTAAAGACACTTCACTCAGATTTGTTTCTATGTTGCTGTTCTAAATGCATGAAGTTTGTAGTTCATTTTTTTTATTTTCTGATCATTGAGCAAGTGAGACAAATACACCTTATTTTTTATTACAAAAATGTGCAATTCAATTGAATGGTTAAGATATATTACCAAATTTCTTTATAAAAATACCATGACTTTTTCCTGGTAGTTATGCTGGACTCTCGGAAATTCAGGCACAAGGGTACGATGAACCAATTGGATGTGCTCACGTTCAGAAAACTGAATGAAAACATACAGTCTTCCGAATCAAAGTGCAGTTGTAAATTTATTTTGACGCGAGCGTTGAAATGAACAAAGGAGCATGACTACATGAATTTCTATCTAATGATTTTTTGAGTACTTGTTTCTTTTTGGAAGTCATTTTTATTCTTCACCTCTCAATTAATCATAAACAGTTATTCTTTTTAATTTTCTATTAAGCAAATCAGGTGGTTGGAACGCCAAACCAAACGCTAAATATTTTTATACATGCAGCATTGCATTCTTGCTAGTTGTAGAACTATGAAAGAAGATGAAGGTTGCCAAGCAGAAAACTCACCTAAATACTTAGGATACCCATGCATCTCCGAGGACGTAGAAACATCTAATTGGAGCAAGCAACCAGTGGGTGAAGAAAAGATCAATGCTAGCAGAATGGAGGATAACACACAAAGCCACGCTGAATCCCAGATGTTGACACATGAGGCAAAAAGAGATTGCAGAAGACAGGCTTTTTGCAGTTATAAGCTGCAACTGCTTACGGCGCTGAACAATTGCTATAAGCTGCAACAGCTTACGCTAAACAGTTGATGTCAATACTTGTGAAGCTTACAGAAGATTGCCAAATTGGATTGCTTGACAGGAGTACAGGACTTTGGATTTAAATGTACTTCAGTGTTTTCTCCTTCGCAGTCAGTTGATGTCAATACTTGTGAAGCTTACAGAAGGAGACTGCCAAATTGGATTGCTTGACAGGACTATGGATTTAAATGTACTTCACTGTTTTCTCCTTTGCAGTCAAATCGCATCGATTGATTTGAATCAGAATAAAGATCAATCCAGTATTACCTCAATCCAAGTTGCAACACATGCATGAACCGTTTTGCATCTTGAAATTGGGAAATTCTGGTGTATGCCATTGCTTCAATTCCAGTTCAGACATTTGCACTGTCTTTTGAATTATAATACTCACGTAGATAGTAAAAAACTTTTTTGGTTCATGCCATATTCGGGCGAAAGCTGTTTGGTTAATCTGTTTGACCATACCAAATGACCCTCTCTTTTCTTTCTTCTCCTGCTGCTTCTCTTCTTCATCTGGCGGGAGCACATACAAAAATGTTAATGCTTCACAAAATGCAGCTCCATGTGGCCAAAACACTGGTCCGGAGCACTGCTGCTCTCCCTATTTGTCCTCCCTCTATCTGAGCCATGGACACTCATATTCTTAGACTCATTCCCACAATGCCTCAGGCCAGGGACCACACTGCATCCTGGAATGAAGCCATAGAGATAGCGGAGCCTCCTGAGGCATTGCCGCCTAATCCATGATGTTGGAACCATCTTGGGTCACGAATTCCATAGCCCTTGAGATTTCAGCTAGCACAACACAAGGGCTCACCGACAACCCTAGCTTCCTGTCCCCCCTCTTCCAGGACAGGGGCCCCTCAGGTTGTCATAGGCTTTGCTTGCTCACATCCTCTGCCTTGGATCTCAGCTTCTAGCCACTCCACCTCTTGCAGCTCTTGCTGGCTGCCTCTTTGTCCGTGGTGCTAGCCAGTGAGCAGCAGCTCTCAGTGCCAAATTTGTTGCCTCTCTGTATGTGTGGCTTACTCCTAATGCATACCTTCTTGTCTCTTTGAGGATAGAGAGGTGACAGCCAAGCTCGGGCTTGGCATAACCAATACCCGCTGAGCATGGGCATATGGAGAGTGACGGTGGCTGGTCATGGGGGTAAGGAGGGTACAGGGAAAGAGATAGGATTCTGGAGACAAGTAACTGGGCTATGATGGTCGGTTTGTAGTAAATTGGATAGTCAGCAAAATAGTTATGGTGACTGACAGAATAAAATGGTGGTCGCATAGACAAACAATTTCGGGAAACCACACCAGTGATATGAACCTAATAAAATCAGTAGGCTGCATCAAATTTCGAAACTGTAGTTGAACCGATGGCAAAAACTAAATTGCTCTTCGAAATTTTAGCAGGATAGAGAACTAGTTGTGTATGTGAAGCAATAGCCATGATTTACTGTCTTTCGAATGTGTATGTCTAATAAGGAGTTGCATTGTGGTATAACAGAGCTGAAGTGTTCTGTCCTATCACAGCTGTGGATGTATTGGCGGCGATTTGAGTACGATATAGGTTCGAGTTGAGGTGTTATATTCTATTCCAGCAGCTTGTAGATATCGGTGATGCCTAAAGTGTGTTATAATATACAGAAAATAAGAAAAAAGATTGCCTTGCCTTTTCTGAAATCAACTGGTCTCCGAATATACAGGGTCCAGAACTGGGTGTGCAAAAAATATACAAAAGTAACATACGTTGGGTACTCAGTTGAAACTGTTAATTACTTCTTATTTTGCTTGGATGGTGCATAAATATGAATCGATCAGGTGCTAAAGATTTTTCTTTACTAACAAAAATTTTAGTGCTGCTAACAAACTGTGGTATTATTTTTACCTAGACACTCAATTTTTGTGAGCACCCATCTCGCTACACCTGAAACAGCTGCAGCCAATTTTGAGTTTTCAGTGATAAAAACAGCTAAAAAGGATGTGTTGTTGTCACACAACCGTGATGGTTTTTGTATGACGGGACTTTTGCACACATATTAAGGAAAGGCTGTATATTATCACATTACCACCATTTTAGTTTGTCTTTTGCTAAATTAGTTTAACTCTTATACCACCAAGTGACTCCTGGCAACCACTGAAAAAGCTGTTCAGTCTAGTTATAATCAAAAACAAGATATTTATTTTGAATGGTACGATTATTTTTTCATCTTGATCTCCCTAAAATGCTTCTACTTTTGCAGTCAATACATATCTCATAGTTAGCTGCAGTAATATGCTTGAGACCAACGCTATTTTACATTTTTCTTGTGGACACATTACCATCTTTAAGGATGCAATTAAACCTTGTTCTTTCTCTGGTTGTGTTTGTTCATACGTAGATGAAAGTGCAATCAGTCTCATTCTGAAAATACCGCAAAATGCATTGTAGAAATTAAAACAGTAGTTTATTTTCATCCAAATTTAATCTTAATTTGCGATTGTGGTTAGGTCAAAGATGGAGAACTGATTTGAAATATCTAGCATTTCCATTTCGAAAATAAAAAATGTATAAATCAATGCACTTTACTTACCTTGAAATTTTTGTCAAATAGTTGGTAGGTGTTGATTGGATGGGCTGACAAAAACGTTGAGAGTATAGTGTACTATGTGACTCAGCAGTTCAGCTACACTGATATGTAAACATATAAATTGGCAGCGGTTGGTGTGTAGCTTGCAACTAGAAGAAGGCACAAGGCACATTAGTCAATCCTGGAACATGGCAGGTTCATGTGAACATATGGCTCCATAGCAGCTGTGTTTGGAAAACAAAAGTGTGGCTGCGGATTACTGTGCCATGTGTGGTATGGTAGCAGTAGTGCCTACATAGCTGTCGGTTGGCCTCCCTGGCTTGGTCGTAGCAGAGACAAGAAGGATGGCATGGTGGCTGCTACAGCCTCAAAACAGTTGCTGTCGTATGATAGTGCAATGATATTGGTGGCCACAGGTGGTAGCATATGCAATGTTTGAGTTCATGCACTTAGGGCGCGTTTAGTTCCGGGCTCCCCTTGCCTCGCTGGTGCAAGCAGCGAGGAACTTGCCCGGGCAGGCAAGCCGATTTGGCTCTCTCACGGGTTCTGGTCCTTGCATGCTTGCAGAAGAAACATTAATGATGCTTTTGAAGTTACACGTATAATGCTTCATGGAAACCTTAAACTTAATATCCTGTTTCAATGGTTCAGTTCTTGTTAAATTGATAGAGTAATTTTAGATGTAGCTATGAATTACGTATGTTGCTGAGTTGTGTATTTTTTTCAGGGTTTTGTGCTACAGCATCAAGTTATACTCTTCTGCATCGGAGAAACTTTCACAGACCAGCCTCCTATTTACCCTCCAATCGATTTGCCTGTAAATACTAGAGCAAATGCTGCAGATTTCGATGGTCCGGTGCCTAAACCTGGGGTTGAAGTCAACTTAGGTTTGATTTCTTTACATGGAAATCTTTATTCTGGCACTATGCAAAGTGCAAGGTTATCTTAGTTCCTCAAAATTTGTTAAAGAATAATTGTTTGTCATGTTATTCTTGCAGTTGACGCAGTTCCTTGTCGAATAGCATTTGAGAGGGGCAAAGAGCGTCACTTCTGCTTTTTAGCCTTATCTAACGGAACTTCTGGGTGGATTCTTCTTCTAGAAGAATTACCTCTCAAGCAACAACGTGGAATTGTCCGTGTCATGGCTCCTTTGGCAGGATCTGATGTATGTACCATGATGGCATGGAAAATCTATGCTCTTTCGCTTTGTTGTCATCATTAGATGAAGCCATCCATATTCTTTGAATTCTGCTGCACCGGAAGGATTTTTTTTCGCTGGCGTAATGCATCTCATGCCTGCATCCTTGGTTTTGCTTTGTTTCAGCCAAGAATAGACGAAAAACATGAGAAGTGGTTACATCTTCGCATTCGTCCCTCCACACTTCCTTTTTTGGATTCTGGAAAACAAAAAGGGAAGACGAAGAAGTATCTTGTTGATGGTAGATGGACCCTTGCTTTTAGTGATGAGCAGTCCTGTAAGGCTGCAGAGGCTATGGTTATCGAAGAGATGAAGCTCCAACAGGTTGCTGTTGGGAAACAATTGCAACCATTGGTTGAATTTGACATGCCTGAGGATGGATTGCAGCATCCTCAACCTTCATCGCACGATATCCCTTCTGATGACGGGTCATGACTCATGACTCACTTGGATATCCCTTCTGATGACTCATGACTCACTTGGAAATTTCATCAAGTGCAGTTGTTGAACTTCTCAATCATGAACAGGGCAAGAAGTTGCCACAAAAGTGCATCGTTGAACATCTAAACTGTGGCAACGCGAAAACAAAATGGGCCTACCTCTGTGAGTAAGTTGTCGAATTCTGTACATTACAATGGAAGATTAGAGCTTTCTCCTTTTTATAACACAGCTTAGGGTTTGGGCCATCTTAAGTTGAGTTAGCTGGATAGGATTCTTTGTACAATAGTTTGTATCTGTCCTTTGTCCCTTGTAATCTTTATATATACACATTGAAAATCCATTCTTTGATAATTTTCAGGGCAGAGTTGTGTACACTAATGTCAAAACAAGCCCTGCCTATAGTAATAAAATTTGAGCTCCATAATGTTTTCTTTGTCAATATTAATGTTCATGGACTATTGGTTCCCTACCTTTTCTTTTTGAAGAACTGTTTCTATGAAAATCAGGACATTCAGTTATGCCAGGCGACCAGGTGCGTGCAATTCCCATGTACAGGATATTCGGTTTTCTCCTATGTTGATTCTACTGTTGAACGTGGCACCTTGTATGGGATATATTGTTTGTAAAACATGTTATGCCCGTGTCAAAATGGATGTCCACAGTTCTGCGTTCATATGCCCCATCTTGGTCGGACGAGGCGACCCTGTCCCTCACTACCCTTTCAATCTGACTGCTAGGGAGGTCACTGAACATGAATATGGATGTCAGAATTCGTGTAGGACCTCTATAGTTCTATACAATTAACCTGTTTTGTTTGACATGTTAAATGCTACTGGGGCTTGAACAGTGTTCGCAAAATCTATTTTGGACGCGGATGTCAGGCTGGTGAGCGTCGATTTTCAGAAGCGTTAAGCCCAGCATCGTGACCAGGATAATATGGCAAGCCCAAATATGGCCGAAGCCCAACTATGATGAGGAAGGTTATTGATTTCGGCCCTTTTCATGTACTGCTTCGGACGGGATTAGCCCGTTTCGTTTCCTATATTTATCAGCCATTTTTGTATTTTTCTGAAAAATATGGAAATATGATGAAAAACGACTAATATTTTCCCGATTGTTTTTCGTATTTTCCGCCTTTCTATCTAGATATCCCTGTTCCTATTACCTTGCCAATTTCCTTAATTTATTTGGGAGTTGGACTCTTTTTGTTAAACTTGATGAGTTTAACTATTTAAGCGTGTTTCCATTCTAATAGTTTGTTTTTCTATTCGTGCTAATCTTGTTTTTGTTCACGTTTTTTATTTAGTTTTTGAGAGAATGTGAAACTGAAAATTGAGGGGTTATCTTGACCGCTCTTGTTTGTTTTTCACTCCCTAATGTTTAGTTTTTAAAAGAAGAAGGTGCCTATTTTTGGTGTGAGATTAAACTAATTTGCTTGTCCTAAAAATTATATATTTAAGGACGGACGGAGTGTATCACAAAGTTTTAACTGGAATGTTACAGATAAGGATTTCAAGTTTAGCTTATAGGTCTTGTATAAAAATGCGAACTGACTTAGTTGGTTAGGTCTCTTGTGGTATAATATGCCAACTTAAAATTCGAGTTCCAGACTCAGGGCCTGCACCACATGTGCTCGAATTTCGTGGATTCATTTCAGGACGTACGGAGTGGCGTGGCTGTCGATACCGACATGCCTGTTTTGATTGGCCTGCCTGAACCGCATCGGGTTTGTTGTTTATGCGCTCGTTAAAATGAAAATGCAAAAGAGAGGAGAAAAAAAAGGAGACAAATCACCCGCGGGCTTTTCTCTTTAATCTTTACCGTGCTTAGCAACGATCGGACACGCCGAGATCGGATGGATTGATCTTCAGTTTCAGAAGTGTCCTAAAAGGCTCAAAAGGTCAAAAAAAGGGATCGGAAGCTGTGCAGCGGATAAGTGGGACGCTTTTTCGAGTGGCATATTTGATTGGACGCTCGTCTTTGAACGAAGGGAGAAAAAAAAGAGAGACTATTTATGCATTCAAAAAAGTTCAACATACAGTTTCCAAATGGATCTTACAAAATCCTCCCACAGACCTGTCTTCTTTTAGTGGATGTTTGGATACAAGGTACTAAACTTTAGGAGGATCGTATCGGATGTTCGAACGCTAATTAGAAGGATTAAACATGAGCTAATTATAAAACTAACTGCAGAACCCCTATACTAATATGCGAGACGAATCTATTAAACCTAATTAATCCATCATTAGCAAATGGTTACTGTAGCACCACATTGTCAAATCATGGACTAATTAGGTTTAATAGATTCGTCTCGCGAATTAGACTCCATCTGTGCAATTAGTTTTGTAATTAAATTATATTTAATATTTCTAATTAGTCTCTAAACATCTGATGTGATATGTCCTAAAGTTTAGGACGGCGGATCCAAACATGTCCCAAATTGATGTTTTTTTTTACATCAATCGCAGGGAAAGCCTGAGGCCGGTCGCTTGGGTTGGTTACAAGAAAATTCGGAAGCCAGAGGGCGTTGCCGCGAAACTTGCCGTTCCCGCCGGCGGCGCGCCCAAGGCGCGGTCTTTTCAATCGCGCATGCGGCCAAAGCAAAGCAGGGGAGGAGAGGCAGAGTGGGGAGGAAAGCAACGCGTCCAGCCAAAAGGCAGCCATCCCCTCGACCACGGCCGGTCTCGCCGGCGACCGAGAACGAGCCAACAGCCGGAGGAGGCCTTGGCCCTCCACTCCAGCAAAAGGAAAGGCTGATGCTGGAAAGAAAAGTGTGCAGGGAAGTGGGTGTTCCTTTGTCCCTCTCGCCTTCCCTGCGCGCATCGGAACCAGCGATATTCTTCCGTCCCGTCCGTGCCGCGACGGACATTCATTCTCACGTCTTCTCTCATGTTGGAATATGACCAGTCCTCCAAATTTGTTTTTAGAAAATAGGTTGGATTTTATTTGTATAAACCAGGTTTTACATCCAACCTCTTACAAGAGCAATGCATAAAAATTGCATTGAGGTGATTCTGAGGTTCACCGATGGCGTTGGTCGTCTCAGCTCGCAGTTGCTGCCGCTCTCCACCAAATACCTTGGTTGAAATGTTGCGCGCCGACGAAGGTCAATATACCAAAATTTCGTCGAAATGAAGGGCCTCATGCAAAAATAGCGGATTGCGGATTGGAACCGAACCTATAGCAACGGAAGAAAATAAACCCGCCAAGATGGCACAAAGGTATATCGGGACTCACCTGTTCCTCAATCGCTGGTGACAAAAGAAAGAAAGAATACTCATGTAGTAGATCCGTCATGGAAAGATAAAAAGGAGCTAAAAACTTACTAGTACATACATTATACTTATCAGAACCGATTCCCCTCACCTCCAACGCTAGAATGGCCGCCTGCCAACAAGGTTGGTCACCCCTTTCGCGCTGAAGTACAGAGCATGGATAACCAGTTCTCCATTAACCTATACTATTTTTTGTTTTACAAATGTTACAAGATACGCTGATTTTATTGAAAAGAACAAGTAAACCCTCTTTTTTTAACGAGTAAGATAGCTGTGAATTGTATGGAAAAGAACAAGCAAACCCAAGGCAACGATTGTGCGTCGGGGCAGCCGTGGGATTGTGACGGTTCATATTCTAGTCTACCCATTTCCACCGTACGCCATCTTTGATGCAGAGGACCAAAGTGCTAGAGATATTTCCAGGATCATTCTCACTGGATACCCAATTGTGATTTTCATCTCCATTCCAAACCCTCCAAACCTAGTACATGAACAAAGCTAAACTAGTGCATTATCACTACTAAAGTAGGACATTTGATCCATATAACCCCTACCCCACCCCCCAAATTCTCCATTTCTAGACCCCAAACCCTTCCCTTTTACATACATACAAACTACACCCTTCTCCTTTTCCTCTCCAAAAGGGCAGCAAAAAGAAGATTTGGACACCTCAGCTCAGCTCAGTCCACGTGGACCCTACTTGGAAGCACAGAGCCCATGAACCCCTCTGTCTCCCGGGCCCCACCAACGGGCCCCAGCCCCAGCACCACCACCTCCTTCCCTTTCCCGCCATTTCTGACCGTTGCCGCCGCCGGTCCCAGCACCTCCGCCGTCCACCTCTCGAGCACCTCCTCAAGGAACTCCCCGGACGCCGCCGCGAGCGCCTGCACCGCCGCCTCGTCCACGCGCGACCTTCCATGGCCGGCGATGGCCCCGGCGAGCCTTGCGCGGATGGCGGCTAAGGCGTCGTGGCCGCCCTCTTCGTCGAGGGTGACGACGCGCGCCGCGATGGACTCCAGGAGGCCGTGCGGGTGCCCGTGCTCGCTGGAGTCTCCTGAGTCGCCTTCGTGGGTGATGTCGCTGGGGACGGCCTCCTCGTCGTCGTCGCTGCCGTCGTCGTCTTCTTCGTCGGTGTCCTCCTCGGCGCAGAGGTTGAGGTTGAGGTCGAGGGCGTCGTGGCGTGCCCGCTTGCATTCGCCCTGCGGGGACGACACCGTCTTCCTCTTGAGAGCGCCGCCGGGCGGCGCCTCGTCCTCGGACCACAGACGCAGGCCGATCACACTGCCGGCGGCGCCGGTGAACTTGGACGTCGTCAGGATCACGACGGAGCTGGAGAGGTCGAGTTCTCGGCCGGACTGGTGATCCTTGAGACGACCCCTCTCCGACGCCGCGACGAGGCAGTCCACGACGTCGCACGGCGCGTTCTCCACGTCGTCGACGACGACCACGAACGCCTGGCCGCCGATCTCGGACGCCCTGGAGACGACGTCGGAGCACAGCTCCTCCGCGCAGCTGAACCTGCTCGGATCGGCCAAGACCACGCGGTCCGATGACCCGCAGCGCGCCTCGGCGATCACCGCGGCCGCGCGCCGCGCCGCGGCGTGGTCGCTCCCCTTCACGTACAGCCACACGGGGCCCCGGCCGGCGAGTGCCGTCTCGACGATCTCCGCGACGACGGAGACGGGCTGCCACGGGATGTTCCTGCGCAGCCTCCGCTCCAGCTCGCGAACCGCAGCGGAGCCGTCGCCGCTTCCCGGGGCGCGACCGCCGGACGTCGCCGAGTCCGAGAGCGGGTGGCTGCCGAGAGCGAGCGCGGTCCCCGCGCCCTGGCACCCCGGCGCCATCACCGGAGTCAGGCCCCAGCGAGGCAGCGGTGACGGCGGCCACTGGCTCGTCCTGCTCTTGCCGAGCTCCATCAGGCCATCCAAGCCCAGGAACCCCGCGACGGTGGGCTTGCTCTGGCTGCCTGGTAGCAAGCAAGAGCCAGACCACCATGGGCACGGAGCCGAGCACGGATCAACAGCGCAGAGGTGAAGCTTCCTGCACAGCCGGCTCCATTTCCTCTTCAGCTCCATCAGATACTTCTCCTGAATCACCACAAAAATATCAATTAAACAATAATAATCTTGTTAAGAACGGTGGATCATGGAACAGCATTGGCATGTTATCAGAAACTGATATGTTTCTGTTACCTTGTGATGAGGTGTTTGATCGACCGGTGGCCTGTCCGGCACGAGCCAGGCGGGGAGGCTGCCACGTGGGCCCTCCGCGCCAGCCTCCGCCTTCACGAGCGACGCCTCCCTCTCGTAGTTCTTGCTGCACTCGGTGCAGAGCAGGAGGTGCGTCTCGTCCTGGTCATCTCCGGCCGCCGCGAACCCCGTCGTCTCCCCGGCGGCCATCACGAACGGACTCTGCCCAAGCTGATGCGCTGTCGCCATGGCCGGCGGCACCGGCGCTGCACTGGCACTGGACAGGGGGACAAACAAAGCCATGTTAGGCCGTGACAAAGCTTCTACTATATGACAGTAGTACCTCTCAGACAGTGAGCAATCACGTATCATACTCCCTTCGTTCTAAATTTTCAGAAAGACCTACAACTCGAAACGGAGGAGGTGGTAGCATTGAATCTTTTTTCCGTTTTGTTTCAATGATTCACAGTAACTTTCTGCAAATTTACTTGTGATCCAGCCGGTGTCAGGGCAAGGGAATGATAGCAATATAATTGAATCTGGACAGATACGTTCTACTAGTACTATTTTATCAGCGATTTTACCCAACACGGGCAAGCAAGCAACACCGCAACACACAAAATGTGAATGCAGTGGCTTGAATGAGCTTGTGAAAGGTAGCATCATTGCAAGGAAAAGGGACGGGACGCAGCAGACGAGCAGCGCCGGATCAGTCTGACGCGTCCACCCGCTGCACGCTGGCTACACTGGCGTACCAAAAGAGCCATGGGGCTCAGGAGGACGCCAGGCACTGTCGCTGCATCAGATGAAGCCCTTTTCCCGTCAGGCAGAAGCTGATCGGTTCAGGTCGATGGAATCTCTGCACTGTGCAGCAACAGCAGAAGAAAAAAAAAATTCTTTCACAGGGCTACCATCCCATTCCCCAACAACATCCATTTCTTCTTCCTCTGATCCCTCTCTGCAAGATTCCACTACCTTGAGTTCACATGACAACCTAGCTCATTAATGGCTAACCAGTGTTGCAGATAGGGAGGTTCTTGCAAAAGATGCGCCACGGTCTAACCCGCTTTGCCAGCTTGTCCTTTTGCTTGTTCTAGACAGCAAGGCATCAATGGAGGACCAGACCAGGAATGCTGAATGCAACAGTGGCGAGCATGCGCTGCGCAGGGCAGCAAGGGAGCAAAAGGCAACACGAACGAACGAACACGAGCACAGACAGAAACATGGTGGCAGGAGGAGGAGAGCATAGTACTGTAGGAAAAGCAGGTATCTTGGTTTGCAGTTTGCTAGCTGCTCACCTTGGGAGGGAGGAAGAGGACGACGGCGTCGAGGGGTGGAGGCTGTTGAGCGCCAGGCCGGTGCCGCTGCCGGTGGGGACCACCACGGCCTGCAGCGCCCAGGCGGCGGACTCCGTCGGCGGCCGCCGGCGCCGCTGCTGCCACCGCATGTACGTCTGGTAGCTGGCGGTGGCGACGAGCCATGAGCGACCGCGGGAGGTACGGAGGTCGTCGAGGAGGCGCCCAAGCTCCGCGACCATGTGCTCCACGGGGCTGTAGGACGAGGCCGTCGCGTGCTCGCTCGGGTTCGGCTCCTCGTCGAGCGCCCACCGCAGGTCGCCGACGTAGACCACGAGCCCGCCGCCGCGCTGGGGCTGGACGGCGTCCACGCTGCGCCGGAGCTCGGCGGCGCGGGCGTCCACGTCGGCGCGGCTCATGAGGCGGACGTGCACGTACGACAGCTGCAGCTTGAGGAGGTGCGCGCCGGCAAGCTCCGCGGGGACGTCGCCGCGCTCCAGGCGCCGCAGCAGCTCGCCGGCCACGGCCTCCGCCATGGACACCGAGTCGCCGACCACCACGGGGTTGCCGCCGCCGCGCCGCCCCTGCCTCCGGACCATCACCTCCAGGACCGCGCGGACGTCGTCGCTGCACGCGTCGGGGCCAGGCGCGGCGGCCAAGAACTGCGACGGCCAAAGCGCGAAGCGGCCGCCGCCACCTCTACCGCCGCCGCCCGCGGCGATGCTGGGGTCGAGGAAGAAGTGCGGAGGGATGGGCGGCGGCGGCGGCGGAGGGGACGAGGACGACGACGAGGGCGGCGGCATGAGCGCGCTCTCCTCCTCGAGGTTGCTCTTGACGGTGGCGCTGGAGAAGCCGGCCTCCCGCATGACGCGGCTGACGCTGGGGTCGTCGAGAATGGAGATTACCAGCTGGTCCAGCTCCACCTTGATGGCGAGCAGCGGCTGCGGCTGCTGCTGCTGCGCGGTCACCGGCGGCGGTGGGGGTGGCGGCTGCTGGAGCTCGACGCAGCCGCGGCGCTGGTTGGCCTGCGCGCGCTTGAGCGCGGCGACGAGCGCGTTGGAGAGCGTGGGGCTGGGCTGGATCAGCGGCGACGCGAAGTGCGCTGCGGGTGGCGAGTGCGGGCCGGAGGTGGGCAGCCGGTTGAGTGCGACATTGAAGCAGAGCTCGAGCGCGCGGCACTGCAGCGGGTGGTGGTGCTGCTGCGCCGGGGACGACGCCGCCGCCCCGGGCGACGGGTGCGAGCGCAGGCAGGCGCGCTTGAGCAGCCCGTACGGCGCCGCCGGCGAGGAGGAGGCGGAGGAGAAGGCCGCGGCGAGCGGCTGCGCGCACGAGGCGGTGGCGGCGGGGCCCGTCAGCAGGGCGAACGCGACGTGGAGCGGCGTGACCTGCGCATGCCCTCGCCGGCGTGCGAGCGCGAGCGCGAGCTTGAGCACCGCGGCCGCCTCGGCGGTGAGCGACTGGTGGATGGTGTATGCCCCCGCCCGCATCCCTCACCGTCACACCGCCACCCCTCCCCCCCTACCCGTGTGTGCGTGGGTGTCTCACGCTCTTGCTGCTTCTTCTCCCTAGCGACAATGCCGATGCAAGAAGACGGCGGCTCCTTTCTCGCTCGAGCGTTGGGAGGCAGCGCGGCAATGGTGACTGGTGTGTGAGCGAGCTGAGCTGAGCTCTTCTTCCCTCTCTATATGAGACCAGAAGATGAGATGGCTCTGCTTGGTAATGGCAATGGGGTTTGTGGTTTGTCTGACTGTGTGTACGTGGCTAGGCTTAGCTAGTGCTGCTGCCTCCTTTTATGGCTGCTTTTCTTTACCTTTATAGAGTACTCTCACTGCTCGCTTGAGCCTCTGTCATCCCATGCATCTCTCTCTCTCTCACACACCTTCTCATGGAGATCGATGGAGATGGAGTAGGATGTGTTCGAAGTGGAGAGAGGTAGAGAGAGAGAGGGGCTAGTTTGTCTCTTTATGGAGGGTGGCGGATGCCGCTGCCTTTGCATAGCGGCGTCAGGCTTTGCTCCCTGCTTTCTCTCTCACGCGTAGTGTGTGCGCCAATGCCATGCAAGCGTCCTTTTCTTTTTGCTTAAGCAGGCGCAGGCAGACTCTGTTTTTCAGGGCAGCAGGCAGGGATCGATCGAGCTTCCCCTTTCACACACATACAGCTGCCCATCCATGCAAAAGTGTTCCCTCCCTTCATTTTGTTTCTTATCAATACTACCAGGGAACAGCATGCAGTGATAGAGCCTTTGCAGAATTTTACTGGACTTTACTTTCAAAAAAGAATTTTACTGGACTTTACTTTCAAAAAAGAATTTTACTGGACTTTCATGAACTCACTTAGAGATTAGGGAAAAGAAAATAAAATTTCACCTTCATATATAGAATGGCAACATCACGGGAAGGAAAAAAAAGAGGGAGGAAGGTGACGAAAGAAAATAGTCAACTTTTTTTTTTATTCCATGAGGTTGAGTTCTACACTTTGATTGGTTCTTAAAAGATAAGAGAGGTCAAGATTGTTTAGTGTGGTCAAGTTTTGCATTGTATGGAACATGCTACACCTAGGGTTATCATTAGGATCAGATCAGACATTGAACCATTGAGTCTCAAGTTTGCGGTTCGCTAAGCTCAACATGTATACAAAATGTCGACTGATTCGCAGGCGTGGCCGAATTAGAGTCATTTGTTCCAATGTTCAACATGGCTCAAATATAACCAATTCTATGTCCAAACCGCAAACACATTCATGGTTTGGTGTGAGAATCCTGTCCTCCAAAGGCGGTTGGGGATTTGAACCCTTATTCGACAAGGTTCTTTGTTTTTCACCTATTTTCTCCTACTTCCCCATTTGCTCATGGTTCATCTGATTCGTTATAGATTTATAGTCCGGTTCTACCGCATTTTCCAAGTTTGAATACATGGCATGGTTAAAATTAGCTGTCCAACCACTTTTTCAGGTTCAAATGCATGATATGGTTAAAAGGGTGGTGGTGTGCGCGCATGAGGAGTGGGAAATGGCGTGACAAACACTTGGATAGAATATAGCAATTATCAACATCACCCATCTGGCAATACACATAAGGAGCACAATCCATAGGTTGATCAGTACTTCACTACTTAAGAAACTGTTAAAGGAGACATTTTTATAGGAGATGCGAAATTAAGCCGCATCTCCGATGATCTGTAGGAGACATAGCTTCTTAACCTGCATCTCCTATGAGGGAGGATGATCCGCGTCTCCTTTGCACCTAATTGGAGACACGGATTAATAAAAACGCATCTCCAATACAAGAGAAGATATAGAAGACGCGTGTAGACCAAACGCGTCTCCTATAACCTATACCTTGGACCCGAATTTTTTTTTATCAAACTTGATTTTTACGTCCGCGCGTTCACGTCCGCCCCCATCCCCCTACCCCGGGCCCGGCATCCATTGCTTCCCGTTCTCTCTCTGGTCTCCAACGCCGCCGCACCTTGACTCCCACCCGAGTTTTGCATAGTTCCTGTGCACTTAGTTGTTGCTCCCTCTGCTTTTCAGTTAGATTGGCTTAGACGTGTTAGACCTTGTCTTTTTAGGAAGTTTGGATGTCTGAGCAAGAGCAACAGAGTGAGTGATCTCTTAATTCTCTACCTGTCTCTCGTGCAAACAAAAAACTTGAGACTGAGGAAAGATGATTTGGTTAGACTAGTGTTTTAAGATAGATGTGTCCTGCATCTTCCTGAGCTATATCATACTTTGCTGGAGCATGATATGGAATTAATTCTGACTACTTAATTCCGAGTAACAAATTGCACATTAAAATGACACCTTTTCATTTGATGTTTATGCATCATCTAGGGGATTACTTGCCATCAGCTGCTGAGGAAATTGAGTCAGATGTTATTTCATTGGGATAATCAGAAGGTATGTAAGATGCTCACCTTGAGATGCTCTCAACATGATACCACTGTTTATTGATAGCAGATAGTCTGTATTGGTGCAATGCTATGTTGGCTGTAAATTGACAACATGATACCACTGTTTGTTGTATTTTCCTAGTTGCTCTGACTGATTATGTATAATTAAATAAGAACTTGATTTGTTAAATGGATGCCCAGACATGAGATGCAATTACCTTGGTCGACCAGTTATGTGAACCAGTTCCAGTGTTGTTTCTGATCTTGATGAGTATGTTCTCTTTTACTAATATGTTGATCTATTCTTGCTTTTACAGATTCTAGCCAGGAACAAGCATCTTCATTGACTTCAGGTACGCATGCTGTTTCATTTTTTTTCCCTATATGTAGCACTACTATAGCTGTCTCAATCTGTTTTCTGATCGATTCGATACATTCTAGCAAATCTGAAGTGTGCGCTAGCTTCTGTAATGTTAGGTTCTTCTTTGGCTGATTCGGCATTCGACTGTCCTAGGATCAATGTAATGAACTGAGTGAACCATGTTATTTTAATGGTTGCTTAAGACGCCTGTTCGCTTTAGCTTATTCAGTCGGCTTATCAGCCACCAAACAGTGTTTTCCTCTCACAACAAATCAGCCGTTTCAGCTTTTCAGCCGGCTTATAAGCTGAAGCGAAGGCCTGTTCGCTTTGTTGTGAGAGGAAAACACTGTTTGGTGGCTGATAAGCCGACTGAATAATCTCTCCTCCCTTTTGTTTCATTATAGGATACAGAGTGCAGCGGCGGCGGCTTGCCTCTGTATCACCTGCTTGCTGCTCGCTGTTGACCACCCTGGCCATGTGCTTCTCAGGTGAGTCCACTGATCTTTCTCTACAACTGGAAGTCTGAATCTTTGATTACTGGTTGTATTTCATTTCAGATTTCTTGCTATTTACCAAGTTCCCATAAGAACATAGTTTGATATTTCACCTCATGAAACAAGATTTGTGTGATGTATTTGTAATGTATATAATGAATAAAATGTGTATTTGTCCTCTTTTACTTTTTTTTGTTTTTTTAATCTGTTATTGGAGACGCGAGTTACCAAATTCGTGTCTCCGATGACTTCGTCTCCGATGACTCTGCCATAGGACATGCGGATTTGCCAAAACGCGTCTCCAAAGAGGATCACATTGAAGATGCGGATGTTCCACGTCTCTAATAACTTGTCATCAGATACGAAAATTTGAAGACGTGAAAAAATCACGTCTCCTATGTATTTTAACCCACACGCTGCTTGTTAGTTGAAATTATTGCACCCTCATTGTCCTTATTAATCCGCTGTCAAGCCGGAATGATGATTGATCGTGCGTGGGAGAACAACAAATACTGCAAACTGCATTGCATCATGACACCATCGATCACCCTCCAGATATCAGCCCGGCCCGCATGTGACTCCTCTATATGCAGCAGCAATTCACATCATCAGTTCATCACATGCGTGCACGGTCGCACGGATGCCCCCTCGCCACGTGTGAACGAAGCTCCTGCAGTAATTTTTTTTTACTCGTCCATGTAATCCTTGTCCAAATAATTTAAGCGCACAACGTAAAGCTGCACCGTGATATAGGAGTACTTCACTGTCAATTTACAGGACACTGTGGACATGTCTGCATATACCGTAGTCGATCCGTATACGTTGCCATATGTACAATTTTTTATTCATGTACATGCAAATATGCAATGCTTTTCGCTTTCCCGAGTACGGTACTCGATCGTGCATTTCACTTTCTACCGGGGGTTAAAAAGAAGAGCTCCGCGTGAAGCGTGTGATCGATCGGGGGATCAGACCTTTAAACAGCGAGCAAGCTTTAAACGCCTGAAAATTACATGAGCTTTGCGTTCCAGCAGGGTACTCATCTTTCTTCTTGCTTTAGCAGCTTATCATGCGAGTGTGTTTTTTTTCATCCTTTTTCGTGGAAAGAATTGGTTCAGCCTTGGTAGACATTGAAGTAATCCGCACCGAGCCCATTGAGAATATAAGCAATCAGATCATCATCACTAACTTTCTTTCCTGTCGCCACCATCCTCATCGGCATAACCTTTCATCTTAGCATAGTAAGATGCAGCGGAACTTTCACCCTTCTTTTCACGAGCAAGTTGAGACAGGGGGTGCATGGTTCTTGACCGAGATTGAGACGAGAACATCTGAGAAACCGCTGTCCATGCTTCTGAAGCATACTTGTGAAGCATGTTCGAGCGACAAAACTTGGACAAAAATTTCTTTGGTCATGGAAGAGAGGAGATACCCCAATAATTGCTGATCACGGGCCAGCCATTGTACATATGCAGGATTGTCCTATTCAATCTTGGACTTCTCTTCTTTCTCCAACAGAAGCATAGGAGGGGCGCCACTGAAGATCCATCAAGAAAACCCAGTAAGACCCGTCGCGGATTGCCGGCATAACCTGGGCTCACCACACCGAAGTTATCTCGTGTGAGCTTCTCAGACACGGGAATAGAGAACAAAGCAGTCGTCGAGGAAGAGCTGGACGACGCCATGAGCAGCCACGTAATTCTACAGCGGATTCGCCTACTTGATTCCGAATTTCAGCAGATTCGCCAACTTGAAATTGTTTCAGCGTATGCGCCGACTTGATTCTATCATCTGATACCATGTAAGATGTACTATGAAATGACGTACCCATGGGTTGCCAAGGATTTCATTATATAGTCTAGACAAATTGTACAAGTCCATGTAGGACACTAAACCCTTGTATTCTCCTAGTAGAATACAAGTAGGACATCAATCCTATTACAAGACGTATTCCTACACATGGATTGCTGCCAACTTTAATTCGATCTTGCTTTTGCATTTTGTACGTATTACTAGCGGTATTATTAGTTGACCAAGGAACTATGCTACCCACTTCTATTCTCACAGATTCTCTATTCTTAGCTCTATATATGTCTGCAGCAATTTTGCATTGGAATTGTACCAACGAAAGAAAAAAAACAGATGGGCTCCAAACTTAGTGATGCACACAATGCAGGGAAAATAAAAGACGTGTGATATGATAGAAATGAGAACTGATTCAAATTACCGGAATTCGTTTCAAAAAAGATTACCGGCAATTTGTTAAAGTTTAACCGAATATAGAAACCTTGCTTAATTTGCTATGGATATACAAAAGGAAAACAGTTGACAAATTCAAATATATTTTTAAATGACAAACTTATTTAAGGTTCAGAAGGACACAACACAATGGAGATGGCATGAATGAAGCAGTACTACCGCGCTCATTTCCCAAGGGTCGCTAAATTTGACGTGGTGATGGAATGATTCCTTTTGTGCTCCTCAAAAGTTCAAGCTCACCAAGGAATCAAGGATCACACAATAATTTAATCTGTTAGTGGCAGACAAAGAACAATAGCGGGGTTGCACATGATAAACTTGGAACAACACAATGCCTTATTCTAGCATGTCTTTTCTTTATGCAAACCTATTTTTAATGTCTCTTCTGTACTCAGATGGCTAAGAACACTTTTGCAAGAAAGTCACTAGGGCTTTAATTTCGATGCTACAATTGTTTGGTACTAGTAAGTTTTTGTGAATTGTTTTCCAGTGGTACTTTCGGTGACCATCTTCTTATTTAGCAAACTCAAGAATTTGTTGCTCTCTCACTTTGATAATATTCAAAAATGGACAGGAAAAGGGTGTAAAATTCGTTGGTTAAATAGATGGTTTATGTGAAATAATCTTCTGTCACTATTCTAAATATAAATATTTAGAATGCAGAAGTCTATCAGAATAAATTCAATATATAGCACTTGTTGCACCCTCACTTTGATAATATACTAGTAATAGGTGTGGTTTTCCCCTCATTTTTTGTTATCTACTTTATTTGATAGAGTTGATTTACATTTTACATATGCATCTTAAAGTTGCCTCACTTTTTCCCTTCTCTTTGTGCATGCGATGCTTCACTATCCGAATCTACGTCTACCAGCACGCACTCACTACTGGAGGATCGACTTCTAATACCGATCGGTAAAGGACCCCTTTAGTACCATACTTCCGACCGATATCGCTTGGTACCAACCGATACTAAACCGATACTAAACTGCGAGCCACGTCGTGTTGTTGCGGATGAAAGTTTAGTACCGGTTGGTTTTACTAACCGGTACTAAAGTTTATTCTTTTTCTTTTTTTTACCCTTTTGTTTTAATTCGTACTCGTATTCGATGGAGCTTTTACTAACAATATTACATTAATGTATCAACCCATTCAAATCCAAGTATAACAAGTATCAACCCATTCAAATCATTAACACTCAATAGTTCATACATCAATACTTAAGGTCTTATAGAGAACAAGTTCAAATCCATAAGAAAAAGATATGGTAGGAGTACATCCATACATGCTACATATTTAATAATTCGCTTCTCTTATGTAGATATGCCACATAGCTTAAGTCTCCAATCGTAAAGCCTATAACTTCATCAATATAAGTTAGAGCATGAATTAGTGCACTCTCTAGCGCTTCACAAGATGGTTACATGCACTACCATAAATCTCGAACAATGGAGACAACGTCAACTGAAATGGCCCTAGAAAGTGAGATGAGCCTGGAACTTGAAATCTCTAGTGCGTATCGGGTTTCCATTGGTGTAACTATAATTCAATACATCCAAGACTTGAGCCAGAATCGCATGAAAGCTTATTGCCGCCAAGGTTTGACCAAAGACATCCTAAAATAAGAGAATAACGTGATGAAATTTAAAATATGTAACATAATTAAAGATAAAAGGATGATTAGATATGTGTTCCATACCATGTCATGTTGATTAAGCTGACAAAGCCTCTCGGTAGTCCTAGTCACATTGCTTCTCCCTCCTCGAGCGTCTTTATTCGAAAATATGAGAAGTTTGGCACAAAGTACCTATGATCCTTAAGCTGTTGTAGGTAAGCCTCCATGGTGGTCCTTTCAAAAGTTACCCTACTTGGTGCTAATTAACCCATGCGGCAATTGAAACCATCGGGATGGGCTGTCTTGGTACTCTCATTCGATTGGCCTGTGTTTCTCGAACAGGTACTTGAAAAGAGATTTTACTCTTTTAAAATTTCGTGGACCAACTATCTCAGATTGCACTAAAGGAGAAGTACCACCTAGAGCTTCGACAACACCTTTCAGCCATCTAATATTGTCGATAAGCTAAAGTGAATTTAGGAATTATTCATGTGCAGTAAAAAAACCAATTATAAGAAGGAAAGAATATTACTATATTGGAAATTGTTCCTCTGCTTCGATCACCTTTTGGCAAGTCAATGATGGGATTAGGGAAGTGAATTACTGGAGGACAAGCCAACGGTGGCTCCTGAAAAATGTAGTGTCCACAATCGCCACCACCACGGCGCCCACCTCCATGGCTACCACCACCACGGTGAGAAGAGACTTCCACTTGGAATAGTTAGCCCAAACTGTCCAAATAAAATTGTGATAAGGGCCTTGTTTAGTTGGTCAAATTGGGAGGTGCTAAATTACTGTGCTAGCACTGTAGCACACTGTAGCGTTTCGTTTGTATTTGTGAATTATTGTCCAAATATTGACTAATTAGGCTCAAAAGATTCGTCTCGCAAAGTACAACAAAACTGTGCAATTAGTTTTTAATTTCGTCTACATTTAGTACTCCATACATGTACCGCAAATTTGATGTGATGGGGAATCTTCTTTTTGCATAGTATCAAAGTTGGAAGTTGGGAGGCAACTAAACATGGCCAAGATAATTTACCACCATTTTTCTTAACTAGTCAACTTTGCCACAAATAATACATTATCATATATTCACATCATATACATTGAAATAAATCTAGACCATCATTTCATAGCCATCCACAATTCTATCACAATGCTACCATCATTTCATAGCCATCCACAATTCTATCACAATGCTACCCGTGAATATCTACATGTCCACTAAGAGATATAGTTTTATGCCATAATTGTATCACAAAAAATAATTACTTAGCATCTAATACAAATTAGTATCCAATTCAAACAAAATCATAGCCATTTTAATCCAATATGGGTAGCAAAATTATTTTAATGCATCAAAATAAAAAATATATATAAAAAGAAAACCTAACTAGGGAGGGCGCGCGGGGGAGGTGGGGGAGCGAGAGGTGTGGTGTTGGCGGCACGCGGGGGAGGCGGGGAAGGGAGATGCGCGGCGATGGGGACGACGGCCAGGGACGGGGTGGTGGTGGTCAGGGACGGGGCGATGGGTGACGGTGACAGAGCCAGGGACGGAGCGACGGGCGACGGCGATGGCGACGGAGCCGGGGACAGGGCGATGGGAGACGACGACGGTGATGGGGATGGGGACGGGGTGGCGGCGATGATGATGGAGATGGGGACGGGACGGGACCGGTACGGCGGCGGTGGGTGACGGGGATGGCGATGGCAACAACGACAGGGACGAGACGGTGGCGGTGGCGGTGGGCGCGGGCGACGGGGACGGGGCCGGCGTGGCACAGAGGGAGGAACTGCTAATTTTTGAAAACTGCTAAGTGTTTGGAAAAGATGAAGTATTTGTAGGTGGGACACTTTAGAACCGGTGCTAACCTTTTCCCGATACTAAATTCCTCCATTTAGTACTGGGCAGGGATCCCAATCGGTACTAAAATTGCTACATGGCGGGATCTGAAATTAGGAGCATTTAGTACCGGTTCTAGCCTTTGCCCGGTACTAAATTCCTCCATTTAGTACCGGGCATGCTTCCAACCGGTACTAAAGTTGCCAAATTGGTGGGAGCTGAAATTGTCCGCCTCCAGCAATTTTCTTTCCTGCGCACACTATCTTAATTCTAATAAAATATTTCAATCATCGTGACAAAGTTGTCACATGTATATACATATATATATATATATATATATATATATATGAAATAATAGAGATAAAAATTCATCCCAAAGATTAACTAGAGTACATTATATATAAAATGCATCGTATATATTAAATCTTACATAAATGAGATACTTAGAACCTAGGATCGTTCACATCATAACCGTTAATCATCGCAACATACAAACTACGATTTATATCGATAATGTCGATTCCTAAGAACCTATCAATATAATCTAGCTCATATATTAGGTCTTACATAAATGAGATATTTAGAACATAGGATCGTCGTCCACATCACGACCGTTAATTTGGGAGACAAAAAGATACACCAATCCTAAAATAATGGTACAACATGAGATCTACAAGTCCACATACTCTGACTAAATATCATAAAGGAATCTTGAAATAATTGTACAAACATCTTTTGGAGCAAGTACCGCATTTTCATAATAGAAGTATGGTGGCCCAATAGCCTATCCAGGCAAAAGACGTGTTCACTGAGCATGGCCTATTTTGGCAATCCAAAACCAACCATAAGCCGATGGGTCAAGGTCAATGAACAAATCTCTGCTTGAACCGGCTATTGGCCACCATATTTCTATTATGAAATCTGGCTCCAAAAGGTGTTTGGAAAACTATTTAAAGATTCTTTTATGATGTTCGGTCAGAGTTTGTGGACTCGAAGTTCTTCTATTTCTGGTATTGGAGGAGTGGAGGTGTTACATCCATTGCCAGTCCATCTGCATCGTATTACGTGAAAAATGGACATAGAGCTTCGTATTAGATAAAGAATTTGGTCAATATTAGGTAGGAGAAAGATAGAATCCTCACTCTAAAAAACTCTCCATTCTCCTCGTTCTAAAAGATCAACAAGCTAGTACTCCATTTGTAACATAAAACTCATTCTAAACAACTCTCCATTCATCTCACTCTAAAAAACTCTCCATTCTCCTCACTCGTACTCCATTTGTAATATAAAACTCATCCTAAAAAACTCTCCATTCTCCTCACTCTAATAAAGCAACAAGTACTCCATTTGTAACATAAAACTAGCTCATTCAAAAAAAAAACTAGAATACTATAACCAGAGGAGGAAGAATGAAGTTGCTAGTCGGTCCAGTGAAGAAGCTGGTCGAGTGAAGAAAAATGAACCCTGAGCAAATGGTGAGCTTGCTCGGGGAGGAAGCTAAGGAAGCAGCTCATTTATATATGGAGCAAATGGTTGACATTAGTACCGGCTGGTAGCTTCAATCACTATTTAGTACCGGTTGAAGCTACTAGCCGGTACTAAATGGCATTCTTACCATTTAGTACTGGCTGAAGCCACCAGCTGGTACTAAATGGAGAATCTAGGTGCCGGCCACGCGGTCCACGTGCCGTCATTTAGTACCAGCTGAGGCTCCAAACCGGTACTACAGAGGCTCCGGTTGCACTGTGCGTGACGACTGGTACTAACGCCGCACGTTAATACCGGATGAAAAGACGTTCGGTACTAACGCGTTGGACGAATGCTCAATTTTCCAGTAGTGACTGTACAGTACCGGTGTGTATAAACATAGCTATGTGTAGCTAGATATTGTAGCTGCTTTCCCTTCTGAAGTACTTGATCGTGCATCATACTTTCCGTGAGAGGGTTAAAAGAAGAGCTGCGCGTGATCGGGAATCAGACTTTTAAACCTCCAAAGTTTAAACGCCTCAAAATTAGATAAGCAGCTTTGTATGTTACCGGGCACTGATGATCTTCAGTAAAGAGAATATGTTTGATGTACTCCTGTGAACTTTAACCAAGCCTTTTGCGTTTGGCTTTCTTTGTACTTGAGTAATTTTGGCAAAACTAAAATCAGCAAACTAAGAATTTCTGACAAAGGTATCGCAAGACTGTGTATTTACAAAGTTCCACTGTAACACTATAATCATCATGAAATCCAGAATCCAAAATAAAAAATTTAGCGTGCCAATGTATTACAAAACTATAAATCTAATCTAATCTCTATACGCATGCACGTAAAATTAGAATTTTTTAGTTAGCTGAGACCCAATTATATTGTAGTTTGTGGGGTCAAGGTCATATACTCTTGTGCCTGCACGAGCTTGCTAGTAACTTGAAAAGACAAGTGTTAAAAATTCATGAATACATATGGGCTCACAGGTAAAAACAATTGCTTATCTTTGTTCTATTCATATTCTAGCAAAATATTCTATCCGGGTTTGACAGGCTAACTTTAAAAGACATGCATGTGTGTTACACATTCATGAATTAATGTGGGCTCAAAGCTAACCGAAATTCCTTATCTCATTATATTCATATATTAACACAATACTCATCAATCCATTTATGATAGGCTTTAGTTATCAATTACCGTATATGCTTTTCCATCCTGATCTTAGTTTTTCTCCTTTGCAACATATCCATGTGATATTTTTTTTAGTTGAAACCTTAGCTTGAGCTATGCTTTTAAAACATGAAAATTGATATGCACATTTATGTATGCACAAATACACATATGGTCTATATGACATCACGCATGTATAACTCGAGTAATTTTTTTCTCTCTATATTAATAGTGGCAGAAGCAGGTAGTTTAAAGACATACTAGATATAGAATACTTTTGGAAGATTTTTTATAATGATAGAGATAAGTAATTTAGATGCATATTTAAGGGTTTTCCGTAGGTTATCTTTAATGATGACAGAGGTTGGTAATTTATATGCCAATTTGGAGGGTGACTTTAGTGGCATTAGGAGGTAATTTAGATTTAGATGAAGATTGCGGGTTACTTTTAGATTATTTTTTGTAACAATTAATGTGGATGATTTAGATATAGATATAGAGGGGGTTATTACTCTAGATTATTTTAATAATGACAAAGATGTGTACTTTTTTAAACAGAATAGGCCCGGTGTCTATTATTGTCAATGATGCATGGCTTGAGTTTACTGAATTCATGTTTGGATATTTTTGAGAAATTCTAAAATTTATACCTTTTCTAGCACATTTGGCGAGGGTTAACATGGAGGCTCCTGAGAAGCCTCTAATTATGTAAAAGTATCCATATTTTTTCCAGCCTTTCTTTTCATTTGTGTAAAAAATTGTCATGTACTCAGCGATGCACACTTTGTATGAGCTAAATGATGAAGACCCAACCCGCATGATCTAATGAAGTCCGTTTATATATAATAGCTGAAATTTGCTAGAAAACTAACTCGAACAAAGAGCATGCTTTGCAGCGGGTCTAAACAATTGGCACGAATGATTTTGTACTCCCTCCGTTCCAAATTGTAGGTCGTTTTGATATTTTTGGATTTATAGTTTTTACACATAGTCTAAATGAATAGCAAAAATATGCACCTAGAAATACCAAAACAACCTACAATTTGGAACAGAGGAATTATTTAATTATGGAAGAATTTTATTTTGAACGTACATCGTAAGTGCTAGTATAGACTGACTTAATTAGCCTAGGATAGGCTTTTAGTTCGCAGCAGTTGTTTCTTCTTTTCTAAGTTCACCAGGACACCTTGGAGAGAGCATGAGCTGAGGCTGTAGCATCACCTTTTTTTTTTCCTCAGAACACAAGCTGTACTATATCACTCATGTCCCAAGGGTTGCCGAATTTGACGTCGTGATGGAATGTTTCTTTTCGTGCCCCTCAAAAGGACAAGATCACTAAGGACTATACAATTAACAAATCTCGTAGTGGCAGACATGGCAGATTAGTAAGATTGCACAGTATGAACATGGGACAACACAATGCCTTGTTTGTTCTTCCATGTCTTTTGTATTTTTTGCCTTTTTTCAATAAAATGATCCGCGTCTTCCTGTACATGAACAGATGCTGGTAAAAACTTTTTGCGTGGAAAGTTACTAGCTAGGCCTTTTGCTCCTATAATTGTTTGCTAGGATCTTGTTAAAAATAAACTGCAAACAACGGTTTGGATGACCATGGTCCTATTTTTTCGTAACTTCTGTGTTAGCTTCGTTCTTAAGAAAAAAAAGGCAGATGAAGCTGTACCAAACGGTAGGATTTTACATCAGTTTATTAGCAAGTAGAATAGGAAAATGAAAGCAATTTTAGCGAACAAAATCTGTACCGAAAAGAAAACATATTCTTGTTTGATAATTTAATTAATTTTTTGCACCTTTGTCACTTTCTATATCTTCAAAGTGGAATCCATTTTAATGGTGAAAAAATCATAGAAATTGTGGTCTGTCACTTTCTTACGGTAAACGACAGTATTTTTTTTCTATAACTCTATACAATCTCCACATATTATTTGTGAACTTGTTTCCACTATTTAACCCAACTGGTTGGCACATGGTATATTGGTATTTGCCCAATGTACAAACAAAAGTTTTGAATCGGTTTTTGGGTGCCAATATCCAAGACAAATGGCGTCAAAAAGCCCTGGAAAAAGCAAGGTAGAAAGTACCTAGGTCTGAGCGCCCGTGTGCCTTTCTAGCAGATCGAATGGGGGAAAGGAAAAGGGTTCTGGTGTTGAAGCCACTCCTTGCCTTTTTCTCCAAGCTCCCTTCCCAAGAGCAGCACAAAAGAATCTCTCGTTTGTCACTGCGGCAGTGCGATTGCCTATACCTTTCCTTTTTCACTTTGGTGTGAGTGTGTGTGAATGACTATTATGTTATGTAAAGACTCAACTAATCATGATGAGCATGGAATTATTAGTTTAATAAAGCATGCATCTTTGCACTCATGTATTTACAAAGCTGTTAGTAACAATAAATCTCAGTAAATAGATTTCACCTGTGTGAACTGGCCACAAATAATAGCACCTAAACTGTACATATTTCTTAATGACGTTCAATATTTTTTTTTATATAGGTGAAACTTGTTAATGCTATGTGTCTATTTCATATTGTGTGCACCAATGTTGTGCAGAGCATGGAACTTGTTCCTATTTTTCTAAAAGACTTTTATCTATTTGATTTGATTGTCCACATTTTTGAGTAATTAAAGGAAAAAATTGCAAGGACCTCCTCCTCTTAAATGACGGGCCAGTTCTCCTGGCAACTTTCAAAAAAAAGAGAGAAAAAATTGCATGGGAGGAATGGTGCTTGAATCTAAACCAGGGGAAGCAACAATTCAGAGGTGCCCTTTCTCGCGGAAAAAGTGCACCTCCTGTGATCATTCTTTTTGGCGAAGGCTGTGCATACTGCAAGCAAAAGCCTGTGTACATACGGCTACAGTCATCACACAGGACTCACTCACCTGCACAGCGATTGACATGTGGGCCCCAGTGGAATTGGACCTCCTATAGCTAGGTGAGAGCAGCATGTTTGTCCCTTTTCATTTCATCCTGTTTTTACTTTTTTCTCACATTTGAGGGCAGCCAATTGCTGAATCCTTTACTTCTAAAAACATTTCTGAATCCAATATATGGTAAGCGACAACTTTAGTCCATTTTCAAAGCGGTTCTAGAAATAACACATATGTAATGGACTATAATACCATAGTAAAAAAAAAACGGCAATTGTAATTATTAAAACAGCATGAGAAAAGGTTAATAATAATGTAACTCTATCAGCTTACAAATGTATCGGGATTAAATAGCTTTTTTATACATGTGATTATTCGCGGAGATTCAGATCATGAGATGTTCGTCCTACCTCCTATTCATTCCATGGCTGCCACTGATACCTAGGATATCATGCTCATCATTAGGCATGGTCAAAAAGAGTGTTACAACATAGCATGCACACATGAATTATGTGATTATGTAGTAATCTATCTTTTCAGCAGCAATCCACTCCATCATTCCTGCATAATGGCAGTCAGATATGCAAGGCCTACATGTCCATGCTGCTAGCAGTCTGGACGGTACTACAAATGGGCTAGCAATAAGATGCAAACCAACCCAGAAATCATGAATCTTCCAAACACTATGGCATCAGTCATGCTTTTCATTCCCTGTCCCCCCTTTCCCCTCTCTTTGTGTAGCATCTTTGCTGCTGGCTGGCTTTTTTGACCAGTTTCTTTTTCTTAAAAAGCAGTGAAAGTCTAATCAATTGCTACCCCTTTACCCTTCTTTCCAAAATGACCCATATTGCTGGAACCCAGTTGCAAGTGTGAGATTCCACAGTCTACAGCCTTTTCCCTGAGCACATCTCTCTCTCTCTCTAGCAAACAGGAAAAGAGAGGGTTATGCTCAATTGGTTGTATTATCGTCCCTGAGCTTGTTGGCAGCTGTCCCTGTCCTCATCAACTGAACTGAAGTGACAATTAGAAACTTCTGAATCACTTGATGAGAAGCTAAGGTAGCCCCGCTCAGGTGCTGGTTGATGTCACTTGCGCTCTCATCTTTTAAACTATGATAAAGTAACTGCAATTACATTTAATCTTGACGAAATAGGCAAATGAAAGTTAGATTCCATGAGGATAATATAATGGTACAACTATATTATCCCGAGCAAATGGAAATTTAGCTAATAAATTCTTCCTCTTATAAGTTATTTTAGACTTTTAAGCAAGAGAACTTAAGATGTGTGAAACGATCATTCTTACCATTGAATTAATGGTCCTGAGTAACTAATTGTAGTAGATGCAAGTCATGGGAATAAAGTACTCCCACTGTATCAAAAGAAGCGAATTTTAGTTTTGTCCCGAGCCCAATCATCAAAAGTTTGATCAAATTAATATAAAAAACTAATTTATGACAGCGAATAAGTATCATTAAATTTATCATGAAATATAATTTCATAATATACATATTTGGTGTCATAAATTTCATACTCTTGTGTATAAAATAGGTCGAACTTAAGGTAACTTGACTTAGGATAAACTACAAGAACACTCCTTTATTGATAGAGGGAGTAGTGTAGAAAAGCATATCACTACTGGAACATAATGTTAGTTTGGAGATATTTAAGGAAGGCCTACTAGATGCATAGGATAATCTAGATTAATCCATTTTCTGCTAGTCCCTGTGTGGGTCCAATATAAGCTTAGGAATACCCTACTTAGAGAAAGCTAGAAATGTCACCAGTGCTTGCGGTTACCACTAGGGTGAATAGAAGGCACTAAGAAGCTTTTCTGATGGAGTTGCTTGGGATTAGAAGTTTTGATCTGCATATGTCTTCTGCATTCTTTTGAGATTTCCTCTATATAGTTTTCATTTTTTTTGTCCATTCTCGTTCATCCTTTCCAATCTTAGTATATTCTATCCTATTTGTGTCTATTTTCCTTTTATATTTCCTCGGATCGGATATAACTTTCCCTTGTTCTTAACTTATATTTACACGTAATGCTTCTCACTATTCCTCTCATTTGTTTGGTATTATTTACTTTGTTCTTAAAATTGTGTACCATTTTCTAGCATATTATTTAGACCCATACTTGTAATTACATATACATTCGTGAACTTAGGATATTAACTGGGAGATGCCCCCCTCCTGTTTTTTTTTGTCTTTAATTAAGAAGAGTGTGCTGCGACTCGAACCCCATGCTGTCTTAGCGAACCGCTTCTCAAGTGTGTTCGACTGACCAGTTGCACCACCATAAGAGTGTTAGCAACTTAAGGCATTAACATAAAGGGCTAGATGTTTGGAAGGTCACCAAAGAGGCCAGAGAAATGAGTCCAAGATGGAGCGACTATTCGGTGCAATTACAATGTGTTTATTCGTACCAGCTCTCATTAAGAACTGACATGAATACCTTAAGGATTATCCGTGCCGATTATCAATAATAGATGGCTGGATACCCACGATTATAACTACTGGAGAGCATCTCATCCAAGCTGTTGCAGATACTTGCGGTATCAAGTCACGCAATTTTTCATGCAAAATATACTTATGCACGGTGCATGGGATTTGAACCGCGTGGGATTCGAACCCACGACCTCAAGTCTCACGCGTAGCTTCCTTATCATCTCACCTACACAACATATCTAATTAAGTAGGGGATACAATCCTTTTGTAGTAACTCGTGGAGAACCCTTTGGTCCTGGTACTAAAGCTTCTTTAGTCCTCAATAAAAACAACCGAAATTTTTGTTGAGGATGGAAGGTCATTTTTCCACCAGTAGTATGCTGTGTACAACTGTACATGTTCCGCCAAGCTATGCTTTCTCTGTTTCTCATTCAAGTATTTACACTTCTATATGTAAGAAAATTCATAATATATACAGTGGTAAAAAATTATTACTTTCATTTATAGATAAAAAACATCCACAAAATTTACCTCCCATGGATGGTTCAAAAAGAAAGCACTGCTACACCGTTCCCAAATAAAGCACATAAATTTGTAGATAATATTACAGAAATCCTGGCCTCCTCAACTTGAGATGCCACCTTATTACAATACCTGCACCCGCAGCACCCATAAAAAGCAAACAAATAGTTTATATTGAACAAAATGCTTAATAATAAAGACAAGAATTAAGAACAATTGTTACTCATTCAACAAGGCGGCCGTACTGTCCAGCACACAAGTTCCTGATCCTCGACCTTTCATAAAAACACAGAATTTTATGCAATAAGTGGCTTTGAATGTCATTTCGGCTGCTATATAGCCCAATATACAGCAGTAACTGTTGTTAGTTATGTGGCGCGTGTTGATGTCCCAATATAATCGGCCGGAGTTGTTGTTCTGCTCAGTCTAGGATATTCTTCTTTTTAATATAATCGACAGCTCTTCTAAAAAAGAATACAACAGCAAAATGCCTATGTTTGGTTTCAGGCTTCAAAGCCACAATCAGGATCCCTGCTTACCATCCCATCTATACATTGTTGCAGCTAAAAACAGACCCTTATTGTCTATTGGTCCATTGTTTGGGCCTACAAACGACTTTAAATCAAAATCTTTTCAACTTAAAGGTTGTAGATGTCACTGAAACATATAATTTCATATAAAATTTGTCTCCATGCCAATCGGTTTGCAAAGTTACAATTTTTCAAATACAAGCTAAAATTCAAATTACAAAGGTGGGAAATTATCTGAACACGCATGGACAAAACTAAAGAAACACTTATCGGTATCACCTCATCCATATCGCCCATAATAGAGCTGCTATGGATAAGTCATTCGTACCGGCTTGAATATGAGTTGGCATGGATTCTAGTATCAGTGCCGACTCTAAGAGTCGGTCTGCTCTCAACAATAGCCAGCATCGATAGTGGAGTATCTATCCCGGGTCTATTTAGAGCTAGCATGGGTATCATCCGGATGGAGACTTAGAACTTCAAAAATTCATAACTTTTGTTTGCAAATTTGGATGGAGACTTCGACTAGATTTACAATTTTGTAAAAAAAGGATTTGATTTGAAGTCATTTGGATGTCCAAAGAATGTGATTTCAACTTGTATTTCTGCCCATGTATAATTTGAATTTCAGATTGTATTTGAAAAAACATAATTTTTGCATGAGCACTTGGATGGAGGCAAACATTATATGAAAATTGTAGGTTTTGATGAGACCTACATCTTTATAGTTGAGATTTTCTAAACAATGTAATGTACCTTGTATTCCAATCCTTGTAATTTGAATTTTATGTTGTATTAAAAAAATTGTAAATTTTGCACATGGGCTCAAATGGGGAAAATTTTATACACAAGTTATAGATTCTAACATGATCTACAACTTTGTAGTTTCAAACAGATTGGAAGCCATTTGGTGCCAAATTAGTAAATCAAATCTTTAGACAATAAGGGTCAAAAGAAATACGTGAGTAGCAATGACATATAGGTGGGATAATAAGGATGAACCGTGCAAGGGGGCATTCATGAATTTGAAGGAAGGATACCACACATGCGCATATTTTGTGCGAAAAAATGAGTAACTAGGTAGTTAACAAAATACTTTTTGCTATTTTCATTTGTAATTCATGTTCTGGCTATCCATGCTGTGTGTGGAAGCCTCCCGGGAATTTCTAATATTTTTTGGCGCAAAACCCTTTATTCCCGGTCGGGACCTTTAATCCTAAATGATTATTCCCGGTTAGGAAAACCGAGATCTATGAGGTTTCCCAACCGGAACTGCTTCTTATTTCTCTACCAGTGTACATAGACTTGGACTCCTGCTGGTATCCCGTCCAATTGAAGTTGATGTCAATCCGACTGCTTTTTGCTATTGGTGATGGATTCATGTACGTTCAGACGACAGTACACGAGCCGAGCAGCACACTTGAACAGGCCCTTATCATGTGATCTCCACCGTGCTGAATATTTCTTTGATTGACGTGGATGTTGCTATAGTTGATAGTGATGAATATGTTCTTCACCTCGTGATCCCGACGACGTGCAGTCTCTTCATTCAATTCATAGCTCTGGATCGGACGCGCTTGACCGGACTTCAAATTCCAAGGTCGTACGTCGTACACGTAGGAATCATCTTCAAATTGACAATCATACCAGGTCACTGCTCGCGGTACAGAACTTCAAGAGTAGGCAATTAAATAGCTACATGATTCTTCTTTTTTCTCCCCTAACAATTAGATATCCGGCACCTAATTTGTGCTAACATGAAATTTTCAACAAAACTGAAACCATGGGCTTCAAGTCTAGATAAAGGGGATGTACACCCACAGTTAATTTCCTATCCAACGGCACCAAACATTTGGCGAGATAAGCTAGACTAGTTAGCATGGGATACCTTCGAAAGCAGCTAGGATGTATAGAGGGGAACAGAAACAGAACAAAAGACAAAGATCGATTTACATTCCCTTGTCCGTCCGTCGCCCTACAACTCCTGCCGCCCCAAAGGCTGAATCTCTATGCAGCAGCTAATGGCTATAGCCCATCAGATCACACCCAGCGTCGTCGACAACACAGCATGCTCAGCTCAGCTCACACAGGATAGGACGCAGATAGAGACACACACCGATAGTCAGGTCGTGTTCCAGAGGCAGCAGAGCACTGTGGCACGCGAGAGCGACGAGTGATCGCATGCATGGCGAGCCGAGGGAGAGAGCATCTCGGCATGGGAAGGAAACGCCATGTAGATGCAGAGGCTGCTGCAGCATTCCCCGCGGCGGAGCCCGAGGCATTCTCGCGAGACTCGAGGCGGCGTCCCCGGCCGGCCGGCCTCTGGTTGCAAATTCTCGACAAACTGCAGGGTGGCCGTCGTCCAAAAGGGACGTTTGCATCGGCGGCAGAATGCAGGCCGGGCCTGCGAGGCATGCATTCGGCAGAGAGAGACTGGGACGCTGCAGCTGAGAGCCCTGGTGATGGATCGGCTTGGGTTTAGGCTTTGGTCCTGGAATTATTGGAGGAGCAGGAGTGGTAAAAAAAGGGAACATTTTTATCAAGCGCTGGCAGTGGTAAAAAGTTTGCTTCGAAAACTGTTGAGGGCAGTCAAAGAGGGCTGGAGCTAGCCAGCTTGGGTGCAGGAATGGCGCTTCACGAGCTGCTTGGAGAATGATCTGGATAAGCCAACCTTAGTGTCAGAGAGGAACATACATGGCCATATTTGTTTGGGCTATCTTTTGATCAAACTTTTTTTTGGGCACTGATCGTTTGGACATTTTTGACTTATTATTTGAGGGTTTCTTGATCTATGGTAGCCTATAATTTGGAAATCTCTAAGTTACAAATTCTGAAATCTCAGGAGCTAAAATTTGACGGTTCGGGTGCCTAAATATCATTATATCCAGAAAAAAATGTTAATTTTATTTTAGCTATTGTTGAGTGAGCCATACCAGTCATTTTAAAACTTGGTAGTTCTATAATAAAGAGGCAGAAACAGAAGTACTGAATAGTCAGCACTCTCATGTTTCAATTTTACCCATTGATAATGCAATCTGATAGACCAGCATGATCATGTAACATGTATATACCCCCAGCTTCACATGAAGAAATCTAACATACTCCATCTTTTGCTAAATGTAAAGACTTATGGGAATCTTAGGACAATTAAGCAGGAAGGGAGAAGTCTTTCATGCCTCTCATTAAAGTACCCGTGCTAGCTTCTAATTGGCTAGGTCTTGATTCGGTTGGCGTAATTAATGGTGATGCTAGATTGACCAATTCTTCATTATATTAGATACCCAGAATTTCTTATAGTTGGGTTTTTTTTTTGGTTTGGGGGGATAACTAAGGAACAACAGGAGAATAATTATGGAACATGCAATTTGTGCGTACGTACACTAATTATAAGTTGAGCATTGGTAGATTTATGTGAAAAAGCAATTATTCATCTAACAATGCAGGCTCAACAAAGCAACCTTGCATGCATCAACTTGTTGTCAGCCACCATAGATAAATACATGATGTATAATGCTTAAACAAATGTTTTTTCATTGCAACACGAGGATTTTTCCTTGAACAATATATGAAGAAAAGAAATTCCTCAGGGATCTTGCAGAACTTGTTGGAATGTCAGTCTGCATCCTCACGAAGCCCTAGGCGGCGCCTGTGCATGCATGCCCCATCTTGACAAAGAGCTCGCAGGGCGGGCCGTCTGCCGCATTCTTTGTTGCATTGCATTGCAAGGCATCGCGATGCATGCATCATTCTGATTCCTGAACAACTCCTGAATGTATACTGTTAGCATCTCAGCTACTCTGAGTCTCTGATCGACCTGAATAGATAGGGACTTTTTGGACCAGGAACACATGCGGTGTCGTAATCGGATGAGCTTGGATTTAGGCTTTACTTCTGGATCCTGCAGGTACATACACAGTTGCCAACCAGCTTGCAGTAAAATGGTACAGTAATCCCAAGCAATACAGACCGGAATAATGTGGTAAAAAGTTGATGAACAATGCGTTGGCCGCATTGTAGAAACTAGAGAGACGAAACGGGCACTGTTTCTCTCGCTCAAGGGCGTCCGGTTAACGGTTGTGCCGGATTTTGCAATGGGGACGTACGCAAGGACCGACGCATGTTCATGCGTGAAGCTCCAGCCCAGCAAAGCCGATCGACAAGGAGAGCATGCAAACGGGCTCGATCAGGGCCGGATGCAGGCGCAGACATGCGTGGCAGGCAGGACTTGTGCGTGTTGTTTCTGCTGTTGCCATGCTTGTAAAGTTATTGTATGCTTCCAAAAGGCAGTATGCATGGAAAAGGATTCAGGAGCCAAACAGTGATTCCAACCTACGTCCTTCTATACCACCTGGTGATTGTTTTTGTCTTAAGAGAGTTTAGAGGGCATGTATGTTTGCATTTGGTCACATATTAATATTATTTTTAGATAATGAAAATATTACCGGCTTCAACCACAGGATGCATCAGATCACAATAGATTAATATACATGAATAGATTGTAAAACACAGTGTCAGTCGTGAACGTTTGCGTGTCACATTGCAGGCCCATGCGCCAAGTGTTGGCTGCCACCTGCAAGCTAAGTCTCCGGATCATGCAAACCAAAGGCCAGCCTACACCTTGGATGGTTAGCTAATGTACCTAGCTAGCTCCCCTCCCTTTATTTGCGGAACTTGAGCCTGAACAGCGAGCAGCTCCAGTCATCAGCAGCAAAAGTAACGGCAGTACTTTCAATTAAACAAGCCCCAAATACCTGAAGGTTACTTGATTGCCTCGATCAGTATTTGAAGCCCAGTCAACTCTATGTACGCGACCTCTACATGATTCTGTTTTATTACCGTTCTAGATAGCAAAAGCTGATGTTGGTCACTATGTTTCACCAGCTAGCTAATAGTAAAATAGTTGTTATTCTATCTAGAAACATTACATAAAAAGTTAAATTCAAAAGGATATACAACGATACTACAAGCAAAAAATTTAGGAACAATACAAACAGTAGTAGCTAAAACTCTTACTAATTTAGGAGCAAATTAGGAGCACAACCATCGATTCTCAAGGTATGAAAAAAAAGAGTTCTCAAATAAGTTTACCACATCTAGTACAAAATGTATCGTGTTAAAAATCGATACACAATCATTAACACGCTACTTGGAACCAATTACTTGTACATAAATATTGAAGATATATAGAGAGAAGTAGTGTTATTATGGTGCTACATTATTTGAAGATAAATCTAGGCTATGGTATGTTTGAAAGTACAGTGAAAGTACCGAAAAAAGATATTTCTGATCAAAGTGCAAATGTGTTCACTTCACGGTAGCAAAAACGATAGTCTGATTTTGTGAGTGGAGGGAGCTAAGTACTGTTTCAGCCTGAGATGGAGAGCCAACGTAGGAAGTGACAGATAGTGGATGTCTGAATAATGGAAAGATAAGCAAATTAAAGGTTTTATTTACCATCAATATTAGGCAATGTTTCAAACATTATATACGCTAGCTAGGTGATCAGGCTCCACCTAGCACCTAGGCGGCTAGGCTATTCCAAATAGAGAAAAATTAGCATACTAAAACAAACAATTTGACACTATATATTGTGTAACCATGAGGTCTATGATTATAGTTCATCTTTGTCCATCTCGAAATTTTTCCCACACTTGGGAGTAGATGGATCCCTAAACTGCTCTAGGTGTGGCGCCTATGTTATGTGCCGCCACCTAGCTAGCTAGCACATCCTTTTTCGAATCTTAAGCATCCACAGTCATTCAGTTGGACACTCAAACCAGCTACAAAACAAGGTTGGTTCTGGTACTTGTTCCAATTTGAATTTTACTCAAGCTTTGGTCGATCTGGTACATGCACTTTTTATTTAGTTAAGCCGAGTTTGCTTTAGGATCCGTGACAGAACCTACGTACTAAGTACTCCCTCCATTTCAAATTATAGGCTGTTTTAGTTTTTATAGATTTTACTATATATCGAGACATAATATATATCTACATATATAATAAAAATTATGTATCTAGAAAAATCAAAACGACCTTCAATTTGCACATCTATTATGAAAAATCTGCAGAGATACGTGGGTGGGGAGGGGGGGTTGGTGAGGGAGAGATGCTAGCTAATTAGCACAGAGCGATGACCAGAGGAGGACGATCGATAGGACATGCATGGCGGGCGCACAATGCGCTTGTTGGGCTCCATCCCCTTGTCATCTTCCAACATTCCCCTTCTGGCGTCTTTGTAGGCATGCGCCCACACCCACTGGGTGAAAAGGAGACGCCCGCATGTTCCCCGCTTCCCTTGCCGCTGCGACTGATATGCATGCGCGCCTACGTAGCGCAGCTAGTGCCCATCCGTCCGTCCGTCCGCCCTCCTATTTTTTTACGAGAACATGAGGGGATTTGGATCCCTACTGATTATATATATTATATTAAAAAAACAAGAGTAACAACACAGAAAACTTCAGGAAAGAAAGAAAGAAACAAAGAAAATGAGAAAAATTACAACAAAGCTTCCATCCATTGGGCCGTTGCAAGTTGGGAGGACTCTTTTGCTCTTAGGATAACTAAGGCAAATTCATGTTGAAACCGGGCCTTGACTGCTTGAAGTTGAGGCTGCACACTTTTGAAGATCATTTCTAGCCATCCAAATGTACTAGCTCATAATAATAATGGTCTCCATGATAAAAAATATATTAAGCTGGATACGCAGAGAGGTAAAGATGGCAAATGGATCATCCTGCGCTATCTGAAGACCAATCAAATTAAAGCCCAACATGCTTGAGAGAAGGAACAATGTAGGAACAAATGCTCAAGAATCCCCTCCACCGAGTCTGCCATCCTGTTCCTCCTTCTCTGAGGAATCGGCAGAAATCAATCAGCTCTCTCTCTCGTACTCCCTCCGTCCCATAAAGAGTTTTCCTTTAGTTCTGTTCTAAGTCAAACCATCTTATATTTAACTAAGTTTATATAAAAATATATTAATGCTTTTGATGTCCAGTAAGTTTCATTAGATTCGTTATGAAATATATTTTCATAGCATAACTATTTAGTGTTATAAATATTGATACTCTTCGTTGCAAACTTGATCAAACTTAAAATAGTTTGACTTAGGAGAAATCTAAAGGGATAATCTTTTGCGAGATGGAGGGAGTAGCTTCCAATAAATTTCCATTCATGCGATGTAAATTCACATTTCGTTCCAGCCACACCCTGCGTCCTAACTTATCGCTGTTCGATTGTCAGGCTACGTGATGGCCTCTCGGCTCTGTGCAAGCAGGCCATCAGCCTTTTGTGGCCTGGTCTTGCCTGAGCATCGCCGTGCCCTCTAGTAGGTAGCTATAGCTCCGAGGAGATGGAGGAGGCAGAAAGCGATGGAGGGGGCCAAATCAAAGGGACATTCCGATGGGCGATGGCTACGTTTCGTCGCCTCTCGCCGCGCGCCGGGGTCGGGTGTCTGTCCGGCCGGCCGGCGCCGTGGAGGACATATATGCTAATGCCACGCGAGGGGACCGACCACCCCTGTGCAACCTAGCTGGCTAGCTCTTACCACCTCTCTTACCAGTCAAGCTCGCTTTGATGGATCCACCGGCGTGGGAGATTATCAGAACGCCCTACCTAACAGTGTTTTCTCCCAACTTTTTTTTGTGCTCCAGTAATCATCTGTGAAGGAATAATCAAAGAAATCAACAGATATATGGAAGTCGCAAGATTAGATGGAATTTGCCAATTTGGGGTAGGAAGCATGAACACACGGGTAGTAGATAGAGAGAAGATGGGGAGGTGATTTTTCTTTTTGTATTCGTCGATTGGTTTACCGCACTATCCTGCTCCCTCCATCCCAAATTACTATTTATTTTGGTTTTTCTAGATACATGACTTTTGCTAGTATCTAGACATAGCATATATGTAGATGCATAACAAAAGTAATAAATCTAGAAAAGTCAAAACAAATAGTAATTTAGGATGGAGGGAGTATTTAATAAATAGCACAGTCAATCTATGCTACAATCATCAACCAGAGGCCCAACTATTATTAGAACTTTTTGAACATGAAAAACAGCGGCTGCATCCTGGTCCTCCCACTTCTTTTCCTGCCTGATCACCTTGGTCCCCTGAGGTTGCCGCATGACACAGCCCACTTAACATCACTTGCCTCCCAAGCTAGTAACAACTTGCCCATAATCTTGCTGTGGTGCGTCTGGAAAATGTGACTTCAACAAATGGTAGTCCTTCGAAGTAGCTAGTGCTGCGGAGAGTCTACTCCATCTCGCCAGCACTACTTTTTTAGAAAATGAAATTTTTATTTCAACCTCCATCGCATAAGTTATGCACCTAACCATTCATTATTACGATCTTAGCCTCCGGCTGTTTTAGAACAAGCTAACAGTACCAACAAGCAAAACGACAAGGACAATTAAAAGCCTATTGGTCTCGCCAGCACTAGTATAATGGAAGAATTGCACTTGACAAAATGGCTTCAGGTTAAGAGCCATTAAATTCAGTCAACTCCAAGATATCAGAGGCGTAATCAGGGGCATGCTTTCCGATCATATCGGTAAAACAGTTGCAAAGGTCACTGAATTTATCGACACAGGACACAACCATTTGTGTTTTGCAACGATGCAGTCGTTTTAGTTTTTCTAGATACATAGATATCATTATGCATCTAGACATAGAGTGTGTCTAAGTGCACAACAAAATTTATGAATCTAGTAAAGTCAAAACGACCTATAATTTGAAACGGAGGGGGTACATTTTATCAAATCTAGTCTAGCATCAGCGCAAAATCGTATAGAAGTTTGTCTACAGTTTGTCTGTGATAAGTTCTCACTTGGAGAGCTCAAGGTCCTGTATGTGCCATCTGCATCCCTATACGGTGACATATTCACGGACTTCCTGCAGCCTCATTTGGCAATTTCTGTGCCAGTCGGCTGAACATTTATCATCCCGACTGGGGGCGCTGTAGCGTAACCGATCTCTATGACTAGGAGTCTAGGAGCGAGTACTGTGAACATGACTGTTCTCGCACTGTGCCTACTGCCTAGCCTCCCAGCGCGGTTTGAACTATGGTGATTCTTTTTTCTTTTGAAAAAAAATTGGACTATAGTGTTTTGTAAAGCAACAAAATAAGCACAGTATTGAATACATTGGTAGAAAGACTTGTTCGTTTTTGGAGGTTGGGCTTCCGTTTCAAGCCGTGTGTGTGTTCTGGCCTGCCTCTTGTGGCTTTTGTGTTGCCAAAGGCTGGGCCTTTGGGCCATATTCTCAGAGATAGATAGCTGCTAGGCTATATCACCTTGTTGACTTTTGGGCTAAGCCCACTTGCTTCAGAAGTTTTGCAGCGTGAGTATTTTCCCCCTTATGTTCATTTCTTGCCATGACCTATTTCTTTGTTGACATGTGCAAAAACAAACATAGACCTCCTAAATTGATACATAAGTGGTGCAAAAAAACAAAGCAAAACAAACTGACACACGATGTAGAAATTCATTGCTAGCTTATCTCAGTGTCAAGATTACAGAATCGTCTTTTCTTTTTTTGAGATAATGGAGGTAATTAGCACGGGCAGCACCTGATAGCTGCGTTTTACTTTCGGAAAAAGCTAGAGCTACTAGTTGCATTATCAAATCGTCTGTCCGTTCCCAAAGGAAAGCAGCGTCAATGACGACACGCGCAGGTGTTTGAGATGCTTAGCTTTCCATGGCCGCATCAAGTTCCCAACAACTCATGGACTTAAGAGGGCCTATGGTCACATCGAGCTGGGCCAGAGCAGCCAGTATCGCCTCCTTCAGCAGAGCGCCACCCATTTCTCCAGTCTGCAGATGAGAATACCTTTTGCATCTTAGAAAAAAGACTTACATATGACAGTAGGTTTCCAAGTGTTTGCAGTGATGTTATGGTGGTAACTTGGACCACTATATGACTATATATCCTATTCAATATATTTTAAACAACACAAATGTGCTATTAATTAACGAGAACTATTTTCTGACAAACTGAATTTGCAGTGGAGACACACGAAAATATGGCAGGAAGCGAATTACTTTCATCAGTTTCGTACTTTGTTATTGCAGCCATGTTGAATGTTGGAATGAAATGTTGTACACATCTCTATCTTTGGCAAAACTAGGAGTATGGGAACGCCAGCAAATCTAGGGAACCCAGGAGGCTCAGACGACATCACTTTCAACATAGCCACCTAGTAGATAGATGGCATCTTAAGGTGCTTTCTTTCGCACTGCTGAATGCCCTACTTGTTCGTCCAACATATCTTGTGTGGCAATGGGACTAGTTCATACTTTACCTCGCATAACCTTCACGTTTTTTTTTTTGATAAGCTTCACCTTCACGTTAATGGTGGTGGGTACCCATTGGCAACAGCCAACTACTATGGGTGCCCACCACCATCATTCGGGGTTCAGAAAATTTTGGATCAGAGAGAGATCTCTCAAATGGGTTGAAGATCGAGATTTGGAGCAAATCCTTAATGAATAATGGTGAGCCGCGGCCTGCGGCAAAGTGAACCAGAATGGAATCAAAGACGACCATTCTGCTTCGAGTCTTCACCACTAGAATCCCCGGTTGCGATTACTCGCAAAGGCATAAACAAAACAGCATGCGTGCTTGTAAAGCATGCAGGAACCTTTTTTTTTTGTGTGGTTCTCACATAAAAGTGAACTCTCCAGAACGATGTGCTCCCGGTCCTTAGCCGAAAGGAGACTACAAGCAACGATTCCTTCGCTATGTCATCCTACATGACGTCACCTCGATGACGCCATGGGTGGACACGAGTCAAAACCACCCGCTCAGAACAATTCGGACCAGGGGTATAGGGATGCTATGCTAGCAACCAGAATAATTTCCACGTGGCACGCTGGTGTAGCTATCGCTGTTGCAGTGTTGCTGTCGAGTGCTTACCTCCACGAACATGGTGTGGACGACGGTGTCGCCGGCGGCGGTGATGCTGGCGGTGAGGACGCCGAGGCCGAGGGGCTCCAGCGCCCGGCACACCTGGCTCACCGCGTCCCTGCCCCTGCTGGACCGGATGCTCACCACCGCTACCCTCTCCCCAGCCTCCGACACCTCCACCTGCAGAGCGAATGAAATTGTTGTCATGCTCTACTCCGGTGGTGTATGTGGATGATTTTGAAAGTGTGTTGAGAATTGACATTGGTGTCGGCATCTACCTCAAGAATTTGGACTGGCGGCGAGGACGTGGTGATGGAGCGCGTCGCGTCGTTGGCGCAAGCGATTGCCAGTGCCCGCCTCATCTTCTTCCTTGGAAGGAAGCTGCGGCCGGCGTCCTCCGTGGCCGTGGCGCCCTCTGTCTTGACGGTGGCAGTGGCGGCGGCGGAGGACTGCCGCAGGGCGGATATGTCGGCGAGCACCCGGCGCTCCTGCTCCTGGAGGTGCTCGACGTAGGCGATGGCGTCCCTGATGATGGACGCCTTGTCCATCTTGGTGATGTTGGGGACGACGCTGCGGAGCGCGTAGAGCTTCTCGTTGAGCCTGCGGCGCCGGCCGCGCTCCATGGCCGTGTTCCTCGTCGCCACGGCAGGCGGCGGTGGCGCCACCGCCGCCGGCGTGGAGCAGGTGTCGGCGCCGCCGTCGGGCGAGCTGGAATCCCCCGGCGCGTACGACGAGCACAGGCCGGACAGCGACTCTGCCTCGTCGTACGGCGGCACGTAGGCGTACATGCTGCTGCCGCGCACCAAGAAACCATTCACCAGGACACGTAAGGGACACTCGATCTTTCCTTCCCGAGGGGATCGAAAGATGCAACTGAACTGAATCATCTCACCTGTCGTCGACGGCGGCGCCGGCGAGGTCGAGGGGCTCGAGGAGGAAGCGAGGAGGCGACTGCCAGTAGAGTCCGAAACCCATGACCACCATGCTGCTCTCACCCTCCATTGAGCTTCTGCTTACTAGATTTGGCACTCCCTATCCTTGCTGCTAGCTCTTCAGCTATTGTTTATATATATAAATGTACGAAAGGAATCCGTACTCGTTGTCTAAGAAGGGAGGGGTGAATTAAGCAATTTACAACCTTAACCTATAGCTTCCATTATCTATAGCTTCCATTATCTTTCATCAGATCATGCTATCAAAATATGCAACTATGGTTGATCTAGTGTGAAATCCTTATCCAAAACAAGTTTTGCAACCTAGAGCCAATCCTAGCAAGATAAAAGTAAAGTATGAAATACAAAAACGTAAAGGAGGGAATGAGGGGAAACAAACTCTTGATACGATGATTTATCGTGGTATCGGTAGGCATTAAGCCACCAATAGTCAATGTTGTTGAAGCACTCACACAAGAGTATTGCTTCCCGGTCACCAAGTCTCTCCCGGGGCACCCCTTGACTTGCCACAAAACTTAGCCACGAAGGCTCATGCCAAGTTCCTCGATCACCTTGATGCCATCTCCACTAAGGAGCTTCTCCACTGAGGAAGGAGATCTCCACATCCCCCGCATATGGTCGTCGACGCCGCTCCACACCAAACCGAAGGGTCGAAGACTTGCCGATGAGCCACTAAGGCTCCAAGGCGCCAGCACACCTTGTATAACTATGGTTCACTCCTTGAACCGATCACAAGGCAGACACACCTTGCACTCTCTCCTCTCTAGGCCTATCCTAGCACTAATCACTATTCTAAGCTTGTGCTAAGCTTTGATTAAACACTTATGCACCTTTGGTGGTTTGGATATGTTCTTGATGTGTCTTACTCTTCAATGGACTCCTGCACACTTCAACTTCATCCAGCAACTCCAAATGGTCGAGTGAAGGGGGTATAAATAGCCCACGAACTCAAAGAGCCGTTGCTCCAACGGCTAGTTAAAGTATACCATCGGATGTTCCGATGGTCTATTTTGGCATGCATCAGAATATCCGGTGCAACTAGCTGTTGGATCCTCCACGCCCAATTTCTTCACTGACACATCCAAAATTCGTCCGATGGTACCATCAGAATGTCCGATGCTGAAGAGCTTCTGGCCAAAAACTCTCTGGAACTTCGCAAAGTAAATATGCTTCGTCTGACGCTCCCTTTAGCCCACCATCGGATCATCCGGTACTATAGGGTTTATTTTGACTTCCAAGCCTTCGCCTCAGAATTCGTTCAACGCTACTAGAAAAGGGGACATCGAAACATCCGATGGCTTGACTCAGCCAGCCACCCGTGTGTTGTACCAATTGATCTGATGCTTCTCTAGGGACCATTGGAACATCCGATGGTACCTGTTTTCTTTGATTTCTTTGTTTCTTTGCTTGTATTTGATTGTGGTTGCTTCCTTAGGACCTATAATACCTTCAAGACATGTTCTCAACACTTTGTTAGTCCTAATGATCGTGTTGTCTCATTTGTCACCAAAATCACAAAGTAATGGTCTATTTGGGGACATGTTCTCTACAATGTAGTACTTATATGTCACTTGCCAAAGGCTTTTATGTGGCTAACTATAAGAGGATTGTTTGTGTGGATGGCATCAAGTCTCTTTAGAGTCAAGCAGGGCAATGCAGAGCATTTGGTGTGAAGTGTTGTGGACGAATGGATGGGTGTAGTCTGTCGAGGTAGGCGTGTTGCAGCAAAAGTGGGTCGGAATACAAAGGAAGGGTGGAAAGCGAGAATGGGCCTTCAGCCTCACTTGATACTCCCTACGTCCACGAATACTAGTGGTAATATGATTCGAATTTGATCCACAAATATAAAGGAGCGAGTATATCAAGAAACAACCTTAAGCATAGTGCAAAGATACTAGCGATGTCACTATTAATAAATCATTTGTGACATGCCTCCCTTTTTTTTCTAAGGCCGGTTACAATTTGGGACCCGTCCAAAAAATGCTATATATTTTTAGAGCTGATCAACATAGGTGTAGAGAAGTAGATGGGAAAACACCACACACCCTAATGAGGGGGGGGGGGGGTGACCTCTATATACATGGCCAATATGGCTTGGAGTATAAGGAATATATTAAGTGTACAAGAAAAGGATAAATACATCCTAAAATACACATATACTTCCTAATACCCGCCCGCAGTCGAAGCAAGAGGATCACGGATGCATAGACTAGACCTAAACTCAGTAAACAAAGGAGTTGGTAGGCCCTTCGTCATGATGTTCGCGAACTGATGAGAGGATGGCACATGGAGGATCCGGACCTCACCCAAGGCCACCTTCTCACGGATGAAGTGAATATCAATCTCGATGTGCTTCGTGCGCCGATGATGCACCGGGTTGGCTTTCATGTAGACAGCACTCATGTTGTCACATTAGACAACAGTGGCCGAAGCAAGTGGGACATGAAGCTCCTGAGAAGTTGACGCAGCCAGCAACACTCTGCCACAACATGAGCCACAGCCCAGTACTCCACCTCAGCACTGGAATGAGACACCGTGGTCTGGCACTTGGAGGACCAAGATACCAGATTGTCGTCGAGGTAGACGCAGAAGCCAGAGGTGGAGCGTCTAGAGTCCAAGCAGCCAGCCCAGTCGGTGTCGGAGTAGGCAGTCAGAGACTAAACAGGACCAGTGCTAATGTGAAACCCGGAGGAGAGCGTACCCTTCACATAGCGTAGGATGCGCTTGATCAGGGTCATCTGGGGCTCGCGCGGATCATGCATGAAGAGGCACACCTGCTAAACCGCATACGCCAAGTCAGGTCGAGTCAGTGAGGTACTGAAGGCCCCTAGCTAGACTCCGATACTCAGAGCCGTCCTAAAGCTTGGCGCTGTCATGTGCTAAAGCTGGGCATGAGTGTCAATGGGAGTCGCTGTAGAGTGACACTCAGCCATGCTAGCATGCTGAAGAAGATCCAAGGTGTACTATCGCTGAGACAGGAACAGACCCTGGGAGGAACGCGTGACGGAGATGCTGAGGAAGTGGTGTATGTCGCCAAGATCCGTCATGGCAAACTCGGAGTGAAGACACCCCATGATGTGTTGAAGAAGAGTTGAGGACAAGGCGGTGAGGATGATATCGTCAACATAGAGCAGCAGGTAGGAGATACTCGGCCCCTCTTTATATACAAAGAGGGAGGTGTTGGAGGTGGAGGCGATAAAGCCGAGCTGTCAAAGAAAGGAGGTGAACTGCTGGTACCACACCCTCGAGACCTGCTTCAGTCCATACAAGGACTTCTGCAGGAGACAGACATGATCGGGGGCGGCGGGGTTGACGAAGTGGGAAGGCTGCTGGTAGTAGACAGTCTCCGCGAGGTGTCCATGAAGAAACGCATTCTTCACGTTTAGCTTGTGGATTGGCCAGGCGTGAAAGGTGGCGATGTTGAGAATGGTCCGTATCATCGCCGGTTTGATGACCGGACCGAAGGTCTCGTCGTAGTCGATGCCGTGACGCTAGGAGAAGCCACGAACCACCCAACGCGCCTTGTGTTGGGCGAGGGACCCATGAGCATGGAACTTATGCCGGAAGATCCACTTGCCCGACATGACATTAGTATCGGGCGAACGCGGGACGAGGCGCCAGGTGTCATCATCGATGAGGCCAATTGGCTTTCCTATGGGCACCCTTTCTCCTCATCCATCTTGGTGGACAATCTTTGCAGATCGTCTTTGAGCTGGAGCTTCTAATGCCTTGCTGTCGATGCTGACTTGCTCATCGCAGGAATGGCCTCTGGCAGGAGTGATCGAGCTTTAGGGAAACCCGAGAGTTTCTAAAATTGGGGAAGGGGATGAGCAAACGTTGTTGATTAACAGAAAACCCGAGAGTTTTGCGGGTAACTAACGAACTCAACGGCCAACCAGACATCTTCAGCCATCATCTCGCGGCCTGATGAGGCGCACCTCTTCCTCCTACGCTCCGGCGTATTCGCTGTCCAAACTGACCGTCAGTTATCGTCGCGGGGAGGGAGAAAAATTAAGATGAGCATGATCGACGTGCTGACCCGGGTGGACGCCATCTGCAAGAAGTGCGAGCGGTACGACGCCGAAACTCGTCGACCATGGTAGCACGCTAGTTGGCGTCAGCCAGAGCACTGCGATAGTTCGTCAGAATTGGAGAGGACGAAGAAGAAGTCGAGGCTGTCATGCCCAGGTAGTGGACCCGCTGGATTGCCCTAGTCACAGACCGAGTGACGGGGCGCGGAAGGGCGGGTGGCGATGACGCCCGACGGGTCCGAGCGGTTGCCGATGCGGTCGAGCGCTCGCCCGACCGGTCGGGGCGTGCGCCGGTGCGGTTGGGGCGCTCGCCCGACCGAACGGAGCGCTCGCCCGACCGGTTGGAGCGCTTGCCGATGCGGTCGGGGTGCTCGCCCGACTGGTCGGAGCGTTCGCTGGTGAGGGCGCGCATGTCGGTCTTGTCAGGAAGCTCGCCTGGTTGGTCGTGGCACTCGCCAGTTTGGTCAGGGCGCTCGCCGGTGCGGTCGGGGCATTCGGCCGATCGATCAGAGCGTGCACCGGTGCGGTCGGGGCATGCGCCCGACCGATCGGAGCGCGTGCCGGTACGGATGGTGCGATCGGGGCCAAACCTGCGTGTGACGCGGTTGCGGTCAGAGCAGTCAGGAGCACGGCGGTTGCGGTCGTGGCCGCACCCGCGTGTGGCGCGGTCGCAATCGGAGCAATCCGGCACGGTGGAGAGTGGCAACCCACCCGCAGATGGATCAGGGTACACGGTTAGCCCATGGAACAGGATGGCGGGGTCGTCGTTGGTGAGTTCCTGCAAAACAGCTGGTGAGGGCCATGGCTGCTCAACGTCTGATGATAGAGCGACCGAGGTGGAAGCAGGAACATCGGAGGGACTCGACAAAAGGAAGTCGAGCTGCGATGGGTGAGTAGGATGGGAGGAGAAGGGAAGGACGGACTCGTCGAAGACAACATGGTAAGAGATGATGACTTGATGGGTGGACAAGTCAAGGTAGCGGTACCCCTTGTGAGAGGAGGGATAACCGAGGAAGACATAGGCTGCGGAGCGAGGAGCAAGCTTGTGGCGTGCCGTGGCTGAGAGATTGGGGTAGCAAAGACAACCGAAGACACGCAAGTGAGAGTACTCGGGAGGCTGGGAGTAGCGGAGGCGGTAGGAGATGTCATTCTGAATGGCAGAATAGGGGTGCTGGTTCAGAAGATAGGTGGCGGTGGCGAGCGCCTCGGCCCAGTATGGGGCGGCCATGGAGGCGTGAATGAGGAATGTGCGAGTCACGTTATTAAGGGTGCATTAAGGGTGTGTGGGACACGCTCGGCTTTCCCATTTTGGGAAGAAGTGTAGGGACACAAGAGGTGCAAGTGGATACCCAGAGAAGTCAAAAAGGATGTAAGAGTCTTATTGACAAGCTCGGTCCTGTTGTCAACTTGGACGCTTCGAACAGAAAGACTAAACTGCGTGTGAGCATAGGCGTAAAAATTAGTGATGTGTGAGGCGACTTCAGACTTGTGAACTAGAGGAAACGTCCAACAAAAGTGCAAGAAGTCATCCAAAGTGACTAGATAGTAGAGATAACCTGAGATGCTAGCAATGAGAGAAGTCCAAACATCACAGTGAACTAACTCAAAAGGAGCAGAACTGTGAGAGCTAGAATGGGAGAAAGGTAACCACACATGTTTCCCTAACTGACATGAATGACATACAGTATGACTATCTTTATTACAAGCAATGGATAAAGTTTGTCTAAGTGTGGCAATGGCGGCAGGACCAGGATGACCAAGGCAGAGATGCCACAAACTGGAGGAGATGGCGAGGCTAGTGTGGGGCGCTGCAAAGCTGGCTGCTAGAGGCATGGTGTAAAGATCACCGACACTATTGCAGCGAAGAATCACACGTCTAGTCGAAAAATCCTTAACAGAAAAACCAAAAGCATCAAACTCTATGGTGCAGATATTGTCCATAGTAAATTGATGAACAGAAATCAGATTACGAATCAGAGAAGGAACAACAAGGACATTGTTAAGATGAAAGTGAAAGGTGGGGGTAGTAAGGGTGGAGTTGCCACGACATGTGACAGGAAGGGTGTGACCATTACCTACAGTAATGGAGGAATGAGAGGGAGGGAGTCGGGAAAGAAGAATACCATCCGAGGATGACATGTGGCCGGATGCACCCGAGTCAACAACCCAGCCGTCGTTCTACCACGCCATTTGGTGCAAGGCGGCTACTAGGCCCACCTAGTCCTAGGTTGGTGCCTGAGGGGGCGCCTGAACGGGGGTGTAGGCGGCATGGGCCTGCGGAGGGGGGCCGAGGAGGCCAGGAGCGCTGGCCCAACCGCCTCGACTGCCAGCCTGCTGGAACCCAGGGTGTCGTAGGAGCCAGCCCCTGGACTGAAGCAGAACCACGGGTTGGTGGGTCGTGGGAGTGCGCTGCCGTGGAGGCTGCCACCACCAGGGTGCGCCTAGAAGCCGCCGCTGCCCTTCTTCTGCTGCCACTTATTCTTGCCGCCGTCGCCGCCGGTGTGGCCGCCGCTACTGTTGCTACCGCCACCGCCAGTCTGAACAGAATTAGTGGGCAGGCGACATCCGCTCGCATAGTCGGAGGATGGAGACAACAAAGAGTTTCCGGCAAGGAGGGCGGAGGAGTTGGAGATCTTCTCCTCGTTGGCGAGGCGAAGTTCCTTCAGGGCGAGCATGTCCCGCACCTGGGCGAAGGACGGGAAGCCGGTGGTGTTGGCGATGTCATCGACGGTGTTGGACAAGCGTAAGTTAAGGCCGCGGAGGAAGTTCAGGACAAGCTGGGAGTCCTGGATGGGATGGCCAACATCGCGGAGGGCGTCAGCGAAGGTCTTCATGCGGCTGCAGTACTTGGTGATGGAGGAGTCACCTTGTGTCATGGAGTGGAAGTCGTGGCTGAGGAAGATCGCTCGGGATTGTTTGTTGGCGCGAAAGAGGCCGTTGATGGTGAGCCAAAGATCCCGGGCGGTCTGATCGTCATCAGTCATGATGAGGTTGAGGACAGAGTTATCAACAGAGCCAAAGAACTAGGAGCGGATGCAGCAATCCGCTTGATCCCAGTTGGGGTCCTGGGGATGGGGTGCCACCGTGCCATCGATGTGCGACTTGAGGTTGAACTTGTCGCACATGGACTTGAAGAAGGACACCCATTTGGAGTAGGTGTTGGACTTCATCGTCAGTGTCACGGGGAAGTGAGACTTGACGGAGACGGTGGCGTAGGGGTGGACGGCGGGCGGTGGCGCCGGGTACACGATGAAGCCGCCGCCGCCATTGTCGGGCGTGTCGCCGGCAGGAGAAGCTTGGGGCGCACCGCCAGAGGAGCCGCCAGTGCTAGGTGGCGGCACAGATGCAGCACCGTTGGCAGCAGGGGGCGGTTCAAGAGGTAGCACAGTATTAGCAGCAGGAGCAGTGGTGTCGTCAGACACAGAGGAGTTGGCGGAAGACATGGCGCACGACCGGGGGGTTGGGGGGTGGTCAGGGAGGTGCAGCGGAGGGTGGGTGGCGGCGGCGTAGCAGGGGGGCGCCTCCTAGGGTTGTGCGGATCAAGGGGAAGGCGCACAGGGAGAGGAGGCTCACGATCTAATCTCGTAATACCATGTAGAGAAGTAGATGGGAAAATACCACACACCCTAATAGGGGGGGGCGACCTCTATATATATGGTCAATATGGCTTGGAGTACAAGGAATACATCAAGTGTAAAAAATAGGATAAATATATCCTAAAATACACATATACTTACTAGTAACAGGGACCATCCATAAAAATAGGCATTTCTAGGTCGATTTGTTTCACTGGACAGTCCAAAAAATAGAATGCAATTTCTAAAGCCCGTCAACAAAAGTGGCAAGCACTAAAAATATTCAAAGTTTCGGGAGTCAACGTGAAAAAACCGAGAATTTTTAATTTCATGCTCTCCCTCCTCTACCCATCCTCTTTTCTCTCGCTCTCCCGTATCTCTTCTTTTCTCTGCCGTTTGTGCATCCTCTCTACTTTCTTCCTCCCTCTACACGAGAGCAAATGACGGCCAATGTTGGAGCGGGCAGTAGCACTGGAACAGGCATGAAGTGGCACGTGCGGGAACAGGGCAAGGCTAATCCTTTTGTTTTTCTTTCTTTATTCTTGTTTTTTTATTTCTAAGGCCGGTTGACCGACCTAAGAATTAACTAATTTGTAGGGCCTGTTGCAAAAATTAATCTTACAAATCGATATTGATTGTCCTAGAAATGGTTTCTAACGTAATGGATTAAAGCATTTAATATTTTCTATGTTTAAGATAATGAATACATTTCTAGATTCAAGCATCCTCTTTTGAGGGCGTGTCACACCAGAATTATCACATGAAGTAGGCACATGGTACAAGGAACATGTAGCTAAGACATCAGAAAGTACAATTATACACTAAAAAACCAACAAACAAAAGGAAAAGAATTAAAATATCTAATTTGCAGTTTGAGTAGTCCTCCTTTCGTGGTTTGTTTCATAACCCCGACTCCAAATGAGCCAACTTCACCTTATTTGGGTGAAAGTAGAACAAGAGCACGAGTCCAATATAGGTGAAGAGAAATTTCATTAGCTGGATGAATTGAAGCTAGGTCCACGAAATTAAACATCGCTACATTAACTGGCCTCATGACCAATCAAAAGGGTAGTGTGGATCTAATTATAATGGCACTTGCTGGCGACTAGAGACTCCGAATTGTGGTGAACATGGTAACATGCTGAATGCCATTGGACACAAACCAAAGCTCACTACTAGAAATATGAGCATTCGTCCTTGACGTTAGTACCAGACAGCTTTTTATCCGGTACTAACATGCGAAATTAGTACTGGGTAGAAATTTTTGGTCCTCGGAGGCCTTTTAGTACCGGGCAATAACACCAGTACCTCATGGAGTACCATTGAGTACCAGTCAATAACACCAACCGGTACTAAATGGTGACATTTAGTATCGGGTGGTGTTATTGCCCGGTACTAAAAGCCTCTCCGCGGGTTACTTCAGAAGGAAAGCATATCTAACTCAATCACATGTGCTGTGTAGGTGAGATGGTAATGAAGGTTCGCACGAGGCTTGAGGTTGTGGGTTCGAATCTCACAGACCACGCACGAGCATATTACGCGTGAAATTCGCATGACTTGTGACTAGGTACGATGCGCGTGTGCAGGGACTAAAGGTTGATTCTCTAGTAGTGGCTACTCACACCGGAGGGAACTCTAAGACCATGCCTCCAAGGAGGGTAGGTCACTGGAGCTGCCACCATCAAACATTTCAAAGCGGAAGTAGGTCTCCACCTGGATTATCGCACACACCAGAAGGGAGTAGGACATCCCAACATTGCCCCAGGAGGGGAAGAGATCCTCATGGACGTCTCCATCGCTAGCCTTGATAAAAAGTTCGGCATGTTTTCGCTTGATATCAAGGACACCCCAATGGTTTGCTTGCCGAAATATTATCGTGCATGCTAATAGGACCTGAGCACTAGCCTAGCTATGGATACCACCGCTACCATAGACCCCGTGGACTGGCTTCATTGCAATGCAGCCCCCAAAGTCAATGAAGCACATCTCATATCACGCCATCGCTGAACTTTGAGTGCTTATTGTTTAGAGATGATGAATTGCGTCCCATACCGCACCGTCACCGAACACTAGCCAGGATACCCGTCGGCGAAGCTGATGGAACACACATTGGACCATGTCATCATTGAACATAGGGCACTGAGCGCTAGTAGCATGTGGTTGGTGATGCATGTCCTATGCCGTGCAGACACCAAGTGCTAGGACCCAACACTCCGGCTAAATCTCCAATGCCGCAGCTGCCACAGTTGAGATCAGCATGTCGTTTGCGAGGAAGGAGAGAACCGAGGGGGTTGAAGGGTGGCGGGGAAAGCCTCACTGCCACCATGCATCCTTGTGGCCGCCGGACCATCGATGGCTCGCTCTAGGGGCAGCGATGTAGTGTGTGTGTTGGGGGGGGGGGGGGGGGGGGGTTGAGAAGCGTGGGAAGACGGCTTCTGTTCTTCTCTATGATATTAAAATATTACCGTGTATTCTTTTTTGTTTCCTCTTTGTTTTTGTTTAGTAGGTGTTGGGACCATGGTTTCCTTCTTGCTGTTTGCAATAATTGAATCCATCTAGAACGAGAGGTTATGGGTACTTTGTGTATTCAAACCGTCAAATTTATTTACATGCGCACAATCATCCACTGTAAAGTACCTTCCAGTGTTATTACTCGAGTCCTAAGGTTGTCAACAGTAGCGAGGTGGATGGGTTATAGTCCAAGCAATCAGGAGCTATCTGTTTGGATCCTGACCTATCACATCTGACGATTCTGAGGCCTTGGAAGTTTCCCTGCATAGTCCAAAGACGAAATTTGATGGTGCCAGGGAAGGAAAATTATTCCTACGTGACAAAGTGCCCTGTTCTCTGGTGGATCATTGTTCTGTACGGGGTGCTGGGCTGCTGGCATGTGTTCAAGTGACGCACAAACAAATTTGAACCACTCAGGTAACACTCCAGGTGTCCAGGCAGCAAGATTACATAATCTTAACTCATGGATTTGAGTGACCTACTTCTGGTCACATCGAGCTGGAGAGAGCAGTCTGCATGGTCTCCTTCACTCGAGCGCCGGCCACACATTTCTTCTGCCTGCAGATGACAACATACCATGTGAAAAACCTATTTAATTTGTAGGAAACAAGTACATTTGATGAAACACGTGCGCTCATCTACGGTTCCAGTTCTGCCAAACCATTGCATTTCAATTTACAGTGACCTTGTCCTGCCCCATCCTACCTTCTTATCTCTAGTGGCTTCCATTCCCGTTGAATTTGTATAGTCATGTAGCTAAACAGTCCCTGGTCCTAGGCCTTCCTTCGGCACTCGATCAACAGTGCGCTTGCCCGCACCGCTGAGGTAGCACCAGGATCTTGCTTAGAGCATAATCAGCGTATACATGTACCATCTACTTCCTCTATATTTTTACATGTCACATTAGATTTGTTCTAAACCTGTCCAACATTAACCAAATTATAGAAAAATATAACATCTATAATACCAAATTTATTTTATTAAATCTACTATAGAATATACTTTGATAGTGTATATATTTGGTAGTATAGTTCTTGTTGTATTGTTCTATAAATTTGATCAAAGTTGGACATGTTTAACTAAAGAAAAATCTAATATGACATGTGAAATAAAAACGGAGGAAGTACATGTGAGCATTTGTAGACTACATGGCATATTAGTAACAACGGAGAACAAACGCATCCAAGATACGATTACCAATGCAACTGACGATATTTTATATACAATACTCTAATTATTATAGGTCACGTCTTTATGTAATAATTAATTAGAATAGAGTCAATAAGAAATAATTTATTACACGACGTTTCGTATAAAAAATTTGTAGACAGTTTTTTGGAACATTTGTACACATGCCTAATTATTCAGCACGCTCGTGGCAATATCCTGTTGCCATATCATTTTGAGACAATCTAATAGCTAAGGCTATCCACACCGCTCAGCTGTAAAACACCCCCTACCGCAAATATACCAGTCAAACTCACGCACCGCTATCTTCTTCCCAATCCCTCCGTTCGCTACAGCGAAACTGGAAACCCAACGCGCGAGCTCTCCGCCGCTATCCTCTCCACCGCAGCAGCCGCTCCTCTCGCGGCAGCCGTGCGAAGTGTCCGCGTCCTCCCCGATGGCATCTTGGAGAAGCTGGCGGTCTCGCTCAAATCCGAGGGCATTGGGGACGGAGGGGAGGAGGAGGCAGCGCCCGCCGGAGAGTGCAGGGACGGGTCAGCGAAGGGGGCCGGCGGTCGGCGGCGGCGCAGAGAGAGGCAAGCACAGACAGACACGGAGGAGAGCTCTACAACGCGGTCGCCCATTCGCCATCGACGGAGAAGGTAATTCCTATCCCTACTGCAGCCTCTAGATCCGGAGGTGCTCGCCCGCCGTGGCCGTTGCGACCTGCCGCAGTGGCCCCATCGGCCCCGCCACGGTCGGCCCGCCATCCCTGCGAGCCGCCGCGCTCGCCCCCGGCACCGCCGTGGCGCTCGGCCCCCAGCACCGCTGCTCCACTGTCTACCTCTTTTCCTTTTCGTTTTGCTATCTCCTATCCGTCATACTCCTGAAGATGAATATTGGCTCTACTCCTGAAGTGCTTAAGTTCATAAACCATGGCAAAAATGCATATGTTCCTGAGTCACAACATAGAACTATACACGACAACACTCTTATATTATACAACTAGTAGATGTCAATCGTAATCCAGCAGGATTGTGAACAAAGCTGTTCATAAATGAATCTGCAACAAGTAAAATCGAGCTTAGAAACATTGTCTGCTACTCATATTTGAATTGCACTCAGTTGCAAACAGAGGAAGCAAAAGAAAAGTATGTGCATTACTGTCGAGGTGTATAATCAAATATTACTAGGGACACCATTAAATAAAATGTGGTACTGGTACAGATAATAACAGTGACATCGAGAGCAAAGCATAAGGGACCATGACTTGCATATGAATAACAGTATCATGTTGAATATTTATTTCAGAAGACCAACACTTTAGATTTGCAAGGTTTTTTTGAAGTTTTTGAAAAAGAGATGTCAATGATGTGAGGGTTTTTATGCTGCCCAAAATAGGCCTTTGCTCTAGATTTTTTTTTATCTTCATTATGCGTCTATGTTCCACTGCATATATGTTGTATTGTGATGCTTGCACATATGTGTGTGCCTGTGGTGGGCAGCATATGCCTTTCATGCATACTTCTTGGCATATATGCATTTAGCTAGTTAGAGTTATGCAACAACCACATTCAAAAATGTTCTATCTTCCACTCATTCTGACCAACACTAGGAGCATTCATTTCAGGGGCAATGTTCTGTCATCCATTGCTATTTAATTAGGGTTCAGACACTTTGGCACCAAAACTTAGCATGTTGCCAAAACATTTGATGGTGCATATGTATTTAGAATCTTGTAGTCTTTTCTTCATGTTTTAAAATAGAGCAAGATGAATACTTATTGTACCATTTACTTCATGTTATTGTAGGATGAATCAAAATAATTGTGATGAAGCTGGTGATGACATTACCGGTTTCGGCTGGGGTCTTCCAATGGCAGACTTCTATGGAGGGTGGAACCCAGGGTTACAACCATCTGCTCAGCAGTACCCATTTTTCCAGGGAGGGTGGACCGCAGCTCTGAACCAAGGGTTCATGCCACCCCATGCTCAAAATCAGCCTGTCGCTGCAATGGTCGAGAGTGTTCAGCCAGCAGTAATGAAAGAGAGTCAGGGTGATGGGGAAGGAGCATCAGTGGCAGCTGGTCAACGACGCAAGGTCGGACCTAGTCGAATCAAGTTATCCAACTTCTCCCCAAAAGAAGATGTGTTCCTTGTGAAGTCATGGTTGGAAATTAGCTGTGACCCAATTATAAACACTGAGCAGAAGAAGGAGGGGTTCTGGGCTAGGATTACAAGCCAATACAATAACAAGAGGGGTTCCTTTCATGAGAGAAGTTTCATATCGCTGCAGAGTCGTTGGGAAACTATCAAGGCTGAAACAAGTAAATTTGCAGGGCACATGGCAAATGTTCTTCGAGACAATCCGAGCGGGATGAGTGATGCAGATAAGGTGAGGGAGATGATCTGTTATTGGTATTTGGTTTCAATTACAATTTGCTTCATAATTTAACATTGTGTACCTTTTTTGTAGACCTCTTTAGCTCTAGCTAACTTTGCAGACATCGAAGAATACCCTTTTATTTACATGCATTGCTGGGATTTGCTGAAGGACGAGCCTAAGTGGATGGAGCTCAACATTAGAGGGGCACGACCTGGAGATGACGATGCAATAGCCGATCACATTCCCACAGCCGATTGTGACCTGGAGACACCATCTTCTCAGTACTCAGGGAGCAAGAGGCCTATGGGGAGGGATGCAGCTAAAAGACAAGCTAAGAAATCAGCCTCTTCCTCCCCGTTAGATTCATCTCAGTATGTTTCAAAGTTGCAGGACCTGTCCATACAAAAGATTTCAATATGGCAAGAAGAAAATGCGAAGAAAGGCTCTCGCTATGAGAAAATGGCAGCCATCGAGTCACAAAGGTACGATGAGGTGCGGCAACACAATCAGCACATGGTAGCAATTGAGGAAGAGAAACTGCAGATCATGCATACAAAAGCTGACATACTACAAACACATGAGGAAAAGCGCATCCTCGGGATTGATCTCGACAAGTGTGCTCCGCGCCTCCGCATGTACTATGAAAAGAAACAACAAGAGATACCTAAGAACATTGGTGCCGATGGAGACGATAGCGTAGACCCTTAAACTAGTGTTGTAATGTGCTACTAGTTGTTGTGTACTAGCTATGTTGTACTACTAGTTGCTGTGAACATTGGTCCCATGTTGCTGTGTTGTACTACTAGTTGAGGCTACCTTGAAGTGGCTGTGTTGTACTAATAATTGTGAACCCATGTTGCTGTGTTGTACTAATAATTGTGAACCCATGTATTAGTACTGTGTTGCATTAAGGATTGTTCAACTGACCAGGCTGCTGTTCCTCTACAATTTTTGTTGTGTTATTACCCAGGATTGTACTGTGTTTCATCATGATTGCTGCTGCCTGCCTGTATTACCCATTTCATCATTTAGCATCTACAGTCTTTCCTTACCTTTCCTATGCTACTATGCTTTGTGAAAAGTCCAGTTGTTCTTTTGGAGATGATCATGGCATTCTGGCATTTCAGTTTACTCCAACTTTTATGGAATTCAGGTGCGTGAATGCCAAAGGGAATGATGCTGGCGACTGTGACAAATTTGCCAAGTACTACATGTCTCTTTGCCCTAGAGAATGGGTGAGTGCATTTTCCTTACTGCTGCCATTGTTAACCATGCTTATGGGGAACATATCTTTTTGAATGAAGTACTCCAAGTCTAGTATTGTGCCTTCCATACCAGTGACAAGAATAGAGCTCAAGGCCTGCTGACAAACAACAAAATTCTGGAGCTTTGCAGAAGACTAGTTCTTGAGCTTAAGGCCTTCCATATCATTTTGGTGCTTAATTAAATTACAGGGTAGATTTCCTTTTGCGCACATTTGTTTGAACTACATATGTACAAGACACAAAGAGTTTAATGGAGTCCCTTATAGTCCTTCAACTATAGGAGTTGTGAGTGTTTCAAAATAAAATTTAATATGTCAAATCAGCAATTAATTTCACCTCTATTATGTTAGCAGTCAGTCTTACACAATGTTATAGATTCAAGAATCCTTCCAATCTCAACTCATCAAAACAAGCTGAAGCATAGTATTGGCTTGATGACTTATATAATGAACATAAAAACAGTACAACGGTATAATTTCAGGTAAGATAGGTTACAGGGGCAACTCTTGAGGAAGCAAGTAACAAATTCAAAGGGAAATCAATGTGAGCTCTGATGTTCTGATGAATACTTGAGCACCAAAAATAGCAGATTTGTTTCTCTAGTTTTTAAACAGCTGTTTCTGCATAAGTTTTCAGAAGTACCTTGTCTGCATACTTATTCACCAATGAAGCTAGTTCAGATTTAGGAGTACATCCTCCAAACAAAGAGCAATAATTTGTTCACAAAATTCCTGACAACAAAAGGAACAATAATTTGTTCACAAAATTCCTGACAACAAAAGAGCATGAGAGAATCAGCATGCCCCAGCATGCTCAGCCTCTCTGTACTTCTAACCCATGTCAAACAAAACCTGGAAGAAATTCAATTGAAAAAGGCCCATTTCAGCATAGTTCATCTTCTAGCAGGTTACAAAACAACCAGTATGGATGGTAGTAATGACTACATACATAATAGGATTACAATGTTTATGACAGCATACATAACAGGATTATAATATTTATGACTGCATACATAACATGATTACAATATTAGGATGAACCATGCAACATCAATTGGTATTCGATAAGATCCATCTGCAACTGGCTATGGATGGCAGTATTCTTCAACTTATGATGTTTATTAATATACTCCACTCTCTCTTGGGTTATAGTCTGGTATGGAGTAGCAGGAATCCCAACATTGTTGTAGTTCGTATTCTTTGCAAGTTTCCCTTCATCCTCGATAATCATATTATGCATAATTATGCATGCTATCATAATGTCCCTAATCTGTTCACAATTCCAACCATATGCAGGGCCTCGAACAATAGCCCACCTAGACTGAAGGACACCAAAAGTGCGCTCCTTAGCAAAGTGTGCTGCCTTCGTATCCACGGGATGGGAAACTGTCTTCACAAAAGCCGACCAATTGGGGTATATACCATCAGCAAGATAGTAACACATGTCATACGTGTGACCATTAACGGTGAATGATACCGGAGCTGCTTGGCCTTTCAAATATGCGGAGAAGACGTGCGACTTTTGAAGGACATTAATATCATTGCAGCTGCCTGGCATGCCAAAATAGGCATGCCATATCCAAAGGTCATGCGAAGCTACCGCCTCAAGTATCATGGATGGATGCTTCCCACGCCTTGTGAACATGCCTTTATATGCCGAGGTGCAATTGCGCCACTCCCAGTGCATACAATCAATGCTTCCCAACATTCCCGGAAATCCACATTGCTCTCCAATTCTAAGAAGCCGTGCTACATCTTGAGCATTCGGAGCACGTAGATAGTACTCCCCGAATACAAAAATGATAGCCCGACAAAAATGGTGGAGAGCCTTACAAGCAGTTGACTCACCAATACGAACATACTCATCTACAACGTTAGCAGGTAGACCATATGGAAGAATGCGAATAGCAGCAACTGCCTTTTGCAAACCATTGAGCCCAAGACAGCCAATGGCATCCTCCTTTTGCTTGAAGTAGGATTCTGCACCTTCAATCGCTTCGACAAGGTGCTCAAACACATGGACGCGCATTCGAAACCTGCACACAAAGATAAGGTCTGTCAATGTACTGCAAAGTAACCCATGAAGCAATCCATGACTACCAGAAACACACCGTCGACGGAACTGAAACGCCGAGTAAACAAGATTGGGACCAAAGTAGTCAGCATGGATCCTCGTATCCCCGACCGCATGATCCCTCTGTCGGATCTGCTTTGGTGGACCATTGGAACGATGTCTACGACGAGAGGGTCCAGCATTCTCGAGCTCGAACGACTCTAGTACCTCCAAGTCATTGTCATCAACAATCAAATAAAAATCATCTTCGTCATCCTCTTCCTCTGTCACCCACGTTCTACACATGGAAGAACCAAAGTAGCCTGCCATGACCGTGGAGGGAACGTGCGACGGGTGGACAGAACAGGACCTTAATGGAGTAGAGGGAACAGGCGACGGACCCTAGCAGCCAGCCATGTCGAGATCAAATCCGGCTATTTGGGCTGCCAGATGGAGTATATGATAGTTCAAATGGATGCTTCTAGGCCATGGCCACTTGTTGCTACAAGGAATCGACAAGGAACTCACCGGACAGGAAGGGAGACGGCAGCGCAGTCGGTGGCGGCAGCGGCGGTTCGTTGAGTTGGGGATGTGGTTCGTTGGGGTTGGGGATGGTTTACAGAAGCCTGCGCGGCAGCGTTACAAGGTTATTATCTGTACAGACCCGATGGGCCATGTGGGCCATGCCCTATTAACGCTTGGTTTAGCAACGGAGCGGTGCGGATAGTCTAACCCTTATAATACATACAGTACAGCGACTGCCGCTGCGCCGCAGCTGCGGCTGCAGCAGCCACTATAGCAGCGAGCAGTCGCTACAGGGCAAATGCTGTCACTCTAACAACTGCACACAGCCAGCCGGCCGAACAGCAAGTAGCTGTGCTGCTATTTGAGGCTGCTGTCACTCTAACAACTGCACACAGCCAGCCAGCCGAACAGCACGTAGCTGTGCTGCTATTTGAGGCTGTAGCCGAATGGTTGGGCTGCACAGCAGCTGCTGCTGCTAATAAGCTGCAGCCAGCACACCAGAGACGACTACACATTAATAAGTGGTCCATCTTCTCCGTTTCATTCACTTTCCGAATTTGTTAGACTGCATCTTTTAGTCGGCTCTCAGCAGGTTGTAAATTATAGCTGGCTTCCCTTCTTTCTCCTCCCCTCTCTCCTTCAACTCAGCATAAATCTGACATGATAACTTATATAGCCCACCTATAATATAATATTTTTTAGTACTCTATAAGAAGTGATCGTTGGAGAGACCTCAAACTCAGAACCGTAAGCTAGGGGAAGAAGAGGTGGAGAGATAACAACGCACAAAAGCGTTTAGATTGGGGTGATTCCTCGTGACAAATTTGTCTCAGATACCAAGGGAAGATTTTATCCGGCATCGCCACATTATTTTCGGCCCCCAAAAGTTTATCAGGCATCATATGTCTTCGACCACCTTTTTGACATGTGCTTGGGTGCGTTGTCCACCACCATCCTTTCTCTGGCAAAGACGTGACGAGAGTATTTGGGAGCGCCAGCAAATTGACACGACAGCCCCACGACGTCACCGTGGTTAACGTCATACGTGGGCACAATGACGCACAAAGCAGGTACTCCCTCCGTTCCAAATTGTAAGTCATTCCAAGACTTTTGAAGAGTCAAAGTATCCTTGACCAAATTTATATAATAATATAATAATATTTATGATGTCAACTAAGTATCATTAGATTCTTTATCAATTATATTTTCATAGTATATCTATTTGATGTCATAAATCTTTAATTTTTTTCTATAATTTTGGTCAAACTTGAGATGCTTTGACTCTCCAAGATTCTTGGAATGACTTACAATTTGTGATAGAGGAAATACTTGTTGTTGTGTTACTGCTAATAATTACATTAACGTCATTCTTATCCCCCGCTTCCGACGCCTGCACGGCTGCACCATCACACGCATTGAATGACGGTGTTGTGGCTGCTCAATTACTTGTATCACCTGTAGACGAATCATTTTTCACCATGAGAGGAATGAGCATTCGTCGATGACGTTAATATCGACTGAACTTTGGTTTGGTACTAACGCGTAAAATTAGTACCGGGTCCAAATTTAAGATCCCGGAAACATTTTAATTAGTACCGGGTCACAACATCACCGGGTGCTAAAAAGTAGCTTTTAGTACTGGGTGGTGTTGTGACCGGTACTAAAAGGTCATCCAAGGTTACTTAGCATCTCTTTGTTCATCATATGTGTTGTGTAGGTAAGATGGTAAGAAAAGCTCGCGCGTGGGAGGGTTACAGTGAAGGGAAAATGTTCCCCTACAAATATTGGTAGGGAAAGCTTCCCAGGCCTGTTTAGGATGACGCTGCGGAGAGTCCTTGCTGCCGGGGTGCGACGAGCAGCGGCCGGACAGGCCTCGCTAAGCTCGCCGGCACGTACACGCAGCTGGTGCTGCATGAACAAACCATCGATCAGGCCGCGATCTTTGCAGCGAAGAACAAGCAAAACGAGGCTACGACCACTACATATACCTGTCGGCAAATTAAAGGCGAGAGGTAGAGGGGCTCGAAGAGGAAGGGAGGGGGAGAGAGCACGCTGCCACTAGAAATTGTATTGCGTTTGCTTGATCGGCATCCGCGATCAGCAAACCATTGAAAATCTCTTGATGGCCTCACTCAGAAAACACGGCACTTGTAATCTTTCTTATTTTTTCTTCTTCTTTGTTTCTTAATTGTAACATAACAGTGTAACTTTGCTCATCTCTTAATATAATATTAATCAGTAGGGAATACTCTTCCTGTTTCATTAAAAAAAACTAACAAGAGAAGGTATATATTCGGGTGTTTGGTATAATTAGGTAGAGTAATTAATACGTTGACTTGGCTGAGTGGATGGCATAGGAGCTACGCAAGGCATCATAATATTTGGTGTGCACTTGTGCAGTGAGTGAAGGCGATGGATTTGATGCACATGAGTGGCGGGTTAGGGAAAATCGAAAAGGAAGCGTGCGCGGACAAACCGGGTGGGGCCGCAAAGCGTGACCACCCTACTACTCAGCCCCTCTCTAGCTGCCACGGTGCCATAGTCCAAGTCATCAAACTATTTTGGCCACCTTTCTCAGCTATCCATACTTTTTCTTTTACGGAACATCTAAGGGTGTTTGCTTCCTTGAGCTAAAATTTAGTCCGTGTCACATCGAATTTTCGGAGGCTAATTAGGAGGACTAAATATGAGTTAATTATAAAACTAATTGCACAGATGGAGACTAAACGGTGAGACGAATCTATTAAGCCTAATTAATTCATGATTTGACAATGGTTACTGTAGCAGCACATTGTCAAATCCTGGACTAATTAGGCTTAATAGATTCGTCTCGCCGTTTAGCCTCCATCTGTGCAATGAGTTTTGTAAATAGTCTATATTTAATACTTCTAATTAGTATCTAAACATTCGATGTGATAAGTGCTAAAGTTTAGGGGTAGGAACCAAACACCCCCTGGAGGGCTCTCGATTTAAGCTTAACTCGAGAGCCTGATTCGGAGCAAACAAGGAAGAATCGGGATCTTCGAAGTTGGAAATGGAAAAAGGGAAGAACTAACAAAGGTTGAAGAAAGTAACATCACCGAATTATTGACCTTATCTGGCTCCAGCTTGACAGGAGGTGGACGGAACAGCTGGTGGTAGGTTGCCAGGGTTTCTGGGTTTGGGGAGGTGCCATGACCGGTGAGTTTAGAGGGATGGCTAGCGGCAGCAGCAACCCGGCAGTGGTTCCAGGTTATGGGCGGTGAGGCCGGTTGGGGAGGACCGGTGGCTGGAGGCACACTACAACATAAACACCAAGTAGAGACACTTTTGTATAGAAATTTTATGATTTGCCCTTACAAATATATCTTAACATAATATAAAGATATTTTTTATCGCACTTTAGAAAGTGTCATATGTATTGACATACTACTTGAGATATTTTCAACTATAGGGACATTTTGTAGTCATTTTGTAAAATGTCAATTACAATATTAGGGACATATTTGAGACACTAAAAAAATTTGATCTTAGTACTCCCATAAAAACATAAATGATGAACCTCATTACAAAATGACCAGTGTGTCCGGAAAAAGTACATAGATAAATTATGGTCTTTTAACGGAACGGTCTCTATCTCCATAGGCAGCTGATCAGCCGTCACCTCCTAGTTACCCTCCTAGTGTTTGGTGAGGGGATAGCGGGTCAGCATAATGAATTGTATTCCGCAAGTGTGGTAAAAATTAATAGTAGAGTTTAGTGATGGCCAAAGTGGACCATATCCACCTAGGATAGAAGAATTCTTAATGAAGTGTTAATTTCACTACTTTAAGCCATATGAAAATACTAATCCGGCCACTCTCTTTGCATTTGATGTCATATTGCCCGCTCTCTTTTCCTATCCAAGCTCCGCCACCGGAAAAAAAAAAAAGAAACAATTCTCTATTTGACACTAGATTAAAATGTGGTTCCCTCCATGACCCTACCGGCCATTTGACTGACCCCTATTCTCCATCAGCAATGGGAGATCCATTCACAGCAGAAGCCGAGAAAATTAAGTGACAACCATCTACAGTTGCCCAGAGGCTAGCTTAGGCTAGGCTCAAGCTAGCGTGATCACCTTGCGAGGAAGATCCACGCTAGAATTCTAGAGCTAGATGTCACAAGTCATAGGTATAGCCTTGATGGAGATCTTGTGATGAACAATCATCCATTGGAAAGTAACGGATGTATTCTGATTTAATAGCGATGCATATACCTCCTTTTATGATTTCATATTTTCTCAGGTTTGCTTATTCAATCTATGGTTGACGTAGATTTCTTGGGGTGTTTATATGGTCACGGTGACTAGATTTGTTTACCTGATCTACCGAGAAATACGACATGTGCTTTATATCCATGCCCTTACACTGCCTGCGCTGATAGGTAGGATTGTGACATGACCTATTTTGGTGTAAGTTGGATGTTTTCGAGAGTCATACCAGAGATGGAGATTTAAAGATACTTTGAATGAGAACCATGTTTTGCTTGCCATCTATCTAGGACTACAACATATGCATAGTTTAGGCTTTACTCTAGATGAGTTACCTCTTGTTCATATCCGCTTATGTCTATCACAACCATCTTGCAACCTAAATCATGTTTGCTATGCTTAGACCTTGTTTCTACGGAACGATAAACTTTAGCGAAATACTATAAGCGAAATACTATAAGGGAAAAATTATGATGATCCGTACGCATGCGGTTCAAACAGGTGCGCTAACTGACGCTAACAAATGTATGGGAAAAGGTAGGGTAAATACGGTGAGGCAGAATCTTGTACCTGACCCACAGGAGGACGGATTGGGCAATAGACGCCAGGTCCGCACTGCTGGCGGCGTGCGAGGTAAAGACGATGGAGCTGAGGTGCTGCCAGCAGTGGCACCAGGTGCGACACACGGCTGGGGTGCAGGTGGAGTTGCGGATACTGTGGCATGTGAGGATCTCGAGGACCACCTCGTCGGGGAGGATGGTTAGGAGCAATGTGGTACGGTGCTTCGAGCGTGCTGCCATGGGAGTCGGCGGCGCAACGGAGGGTGGCGGTGAGACGAAGGGGAACTGGTTGGGCTCCTAGTTGTATTTTTTTTGTTTTACTTTTCTGGGGCCTCCAAATTGCCTTTCCACTGCACACGGTTAGTTAGCACAAATCCACAAAAGAAAACGAAATGTTGAAGACGGTTTGGAGAGCACAAATTGCTTCTCTTTTTCCTGCTGTTGTAATTGCCTCGAATTAAGAATTGTAATATTATATTTCCTAGCATCCAACAGTTCAACAAATTCGATTCAACGGTTTGCAAAGCCTCGTTAAAGATTTATTCAACCTTTCTGTAAAGCCACGTTCACCATTGGAGGCCTAATTCATTATAAATTCACATAGAAATGTTCAGCATTGTGCAAAAACAGATTTGCAGCTGGAAGCACTCTTCTTTCCTTCTGTTTATTCCTTTTATTTTTACTACATGTATACATACTATTTATAAAAAATTAGCTCCTTGTAAAATGACTTAATCTTGTTTAAATATAAGTTATGTTTTCTATCCTTACATGTGCTTCATGATCAATCGTGAATATTATAGACTATTTTTATGTGAGAACAACCTAAAATATATAGGCAACATCGACAATTTTCTTCAAAAAACCATCTGTAATACATTACATATATTTTTATGTATAAGAAACATCTAGATGTATATTATCATCACTAAAATTTTTTTCTTTAAGAACTATTCATAAATACTATATATTTTTTATTTTAATCAGTTGGAATACACCACAGTGGTGCACAGACTCCACGTGACAACGGGGCACAGAAACGGGCTTTGGCCTCTGGGCCCGCATCAAGTCGATGAGAGGGAAGAAAAAGAAAGAAAAAAAAATTCAAATAAAAAACCAAAAAAAGCCCAACTAGTCAGGATGTGTCTGTGCGGTTTTGAAGCCAGGATGATTGTCTAAGGTCCTGGAAGTATTTCAAAAGTGCCCAGAGACCAGCATCATCTATGGAATTGCAGTGGAGATGGAGGAGCAACCAGTGGAGATGGAGGTGATCCACGTATTATGGTGATGAACTATTAGAGGAAAAGCTATACACAACTAATCTCTCAATTACCGTAATCATTAATATGACAATCTATGAGGTAAATGTCATTAACATGGGAGCAGAGGGCAATTTGCTCTAGTCGCTTCTCATGTTCACTCCAAGTCAACTTTTAACGAAAAATAGATTTAATTATTTTTTAAGTAATCTGTATTTTTAAACTATATATGGACCTAAATGACACCTGAAGCTAAGTTTAGAGAGCTAAATATGAAATTTACGAGTTCGGGACCGGGATGACACCCGAAGCTAAGTTTAAGAAGCCAAATATGCAATTTATGAGTTCAAGGACCGTGATGACACACCCCAAGAAAGTTTAAGGACCGGCAATGCACTTTACTCTTTTATAAATCATGGTATTGTCTTTAAACTCTAAAAATACTTTGCATCCAAACAGGATCTAAACCTTGATAAAAAAAATATTAGATTGAATCCAAACATTTGAGTTGACCAAACTACCTGTAATCTAAAAATTATTAGATTGAATCCAAACATTGGTGTTGATCAAATTAACTGTAATCTGTTCCGACGTACTGCCAAACAACATAATGCCGATCAAATCCAGGCATGGCACACTGATCATATCAAAGAACGAAAGGGTTACATGTACTCCAACTTGTAACTTAATCTGTACACAAGACCTAATAAGCAACATATAGTATTAAAAGATAGAGTAACATATAGAATAACACCAGATCCAAGAAGAGTGAAACTCGCTTATCCCCACGATGCAACTAAAAAAACTGCTGATCACCGGGATTAGTTTTGTGCACAATCAAGAAACCTTACCAAACAAGCAACCTCCTGCGCGTGCGCACAGCCGCTTAACACCAATAACATGGTAACCACATGTTAGCTGCAGCTGCAATTAAACAGCTACCTTGTACCCGTGGCAAGCAAAGCACATTCCTGTGAAGTTGGTTTACTAATTGACTTCCATTTGTTGCGTAATCGGTAGTCCTCGTACCCTCCGACAATGACGATGTGCATCTCTTGTGCATTTGCAAATAAGTATACATTATTATCTCAAATAAGTATACATTATTATCTCAAAGAAGACGTGGAATAAAAATTGTGTTTGTTGCACAAAGAAGATGAAATAAAGTCGATGCACTACTAGAGAGGAGGCCATCACCGCGGGTCCATCACCACATGTTTTCAGTGTACTAGCGGTGATAAGTTATCACCGTCGGATTTTTACATGAGCCGGTGGTAAAAATTGAAACCGATAATATAGTATCACCGTTGGCTCGTAATACAAACCAGCAGTGATATCAGGTTTGCGGACCCAAAATTATTATGAACTTCAATTTTGACTTAGGCTCGCATTCGCTCACCCTCCCTTCCTCTCCTCCTTCCCCCGGCTAGATCTCAACTGCCCCTCTCCTCCCCCTTCTGTTTGCCCCTCACTCACTGGTGGTAGTGAGGAGCGGTGGCGGGCATGGTGGCATTGCAGTAGCGGCTGGCGGGTGCGGCGGCGCAACCTCAGTGGGTTCAGCGGGTGCGGGCGTGGCGGCGCGGCCTCGGCGGCCTTGAGCGCGGTGGCGCAGCCTTGGCGGGCGCGGGCGTGGGCCCGGTGAGAAAGGGGCGCAACGGCAGGCGAGGCGAGGAAGAGGAGCAGAGGTAGGCAAGGCGAGCTGCGGCTAGACTGGACGTGGCTGCAGCTTCAGCAAGGAAGAGGCATGGAGGCGGGCACAACTTCCTTCCCCGGGTACATCCATACCTCCCTCCGAGCTACTATTGCAGCAGGCAGCGGAGCTCCTGCACTGTGGCTAGCCGGAACCAGTGCCGCGGCGAGGTGCAGGGCTCTAATAGCGTGGCCAGCTGGATCCAGTTGTGCGGCGGCGGGGCTTTCTTTAATAAGTTTCACCGACGGTAATAGGGTTACCCATCCAGCCATCCTTTATCCGTCGAACCCCTAAACCGGCGTGATGATGTAGGTTCCGACAGTGATAGTAGATTCTGTAGTAGTGATGGGTTCTAAGATGCCTGATTGTGCTCTAGCAAGTTATGGTTCTCTCGTCTGTTCTAATTTGTCATCCTAGACCCTATTTGGATCAATTTGGATCAAGAGGCTAACTTTAGTCGGCCAAAAATTAGTCCCTAATGATCCAAACAGGGGCTAAAAGTGGACTAAAAATTAGGCAACCTCCTAACTAAAATTCAAGCACTAGCCCTTCAAACATAGCTAACGGAGGCTAATTTTAGATACAGATGGCAAAAGACCGAAAATATGCTCCCACTAAAACTTTACCATTTCTTCTCATGTACCCCGTAGGGATAGAATGGACTTTTACCAATAAATGGGCTAAAATTAGCTCTTGCTCCAAATAGGACTAATTTTAGCTAACTAAAATTTAGAGGTCTAAACATCAATCCGGACTAAACTTTAGCTTTAGTAGATGCGCCTGCGCTACGGATTTTGCGAAAAACTGCCTCTTGGTTAGGTTCCCCGTAAACGCTTGATCCAAGGGACGAAGTTCGGTATCTAAATCTTGTTGGATTATTAACTTGTCAAAGTGTCGCTTCATACGTACGTCTCACCTCCTGGGGATCGGTTTTCAGATCGTTTGGATCAGTCCCCAATAGTATTGTTCACTTCACCGAATGATCATTCACTAACGTATATATGTAGAGCTTACACTTTATGAACCAGCACCAGTATTACGTGGAATCCGCTCGAAACTATATTCATTCACCCAGAAAGCTAAAAGCATCGCTTAATTCGTACAGGTACCACCTTACATGATTAACGGTTCTCACCACGATACATACAGCTAAGCTTAGACATGTACTACACATACACTGATACACAGGACAAGCTAGCAGTCCTCACGGTCACGGATGGCGACCACTTCCAGTCCCACCACCGCCGCCACCTGCGTAACCTCCTTGGCCCGCACCAGATCCACTCCCTCCGCCGCTCCCTGTTCCACCGCTTGCATTCCCAGAGCCTTGGCCGCTACCCACAGCATGGCTGGCATGTCCAACGCCGCTTCCGTTGCCTGATGCACCATCACCGCCAGCCCCTATGTTTGCACCACCTCCATGGGTGACAGTTAGACCATCTGGACCAAAGTGGATTCCAATGCCTTCACCACCACCAGCACCCACACTCGCACTTCCGTTGTGGGTACTGATGGCGCCACCTCCGCCAACACCGACACCCACGTCCACTCCATCCTTGCCAATGTCGATGTCGACTCCAAGGCCAACTCCGCCACCTGCACTAGAGCCGCCAGCACGGGTGGTACCGATGCCACCACCAACGCCCCCACCAAATCCAATGTTTGTGTCTGACTTATTATGTGAGATGGTCCAGCCGAATCCGTGGCCATTTCCAGAGCCATGGCTGCTGCCAGACTTCCATGGTAGGGATGGCAAGGAGAACTTGCTGACATAGATGGCACTGGCGCTAATGCCATCCTCATTAGGGAAATGCCTTGCATTGGCAGGGGTAGGTAGAGTTGCAGTGGAGCAAAGGAGTGCGAGGAAGAAGAAAGCACTGGCTCTGCCGAGAGTAGAGGTAGCCATTTGTTTCTTGAGTTGTTGTGAAGGGTCCCAATACGCTACTAGTGTTTATATAGTGGCTTTTGCCACAATAGAACCACATTATTTTAGGCCCAAATCTAGAGGCAAGATTATATTAGCTGGCTCTAGGTTTATTTCTTATTGGCTTGCGTGTGGAGGATGCATGAACCCGAATTATACGGCCTGTTTACATAGCGTAACTTGACCATTCATTCTGGATCCCGTTAATAGTGAAAAACAGATTTAAGTTCAGCGTGTGGATACTTAAGGAAAATAAATAATTTCAAGTCTGATGGAGATTAGTTTAGTTAGTCTTGTATGCTAAAATAGCTCCATCGAAACTGAACCAAAAGCCCTCTTCAGATTCAAAGGTTATTTCAGTCTTGGGAAAGTACTACAGTTTTGGGAAGCTAATGGTACAGTTTCTAAGACTGCCAAAATATCTAAACTGATTTGCCTATGAATGAAACTATAGCTCGAATACACAATTTTATGTCACATTTTCATACGCAAGTCATAGACTTTAATTGCAGTGCACCCGATTGGACAGAATCAGTTGAAATAAAAGTTTGTAGCTTAATGACAATTTCAATACGTTTCATAATCTTGAAAATAGTGTTGACAGGTGCCTGTACTAGATAGGAGTACGCGCGCGGGACAGGGTGTAGCAAAGGGTCCAAAGGCAGGCATCTGCGCCTCAGCTGGTCCGTTGAGTCCCAGCCGAAACCATTGTACCATTCGCCCCTGCTGAGTGGGGGGAAGAAGAGCCCCGACCTCGGGCGTGAAGTCGGTCGCTCTGTCCTGCAACCGATCAAGAGGGCAAGCGAAAGTCAGGGGCGGTACCCATATCGACCTTACAGGATTGGTCGGAGATCAAGGGGCCCACCGCCTGACCCCGGGATCATCGCTCGGAGCTAACCACCCTACGGGGGAGTCGGAACAGGGTCGAGCCCACCAAGGACCGGGCCAATGAACGCAAGACTCACCGACCGTCCACGAGCCACCCCATACTTGATGACACGACGCCCACGGCTGGACCATTCCCGTCCTATGTACAACAGGGTATGACAGGGGCCATGCCAGGAGCTATGCTAGGCGTGCGCTGCACTATGCCAACCACATTAGGTACTGTGTGTCGGTGTTTAGACCCGGCAACCTACCGAGGGGGTACCCGAGGTAGTGTTTTATGCGTGGGGCTCGTCGAGATCATGAACTCGAAGGTGAACTCGAATACACAATTTAGATAGGTTTGGGCCGCTTATGTCGTGTAATACCCTACGTCTTGTGTGTTGGTTGGATTGTATTGATTGAACTTGTTTGGAGGGGATCCCTGCCTCGCCTTATATCGCCGGGGGAGGGCTATAGGTCGGTTGTTTACAAAAGTACCAGTCGGATTCAACTAGGGAGTCCTACTCTAATTGCTACGAGTAGTTTCTTAATCCTCAACTAGTTCTTGTCCTCCATGTAGACCACATCGTCCTGCACCGTAGTCTCCATGTCTGACACATCTTGGTGTACAGCCCCGTATTGTAGGACTGTCCAAACCTTCTGGTGGACCCATAGATGTATGAACGACAAGCCTTCGAGTACTTTTTAGTCAAAGGTAGCAGTCTGAGTACTTCTATAGATGTCTCCGACTAGTTTGTGGTGCTCTTCTAAGTACTCCATCGGATTGAGTCTTCGAAGGAACTCGAGTACTCTCATGCGGCTAGAATGTGCTCAAGCCTCATTTAACTTAGTCTTTAAATCTTCAACCTTGAATCTTATATGGAAGTGCGATGAAAATCACACTCCATATGGAGTAGCCCCCGAGCCTTAGGTTGAATCGAAGAATCAAGCTGAGGGTCAATCTTGTAATTTCACATCTCTTTTAACTTAAAAACCCAAAGAAAAAACTTTTTAGCCAATGGGCACGTGGAACACAGCCCCCAAGCCATTACACGACTAGTTTGGGTATAAGGGTCAACCACTGGTCAACGTGACCATTCACCAACAGTAACTTTATCTCTTTCTGAAAAAATTGGAAACTGTCAAGGGATAACTGCGGGCGTTTAAAAATGGAATATTCCTATTAATCTCGCTTCTGTTTTAACTTTGCCTCAGTTATAAATAACGGAGGAATTCACCCTTTCCGTTTCACCTGAGCCATTCTGCCTATTCATCTTCCACATTGTAGCCCTAGCACCGCTGCTTGCAATCCTTGAGCTCGAGTGGCATCCTTTCCCACCGCTTAGCCCCCAAGCGCATGCGCAAGAGGACCCTTGTGGCAACACGAATGGGGAAGAAAGCAACCTCCAGCAAGGTAGACAAGAGCAAGAAGAGGAAAGCGACGAAGAAGGAGAAGGAGATCCAGTTGCCGACGCCAAAGTATGGGAAGACTTATCAGACGGCGCCGCCGAATCAAGCCTATGCCTGGAAGAAATCCATAATGAAGGATGCGGACATCCAAGCATTGGTGGATGCCGATCTTCTCCAGGAGCAGGACTTCATCACCTGGAGGGAAGCCTGTGGCAACCCATGGCCCATGGAGAGCTATACCCATGAGACAGTGATTTTCGCACACTTCATTGAGCAAGGTTTGGCTCTCCCCACATCTAACTTATTCCGTGGGTTGTTGAGGTACTACAATTTGGTGCTAGTCCACCTCAACCGCAACTCAAATCCTGCACATAGCCATTTTTGTGCACTTGTGCAAAACTTTCCTTGGAATCCAGCCGCACTTTCAACTCTTTAGGAAGTTCTTTAGAGTTAAGCCCCAGCCCAAAATGGACCACACCGAAGTAGTCAGGGAAGCGGGTGGGAATCCAACTACGGAAGTTCTTTAGAGTTAAGCCCCAGCCCAAAATGGACCACACCGAAGTAGTCAGGGAAGCGGGTGGGAATCCAACTACGGGAGCAAGTCAAAGGCCTGTACTTGGATTATGAATTGATAGACTCCCACTTGGGCTGGAAGCAGTGGTGGTTCTACATTGGAAATCATGAACCCCGACTACCTAAGGTGACCAGCCAACGACCTGTCTGGAACAATCGCTGGTTGGATGAGCCGAGCCATGCGGATAGGTTTTAGCTGCTAGAGCTGCTGGAGAAGATCGTTGCGCTCAAGATGGAGGGACTGATTGGCATCGGCGTGGCCTTCAGCTTCATGAGGAGGTGAGTCCAACCCCTGCAGCTACGCTGCACATGGGGGTATGACTACTTGGGTCCCAATGACCCATCCCGGATGACGTCGGAAGGCTTGTTCGTGGATGAGGTGATGGCAGGGCTGAGGCACTTCTTCAAGCATGCCAGGGGGATCCCGATGATCATGCGAGAACATTGTGCTGCCAACCCGCCAAACAGTGTAAGTACCCGTGGCCTGCAACCCCCAAGTACTAATTTTTGCACTTGTCAATTTGTTGACTTGTCTTCTGTTTGCAGGAAGAAGTTCACTTGTATTGCTCCATCCCTCCTCCACCTGGATCGGATGGCTCTGACACCGCTCCACGTGTACAGACCATTGCAGCTGTACAGAAGGCGATTGAGGAGGAGGAGGAAGAGGAATCAGAAGGTTGGTCCTCCTTCAGCAGCTCTGATTTAGATGCTGCTGAAAAGTTTGTCGTCAAGCCCCATCCGTCAGACAAGGTGGGGTCTTCCTCCATGACTTCAAAGCGTGAAGCCAAAGATGTCTTGGAGGCCGGTTTAGTGCCACCCCCGAAGAGAAAATGTACTGTCGCTGTCAAACAGGTAGTGAAGAAGCCATTGACTGACGATAAAGTCCTCACTCTGGTAATCACATTTGAAGAAGGACAAGCTCCTAAGGATCGAGTACTCGTAAGTTGTTTTCCTTTCTTCCATGCCTGACTTGATTCTAATATTGGCGAATTGCATGTAGTCGAGGAGGAGACAGAGGCGGAATAGACGACTACAGATGTCATGCAACAAGTGCTGCCGGCGATCAAGGAGCATATCAATCTTGACAATGATGAAGAACCTCCTGTCACCAGGACCAACCCTGCCAACGCGCATGCTACTCAAGGAGTGGAGACGACAACCAAGGCTGGTGAGGATCCATTTATGATCCAATAAACCACGCCAAAGAAGTTGTCGCCCACTGTCAAGTCCCTGCGCCTGGGGGCAGAGCCCTCTTTGAAGGTAAGGCGATCCACAAAGTAAGTGTTCGAGTACTGATTGTGAACCGTTGTTGTCTTCTGATGTGTTGTGACACTTGTCTTTGTTCAGGAGATCTGCCAGCGTGGACATTGGGGTCCAAGCCTGAAATCTGGAGTTGATGGTAGCAGCTGCTCAGCCCAAGAACTCGTCTTGGAGCCTGCAATTCTACCACCAGAGGAGCAGCCTGCGCTTGAAGTCGCTCCGGGTGTTGTATCCCTTGTCGCTGCACTCATGCAGGATGTGATTGCATCACTTAATGTTTATGTAGTGCCGGCCCCCGAGCTACCAGTGGCCGAACCCGTTAAACTACTTCCGCAGTGGTGGAGACTTCTAATGGATCGTACTGAGATTTGTCTAAAAGGTCATGGAAAAAATTGCTTAAAGAGAGGGAGAATGAACACATATTTTTAGATGGTGGACATGTGTGAGGGCAAAGGGTGATCACGAGACACAATTGAAGATCTCAAAATTGGATTGCACATGGTTGGAAAATGAATATGGATCAATTCCTAATCTTGAGAGCATAGGGAACTTTTATGAAGCTCAAAGAACTGAGGAGTACTTTATTATTATATTTTTCTTTTCCTATCTCTTTTCTTTCTTCTTCCTTTCTTTTTCTTTCCACAATTTTTTCTTGCTCCTTAGAACTCTTTGCAACATAATACTTACTGAGCAGTAATCAGAGATAATGCAATGACTCTCCCCCATGCTTAGCTGCTGCTCATCCTTGAGCATGAAAGAGGAAGAAAGATAAGCTGCTGAGGTAAGCACAAATCCTTTGGTCTTCTGTAGAAAATTATTTTATTCCTCTGAAGGGTCTTCCACGCCAAATTTCAGAGGGAGCAGAGGGAAAAACCACCCAGGTCGATCGGCCTGACCCCTTCCGGCCTCTGTTTCCTTCGGGTTTTATTCTCCGTACAGGTGGATGCCTCTAGGTCTTGTTTTCTTGAAAAGGTACTAACTAATCTTTTGGATCCTCGTCGAAATATTTTCCATACACATATTGGGTTTTGGTCAAGGAGGTAATCATAAAAAATGATAGTTTTGGTTTAGATTGGATGCCCAGCGAAGTTTGTGAAATTTTCGATGTAGAAATTCACACTGCATGGGCAGAAAGGCTAGCAAGAAATGGTTACACAAATGAATGACTAGCTTCTAAGTCTCATACCGCAGAAATAAATTTTGAATCAATTCACCTAAAAATAAATCTTGCAATCTATGGTTTAACATGATCTGAACATTTAGCTTTGGATAGGTGGAGCAATTGCAAGAAGTATTATTGATAAGGTCAGTGCAATGATGTCCAAAATAAAAGTGCCTTTGATTTATTTAAAAGAGAGAGCAATAAATATATATGTGGGTCTCATATTATCATAACCTCAACAAAAAGATAAGCTAGTATTTAAGTCAATATCAGATTATATTAGAGAGAGCATTAGTTCAATGGTGCAATAACCAATTATGAAAAAATTAAACAAAGCGGCAAGGATCATTATCTTTTATCATGACAAGAACTTAAACTATCACAATTAATCATATGTCATTAGGTTCAGGTGATGCAAATTTATTTAACATGCCATTGTGAAATAAAAACAAACACACAGATAGAAAATACTACGCACACCAAACTCACACATGCCGAAATAAATAAAAGAAAAGAAAAATTCAAACCACACGTGTGCGCTTTTATTCGGTCCTTCGGTCTCTAGTCCAAGTTGTCATGCACCTCCTCCTGATGTGGCTCCCCCTGATGCTGGTGTTCGTAAAATCCCTACTCGTAATATTCCCACCCGCCACCTTGATACCACTTTGGAGGGTAAGTTCCCATCAGCCTAAATTGGTAGGTGATAGTCATGTTCCTTTCAATTCTGTTTGTAGCTTCTCTCATGGTGTCTACGTCTTGCAGGTTCCTCTGGATGTACGCACCTACAGTGTGCGTGCCTCTCTGTGGTTAGGGTAGGTGGCTGAACTGAGATAGTGTAACATGTGGTACTCTTCCCTTGTAAGGTTGTAGCAGGTAGCCATGACAGGCATATGGTGATGGTTGGTACGCCGGTTGCTGATATCCCTGCTGCGCATACAGGTCTACTGCCCATGCTTCGGCCGACGCTTCCTCCCACTACTGTTGTTGCCATCTTTTTGGGACTCCTTCATAACTTGGTACGTTTTGGAATTCAGTTCTCCAATAACTAGAGCTGGGAGGAGGTAGCTATTCTTCTAGTGTAGCTTGAGAGGATGAGGCTTCAACAATTCTTTCACCTCTTTTATTTTCCTTGCGGGAATGATTATTCCCTCTTCACGGCAGTTGGTTTTGCCCACAGAAAATACTCTCAGTCTTTCATTTGGAAATTTCACATTTGTGACCCCAACTGTATAACCTTTATCTTCGTCACCACTAATTAAATGTGCACTTTACATAGTCCTTACATTAATGCTTCCCCCTTTATTAGCCATTTGTTAACGGTCCTTAAATGTCATATCCGACCGTCAACTCTAACAAAGAACAGTGAAATAACAAGAACCAAACTAAAGATTGGAGTTTAACATTAACCAATTCCACAAGGTTTGATGAATCACTATTTACAGGAGAGCGCGTCTATATACGGGGGAAAACATACTCAAACCCATGAAGAAACACACGCTTCGACCTATCCTGATAGAGCATGAGACAAGAAGGGCCCACACGACATACCAAACAACCTTATCTTGGCTCGAGCCACCCTGGACCTGCATGAGGAGCCCACAAAGGATTAACCGACCAAATTTGGGCCCAAACAGAGCCAGTAGGGGTTCGGCCGATCCGCCACTGGGCCGATCGAGCCCATTTTTTGCGTGGTGTCTCCCACCGCCTTACTGGAGGCGATTGCGGGGGGTTGGCGCGAAGCAACGAACCTGGACGTGGGATCCTTCACAAGTGGAGGGAATATTCCATGGGATCTTTGGTGCATATCCACTCCCCCAAGTTCCCTCTCCACTATAAAAGACCCCTTCCTCTCCATTCAGCAGACAACAACACACAAGAGAAGAGAAGAAGAGATCCACCACTCCAAGGCAAAGCCCTACCTCCATAGTGCTTAGAAAATAGGGAGAGAGTGAGGGGTAGTTCAGGGAAGTGCCAGCCTGTTGGCACTCTTTCCCACACCTGTACCTCGATGGATGCTTCCTTGTTTGAGTAAGTGTTAATGATTCTCTATGGTGGTGAGTCTATTGGTAAGGTAAACTCTATCCTTTATTTGCTTTGGGTTCATCATCCGTTCTTGCAACGGGTGCTCTAGTTTAAGAACTTCATTCTAAGATGGAGTCTGGCTGAAGCTAGAGTAGTAATAGATAGCATAGGCATGGTGTCTAGGCTTGAGATTACCTTTGTTTGCTGCCCTTCCCCACGTTTTGAGAGATAGGCAGCAGGTGGTGATAGCCCTGTCCATCCCTTGTATCCCTCCACGTTCGGGTTCGGCGTAGAGCTAATAGCCGAAGACACTTGGCAAACCAGATGTAGGCTGGTGCCTGAAGTAAGCAGTAGAGGTTGAGTTTATCTTATCCTATGACCCTAAGACCATAGGAATCCTCTCTATCCTTGCATACCTAACTCTTTTTATCCTTGGAAGAACCAGCTAGAAAACTAGTACACTCCCGTTCCCTGAGAAAATACGATACCCTGAATACTCTCCGGGTGAAGTGCTACAACGATATATCCGTGCGCTTGCGGATTTATTTGTGAACGTTAAAAAATACCAAAAAGCATTTTTGGTGCTGTTGCTGGGGAACGGTTGTTGTGTTAACTTCAAACCTAGTTTGTCCTTATATCTTTTATTTTATATTTCTCTTTATTTTATCCTTTCTTTACCATGAAACTATTTCTATCCCAAAATTTCTTCTCCTGAGGATGAGTTCTTAGAGCCACCACCCTTTTCAAAGCCTATCACAACTTTTGGCTATGAACTCCATCCTGGCATGATTGCCATGGTTCATGGACAAACCTTCTCTGGATTTGAAAATGAAAATCCTTACCATCATTTGCAAGAGTTTGAGGAATTATGTTCGTGCTTGGTAATCCCAAGCATGACACAGGAAACTTTGAAGTGGAAGTTGTTTCCTTTCTCTCTTAGAGAGAGGGTGGAGCAATGGTACACTCACCATGTAGGGAGTGTGAACGGTGTTTGGCAAAAGCTCCAAGATGACTTTTGTCACTCGTTCTTTTATTTATCCCACATAGCCTATCTCCAGAGTGACATTCTTGCATTTGAGCAATTAGAGAAGGAGTCTATAGGTGCAGCATGGGCTACATTTTCAGGCCTTTTACCAGGCTTATCTATACCCGATGATGCATCATTACACATCTTTTGCATGGGTTTAGACATGACCTCTGCCCTAGGTCTCGACATTGCTGTCGGAGGTTCGTTCACACACAAAACTCTGATGGAAGTAAAGGAAATCCCAGAACATATCTTCAGAAACTCTTCCTTCCTCACCAATCCTAACAAACCCCACCAGGAATCCATATCGAGCCATGAGAGCCCCTCAGTAGTCGAATCCAACCCTTTACTTTCCACATCTGATTCGTATGTTGAGTCCACTCCCGAACCATGAATATCAAAGGAAGAAGAAATTCAACCTTCGGAGTTCTCTTTCACATTCGAGGATGATCCGTATGAAAACCTTAGAAACACCTCAAATTACCTTTGCAAGAAGAGACCTTTGGTACCTCCTTCTCCTCCCAATGAAGCATTTCTCAAGAAGGCCGTGAGGGAGGAATGGTTGGAGGATGTGAGACGCTCTTCCGAAGCAATTCGGATTAGCTCACCTTCCATGACCATTTATTGTTCTATGAGGGGAACTGCCATAGAAGCCCTTCACAACCCTACTGCCAAGGCTTGTATCATGTCTGAATTCCTCACGAACACTTTCTTAGGAAACATGCCTCGAGTCCTGACCGACAAACTCCTCAAGAGTCCCTCGGAACTCATCTTTGAATGTTGGGGGATCGCAAGGGCATTGCTGATCAAGATAGACAAAATCGAGGTTCACCTAGACTTCCACATCTATCCCATCCTCAATTTTGATCTTCTCATAGGATACCCTTTAGAAAGACTGCACCTAGAAGATTCGTCTCAGGGGAGCCTTGATAAAAAGCCTAGGAAATCCGCTTCGGCTAGCACTAACTCTTGCTTAGAAAACCCTATGGTGAAGCCTCTTTCCGAGCAAAACCCGCTCGAGAAGGTGATGTGTGTATTACCTCAAGCCTAAACAAAGGCTCAACTCATACCTCAACATCCGGTATTACGCTACTCTGGTGGCCCAAACCTGTATAAATCCATGTCTTGTGTCCTCGCTTTTACCATCAAGTTCCAGGTCCGGCAATCCCCTAGCAACCAACTACTACCTCGGGATACCCCTAGGTAGGTTTCCGGGTATAAAACACCGATAATGAGAGATAGGGAGAGAAGGGGAATGAACAATATTCTCAAGGATTTTGATGATTTCAATGTGGTAGAGCTGCTTATAAGACGTGGCAAAAATATAAGTAATGGACAACAACTACAACTTGTTACCTATGTTTATGACAAAGGTAACAACCGCCAATAAAGACCGCTACCTGAATTACTGTCACTGATGGAAAGCTGAGCTTGAGTCCTGTTGGAGAGATCTTTAGTTCCAACTGGGACTAAAGGTTTTTCGCCAAAAAGATATTAGAAATTCCCGGGAGGCTCTCACACACGAAAGTCACAAGTCACGTAATTTTTCAGGCAAAATATGCGCGTGCGCGGTGCGTGGGATTCGAACCCACGACCTCTTGCCTCACGCGATCCTTCCTTACTATCTCACCTACACAGTACATGTGATGGAGTAGGGGATGCTATCCTTTTGTAGTCACCCGTGGAGACCCCTTCAGTCCCATTTTGTAACACCAACCTGGAACTAAAGGCTCTCACCTTTAATCCCAGCTGGTGTTACAAATCGGAACTAAAGGGGTCTCCATGGACTACGAAATTTAGACTCGGGGCTAAAACCTCTTTAGTCCCGGGTCCAAATCGTTTCGAGATTTTTGTTGAGGATGAAAGGTCATTTCTCTACTAGTATGGTAACGGGCTGTGACAAAAGTGTCAATTTTGTTAAATACATAATGAAAAGATTTAGCTGATTTATTTTTTGTAAATAAAACACACTTTTATGATAAAATGTTAGCAATGTGTCAAATTGTGTCCATGTTTAGCTAGCATTTATTGTCTCATCCAAAGAGAAGTACTAATATACACAGTTGTAACCCTCGTCGTACTTTGGAAAAGGAAACATTATATCGCACTGGTACAGTAGTACTACCTCATTGGAAAAGAAAAACGATGACATAAGGCCGGTTATTGAGAAGCCAAGCTTGCATTGGCATCAGTCCTCCCAATATCTCTTGGTCTTGAGTGAGTGTCTGGTGACATCTAGGTGGGCGAGAGCAGCCTCTATTGTCTCCTTTAGTTGCGCACCACTCATCTCTTCAATCTGCATGTCAACACTTGTATATTTGAGGAAAACACACAAAACATGGCAACTAATATTGGCACCAGTAGTAATAGTATCTACATAGCAGAACACTTCAATACATGTGCTGTGGTTTTGGTATTTCCTTACCTTGTAATCAGAGAGAAATTGCAATCATTTTCATCACCAGCTAGGAGATTACCGCGCCATTATCTAAACTAATCTCCAGCCAGCTAGTAGAGAGCCTGTCCTATCTATAAGACCCCCATACAGTTCGTGAAAGACAACTCTTCTTTCCTCCCATGCTTCTGTAGTTATGTTAGTCCAAAGTCCAAACTGTTGTTCATAAAATGTCACTTTAGTTTGATCTCTAGTTCAGATTTTTCGGGCAATGCAATTTTTATATGAACATGCACACATATGAATTACGTGGGAATCAATGGATGAAAAAACTACTTCCGGGCAAATTAGAGCCGTACAATTTTTCTTTAGTCAAAGACTGAGGAAAGTGAATAGATGCATGCTACTTCCTTGAATGAGATGAACATTTTATTTCCGGCTAGGGATGATGCTGGATGCATGCGCCAGTGTTCTTGAACTAAGCGCGAGGAATATTCCAAAAATATCCGCGTCACTTGTTAGTTGGAGGAAGTGAAGTGCGATTTGTCGCTTGTGTTTAAGACTGATGTCTGATGATGTGCATGGATCCAAATAGGACCTCGTTTAGTTGCTAAAATTTGGAGTGCTAAAATTACTGTGCCAGCACTGTAGCACACTGTAACATTTCGTTTGTATTTGTGAATTATTGTCCAAACATTGACTAATTAGGCTCAAAAGATTTGTCTCGCAAAGTACAACAAAATTGTGCAATTAGTTTTTAATTTCGTCTACATTTAGTACTCCAAGCATGTACCGCAAGTTTGATATGATGGGTAATCTTCTTTTTTACAGTGTCAAAGTTGGGGTTTGAGGTTGAACTGAACAAGGGCTAGGAGACAATACGTCTGCGTCATTAATCAATGCGGACTGAGATAGCAGAGGCGAGAGGCAGGCGCCGCGGCACATGAAAGCTACAGGCGTAACTGATCCAGGTCCAAGCAGACAAAAAAAACCTTCAAATTTTCGCTTCCTTTCACGTCATAAATCCAGGTCCACCTTAGTCTATAATACTACGGCCTACGACCCACATTTAAAATATGATTCGTTTCTCAGCTCGAAAAGTCCTAGGATATGCCTGTCAGAGTAAGTTGCCTACAAAGTTGCTCTTGAAAAGTATTAGAATACTAGAAGCTTTAACTTTACTTCTTTTTTTAATAACGATACACAACTCACCCACGTACTCAAAAAAAAAAACAAAGCTTCAACTTTAATAGGGAAATTTAACATTCTGGACCAGTTCAACTGCCCGGCAGTTTACTCCAAAAGGAAAAGGCACCCAAATCTAAACAGCTTGATTCCCAAGCACGCTATGGCGCCCACCGGTGATGTCACACTGGCTGACGTCACCCGCTGCGGGGTCCGAAGTAACGAGCATTAATATATTACTACCCCATCCATAAATATACAACATCTATTCATATATTTGAGAATGGTGGGAGTAGATTGTGTCGTTTTTAATTGCCTGATAATATCGTAGGATCGGATACTATCAAATTTTTAAAAGTACCGTATTTTTACATAGCATTTGCAATATATTGCACAAATTAGTATTGATTTGATAAATTAAATTCATATTTTATAAATCTGAGGGAACTTATTCACAAGATCTTCCATGCACCTTATCTTAAAGAATATTTTCAGACGACCACAGAAATCCGGTAGAATCGTATAGGATATATGGATGATGGATACTACGAAAAATAAGATGTCACGTGGTACCAGTATTGTTTTGGTTTGGCACAATATCTATTATAACGCGAGGTACACGAGGCAATTAACGCGACAGCGACGCATGCAAACAATCCGGGTACATACGTGGCAACCACGCCATTATTGGCACGGGACCGCAGGCTTACCTCGACGAACATGGTGTGGACGAAGGCGTCGCCGGCGGCAGCGATGCTCGCCGTGACGACGCGGAGGCGCAGCGGCTCCAGCGCCCGGCAGACCTTGGCGACGGCGTCCCTGCCCCTGCTGCACCGCACGCTCACCACCGCCATCTTCTCCCCCGCTTCCGAAACCACAACCTGCACAATCCTTACCTTACCTTGTTAATTTTCTCTTTCTTTCAGTGTGAGTAGTGTCGGCAACCTCGAAGAATCGTCGTCTTGGTTAATTAGTTTAGACACATACCTCGAGGATCTGGACTGGCGGTGAGGCGTCGTCGACGGAGAGTGTGACGCTGCCACCGTCGGCCGCCGCCGTTCGCGTCCTCTTCGTCCTCCGCGGGTAGCTGTCGGCGTCTCCGGCCGCCGCATGATCCTCCGTCTTGACGGTGGCGGCGGTGTCGCTGGAGGATTCGAGCGCGGACACCTCGGCGAGCACCCGGCGCTCCTCCTCCTGCAGCTGCTGGATGTAGGCGATGGCGTCCCTGACGATGGACGCCTTGTCCATCTTGGTGATGTTGGGGACGACACTGCGGAGCGCGTAGAGCTTCTCGTTGAGCCTCCTGCGCCGGTGCCTCTCCATGACCATGCTCTTATTCGCCGCGCCACCGGCCGGCGACGACGCCGGCGGCACCTGCGTGTTGCATGACGAGTTGGCGCCGTCCGACGAGCTCGAGGCCTCTCTGTTGTTGGATGGGTAGAGGCCGGTGACCGACTCGGCCTCGGCCGGCGCGTGCAGCACGATGCTGGAGCAGCCAAGCCAACAGACCGACCAATAATCAGCAAACAAGTAGCTAAATATAATAGAGGTAGGAGAAGCCGCAGACCGGTGTGGGTCAGCCGAGGCACCTGTCGACGACGGCGAGGTCGTGCTCGTAGGGCTCGTCGAAGAAGCGAGGAGGTGATTGGAAACAGAAGTCGAAGCCCAGGGTCAGCAAATCAGCTGCCTCCATTGCTGCCTCTAGCTGGCAGGCTGTTCTGTTCTTGGTGTTTGTCTGCGGTGCGCCAATGAGGAAGAAGCTTTCACTTCACTTGCTTGCTGGTTGCGGCCATTCTAGCACCACCGCTAGGCCATTCTAGCACAAATACCAATTAACCAGATGAGGCGCAGCTGTAAAGGCTTGTGGTTAGCAGGGCTAACGGCGACGCGACGAAGATGTGATGCCTGATGCGATGTGGATGTGTGCTCTCAGCAGAAGCGGAGACCACCTGTGGCCTCTGCTACCGATCGCTGGAGGCCAAGTGTCCCGTCCTGTCTCGACTTGGTCGTCGAGCCATCTGTCTACCTCCAAATAGTAAAGAGCTGGGGATATGGGTGCTTGATTTTTCAGTTTTTTATTTCTCCTCCTCCGTGAAAAGAATCGGGTGCAGCCCGGCTGCTGGATTCGCGCCACGTGTCAGACTGTAGACAGACGCGTGGCTTGAATCGAGATAGGGTTGCCTAGCACCAGGTGCGGTTTGCAGCCGGGTTGCACCGATTTTTTCCCCCTTCGTACGTAGGAGTAACCGACGAGGGTGTTTGGGCACAAGAGCCCGGACGTTGGTCCGTTTCTGACCAATGTTCAAGGCCAATGCACAAGATCCCAAGTACAAATTTGAGGGGAACAGAATCACACCAGAAATATCTTTTGAAATTCCTACAGGATATCTAAAGTACAAATTTGAGGGCAACAGAAACGTAGACATGTATATCCAACATCATATCATGGTTTCTTCCTGTGAATTTTCGTCATTTTTCCCTATTACACAATCCATCCAATTCTGTACAATCCCAAGTGCAGGTACCTACACTATTTTGCGTGATCTCAGATTCTCAGTTACAGTTATTTTTTTTAACATAATTCTCAGTTACAGTTAGACAACAAGTTAGACTTATTATGACAACCAATGGTGACTAATAATTTGCAAAGAACATAAGTTTGGTCCAATGGTAAGCTCCAGTGTCAGAGCATTCTAGCTACAAAAGATTTATAAAGTGTTTGGTTCGTGCTAAGGTAATGTAAACGTAAAGGGAATCAGATTACAGTGTATTTGGAGGTGGAATGGGTGATTGCCCTCTTTATTTGGTTGCACTCTGGTAACGTAATTAGATTACTGTGTGGGTGCTATATCTGATTACGGTGGGGGAGGAGGGGTAACAAGCTTGTATAGATATTATTTAGGTAAGGGATTCGATTACAGTGTCAATTGATTACAAACCACCGCAACCAAATATATGTAATGGGATTCGTTACCTTCAGTAATCAGATTACGTTACATTTGAGGCAACCAAACACTACCTTAGATCCAGCAAGCTCTATGTTGCCGTGTACAGAGATAGCGGTGTGCTGCCGTCTCCGATCCGATGGCCCTCCTTGCCAACCTCTATCCTCTAACTGTACTTACCTTGGCAGTGACGAAGACAGTACAAAGCCAACTGAACTCTGCTCCCCCCGTTTAGAGCCTTTTTATTTACATGTGGTACAGGTATACTAGTATTCAAAAGGATAAGTATAAAAACAACTATCATGATAAAATAATATAAATGGGCATCACTATAATTGTATTAGCATACTATTCGATTTCAAATATCACTTTTTACAATGTAAAATTATCAATAAGGTCCCGTTTGGGTCCAAGGAATTGGAATCTATTTAATGGAGTAGGCTAATTTATGTTGGAATGTGGCATTCCACAACTTTCCAAAGTTTAGATATAAGCCTATCTTAAATTTATGGGGTGGGAGATGGAAATTGATTCTATAGATTATGGTTATTAGAATGGAATTCAATTCTTATAGCACGCTCTTAGACTCGCTTCTCTATAGTAGAAGTGCAGCATACAAGTATCTCTCCCATATCACCAACTATAATATACAACTATATTCCACATACAATTATATTAGCTTAATTAATTTGTGTCTAAATTATGATTATTAGGATGGAATTCAATTCCAATGATCCAAAGGGGCCTAATAATAAATATTTAGATCTTATATATACTATATACTACTTACTAAGTAGTAGGACTGTATGTAAAAGAGCTCTCTAGAGAGCACCAAGTACTGTCTCCATCTCATCAATCCTTTTCGTCACAATAATGAATGTTGACACTTCGTATCAAACAAAACAAGCAAGATTATTTCTCTTCTTTTGAATTAACACTGCATCAGAGTGTAACTTTCAAGCAGAGCATACACGAATCTTGGTGACGCTCGGGGTTGACCGCATTTCCATGGCGCATGTGAACGTGCACATCATTTTCCCTTGTCCCACCACTACAAGGATAGCATCTGGCTACCGGACCAGTGACGAACTGCTCAGCAGCCACCACCTAGACAAGTCGCCATCGATCGGTCAGTCACGTCTTTTTCTTCTCCCATACTTCGCTCGCAGGCCCGTACTACGTTTACAAGGCCCTTGTGCAAATAAAAACTGGTGACCCTATGTATTTCCAAGATGCAAATAAGAAAAATGCAGTTATACTTTATAATGTAATTACCATAACTATTAATACCTCGTGAGCTCGCACTAAGTTGTAATTTTACTACATGCCGATTGCATCTTCATCCATATCACCTCATGCCATAGTTGTTGATGGAAGGTGAGAGACATCATGACCACATACTCTATTTTCATAAATGCTTGATTTGATTGCCTGAGCTGTGAGCTACTAAGCTTGACGTAGAAAAGACTGGATATGAGACTGGATTGTAACATGAGCTAATTATTATTTAGGGTTGCCCCTCAAAATTGGTGGCCCGGTGCGGTCGCGCCACTTGCACCACGTAATGTACAGGCCTGTTCGCTCGCCATAGTGACATAACCGGCCGGTACCTCATTGATTGTCAAAGGTTGTGCTATACTTTTGTTTGAGTCAGTCAAACATACAATAACCGACGCCAAATTCATGCAACAATCTAGTTGAAATATTCGAATTGTGCTATTCAATATCGCGGTTCAATACCGGTTGCGTTTTGGCCCACAGCTAGTCCTCAGAGAAGTCCCTCATGACCCCCTTTAGTACCGGGTGGAGGCTTCAACCGGTACTAAAGGTCACAAATTAGTACCGGTTGAAGCCTCCAACCGGTACTAATGTGCCTGAGGACCTTTAGTACTGAGTGGAGGCTTCACGTGATACTAAATCGCAACCTCCACTCACACGTCAGCCCCCCTTCTCTCTCACCACACGCTCAACCCCCCTCCCCACACTTATCCACTTATCCCCTCATCCTCTCACCCGTGCCTCTCTCTCTTCTTTTCCCCACAAAATCCCCTCTCTCTCCCCAGCTCAATCCCCTCCCTCTCCCCCACACAGATCCCATCATCGCCCCTCCTGTCGCTGCCCCTCTCCTCCCCCCCTCCGCTCACCCCTCATCTCTTAAATGTGGCGAGGAGCGGTGGCGGGGTAAGGAGCCACGGAGGCAAGAAGGGAGGGCGCGGCGAGGTGGGGGAGCATTGGCACGGCATGATGGAGCAAGGAGTGGCGGAGGGGCAAGGAGCAGCGGAGCTTCGGCGGGAGGACGCGGCAGCGGAGCATCAGCAGGGCATGGCGGAGCAAGGAGCGCGTGGATCTTGGAGTAGCAGCCACCTCTCCCTCAGATCCGGCGACGGCGCCAACCGACGGGCTGAGGAGCGGCGGCGGCAGCAACCGACAGTGGTGGCTGAGCAGCGTAAGTACGCCGCCTGCCCCCTCCCCCCCTCTCTCTCTTGCTTCGGTGCGGGGCTCAAGTGATGTGCGGTCAGGGCTCCGACACTCAGGCGGACGGCGGTAGGGGCTCCGACACTTAGCAAACAGCAGCGAGGTGAGGCTGCGCTCCGACGCTTTGGTGGACGGTGGCAGGGTGTGACCAGGGCTCTAGTCGGCAGATTTCTTTTTTTATTTTTTAATACCGCTTTAGTATCGGTTATTTGACCCGGTACTAAAGGCCCCCTAGTACTGAAATAGCAATACCGGTTGCACAACCGGTACTAAAGGGGGTTTGGACTCGGTATTGAAGGCGCATTCCCCAGCAGTGGAGTGGGGTTTGAGTCTCAAATTGTACATAGGCACTCATGTTTCCAGAATCAATTTGAGGTTGCAAACATTGTACATGTAAGTGTCGTTTGGTGGTAATAAAATGGATAACCAACCCTATGTGGAGGAGAAGAATCTTCAAGTTGTGTTACGATGCACTTCAAATCTTTCTAAACACAGTCCACCATATATTGATTGGTGGTTAGTTGGCCAACGGGACTACAATATTGTTTCTGTACAACAAAAGCAACCTGTTCTTAGAATAGGATATATTAAGCATGTGCTTGGTTTTGGGATCAAGTGGAAAGGGTTGGGTCTATCCCACTTTTATAGGTTGAGTTCAACCCATTTCATGTTTGGTTGGTAGGGATGGGTCCGTTCCAATTTTTTGTTTGGTTGGAGGGGTTCAGAGGGCTAGGATAGATGCCATTTTTACACCGTTAGCCACGCTTATTAGCGGGATCCACCTGTCATTCATGGGTCCCATGTGTCATCCCCCTTTTTTTTTAACCCGGCCTTATTTTCTTCCCTGCAACACCTCCCCCACCAACCGACCGGCGCCGGCCTCCCTTCCTCTCCCCACCAGCCTCCCCCGACGTCACTCTCCCTTCCTCGCCGGCCTCCGAGCCGGCCTTCCTCGGTGCTAGCCTCCAGGATGGCGCCACTAGTCTCCATCCTACACGTGAGTGCTTCCAGATGGCGCCTCCCCCCAAAACCTCCCTACCACGGCCTCCCCACGCCCTTGCCCGTCGGTGGCAGAGCTCAAGCTCACCTCGGCTTGCCGCCCCTGCCTCTCCCCATGCACCACCTTGCTGGAGTCGCCAACCTCCGCTACCGCGCGCCATGAGGTGCTCCCTTGGCCAACAACCTCTCAGTTCTCTCCCACTCGTGTACGCGTGAAATGGGAGCAACAATGTCAATGTAGGTTGAGTGCGTCCACTCATTTTAGGCAGATGCATTCGACCCGCATCTGAGGAGAATATTCTCCTCAGGGATGGCCCCAACCCACTTCGCTTTTCAACCAAATGCGGATTTATATATGTCCCAAAAGTGGGTCAGCAACATCTTACAAGCCATTGAGCTCTTCAGACCACAACATCCTGCTGATGTCCCTGCCTCAGATGACGTCCCAGTTGCGGTATCCATGGCTTCAAGAGTCCACGTAACCTCAATCTCAGAGACTCCAGGATCAGTATCATTGAAAGGTATCGCGTCCAAGACCTCCGACGTGGGCGGATTCTCCATAGGCCATGCTTCGGGGAGCGCTATAGGCACAGCAGGCTTGGGGGCTGGCACCGTAACATCCCTCAGTGAGCTGATCACATCACGCATCAACGCAGCAACGAAGGATGTCGCGCCCGCCTCTAGCGTCGGAGCCGGATACTCCTTGGCTGGGACTATGGTAGGCGCAGAGGCTGGATCTTTAATTGAGCGGCTTGCGCCATCAGTTGTCGACCCCAAACCTGATACACCAAGGTCCACGTTCGAGGATGTCCTACACAAGATAGAGTATAAGAAAAGGAAGACAACCAAGCACTCGATACAAAATTGGTACTCAAATAACAATAGAGTACTCACCTAGTGGACCTCCACAGCTTAAGTGACGGGTTCCCCACCAACCGCATTAGCTGGACAGTGGGGGTGGACACCCTTGGCGGGGCAATCGGTAGCATTTCCTGAGTATTGCCAGCTAGGGCTCAGTACCCTACGAGTACCTCAGTACCCGCAGGGTTCACTTTAGCAGCGGGGAGCTCACGATAATCCCCAACATTAATGTCCTTCCACAAGCTGGAACTTCAGTTGGAATGGTATCGATCGCCGTCTCCGTTGACTCGGCTACATCATCGGCCGTCTGCAAGAAAAAGAAGTCATGATCAGTAGTCGTGGCATTCTATACAAGCTTAATCGTACCCGCACCTCAGGGTCTTGCCCTTCTTCGAAGGTTATTACCGGCGGAAGAGCAACTTCGATGATGCAAAGACTACGCGAAACGCGCCTTTTGCCAACCGCCGTCCGTCTCCTCGTCGATGGCGGGGCTAAAGTGGCATCAAGCTCATCTTCAGCAGGATGCTTCGACGCGCCAGAGGATGCTCCAGCCTACTCCGAAGTACGATGCTGCACAATAAAATCCTCAACAACATTAGTGTCAGAGCTGCTGAGGGACTCGGTATCTTCATCCTCCTCTTCTTCCTCCGTGGTGGCCCCAATTATAGAGCAACCCAGTCCAAAAGTACGCTGCATCTTGGAATCTGATAGTACTTCACTGATGAAATAGACCGGCCTCTGTACTTTGTATGCATGTCCTTGTTTGGATCTCTTGACTACTATTGCCGTGCTTACGACATGAGTAGATGCAGCGATGTATAGTAGCAAGTCTTCAATAGAAGTGGGTGCCATGAGAATTGGTGGTTTTGACAAGAAGTCCTTCAATTGCAGCAGGGCTTTGTCTGCATCCTCGGTCCACTGAAACTTGTCTTGCCTTTTGAGTAGTTTCAAAAAGGAAAGGCTCCGTTCTCTAAGCCTTGAGATAAATCTGTTGAGGGCCGTCATGCACCCGGTTAGCTTCTGAACGTCCTTGATACCGGATGGAGCTTGCATATCAATGATGGCGAATATCTTCTCAGGGTTTGCTTTAATGCCTCTATGGCTAATGATGAACCCGAATAGTTTTCCAGACGGTACACCAAAGATGCATTTTATTGGGTTGAGCTTCCACTGGAAAGTTCACAAAGTAGCGAAGGTTTCTTCCAAGTCGATGATGAGGTCATCTGGATTTTCTGGTTTTTGACTACCACGTCATCCATGTATGCCTCTACATTGCGGTGTAGCTATTTCTCAAACCACATCTGGATTGTGCGTTGGTAGGTGACGCCTGCGATCTTTAACCTGAAGGACACCATCGTGTAGCAGAAAGCTCTGTAAGGGGTGATAAACATGATCTTGGCTTGATCTTTTTCTGTGAGAGCTATCTCGTGGTACCCTGAGTAGGAATCTAGGAAACAGAGTAGTGCGCATCCAGCTATGGAGTCGATGACTTGGTCGATCCTTGGGAGCTCAAAAGGGTCCTTTGGACAATTCTTGTTGAGATCTGTGTAGTCAACGTACATCCTCCACTCGTTGTTGTTCTTTTTTCGAATGAGGACAGGATTGGTGAGCCACTCAGGATGGAAGATTTCTTTTATGAAACTTGCCATGATTAGTTTTGCCAACTCTTTCTTGATGGCTTCCCTTCTATTCTACACAAATCGTCATAGTCGTTATCTCTTTGGAGTAGCTTTGGGATATACATGAAGTCAGTGCTCGATCAGCTTCTAGGGCACACCTGGCATGTCTGCTGGTTTCCACGCAAAGATGTCTCAGTTGGCCTGAAGGAAACTGACAAGCATGAGTTCCTATTTAGGATCCAACCCTGAACTGATTAGGGTTGTCTTGGAAGTGTCACCGATTTCGAGGTCAATGGCTTTGATGTCCACGTCACTTGCCGGCTTGACCTTGGTAGCCCCCGATTTGTTCTCTGGAATTTCGAATTCAGCCGGGGAGGTCTTTTTTGAGGCGGCAAAGACTTGTTGCATTGAACTTGGTACTTGAGAAGTTGTGGCTAACTTGACAACTTCTGTATCACACTCGTATAATTTCTTCAGGTCTCCACGGAGGGAGAGGACTCCCTTAGGTCCGGCATCTTGAGTACTAAGTAAACATAATGCGGGATGGCCATGAACTTGGCCAATGCTGGTCTTCCGAGGATGGCGTGATAATAAGTCTCAAAATCTACCACCTAGAACTGGATGTACTCCGTCTGGTAGTGCTCCTTGGTCCCGAAGGTAACTGGCAGGACTACCTGTCCAAGAGGTATAGCCGCGTTGCTTGGGATGATTCCATAGAAGGGAGAGCTCGTTGGGGTGAGCATCTTCGTGATGTTGAGACCAATCTTCTTCAAAATCTTGGCAAACAAGATGTTGAGACTGCTGCCTCCGTTAATGAGTACCTTGGTGAGCCTGGAGCCAGCAACAACCAAGTCCAGGATGAGAGGAAATCGTCCCGGTTCAGAGAAATTAGTCCACTAATCTTTTCGAGAAAAGGTAATTGGTACCGCGGACCACTTAAGAGGTGTTGGGATAGCAGGCTCAATGGACACAATTTCCCATAGTACTAGCTTTTGAGACCGTTAGGAGGCGGTACCCGGGATTCCACCAAAGATGACGTTGATAGTCTTGGATGGGGTCTGGAATTTGCCCTCACCGACTTTGCCTTCGTCTACCTTAGCTTTTCCCTTGTCATCGGTACTCGAGGGTTCTAGCAACTCCTTCATTACTCTGCATAGGTTTTAGCAGTCTATCGCAGCGTGTTTGTGATAAAGGTGCCATGGGCATTGTTTCTTCAAAAGCTCACTGAAAGCAGGCCTATCTTCATGTTTGCTGAACCCTTTCTTGGCTGATTGCGATATCGCTGCGACAGTGCTATCTGGATTGCGCTTGCGGTTTTGACCTCCCGAGTAGTTAATTCAATGGTCACCATTACAGTTCTTGTCGTGATCCTGGCCGTTGTCTCGATTGTTGTTGTGTTGGCCTCGATTGTGATTCGACTCGAACCTCTCGATCTCTTTGTCTTCTTCATCTATCGAAGATTGTGCCATGGTCTTGAGCGACTTGACGTCCTGAGGACATCACTGCCGAAGTCTTGGAACATATGGCGATCGTAGAGACCATTTTGAAAATAGTTAATTACATCTTCTTCTGAGATGTTTACGATGGTGACCTTTTTGTCGAAAAAACAACGCAAGTAGCTTCGCAGAGTTTCGTCCCACCGCTGCTTGACTTGTGCCAAGTCAATTATGTTGCTTGGGCGCTGCATCACTCCCGCGTACTTGTTGATGAACGCCTTCTTCAGGTCTTGCCAAGAGTCGATCGAATTTGGCTTCAAGGACTCAAGCCAAGTAAGTGGCACGGTTTCCATGCATATGGGAAAATATATGAATTTTGTGTCATTGGTGCCCCCTGCAGCTTGAACTAACAACGAGTAGCATCGCAGCCATTGGACTGGGTCTTGCTTGCCATCATACTTGGAGATACCTAGAGGTTTGAATTTTCTGGGTAGGATAGTCTTTCTGACCCGACTTGTAAAGGCGGGGAAGCTATCGTTGTCATCGCTCCCATAATCGTTTTTGAGTTTGCGTTCTCGATGCCATCCATTAATGATGTTTTGAGTATCGCGATTGCTGTTTATCTTCTATCGGAGATCCTCGACGTCACGTGTGGGTTCGGGATCAGCTATGTGGTAGCGCTGGCCTTCCACAGAAGCTGCCTGACTACCCTCCGGTGTATCTCTATTCTGTCTTGGGCCTTCAATTGCACCCCGATTGTGCCTAGCATCCTCATGTAATTGAGGTGAGGGTCTTGCATGGTCTCTGTGGCTACTTCCATGCTATCTTCGTACCGACAGAGTGTGTGACACAGAGGGAATCGGGTTCTGCCTGTCGAGTAGTTCGTAGGCACATTCTGCTAACTGTGACAATACTGTGGTATACTTGTCTTGTGGCATGGCACGAGTGACGAGGTCGATGGAAGCGACCATGGTGAGGGGTGTCCGGTGCTACTGTGTTTGTACGGCCTCAAAGACTTTGTCTAGGGTCATGATCGGGAGATGTTCTGCCAATTGTCGGCAACGTTCTGCTCTCGATGCATTCCTTGCTCACCGTCAGGTTCTCTGCCCTTGAGTTTCTTGCCCGACGACGTTGGCAGAGAGTTCATCCTGTGAGACATCATCGAGGTGATGCTCCTGGCGAGGATTCCTCTCTAGGTGTTGTTGATCACCGTCCTCCCCATCACCCGCTGTGATAAGAGCAAAGAGTTCTCTGTTTGGAGAATAGCTACCAGAGCTCGAGGTAATGACTTCTGTGGAGCCATCGTCTTCACGGATAGGAGATAGGGGTGTTCCCTCCTGGTATGGGAGAACGTTGAGGTGGGCGATGAGGCATGATTCGTTATCCTAGGTGAGAAAGGATGGCTTCAAGCCTAGCCAGTAAATGAATCTGCCTTGAGGTGTTGAGGTGATCACCAGGCCCTGCTGCGAACCTGATAAAGGAGTCTTCTCGACAGAATCTGAGTAGAGATTGAAGTCACGGTCCTCAAGCACCTCCAAGTCGGACTGCAATTTGGACAAGGTTGCTTGATAGACAGAAACTGCGTTGCGGAGTCCGAACGGGAATTGGCTCGGAGTTTGATTTAATTCACACGATGGCTGCTCATGGGAACCGATCTGATTGAATGTAGATTTCGAGTTGTACTCGGACTCGCTTCTAATTAGATCGAAAAAATTGAATCTCTCGACGGAATCCTCCGTAGCTTGGTGACAAAGGCTGATGTCATGGGGCTTCTCCTCCGAGGCTTCCATGATGTAGCAGTGGAAGTTCCCAGTGTCGTCTACGACGCAAACCCAAGAGCCGAAGATGAATGTCGCGCCTGCTTCGAACGCGACTACGGGATTGATGATGACTTGAGCCATCGAACTCGCAAGGAAAATTTTGGCGACTTTCCTACCTGGCGCGTTAGCTGTCGGTTTTTAAACTTGGCAACCTACCAAGGGAATACCCGAGGTAGAGTTTTGGTTGGTGAATGTCGCCAAAATTAGGAACTTGATGGTGTACGTAGGCACGCAATTTAGATAGGTTCGGGCCGCTAGATCGCGTAATACCCTACGTGCTGCGTGTTATTTGCTTGTATTGGATTTTACTTGTCTGGAGGAGGTCCCTGCTCGTCCTTATATGCCAAGGGAGCATGGTTATAGGTGTGGCGGAACTGCTAAAATTAAATTGGCTAAAGCACACTTAAGTCGCCAAACACGCGATCATGTACTCTAAGCAAGTCAACTTGGTCAACCGTCGGATTTCATCCGATAAACCACTTAACTCAGGATCGAGAAAGCAAGACTCACACGAAGGCGAGTGGTTACAGAGATTACAACAGTCCATCCAGATAAACAAGTGCATCAATTTATTACAACATCAAGTTCTAAATTCAAACATAGTTTGCAGAGTTTTCAAGCAGCAGAAATAAATAAGCGGAAGCTAGACGTTGTTGCATGATATCATGAAGAAGCCAATCATGACATCGATGATCCCGATCCTCGACATCCAAGGAGGGATCCCACTCAACCATCCAACTAGGAGAAAGTTGGGGAGGCCAAGTGCCACTTGCAGCGAGCTCAGAGGCATCAACATCACCTGAAAAGATGTGCCACAACAAGGCTGAGAAACTACGCTCAACAAGACTTAACCGACCGTTGGTACTACTCCACCAATACCTAGACATGCAAGCTTTTTGGCTCTAGGGTTTTGTTTTTACCAAAAACGACTAGTGTAGGTCCTTACTTTCAATATTTTAGCCACAAGTTCTACGTTCATTTATCAATCTAGGTTAGCAACTATAATAACCAAGTATAGTTTCCAAGCAATTAATACACGTAACAAAATTAGATCATCATCATCTTTCATTCTTACGCAGTGTAGCATAGCGATCAAGCAGTCCCAAACTGTGAGAGGCAGGCGAATCGATTCGAATTTCTTAACCATGCATGGTGAACCTAATCCCACGACATCTGCGCACCGCGAAGGGTCGCTTCATTTGTCAGTCATCCCCATCAATTCCCAGACCTGTGTCGGGCCCACTTCTCTTGGTAAAAGGCTCCATAGACCTGGCCTCTGCCATTCTATGACCGCACTTGTCACCACAGGCGGCCGCAAGGGAACTCCGTTCCAGAGATAGTGGAACAATCCGCTCACATCCCGGTTCAATCAGGTACTAGGCTTCCCCATTAGTACCTTCAACACTTGATCACAAACACTATCACATCTCAACCTTAGTCCAATTTCATGTAGACAGATGGGGCAATCCACCGACCACCAAAATAGTTCACAGAACCCTGCCCCGTCCATCGTCCTTATAGTTGTAACGAAGGAAAGCAAACAACTCCTATAACTCACAAGTGACAATCAATCACTCGACTTTTATCGAGTCCTGTTAAGCATTGCAACTACTCGGCCTATCATACTAGTGTTCAAATTAAATGGTACTAACTCATGCATCTACGGTTTCAATCAATTCCTAAAAACGTAAATGTACAATCAAGCAACCAATTATATTGCAAGTAATTAAGGATAGGAATTTATGCTCTGGGGCTTGCCTTCACACGGGACATTAGCGAATGGTCCTCGGCTTGCTCCGATACGGGCTCGGCTCCGACTAGCTGCAGATCAGCTACGGCTCCTTCTTTTGGCTCCGAGTGAAGCTAGTATGTTCCGTCAGCAAGGTTCAGCTCTACACGAAATGCAAATGCATCAAGTTCAACTTCCACGCTTTCTCATCGGATGTAAAACACGAACTAACACTGAAGTATAAATTACATATGACCACATTCACCTAAACAAGGTTCTACACCTTCTTTATCTGCATAAGGTAAGGTGTGTTGTGGTATAAAACCTGAGGTTGATTTGATGGTGATTGTGTACATATATACACTTAACTTTATTAAATTTTAGATCGGAAAGTTATCCTACTTCTGAATGTTCTTTTGTACCTCTTCCGAAAAATCACCTTTGTCATTACTCAAGGTTTCTTTCTTCCATTTAGTTAGGTCCATCTCCCAAATTTTATTTCTATCTTCAAACAGTAAGCTATGAAGCCACAAATTTAACAGAAACTTAACCTTCTCATAGATAAGCTACTCCATAAATTTGAGGTCCATTGGAGGTGCATAAAAAGATTTAGAATTACTTTATTACCCTAAGGTAACATATACTTAAATATTTTTAAAACAAAAATTATAATGAAACTAGTCATGAAATTTTAACAGTGAGTTTTTGAGGTGAAATAGAGCCTTTGGTGAATCTTTCATACTTTTTAGTGAAGAGCATCTTTTTCCATACATTTACCCTATTTATTCCTCCCTAATAAGGAAAGTGGTTTTCTTCCTGCTTCTGAATAGGTTCCATATTTTTCCTACAAACTACACTACACCACTGACTTATTCCAATTTGTTTCACATTTTTATCATCTCTAGTTTAATTATGGTGCAAAAAGACAAAAGCATCCTTAGATTTCTATGATAAAACTAAAACAAAGATTTAAACATCTGAGCTAGGTTGCACATCAATTATATAACCTTCCACTCTCTGAAACAAACACTTGAGAGTTGGATTTACTATTTTAGCATTTTTTTGCATTTTTTTATGATTTAAATAACTTAAACAAGGATTAAAATATAGAACATTAATCCTAGCAGAGACATGTACAAAAGTATTTTTATTAGAAACTACACTTTATACTGAGTCTAGCAAAATTGGTTTGACATTTTTTTTGAATTTTCTACGAGTTTTGGTGAATTTCCAAATTTAAATACATTTTCTACCGATTATAAAAGAAAAACCTCGGCAAACTTACGGTATAGCCCCTAGGTCTATAGGTTAAACGTGCAGAGGTCCTTGACTTTTAGCTCTAAGGCCCCTGGAAGAAGTGAAAAGACACAAATGTGTCCTTGGCGGCACACCCGGCAGCGGTCCGGTCAAATTCCGACGAGGCGCCGACCAATCCAGGGCAAGAAGTTGTGGGGAAGGCGCGCAACCTCACCGGGAGTCGATTGGTGGCGGTTGAGGGTGCGGAGGAGGCTTGGTGGAAGCGGAACGGTGCAAGGGCGGGAAGCTTCGAGTGGCGACGAAGTCCGGCGGCGTGCCGGCGTCGTTGGCATTGAGGGACCCCAACAAGCGGCTCGGGAAGCTGTGCGTGGACGCGGTGGAGCTAGCGGTGGTGGTGGCGAGGAGCGGTGAGCTGCGGAAGGGGGAGCTCCACGGAGAGGTGGCTCGGCGGCAGGCGTGAAACAGAGCAGGGGAGCACGGCGAGGTTGGGCGAGTGGGGGAAGGGGGCACAGGCGGCGTCAGGCCTCCATTTATAGGGCCGGGGAGGAGCGGCGAACGAGGCAGGGCTAGAACTGGCAGCTGGGGACCGGAGGGGAGCCGGGGCGCTGCTACAGCCATTAATGGTGGCGGCGCCATTGGCAGATACGGGGGTGACCGGTGGGGTGCGGCAGGCGAGGTGACAAGCTTGGGCGAAACTAGCGTGCGCGTGAGGAACGGCTTTGCCGGGGCGTCGGGTTGGTGAGGCGGGCGCTCGAGGCGTCGCGGACGGGGCGGCGGTTGGCGGAGGCGGCAGTGTCGGGCAGGCGTCCGCGGGGCCGCGCGCGCTCAGGACGGGGCGTGCCCTTGGGCGGAGCGAGGTGGCGCAGGCACGATAGGTCGACCGCGCGCTCACTGGCCGCGGGGCGCACGAGGCGTCTCCCTGCCGCGGCCCGAGATCGAGTGGAGGCGCTGCGCTGGTGAGTAGCGTCCACGTGGCAGGTGGCGAATGGAGCGTGGCGCGCGCGTGCTTTGACGCGCTCTGGCCAAGGGATCCGCGGGATCGCTTCGCCCGGCTGGTCTTCAAGTGCCAAGATCTCCCGATTCTTGAACCGTGCAATATTAACTCCCTTTATAAAAGTTGTAGTCCTCAGATCCAAGTTCAACTTTCATAATTGAACCGAGTTCAAATTCGCAATAGATTTGAAGATACAAAGCTTCAAAGTTTGGAGGAATGCTGGATTTCTAGACTTAGGCAAAAACAGCGGTTTGGCCGATTTTTGGGTTTTTAGCTGACTTGAGCTCCAATTTCGAAAAGCTTCTGATGCAAATTTGACCAGAGTCCAATTGAGGAAGTTGTTGTATAAGCATAGCTCTCAAACTCCTATAAAGGGTTTTGCTGGCATTCTATTCAAGTTTTGCGAGATAAGCTTAAGCCAAGATGCATGGTTGAACTGCTTCCAAACTTAGCCTAGAGTGCTGATTGAGACTGGGTTGACCGAACTAGCTGACTTTGACTAGCATTTTGGAAGCCTTCTGTGTGGATTTAGACCTTACTCCTTTAGTCAAAGTTATTAAGGGCTTGAAGCTCTAAAACTTTTGTATAGAGCTCAGCTTGAGTTTATTTTGGAAAAATCTAGATAAAGAGTTCCAAAGTTGGGGCTTTATCTGTTTTTCTTAAATGGACATAGCTTTGAACTTCGAGTTTTTTTAAAAAACTTCTGCTTAGATTCAAGCAAAACACAAAAAAGAGTTGTTAGGAAAGTTGAGTTCTACAACTGTTAGTTGGACAGATTTTTAAGTTCTTAAGCAAAAACCTGAGTTATGTTTTAAACAGTTGTTTAGCTTGTGAGGGTAAAAGTATCTTTTTACTTGTCTTCACAACTGCCAATTGTTCTTCTTTATGCTCTAATAGCTTTATTTAAAATTAAACATAGTTTAATTAGGCTAGGTTGTTACAATAGGTCAGTTGTCTTACAAGAGTACTAGTCAGTTTCGATTAGAGAGTCCTACTTTAACTGCTATGAGTGTTTCCTTGCCCTCGACTAGTTCCTTGTACTCCATGTAGGCTACGCCGCCCTGCACCGTAGTCACCATGTCTAGTACGTCTTGGTGTATAGCCCCATATGCGGATCTGTTCAAACTTTTGGGTGGATCCATAAATGTATGTACGACAAACTCATTCCAACCCAGTTGAACCCTTGAACCAAAACACACCTAATAGTACACCTATATCTGATATAGGCTTAGAGGTTAGCTTGGTGCAGGAAGAAGCCTGTAGAGTGCACCAAATGGAAGATGCTGATAGATTGGACGCTCTCCGTGATGAGCAAGGCTGAACGAAAGGGATTCTCACCAGACTTGAGATTGGCCTACATTACAACTAAATGAAAACGTGGCCGTGCATTTCAAATTAAAGGGGTGTTTGATCCTGGAGCTAAAGTTTAGTTCGTGTCACATCGGATATTCGGATGCTAATTAGGAGGACAAAACAGGAGCTAATTACAAAACTAATTGCAGAACCCCTGGGCTAAATCGCGAGACGAATCTATTAAGCCTAATTAATCCATCATTAGCGAATGTTTACTGTAGCACCATATTGTCAAATCATGGACTAATTAGGCTTAATAGATTCATCTCGCGATTTAGCCTAGGGGTCGTGAAATTGGTTTTGTAATTAGTCTATGTTTAATACTCCTAATTAGTGTACAAACATTTGATGTGACAGGAGCTAAAATTTAGCCCGGGGATCCAAACACCCCCTAGTGTAGCCAGGGGCTTTCCCTTTCCGGTCATGCCATCATCTATACCGATTGCTTTAACCCGTAGAGGACATATGCATGAACTGATTTAATTTTAAGAGCACTGTTCACCCAAATTGCATTTATGATTTTCATTTGCTTGGTATTATATATGTAGGATGAGTACTTAGAAAGAAGATACTGGTTCTCTCTCATCTTGGATCCGATCCGTGTGCATTTTATGAACGCCCGGATTATTTATCAAGTTGTTGGTTTTTTTAGGAAATGTTGCCTGCTAATTTGTTTCACTCTTGAAAAAAAATAAATTAGAGTAAAACCCTCAGCCACTAGATAAGAAATTGTAAAGATAACAATGACCATTGGCCACGTAAAAAGAACATTCAAAGGATGTGCCATGAACGTGAACCAAATTTATCTTAAGGGGTGAAAGAACCTCTTACCTCTTCCTCCGTCCCAAAATAAGTGTTCGTTTCACCTTCAAATTTTGTCCTACAAAGAGTGTTCATACAGCTCCTAGCAACACTCTCACCAATAAAAAAAGTGAATTGAGAAGTGCATATGTTGGGGGGAAATATTAACGACCTCCTAATGCCCTTTAAAACAACAATCATGGAGGCCCAGGCCCACCTGCAGTAATGACGGTTGCCGCCGGCCTAGCATGGGCAGGGAACATCCCACTCCATCTCGCCCAACCCAGGGCCCTGGGGTCGGACACTCCCGACCCCTCGATGGCAAAAATCCGCCTCACCCGACCCCGGGCGTAGGGGGTCGGACTCGTCCGGACCCACAAGACAAGGGTCCGCCTCGAGCACAGACCAGCAGACGAGGGCGCGGATCTCATGGACCCCTCACCGATCTTGCCATAAATGCGCCGCGGCTCTGGCGCGCAGAAAGACCCCCGCGCCCCTCGACGTGACCGCCCCAAGTACCCGGACGGAACACTGTAGCCACGACCACACAGGCTACAATGGCCGCGGCTCCCCCTGATTCGTCATAAGGCACTCATGGCGTGCGCCACCCGACACAGGAGGGACTCCGCCCGTTCTCGCACCCCGCGTATCCGGCAACAGGGACGCGACGTCCGTGTCCCACGGGCCATAAGCAGGACAACAGGGATCAACCGTCTCCCCCAACGTGCACAGTTGCCACGACCGAACACCATCATCGTGCTTGGCGGCAGCGGTCGCCAGGAAGATTGTCGACAGGATCCAAAGATAGCCGCCCTCCTCCGGTGGACGCGCTGACAGGAGCCGAAGGCCGGAGCAGGAGGTGGCAACCCGGGGACTTGGTCCTTCTCATTGTACTTTACTTTGCTTAGCTTATCTCTTTTACTTCTCCACAGTCCCGGTTCACCTGTAACCCTGAGCCCTCCTTGCGCTATAAAAGGAGAACCAGGGGCCCCAATACCGGGAGGACTCTCAAGCTAACAGAACACACACACTCACCTTTGGAGCACTAGTGCACACCCAAGAGACTTGGGACCGGTTCCCTCTCTCGCCCGTTTGTACCCCCTACTACAAACCTTGTGTGAGTAACACGAGCAGCTCCTCATACTGGACGTAGGACTTTCCTTGTCCGAACCAGTCTAACCCCGTGTCCTCTCACGCCACCATCCGAAGCCTTACGCGCATAAAAGAAATTTACTAGCCGTAGTCTTGATCCGCTAATCTTGACAACGACAGCATAGAGCTAATGAAATGATCAATTGATATTTTTTTCTCCGGTTCCAATGCACATGCATTTATTGAGGATGCAAAAATTCAAGCAGACTGCACAGCTTTCAACCACAACTAATATGAGTAATTAGGGGCCACATAAATTTTCTAAATGAACACTTATTTTGAGACGGAGGAGTAGTGGTTAGAGCACCTGATAGCATCCAGCAGGTCTGGGTTCAACTTTCTATGAGAGCGAATTAAATAGATCTGAAATAAAAAGTTACATTAAAAAATAGGTTACGGCTTCTTCTACTGACTTCCATAAGATATATTCAAAGCCTACGTGCTGACCTTCCAAGAACATATGCGTATGATGCTACACCCAAATGGACATTTGTCGGTGAAATCCCATTACCTGGCAATGATTCATAGTGATGTCCCTAACTTAAACAAGCGTACGTGAAAATTAAAAGCCCTGTTGAAAATTAAGATCTTTACGTGATACTTGCAAAGAGGAGTAACTCTAATAAAAGATAACTTAGCAAAGCATAATTGGCATGGAAGCAAAGCGTTAGGTTTGTCTCAACCTCGTAGTGTGTTATATGTTTGGGAGTTGCCAATGAGGTATGAAAAAGAACCAAAACCACTAATTCTACTAGGAGTGGCTGCTACTTGCTGGTCGTTATGGCTATGTAGAAATGGTATTATCTTTAGGAATAAACATAACCCTTTTTCTACTGCAGGTTATCTACTTGATTATACACTGACTTCGTACATGGGCTATATTACAGAAGTTAGCCTCGCAGGATTTGGTTGCTACGGTATCGCTATGTTTGGTGCACGTGGTCAAAGAGTTTTTTACCCTAATACATGGATGGTGGTCTAGTCTAGGGATTCCTTGTCATTAAAGTGTTTGGGTTTTCTCTCTTCTTATTAGGCTGTGCATCCCATTACGTAGAAATCGGGAGTATTTCAAGATATTAGATTAACTCGGTGTAAATGCTTTTGAAATTTAATAAAACTTCATTTATGGAAAAAAAACGACGGTGCTAGCTGTAGAGCGCCTCCCGAATTCTTAATTATAGTTAACTGGCCTGTTATAAAACATCAGTGCAAACGACCAAAACTTGTAGCCGTCGTACCCGATCGAGCCGGGCCAATCAGCTTGCAGCACGTGCCGCGGGACCGAGCCGGGCCAATTGGTAGCTCTGCGCCCACGTGACGGGTGGGCACGCACGCATGCAGATAGTGGAAGACGACGGACAGGTGCTCATCGCCTCATCGAGTCATCCTTTGTCCTTGCCAAGAGTGTAGCCACGAAGCCAACGGATCCAAACAACAGTCTCTATCATATGCAGCGGACCGACGTGCTGGAACACAAGGCAGGGCAACGCTCGCTCTCACTCCTGTTTTATTTTTCTTCTTTTATTTAGACCATCACATTTTTGTGGAGGGATGCAGATGCAGAGGTCTAGACCTTAATGTTATCCATCTAGCAAGCTCAAGTAACTACAAACCTGACGTCCCTGCCGCAAGAATGACAGAGAGAAAGGGGTGTCAAACACAACGGAGAATTACGGTGACTGAGAGGAGCCACAAGGGGAATAAAAGTTTCTATTAGTGGGGGGCTAGCTTGTGTGGTCTTTCCTCATATCAAATAACATTGCGTTTGCTTTTACTTGACTTTTAGGTATTTGAAAGAGAGTTTTTTTTTTTGCTTTCAAACTTTCTTCTATATGCTTTGGTGATAGTTAATGCAATTTTCAAACATAAATTTATAGATCAAGTTGAGATGTGTTTTGTTGTACTCCATGCGTGATAAATCATTGACTTATGTGTTGACAGATTCGGAGCCTTTGGTGGTGCATGGCATGTAGCATGTGCGTATGACTATGCTTTGGCTAACAAGAATTCGTGGTGGAGGAGACATGCATGTCTCTTGCTTGTGATGTGTAAATGTTGGATCTGACATGATGATCACCTGTGAAAATGGTGAAGGATAAAAAGGTTCCTGCAATGGACAAGAGTGGTGAAGGTAAAGCTAGGTTGGTACTGATGGTTCAAGGTGTTGGAATATATGGGCTTGGCCATTTATTTAATTCAACTAAAAGAATTAAAAGCCTACTAATAAATGCTACAGAGCTATGTGTTTAGTTCCACATGGGTATTTGAGGAGGATCTCAATCGACTTAAAAGGTGGACTCTTTGTACACCATTTGTGAAATTGATAAAAGAGATTGGCGTGCCCTGCGCGCGCGCTCGCTCACCTCGTCGGGCCAAGCCAGGCCGAGGCCGTGGGCATGCACGAGCCAAGCGATGCGACGTGATGTGTTGCGGTGCGGTGAATCTTTTGCCGTTGAATGCAATCATCAGTCATCAATTGGACGATTTCATTCCAGTAACAGTCGAAGAATAAACTCTGGAATATTCCAACAGTCATTGGACAGATTGATTGCTATTGATGTGCTGTGTTGACTGCTAGGCGTCCAGGTTCATCCCCTGCTCACCTACTCGCCTATATAAGACGCCCCTCCTCCTCCCAGAGACACACCAACACAACAGGTCTCTCTTCTCTCTCTGTTTTCTGCTGCACTTTCTGCATCTCCATCGCTAGCATTGCGCGCACAGTACTGGCGAGAGCAGACCCTCCAGAACCTCACCTGCTATTGGAGATCCTGCTCAGGATAGGCAGGTGATAAGGTTTATAGGGAGCGTGGAACGCAACTGCTCGCTCCCTGTTCGACTACGTCGTCTATGTCCAGGTTGCCGAGTTGTTCGTCTATGTCGTCTACGTCCTGGTGGCAGTGCTGTTAAACTACTTCATCTACTTCCCAAAGGCCGTTCATGGGACTGCACTGCGTCGACTCCTCACGGCATCGAATTTGTACGACTACATTGACTGAGGCCATCTCATGATTAGTATGACTAATCCGGATGGTAACGACGCATCTGGTGCCTTTGACACTAGCCCCGCCCTAGGATACATCCTGAATCTCCTTTGGCTATGTTTGTTCTTGATAATTAGGAGATTAAACTTGAACACTGGCATATATCATGCTGTCACCAAGTCACTCAACATATTCATGATAATCTTTTACGTGTTTAATTTTGGAATTAAAATGTACCAAAATATGCCTATATTTCTAATACAAGGATGGCAAAGAATGACCTAAGATGTCTGCGACAATGGGCCAAGGATAGCGAAGATGGTAAAGGATGACCTAAGAGGTCTGCGACAATGGGCCAAGAATAGCGAAAAGGGCCACCCCAGTTCGTCGGCATTCTCTTAGCGGGTGGAAGTGTTGGCAGAGGCAGACCTAAATCTAAGTTAGGGTAGTCCCATTCCATTTTATCTATGGGCAGTTTCTATAATATCATATCAGTAAAACACCATATAGGGAAACTAGACCCCCTCAGTTTCTTCATGTGCTGTAATTCCATCCGTCCTCTCCTTTCTCTCTCCTTGTGCAACTGGCAACCGTAGAAGGGCAAGACCAAGCAAACAGGCAGGCCGCGGGGCCATACAAAATAGTGCTAAAGTATCAAAGTGATGACGACCAAGTCTTAATCAACTCAAGCAAGTCTATATCAAGTGAGCTCCAATTTCAACATGACCCTACAGGCTTGCTCAAGTTTCAAATCATCAAAGTCTTCATCTTTTATGCTTTGTCAACTACTCAAGTATAATTGAGCAACATCCCAAATCTCGCGAGTGGTGGTGCCCTTGCCACCTCTTGACTTCTACCAGCAACTAAACATGGCTAAGCAATTATATAGAGATTCTACCATTCATACTTTTACTAAGTAAGTTGGGCTAAGACCAAGAGTTGACATGACTTCTACCAACAACTAAGCATGGCTAAGCAATTATATAGAGATTCTACCATTCATACTTTTACTAAGTAAGTTGGGCTAAGACCAAGAGTTGACATGCCTAGTAGGTTCTAATCATTGCACATGTCTAAATAGACCAAAGGTCATGCACAACCATTAATAGATAATAGCAATTCACATTTAAAAAATAGAGTTGAGATACATAGGCGCCTACCTGAGATTTAGTGCTCCAAGAATGCAATACTCTAGAACGTCATCCTCTAAGAAAAAGATGAATGCATGAATTAGAAGTTATGCTATGAATGCACATGCATATGCATATGAGATGCTATGACTCCTGAGAAGTCAAGGTTAACATGACTCAAGGTCATCAAACAAGCAATCGAAGATTAGAATGAGAGCATACAAGCATAACATTGGGTGAAGGTGCCAAAATGTGCACATAGCTTTCCAAGACAAGTTGTAACATAAGGATGTCATCAGAATTAGTTCTCTACTTTTTGTTGTCATATAACTAATATTAACTGACATGCCACAACATACACAAAGCATCAACTATGGGAGTATTTCATGATTGTTATCAACATTGAAATTGAGCAAGATTATACAAGCTAATAGTATAATACAAGTATGACCAACTTTATAAAGTTTAAGAACTAATGGGTAGCTAGGAACATCACTTCTTAATTAAGGGTAATAGAATCATCCTGTAAGTTAGAAGGTAGCTGTTATTGTTGTACTTAATTAAGACAAGTATCATAAGATTCTTGGAGATTTCTAATTACAAGCAACATTGTGCATTTGTTTAACAGGTAATTAAAAAGATAAACACACATCTAATTAAACTAGACAATTTGGTAATTAGTTTATTAGAAAAAAATATTTTTAACAGGTACTAAACATCATGATAAAACCAACAAAATTTGTTTCACGTTAGTTCAATCTATATTCAATTTTATATGAATTATGTAAGATGATACATGTTGATGCACTTGAAACAAAAGGCTGACTGGACAGTATACTGTGCAGTACCTGCAGACAATGCGCCCTTAGGGCTTGGACTCCGCGGGTAAAGCCCCAACATGCTCCAGAAATACACCAGTTTGGTGTAAACTTTAGAACTCAAATGTGGACTGTCCGGTGTCAAATGGCGGATATGTCGTCGTACAAAGACTTTTGGTAAAACGTTGTGAGCAAAAATCAACAATGACAAATATTTTAATACTGAGCAATAAACTTTCATCAAGGACATTTCATATTATCCTTTTCTCTTATCCACTTCAATTTATCTTCTTATTTTCCTTCTTAGAAATGGAGGCAATTAAATGGCGCCATGGAAATAGGGCTGTATAAGAAGGGAGCTTGATATACAGGTGGGCAATTGTAGAGATTCTTTTTTTTTGGACGTGACAATTAAGAGGGGGTGATATGGTTGGTTTATTTGGCTCCAAATTTCCTCCGCCCAGCTCAGCTCCCCTCGATCTGGCGATGGCCCACCCTGTCACTGTTCACGTACTATATCTATGCTTCCCTACTACTATCTCAACTACACATCTCTGGCTAACTTAATCTCTACGAGTAACTTAGCCGGACACTAGTCCTTAGTAGACAAAGGTGCTGAAATTCGATTTGCTAGCTACTCACCAAGCATCAACACAGGTACTAATCCTTGACCATCATTCCCAAACTGGGTTCCATCAGGGTCTCATGGAGGAGGACAAAAAGCGATGGGAATTAGAGAATGGCCTTGGTATTTTATTTAAACAAATGCGTGGTATTCCAAGTTTTTTTTGAAAAAGATGGGCCTATGAAAACTAAAACAGCGTGGTAGTCTAATTTTTTTTTTTGAAAAAGATGGGCCTATGAAAATAAATAACAAAAAATCAATCGACTCCGCTGGGGATCGAACCCAGAATCTCTGGTTCCGTAGACCAGCGCCTTATCCATTGGGCCACGGAGTCAGTTGACAGGAAGAAAATCCGTCAAATATATATCACCGTGTTGATGTGAACTAGCACGGTGAAAACAAACGGCACGGGCTTCGATCGAAAAGGAAATGCCCTCGCGACTAGGCCGACAAGCGCAGCACATGGGCCAGGGACAGGCCGCGTGCCCGATCATGTCTCACTCGGTAATCAAGGTGAGCGAAGTATGCTCCGGGGCACTCAACTCACCGTGTCGCTCGCAAACAGAGGAGTCAATTAAGAATGATGAAACACATGTGGCTGTTTCATCTGTTCATTTGGGCTGGTCCATTTGGTGCATGGTGCATTAATGATGGAACACACGATGGTGCTGCACTATGCGATGATCATGTTGTCATTGGCAATTTAGCAATTCTAGAATCTAAATACACTACTCGCAAAAAAGAAAAACACTGTGCTTGTACATCTTGTTGAAACAATATACGCTTAAACTTCTGTAAAAACTAAATTAAATATACATATGTGTACCTGCAGGGTGTAATGTTTATAAAATAACTCTTTTACCAAACACTTATAAAATGGTTGCCACAGGTTAAGGATGGTAATGAAAAAAGAGACACCATCCAATTTATCTCTGATATCACCCACTGATGCAAATTACACCAAAAGAAAAGAAAACTACAACCCATGCATGCCTGCGGGAACGGCATGTCACCGATAACGTTTCTAATCCAAGCGTGCTTCCTGAAACAGTTTATCTAGTAAGGTTAACTTCCTTCCCCTTCCTCAAATTGAAAGTTTGAACTCATAAAAAACAATTAAGTCGAAATTTTCAACTAAAGATTTTGAAATTTAAAGGACTCCTAACTCGTTGCAGTGAGGCTAAAAGCTAGCTCCATACTAGACTTGAGCATAAAGCGGGCTGGGCAGGTTGAAATTTTATGCCCACCACCATTCCATGTGCGCATTGTCAGACTGGAACAAGGTTTGGGCTTACTGTTCTTTTTTAATTCAAAACTAAATAAAATAAATATGTTGGGCTAGGCTTGGGCCTTCGTGAAATTTTTCAAGCTTGTGTTCTTCTTTCCAAGCCCGGTCTTGCAAGAGCCGTTGGCAGGCCGAAATTGCTCAATTCTACTCCACACTGGACCTCCATATATATGCGTCATACTGGCATGAATGCTTCATTTCTTTTGCTCGTGGTGGAGTTGGATGGGCAGTGTATGATAGAAAGAGAGTGAAAACGAGGAACTTGATTATTTTATTTGTTATCAGATAGTGATGGGGTAGAAGGCTTTGTTCAATATCTTTTTCCTTTTACAATTTGGCACCCCTAAGAAGTGATGAGCTTAGAGGTACTTTAATGTCTAAAAAGGAAACTCATACTTTTGGACTACTCATAAAAAACAAGGGCCCTCAAAGAAAAACTAAGGAATTAATGTCCCTTAAAGAAACTCATAAAAAAAGCAAAACCAAGGGCCCTCAAAGAAAAACTAAGGAATTAATGTCCCTTAAAGAAACTCATAAAAAAAGCAAAACCAAGGGCCCTCAAAGAAAAAGAAATGCAAAACTAAGGAATTAATGTCTAAAGCATCACATACTTTTGGACTACTGTTTTCAAACATGCACATTAGCCATTGCGTGCCAAAATTCTCTAAAGGTGAGTCCCCTTGTTATTCATTACCATATACTTGTAATAGTTCGGAAGCATATGCCATGCCATTCTCATGAAGAACTAACATGAAGTCCATACGTTCTTAGTCTACACTCTACTACAATCTAAGCTCTTGAAGTACTGTTGCCCCCTAGAAAAACAACCATCACCTCCCATATGCATAAGGGGGATGTTGAAAAAGGGGCAGCACATATAGCAAACACAACATACTCCTTATGAACGCGGGACGGAGTTGACGATCGATAAACTAGACGGCAAACCATCGTAGCCTAGTATGGTTAGCCCTCCTTCTAACAGCTCATGGAACTAGGGGGGCTTCTGGTAGCGTCGAGCTGGGTCAAAGCAACTTCAATCATCTCCTTCATCCGGACCTGATCAATCTGATCTACCTGAATGCACAAGAAAAAAAAAAGAAAAGAAAAAGAAAAGTTAGGTTCAATCAACACAACCAAATTGTCATGACCATCCCCCAAGCAATGCAACTTTCCACTATTAATTTTAAAATTTGACTGAATTTTGAAAAAAAAACACAATTGGTGGAAAATTCGCTACTGATCATGATGCATCACTATAGCCGTTCTAAAAAAAGACGCATCACTAAAGCTAAGGGTGCTCCCAGAAATTTCCAACTAAACCACACGCTAACCATAGCAATTGTCATGTAGTAACAAAAAAAAAACAGAGAGAGGACAATGACTGTAGTTGCAAATGATACGCACAAGCCAAGAACTGGCCTATCTCAAGCACGTGCAGCTCGTGCTCAACGTGGAACGAAAATAAACGCAATCGCGACTTGAATTGGGAAAGAATTTCTCGCGTTAGTACGTCATCGAGGACGAAAAGCATCGGGCAGCCAGAGCAAATTCTCTGGTGCGCCGAGACTCCGAGAGCACGTGCAAGTCGTTTTCATCCAGGCGTGTGGGTAGGCGGGTGGGGAGCAACCCCGGGCCCCTCCCTCCCCCTCCACTCGATCAAATTCTGCAGCTAAAACACGTGCTGTTGGCGGAGCCATGTGATCGTGATGTGCCCAGGGATTCCAGCTGATTCTCATGTGATCCTTCCTCTCGCCGGCAACCAATCGAAATTAGCACGCCAAAAAGATGACGCCGATCAAGAAGAGCACCAAGTCACCTGCCGGATGCTTTTGCATCTGCAATCCGGTGACGTGGCGTAGTCAGTACGGAACAGTATCCTTTTTGACTCCCAAACTTTCTACCAGAAAGCGAAAAATGGAGGTCAGGGTAAAATGGAGGTCAACCCGTAAAAGCGGAGTAGTACGCCCCATGACGTCAGCACGCCCAGGTCATGTGGATCGTCGTCCGGAGGAAGAAATAAGACAGACAGAGCAATTTCGATCGATTGAATTGAAAATCAGGATGCGTTGCCCGCCGGCGACGGTGGCGATCCGCGCGTACGTACCTCGACGAAGACGGTGTGCATGAGGCACCCGGCGACGGCGGTGATGCTGGCGGTGATGACGCGGAGCCGGAGCTCCTCGATGGCGCGGCACACCTGCGCCATGGCGTCGCGGCGCTTGGCGCACGTCACGCTCACCACCAGCAAGCGCTCGCCCACCTCCGACACGCGCAGCTCCTGGACCTCCACGGGCGGGGGCGGGGGCGGCGCGGCGGCGACGATGGACGGCACCGACCGCGCCCGCTTCATCTTCTTCGTCCGCTCGGCCTGCAGGAGGAGGAGGCCCTCGTCGTGCTCGAAGCCTTCCTCCGGCGGCGGCGCGCCACCGCCGGCGGACTCGAACGCGCGCACCTCCTGCAGGACCTGCCGCTCCTCCGCCTGCAGCTGCTGGATGTACTCGATCGCGTCCTTGATGATGGATGCCTTGTCCATCTGCAAAATAAATTGAAGAAGAACGTCTTCGATCTTCAGAACATTTGGTCCTTGGCAATGCCGACAACGGCCATCCGTAACAGTGACTAAGTAGTCAGTACCTTTGTGATGTTTGGCACGACGCTGCGCAGCGCGTAGAGCTTCTCGTTGAGCTTGCGGCGACGGTCGCGCTCCACGATGATGCTCTTGTTTCCCCCCGCCGCGGCGCGGCCGCCGCCGGACGCGCCCTTGTCACCCGCCGGAGCCGACGACGAGTGGGAATTATTGGACCCGTCCGGCGAGCTGGAGTCGTAGCAGGACATGGCGTCCTCCTGCGCCTCCAGGTAGATGCTGCAGCAACGGTATGGACCCCAGTCGGTCAGCTATCACCCATGGTCATCGGTCAGCGGCAGCGCATTCTGTTGCCGGCGGCGCAGCCGCAGCGATCGTATGGGTCGTACCTGAGCTCCTCGTACTCGAGGTAGCGCTGCGTCTCCTCCCAGTAGCTGTCGCCCATCTCGGCGTCCATGGCGTCGCCGGCCTCTGGTTTTCTCTTGCTGGAGGCGGGACTGAGCTGCTCCCTGGTCGCTCTCCAGCTGCTTTATAGGCTCCGGCGCGTGGCGCTGCCAGGTGGGGCCGTGTCAACTCCATCAACGCGGACGCGCTCCGCTCTCGACTCTCCTGGTCTCCCCATCCGCGTAACGACCGAGAGTGGGGAAGAATAGAAAACGTGCCGGAAGGGCCTGCGGTGGGCCCGGAATGTCAGCCACACGCCGAGAAAGTCCACTCCACTCCCACTCCCCCGTCGCGAGGGCAACGTGCGCGATTAATTAATTTGGAGCGCTAATCTTTTCTTAATCCTTTTCAGACATGTGAGCTTATCTGCTGATTCCATAGCTTCATCTAATCGATAGAGTGGACGATTAATCACGTGATGTTGGGATGTCCTTTTCCTCGATCTGTACATTTGCCAATCAAACAAAACCCGATAGATCTTGAGTAGGGGCCAACCTTAAGAGCAACTAAGTTTACAAAAATTAAATATGGTCAAATTTTGCTAACTCCCTGAACACCATTTTTTTTTGCTAATTCCTTGAGTGAGAACCAGTGCCCTCGCTCAGCTCTCTGTAGGCCCACCCTTTGGGTAAGGCGTGTATTCTTGAAAGTAAGTATACTTGCAATTTTGTATATATGTGAGTGTGTGTTTATTATACAATGTTTCATAAAATTAAATATGTATCGGTAAAAGAACATTATGAAGTTTTCACCTTGTGATGCTTTTTGTAAAAGTAATTTTGCAAACATGTTAAAAAAAGACTCGGCTTACATTTTTTTTTAGAAAAGACTCCACGCGACTGCGAGTAGTAGCTCACGGGCTCTTTGTGAGTTCCACACGGGCTCTTTGTGAGTCCCACATGGAACGATCGAGGGCAATTGAAATCTTATGCAACGAGTCAACGACAAAACGAGCGCACACGCTTGTATAAAGCAATTTTCAAGTTTGAACTTTTGTGCCCTTGGGCTTGGAGTTGGGGGAAGATAAATCCATGATCAAAGGATCAAATGGAGAGCTGTGTCGGAAGGATTTGTACGTGCCCGATATAAATAAACACATATAAAACGGAAAACATTAATTTCATTCTGAAATATATTTTCGTTCATTCCTTTGCCTAGGGAAAAAAAACATGCACATGAAGTCTGTTGACCTTATGTGTTGTGAGATACATCGACGTGCTTCCAGTGCAAAATACTGTAGGAACAAAAGAAAGGAAGCGAGCACCTGGAACAAAAGTTGTTTCGCCGTGCACGACGTGCCGTTGGACTGAGCGGCAACTAGACCGCGAGGCATCAACAAAAGCGACGCTGCGACGGCACTCTGTTTTTTCCGCACGCCCGGCCCACACCATGTTGGTGGTGTAGATGCATGTCCGCGTGCGATCCTGACCTGACCAAAAGACCTCGACAGCGAGAGTCTCGAGTCCGAGAGGATGCAAGGTTCGAGAGACTTGTTTTATTTTTATCTTTTCCTGGTCGTTTTGAGAGACCGGTATGAATGAAGGCTAGCTAAACTCTCTGTTTTTTTTGACCGAAAAGGCTAGCTAAACTTTGGTAACGGATCTCGTCCTAGATCTTTTCTTTTATGCGTCGTTGAAGCGGTGTTTTCGCTGGTTTTCCTTAAGAGGACATATTTTATGGATTTTTTGTTCTTTTGTTCAATCCATTCTTTTAAGGCTTCTCTGTTTCGGATGCCACTTACGGAGGAGTGTGTTCATTTTACCTTGTTAGGAGGGGTCAATAGTATTAGAATTTAAAACTTTTAGTGCAAATTTGCATTGCATTTTTTAAGAACAGATAGGTTTGAATCTTCTCAAAAGCGCACAGCGTAGTCAGTGTAGGGCATAGTTCTACTAAACTAAATGGTCCAAGGAAATCTAGCATGAGAATATTTCTCTAAATACCGTATTTAGGTATTTAGATTCAAAATACCAAAGGAGCCTATTAAGAACTTTCAAAAATTTAAAATAAATATTAGGGATTGGTTTGGGTTGCGCTATATCTATTAAAGAGTATACAATAATGTAACCACTTGTGATTTGGAAAGACTCCTAATTCGCTACATCTCATATAGCCCTTGACAACCTGGTAGCACAACCATCAGCTCCTATGTACACAAGGGGCATTGAGGGAAAAAAAAAGCAGCATGGAAAGCCCACTCTTTGGAAGCATCGGTTGACTTGGTGAATTACATGTCCTCAAACAACCATAAGAGCTTCTTCGTGTCAATTCAAGACTTGGACTATTCTCCTCCTAATAGCTCATCACACTTGGTGGGCTCCCGGTGGTGGTGTCGAGCTGCGTGAGAGCGGCCTCGATCGTGTGCTTCATCTCGATACGGTCCCCTTGATCCACCTGAAAAAAAAATTGATCAATTTTAAGTCAAGCTGTCCAAATCATTGCATATTTTCACTGAATTCAATCGGCATCATAAGACCCCTCGAAATTTTGAATCAATCACGTGCTAATAATAATAATAATAATAATAATAATAATAATAATAATAATAATAATAATAATGTCAATTAGGGCGCATGATTTCTCAACGAACCACTCGCTAATCAGTATCAGGATTCGAGCACGTGCAGTTCGCGCTTGACATTGTACTGGAGAATCAAACATGTGGAGAGGAATTTGTTGCGGGGCACTTGATATCTCTGCTTCACATGAGTGGGGGAGATTCGATGCGGAGGCGTGGCGTCCTGTCTCCTCTGCTCCGTTCTCCTCCTCCCACGCCGGCCCACCGGATCTCGCATCTGAAGCACGTGGAGTTGCTGTCATTGGTAGCATCAGCACGTGATTTCGAGTGACGTGGCGTTCGTTTACTTTAGAACAGCCGCAAATGGAACAGTCCGAGCCTCCGAGGATCCTTTTCACACTCCACGTCTCCCCCTTTCTACTGTTGCTAGTCCACAGTACGCGGTGGGATGGTAAGAGTCAAATCGCAGGGTCAAACCTACGAAAGCTACGGCCCGTGACGTCATCGCGCCCATGTCACTCATCCCCAACCGTCCGACAGCTCCCAGGCGGAACGAAACAGGGTGTTAATGTGTTATGTAGAACGGATGGAAGAAATGAGCTTTACCTCGACGAAGATTGTGTGCATGAGGCACCCCGCGACGGAGGTGATGCTGGCGGTGATGACGCGGAGCCGGAGCTCCTCGACGGCGCGGCACACGCGGGCCATGGCGTCGCGCCCCTTGCCGCACGTCACGCTCACCACCAGCACGCGCTCGCCCACCTCCGACACGCGCAGCTCCAGGACCTCCACGGGCGCCGGGGGCGGCGGCGCGGCGCCGTCGGCGGCGATGGACGGGACCGACCGCGCCCGCCTCATCTTCTTCGTCCGCTCCGCCTGCAGGAGGAGGCCTTCGTCGTACTCGTAGCGCTCCTCGTCGCTGCCGCCGGCGGGCTCCAGCGCGCGCACCTCCTGCAGCATCCGCCGCTCCTCCGCCTGCAGCTGCTCGATGTACTCGATCGCGTCCTTGATGATCGACGCCTTGTCCATCTGGATGCCGGTCACAGCATTGTAATGTCGTCAGAACATTGGACCAAATCATTAACTCATTCCCGGCAATGCCGCCGGCGATCATCAGCCACTGACCTTTGTGATGTTGGGCACGACGCTGCGCAGCGCGTAGAGCTTCTCGTTGAGCTTCCGGCGGCGGTCGCGCTCCATGATGATGTTCTTGTTGGCGCCCGCCGCGCCGGCACCACCCGCCGCCTTGTCGTCGTCCGCCGCGGTCACCGTCACCGCCGGCGCCCAGGACGAGTTGGACATGGAGCCGTCCGGCGAGCTGGAGTCGTAGCAGGACAGTGCGTCGTCCTGCGCGCCCAGGTACATGCTGCTGCAATGCAACGGCATTCAAATCAGTCCCCCCCTCCTTTCAACTCAAATCCCACAGCAATGGCGGCGTCGCGCGCCGATGGATTGATGGCGGACGAGGCGGCGAGGGTGTACCTGAGCTCCTCGGATTCTATCAAACGCTGCATCTCCCAGTAGTACTCGAAGCTGTCTCCCATCTCCATGGCTGCCTCACTACTCTGCTCTGCTCTGTATTTGGAATGAATTCTTGGTCGCTGCGGGAGTGATGAGCTCACAGGTCGCCCTCCAGCTATCTTATAGGCTCCGGCATGTGAGGCTTGCAGGTGGGGCCCACCGCAACCGCACAGGACGCGGACGCGTCCCTGGTCCCGGGTCTCCTCCGCGTAACGACCAGGAGGGAAACGTGCGGGAATCCTGGAGCGCCCCGTGGGCCCGCCCTGGCAGCCTGACGCGCTGAGGTCCTTGGCAGCGAGTTCAACGTGCGCAATTTGTGTGTCCATTATTTTGACATTCTCGCTGTCCGTATTGATTGCCTAAACACAACTTATCTGTTAGATCATACCTGCGCAACTTGCTTCTCATTAGAAGGATGATTATGCGATTGTTAAGTGATTACGAAGAACTAATTGTGATCACGTGAGTTGTTATCCTGTGTGCTGTTGATCTCACCTGCTCGATTATTGTATTATCACGAAGTGGTCCATTTGGTCCCAAGAGTGTATGGGCGTGGAGAAGGGAGGGAAACACGACACTGTGAATTTTCTCACGCTTAGGACCACATTTAAACACATAAAACATCTGCATCGGGTCACGTACGGATAGAAAGAGTGAAAGATTATACCCAGACGTGATACGGTAATACGGTGAATATATATAAATTATATATTTAAAGAATTGTATTAGCATGCCTTCGGAATTAAGAATTGAGGATCTAAAGGATTGGAGCGTAGAAGCGGCTGGCCGTCAATTCGGCCACGCAGCAGCTCATCGGTTCGGCCTCTCCCTCGGTTGATTCGGCCTCGCAGACCGTCAATTCGGCCGTGCTTCTCGTCGATTTCGCCGCGTAGCTTGTCAATTCTCGGCCGCGCACCTGGTCGATTGGCCTCACGGATGGTGTCGATTCAGCCGCGCACGGCCGGACTTTGCTGCTGGGCTGACTAGAGCCACTTCCGTAAGAAACCTGGCTGGACCATGGGAATTTTATTGGGCTACAAGAGGCTTTTTGGGCCACGGCCCTAGTGGCCCTAGGCCCATATCCGCCCCTGTGGATATGGGTGCATGTGTTTCTGTGGTCATGGCAGGCTGAGGCAAGCTGTTGAGATGGAGACCTCTTCTTGCCAGGGTTTCGATGTTGGCAATGAGAGGGATGGACACAAACCTCACACCTGGAAATTAAGTCATGTTGATGAGGCAAAATGCATGCGTCATCCTCGATTTCGTCACGGGTCGCGGTCGCCATCGAAGTGCTTTGTTTTTTTTTGTCCATTGGCTTTATTTCCCGATGGTTGTGTTGCATCCAACATTTGGTGGCACAACGTGCGTTCGCTATCTTGGAAGTTGACATTGGATCGATCCTGCTAGGGTTGTCATTACCGAGTTGTTTGCTGGTGACGAAGCAAGTGCTGTGCAAGAGGAGGAATTAACCAAAGGAATAGAGTAACAGGACGGTGTTCCGAATTACTTTGGCTCATTTTTTCCATAGCGGCAAGAGCAAAGTGATTTTAATTTCTTTCACACTTTTGCAGTTTTCTAATTTTGATATTTCTCTAGTGTGTGACCATTTCCTTTCTCCATGCTTGTTTGAGCTCGGAGTCTCATTTGGTGAAGCTTTGGAATCTTTCTCGTGGGCTTGAGCTGCGCTTTGTGGCAAGCCTAGAAAAGCGTGGAAAATATATGGTGAAAAGTATGGGAACCACTACATAAACACAAGTTTTATTTAAAAAACTCCGAAATTACTAAGATGAAACAATATTATCCAACTATTAAACTTTGAACATCAAAAGCAACTTCACCGTTTAACCTCTGCTCTATCCATTCATTTGATTTCCCTCGTACTCATTATCATCCAGCCAATTACTGCCTCTTTGTCCATCAACGCCACCCGCATCTTGCCCCATCCTCGCCGTCGCCCAGGCGCTACGCATCTTGTCGTCCTCGCCGTCGCCCAGGCAAGCGCTCGTCCTCCCCGTGCCTAGCCTCATACCCGCTTCGAGCGCTAGGCCACAACGCCTCTGGCCGCCATGAGCAGGAGTGTGTTCTCCTCTTCTTCTCATTTTCATCCACCTCCCTTCTATAATCCACTCCAAATTGTTCCAATTAAGTGCAAAATTGAGCTCCAAATTGCTAGATGTGGAGGTCTTAGTTCCGGACCTGAAGGGAATGGACGTCATTAAGAGGGGGTGTGTGAGAGCGGTAGTAGTGCGTGGTGAGCGCGGGGAGGGTTGGCCACGCGGGCGACGGAGCGGTGGCGTGCGTCCGCGCCGCTGCCGGCAAGCGCGCTGTGTGGGCGGGAAGAAAAAAGAGCAAAGCCTGGATCTCGGATCAATTGCAGTAAAGTTTGAAAACTTTTTGCAAAATTATCAAGACATATTCTAAGAACTGCAGGTTGATTATGAAAAGTTGAGAATTTTTTTTTGCAAAACAACTGCTAGACCATTTGAAACAGAAGTTCCATGGCGGGCTGCCACCTGACTTTATTCTGCCTCGACACGTCACTACTCTACCACATGGAACAAAAAGAAAACGACGAGAAAAGAAGCGGCACGTGAAGCAGAAGTGTTTTGCCGCGTGAGCTGCAGCTGTGGGCCTGTCGCATGCACGACCCGACTCGCTACTGGGCGAGGCATTTTCTTTTGTCACCATGTCCAACTGTCTCGATCGCCAAGCATGTTCTAGAATCACTTTGTTTTTTCCTAAATTGCACACTGCAGCTCCGATTTTCGGCATGTGACTGCGCGTGTGATTGTGGGAAGCTGACTTCTGGATCTTCGCAGGTGAGTAGTCTGCTCCAAGTTTCCGACGACGTGGGTCCTGGATTTAGTTTGTTTATTCATTCATAGTAAATAATTTTTCCCTTCTAATCTAAGCTAGCACCGTCTGAATTCAAGCAACGTGAGGTCCATTACGTACTGATTGTTCTAAGTTACTATGTTACTGTACACCGTACAATAGTATTTCATCACTATTATAATCTTGAAGAAAAATCCTTTCTGCCACCGTCATGGTCATTCCGATACTATGGCTATATAACTTTGTACAAAACGGAAGGTATCCAAGTCTCCATGGTGTAGCTAAATTATAGTGCCACGACTCAAGAACCATTTTGTAAAAATAAAGAAAAAAGTTCAAATTACTTCTTTGAAGTATGGACATTTCCATTCTATAGTAAAAGAAAGCTTAATTTGTTATCATATTAAAGATGCTTGATATTTTAATTGCATAAGAAAATATTAAAATTATTTAATTGCATAAGTAAATATATTTTTTTGAAATGAAATGTGCAGAATAAGCAAATATTAAAGTTTCAAAAGGGAGGTAAAGGACAAACTTTACTGGGTGTCTAACTAATATTTAGTTCAAAATGCTTGTATCATATGCAGCCATTAGGGCCTATGAAATGGAGCTTGCCCCAAACCATCCTAGGACCGCCGCAGTGTTCATGCGTGGTTACTGTTCACACGAACAGTAACCGCATTGTGTTGTTCACGGCAGCCCTAGGTGATGAGGACATCACCATGGTGGATGCACATGAGCTTTAACCTTCTCCAAGTTACAGGTCGTCACCAACATGGTTTTCGCGTTCGATTTGGATTCATCAGACCATCCTGGATGGAAACGACGATATCTCCTGCATACGACATCGAAACGAAGCGTTCTTTGATGCGTTGGAAAGAAGACGACGAAGGCTTTCATTTGGTTCTGGTCCTAGATCTAGAAACACCATGGATCATTCTGTGTGACCACAACAAGGTGCTGCAGCACCAGTTTTGGACCACGTTGGCCTTGTATCGTGTCGGGCCTTGTGCCCATATTGTGGGCGCCCCCTGGTCACCCCCAATCCTAGCTCGCCCCTTTGATATAAACTCAGTAGCCACCACATTAGAAAGTTGGGTTTTGTTTAGGTCTAGTTTTCCATCAAGAAACTGAGATTGATTATTGTAACTGTGGCGACAAGTCCTTTTACTATAATCTAGGGCCATGTTCTTGTTCTCCTCAACTGTGTCGATTAGTCCTTTCGAATTGAGAGCTTGAACCTCTTACTCAGATCTATTTCATATACATATGCAATTTCAGATTGCGTGTTTATACTTTCTTGCTTGTGTTCTTCGATTCGTTTGCAGGGAAAAGCCTTCTTGGCGAGGTCAATCAAGTTGTGCTTGGTTGATAACCAATGAAGCTGCGGTGTAGTGGTTGCAGGGGTTCAAATCATGTCTGATTAAAAGCCTATATCATTAATGTCGAGTTCTCCACCAATCGAATTACCCATACCTATCGGAAGATCGGGCTGGTGCTACATCACTAGGATTAGATTTATTATCTAGAGATAAGATTATATTGAGTTAGTTAATTAATTGTAGAGTATAGTTTTTTAAGAAGTCAAGTCACCTCGTCTATACAAGGATGGGACTGAGAGTGCCTACCTCTCCTCTCCTTGCCCTTGTGGTGCAGTCGCCAAGCATCGGTGTGGTCACGTCACTTGGGTTTAGGGCCATCTAAAGTATAACCATGACACTTCACACTTGGTATCAGGAAAAGCCGATCCTACCCATGTAGCTACACTCTTATCATCATCATTAGCGTCGCAGTTGGTTTCACCATCGCCTTCACAATGGGCATCCCTACTGGAGCCGACAATGGTGCTTCCTACCAAAACATCGACCTCGACCGCGCCTTTGCTGATCTCACCGTTTATATCCCATAGGGCAGTGTCCCATTGCGTGGGGGTGGTGAGATCAACTTGGTGTGACTACATACCCTATCATCTGGTGTCACTCGTTCTCAACATTGGTGCCATTGATGGTTTCGCCGTTACTAACCGCATGGGCGACACCACTAGGGCCATCCTTGGCGCAACTGCGCCCTCGTTCATCCCGTTGCTAGCGGCAAGTGTCTTTGCTGATGCTATCCCCACATGCAACACTATCGGGGCCAAATGTAGCATTGTAGCAATATGCTATAGTAGATAGATCGATGACCACTAGTAGCAACGCGGGCAAGATATTCTAGACAACCTGGTGCTCTCAAGTGAAAAGACACCGACACTTCAGCATGTCATCAACGTGGGGATTTCTGGGCTGCAGCCATGGCCACCGCCCTCAAGCTGGGATTTCTGGGCTGCAGCCATGGCCACCACCCTGCAGCTTGAGGACGAGCTACTCAAAAAGTAGGGGGTGGAATGTCATAGGCAGCCCATTAGGGCCCATGAGATGGAGCTACCCCAAACAATTCTAGGGCCACTTCACTGTTCATGCACGGTTACTGTCCACACGAACAGTAACAACATGGTGCTATTCACGGGCAGCGCTGATTTGTTATTTATAGATTAAGATTATATTGGGCTGGTTCCTTAATTCTAGAGATTGTTTTCTTTGAAGTCAAGTCACCACATCTATATAAGGATGGGATTGTATCTCTTTTAATTAAGCAAGAAATGGATCAGTACTTCCTATCTCTCCTCTCCCGGCCCTTGTGGTGCAGCATTGTTTGCGCCACTTGGGTTCAGGGCCATCTATAGTATGACCATGACAGTTTGATATTATAATTGCAAGATCAAAACACAACCTTTACAAGATCAGCGCACGGCCTTTCAAACGAAAAACAAATAACAGGTTGCACAAAGCGAGTTGAAGGACAAACTACATAAACCAATCAAAAATAAAGAATCTACTCCATTAAATCACTTTTTTCATGTGTGAATGATTTTCACTACTACAAAATAATATTTAGTTGCTTATTCACGTGAACCTAGGGAGGGAACGTCTATCTATCTTTATTTGCTATCTTATATCAACCTTTGCTACTTAGTTTAGTTTAGTTTAGTTTGTCTCTCTACACAACTCATATTTGTTTAGTTTTCTTAGTAAGATTAGTATAAAGTGAGCTAGTACAACATTCCACTTGTTTCATGGATTGATAAACCTTGGAGGATTAGTCTGGGAAAAGCTACAACTGATCCGTGCACTTGTGGTTTACAAACTAGCGTGCTAACTGCCACCAACAATTATTTAGCTGAAAAATGCATTTGGAGTTTTCTATATAATTTTTGCTTTATCAATGTATTATATAATGTTAGAAACTATGATTTTTTCATGTGATAAATGAAGTGTTGACGAAATAGTAGAATACCTATATTAAGAAGAATAGATACCCAAAGTGCATGTGTTCCGGAGGAATTTGTGCCAAAAAATGGGATCGAAAGGGTAGGGAGCTTCAAGTCAGGCTTGACCTAGAAGCAACCCAATCAGATGCATCACCTGCCCAAAGCAGGCTATGGGAACAAAGTGCTCAGGATCATTCAGTGTAAGGGAGTTCAACAGCCCGTTTGGTAGGCTGCGGCTTCTCTTTTCCGGCTGGGCTTTTCAGCGGAAGCCGTTCGGATGGCTTCGGCTGCTAGTCACGAGCGGAAGCCGTTGGTGTGACGATAACGCCGCACCGACGCGCCAGTGCCTCCCTCTCGCCCCCTCCGTCGCTTGCTCCCCTCCGTCCCTTGCTCGGATCCGCCGCCGCGGCTCCCTCCGCTCCCCGCTCCGTCCCTTCCGCCTGGTCTGCGCCGCCGGCGGGCCCTCGGCGCGCCCGCTCCGTCGCGCTCGCCCGCCGCTCCCTCGCTGCCGCGCGCTCCCTCGCTGCCGCGTGCTCGCTCCGCCGCTCCCTCACTGCCGCGCGCTCCCCGCCGCCGGTGAGGCGTGGAGTGGCCCTCTCCCTCCCTCCAATCCGGCCGGGCGACATTGCCGTTCCTCCCGCTGGCCGCCCCCTCCGTCCCTCGGTCCGGATCCGCCGCCGCCCGTCCCTCCGGATCCGCCGCCGCAGCTCCGAGCCGGCGCACGCGCTGCCGCTGCCGGTGGGCCGTCGGGTGGAAGGACCGTCTGCCGCGCCGTCGCCCCCTGCATCCCCTTCGCTCACAGGTATCGATGCTACCCCATCCGTATGCCGCTAGTGAATGAATGAAACCTGTTAGACATTTCACTAGATATAAGATCTGGTCAAGTACATACCTTAATGCTTATTGTTGCCCATTGTGATAAAAGGAAGGCCTCAAACTAGGATTGAGGTTATTTCATAGGTTATTCCTTACAGCAAGCGTATCTGAAAGTGAAACATCAGGTTATAGCTTGATTGGTTGATTTAATTTCTCCCCTGGTTTTGGAGGCATACTTTCTTCTCCCTGTTTCCCTGTTACATACTAGACTACTTCATAGTTAGCTAACATAAGTAGCAATGGAAAGTTTAAGCGAACGTGGGTGGAATTATGCGTTTTCTCATGATATTTGGACCTTTATTTCCTTTTCAAGTATGCAAGTATTGTTTTAGATATACTGTGAGAAGTTTGCTGAAATTGTACAAAATATAAGTATAAATGCAGTATGAATTGACAATGTCTTAGAGACTTAGTTGGAGTAGACAGTAGCCCTTTGACTGCACCAGGATTGTCAGCTAAACTAAAAAGGTCCTGATAACATGCACTTCCTGATTTTTACTTGGATCTTAGAGCCAAGTCTCGTGAATGTTTGTAAGCTGACTATCATTCTATCATCTGAAGACTGCATATTTCCTGATCTGTAGATTAATCAAGAATATAGAATGTCAAGTGCAATTGTGAGATCTTGCATTTTTTTTCTGAAGACGCAGGAGCAAGAGACCTTCCATTTGGAGGTTTCAGTTCTAAAGCTGCACCAGTGCTTATCTTTTTAAGATGCATCTTCATGGAAGAGCTAGTGAATTTAGGTTCCATCAATGTTTGGCTCCACATATTGAAGTTGTGTATTAGTTTATTTTTTGTGCCTTCAAAGGTTAAAACTTTCAGCGCCATTTATTCAATGTAGATGAAAGATAACAACTGTCAGGGGCAAGTCAGATGGATTCTTTAGAATTAACACCTTAGCAGAAACTTGGTATTCCATATTCGAATCCAGTTCCCATGTTGGTCGAGGTTTCTTTATCTTGTGGATTCTTTTCACCTCAGATATGTGTAATCTGACCTTGTGATTTCTTTTTGTCACCTTTCAGGCTTCAGGAGGAAGGGTGCAAGGAACACAACACTGAGGCAGATTCAAGGGTGCCCACATTGGCATCGTCATCGACTGGTTCCTGCTCTCCCCCCCCCCCCCCGTGTGCCCGTACAATTTCCGCCACAAACGCCACAAAGCACCTGCTAAGGCAAGTAACAATTTCTTTATTTTACATTGCTTAGTTCTGTACGTAGGTCGTAGTTGTCCATAGATCGGTGCCATATAATTGCAGCTCCTGTGTGCTCAGATGAATAACCGTGCCAGCTGGGATGAGCCCACGACAAAAATTTTGCTGGACTTGTGCATTGAACAAAAGAACCAGCTCAACTGGAGCGATAGATGCCTCACTAAGTTGGGATGGAGGAATGTGCACTCCAGGTTCAGGGCAGAAACTGGATTGCAATTGGGAACGAAGCAGCTGCAGAACAAGCTCAGCAACTTGAGGAGGCAATTCTTCGCCTGGCGGGCATTGGAAACCTCATCTGGTTTAGGGCGCGACACACAAACTGGTGGTGTGTCTGCTGATGCCACGTATTGGGAGCAGGACCAACAGGTACGGACTTTGCGACGGCCCTAAGTTACTGATCGTCTTACTTGTACTGTTTTGTTTGCGATGCTGATATTTTACTTTGATGGGTCATTGCAGGACACCCAGGCGAGGTCACAGTCGAGTTCTGTGAAGCCTCCACCTTTCCTCAACGAGTTGTTTGAGTTGTATGGCCACGAACCCCAAGACAGGGGCACCTTGCTGACGGCCGGAGGTATTCGTGAGGACACACCTAGCATGGGACTGAGGGCAATTTCGTGGACTTGGAGCAGGACCCCGCCCCTGCTAGTAGTGCTCGTGTCAGTGCTCGTTCCATGTCAAAAAGGCCGGTCCGAGAGTTCTCTGTGGACAGTCCTACCAAAAAAAGAAGTGACAACTTGGAGCAGTACATTAGGGAACTATCTGAGAGTGTGGCCAAGCGGAGCCTGCTACGTGCGCCGAGTATCCATGACCAAATCTCGCGTTGTATTGAGATTCTAAAAGAAGATGGTATAGAGCAGGGGTCGGATCTTCACAACCAGGCTATGTTTTCATTTGGGCAGAGCGCGGAGTGTCGGTCCACGTTCATGGGGTTAGACACAAAAGATGCCCGATTGAGTTGGATCAATTTCTACTGGAACATGATGCACAAGAAGTGATGGTGGCCTGCTTATTTGTTAGCTTAGTTGCACTTGTGTTGTGTTGAACATTATTGTTAGCTTCTGTAACTAGTAGTGATCGTTGAACCTTTCTATGTGCTCCGAGTTGAACATTTTTAAGTTAATGATCGTTGAACCTTTCTCTGGTATGTTAGTGGTTGTTTCTGTTCAGGTGTATCTGACTGTTGACCATTTATATTAGTTAGTTGTATCTGTTCATGTGTACGTATAAGTTTTGTTGCTAAGTTACTTTGAAATTAAATTACGTTCAATTTTTTTGCAAACTAGTTGTACCTCCTCTTAGTATACAGAACGTTGTTCACCTTGTCTTATAAGCTGTGTTTTCATTTTCGACAGGTACTTGAAGTATGAGTGGTGCAGAGGAACACAACAGTGACACCGGCAGCGACAACAGCTCTGTGTTCGATATGAAATGTTTAGGAGGAGCTGCAGCCGCATATGCGGAGCTTCGCAGCATTCAACGAGCTAGACGGAACCCGCCAGTTGAGCTGCCACGCCTGACGGGTCGGCAATGGGTGGAGCTGAACCTCCGGGACAGGAGGCGGTGCTTCGATAATTTTCGTATGTATCCCAACACGTTCCTTCAGTTGCATGACATGTTGGTTAGCAATCATGGGTTGAAAACGTCGCAAGGGGTAGAATCTGTTGAGGCGTTAGCTATGTTTGTGTGGGCATGTGCGACACAGCAGGCTTGCCGTCAGATTAGAGAAAGGTTTGACCGGAGTTTGGACACAGTTAGTAGGAAGATGGCGCATGTGGCGAATGTAATGTATTCGTTTGCCCAGCAAGTCATCGCTCCAAAGGATAAAGCGTACTCTACGGTCAATCACAAACTGACCCAATATGCACCATTCTTTGATGGATGCATAGGTGCTCTAGACGGTACGCACATTCCAGTAATTGTTGGGCGTGAGTCCCATGTGGATTTCCTAAACAGAAAAGGATGGACGAGCTTCAACGTGTTAGCCATATGCGATATGGACATGCGATTCACGTACGTAGGAGCTGGGATGGCAGGCTCGTGTCACGACATGGCGGTTTTGCGTGACTGTATGTCGGCAACGACGTACCCACATCCACCTGCAGGTATGTGACTTCTAAGAATGGCACATGTAGCTGGACTTGGAAAATGTGGTGCACTAATGTTGATTATTTGTGATTACCTGCAGGCCGCTATTATTTGGTCGACTCGGGCTACGCCGTTCGCGAAGGGTATCTGGGCCCGTATAAAAATACGAGGTATCACCTGGAGGAGTTTACTAGAAGGGCAGCGGACACATTGGAAGAGAAATTCAATTTTCACCATTCCAGTCTTCGCAATGTGGTGGAACGCGCATTTGGTGTCCTGAAATCAAGGTGGCACATTCTGCGGGAAGTTCCACTATATTCAAGGGAACGGCAAACCAAGATTGTTATTGCTTGTTTCGCATTGCATAATTATTTGCTGGACCTTGCCAATGACAGTTCTGCAGGATCGTCCAGGGCGCGAGAACCGGACTATGCGGTGTCCGAATGGGTGGCAGCTAATGCTACACCTGATATGGGCAGTGTCCGAGATTGGATTGCGGCGGAATCTCGTTGATGTAGACGCGGGATGTATGTTGTGTACGTTCATGTTGTAATTTGTATGTACGAAATTGTAATATGTTGTGTGTAGGTTCGTACCCTCGAGTGTGTTTGTTATGTTTGCCGGCCACCATTTACATGGTGTAGTTGCATTTACCGTTACAAATTTTATTTTCGAACGTAGCAGCGCATCCGTAGGGAAACCACTTTGGAAATTGCTAAGGATAAGCTGTCACCGCTCCCTCGCTCCTATCGGTACAGGAACAATTTATTTTCTGTTTTTTTAACAACCTTAAGTATCAACAATTCTCTTATGATTTGTAGTCCCACATCTTGTAATTATTTCATTTTGTAAAAAAGAGTACACAAATTAGACTTGATTAATTGGTTTCCTGCATAAATTTCATTTGTAACCGGACTAAGTTTAACCTTGGAAGTCATGTGGGCCAAATGGCCCGTTACCAGGCACACCCGGCGGGCCAAAAGGCCGTTAACAGGCTTAGCGGCGGCAGCAGCAGCAGCTGCAGCGCTGCAGCAGCGGCAGCGGCAGCCAGCAGCCGCAGCCGCTATAAGCGCTGCCGAACGCGCTGGAACCGCGCACACCTATTTATGTTGGGTGCTCTATTCAAGACAGAAAAAGGGACATGAAATAGATGACCTGCCTTGGAATAAAAACTGAAATTCATCTACCGAGATTACTGAGATTTTATTTGCCACAAACCCTCATGACAGCATCTACCTCTTGCTCGAAGCAGTGCCTCACTTCATCTAATCGAATGCGTGCTAAATCTGAATGCCTACTGACAGAAGATGTGCCATAACCAAATTGAGGCTTTCAGTTTAGAATAGAACAAATACTGGCACTTGGTACTACTGCTGCTCACAACCACCGATTCGGTATAAAAAAAATCTAAGACATAAGAGATGAGAAGACACATTTGAATGGATTGACCAGAAATGTTTGAATGTATACATGGCTCTTTAAAAAGGGAATTATAATCATCAGATGGGGAAGACCGGTTCGACCTTGCCCCTGCGTCGCTCCCCTTGGAGCGGCTCAGGCGGAACCCGAGACCGCCGCCGCCGCCACTTCCAGCGCCGCCTTCCCTCCTCGCCGTCACCCGAGCAGCCGCCGCAAGCCCGCGTGGCTGCAAGGAAGGCGACGGCAAGGCTCCACCACCCTCCTCTTCTCCTTTCCTCCCCTAGCGCTCTCCTTGGTGGCGACCATGGCGGAGGTGGCGGTCGCCGGCCGGTCGCGGCTAGATCCGCACCCCCGGCCGCCGGATCCGCACCCTAGGTCGTCGGATCTGCATCCCCGAGGCCTCAGCGTGTCGGGCATTGCGGCAGCGGCGGCAGGTCCGGCTACGGCGGCGTGCCCCGCCAGCGGCCTCCTTCCACGCCGGTGGAGTTTCGGCTGGGCCACGACAGTGCCGGCGTCCATGGCCGCATCTGCGGCTCGGCTACGATGGCATGCCCCGCCGGCGGCCTCCTTCCACGACCGGCAGAGCTTCGGCTGGGCCACGGCGGCACCGGCGTCTACGACCGCATCTGCGGCTCGGCTACGACGGCGGCAGCGGCCGGTGTGGGCGCGGCTGCAGCTGTGCCCAGCCGTGGCGGGGCCACCGACGCGCGGGGACTAGCTGCGGCAGCGCTCGCAGTGGCATCGTGGCCTGCCCCTACGTCGGGCGGGCTTCAATGTGCTGTGTAGCGGTGTGTTGGTGGCGTCATGGTGGTGTGGCTGACAACGGTGTGCTTGGGCGCATTCCAGCGTCGCGGTGGTGGTGTCATTGGCTGCGACTGTGCAGAGGCTCTCCAGCAGCGCCATGGTGGTGGGGCTGGTGGTGCCGGCCGTCTCTTTTCATCGTGGTGACGATGCGGGTGAAAATCCATCCCTCCTTGGGACGGCGTCGATGGCGCCATTGGCGTCATGTCCTTCCTAAAGGTAACGTCGGGCATCTTTTGTGCGGCCTTGGCTCATGTCTGGCTTCCATGTCGGATGAGGCGAGTGAAAATCCAACTCAGTTTGGGCTAGCATCGACGACATCTTTGACATCTCGACCTTCTTAAAGGCGATGTCAGGCACTTCCAACAAGGCGGCTTGCTTCGGCGATGGTGGCTCCTGAGAGGATGCTTTCTTTCTTTTCCTTTCTTTCTCTTTCCTTTTTTTTGATAAAATAAATCCCATCTGTGGTGTTGGTTGTGTGGTGGCCCTGTCGACATCCCAATCTGACTGGGCAGAATTCGTGGAGGTTCGGGTCGATGTCCCAATCCGATTGGGTGGAGTCTTCATTGAGGCTCGTGTCGATGTCCCAATCCGATCGGGCAGGGTTGAAAGAGACCCGGTTGATGTCCCAATCCAACCGGCAGAGTTGAGTGAGTTGTGCGTTGGTGTGGTACGGCGCGGGTTGATGGCCCAATCTAACCGGTCGGTGTTATTTCTTTGTTGTTTGCCCTAGTCTAAGATTAATATAATCGGCAGCTCTCCTGACTGGTTCGTTCAAAAAAATCATTAAATGGGAATGTGCAAGTAGTACGAGGAATATATCAGATATTTTCTCCAGCAAATCAAAGGCTACTACCAAATACGGTTGGTTTCTATCCTCAGTTAGAAACAGGTTAATATGATTTGAAAACACTACTGATGAATCAAGTAGGTATGTGGTCTGCAAAATCTCTCCAAGTGTGGATGTAATAACCGGAACAGAGAGAGGACCTGACCGTGTCTGCCTGTTCCCCGTCTTTATTCTACGGCCGACTCCTGGTGGCAAGACGAAGCTGTCCTTTGAATATTTCATTCGGCTGAGAATTAGTTGTTCTACGAAGATGGTGATTGGACGATCAAAGTAATTGGATTTGTGCCGGGTTTAGTACATGCCTTGATTACTTAAAATCCGGGTCCGATAATGATCAGTTTAATAAAAATAAACAGTGGCCAGGTTACGTGGAAAGAAAGGCGCACGCACAAGTATATGCTCTTTCCTTGTCGACTCACCATGCACCCTAAATGAACAACTAACGCTTGCGATGGAGACAGACGGCATCGATGCACCGAAGCTTAGGAAGTGTTTGGATACTAGGTACTAAACTTTAGCAGTATCATATTAGATATTCGGATGCTAATTAGGATGACTAAATATGAGCTAATTATAAAACTAATTGCAGAACCCCTAGGCTAATTCACGAGACGAATCTATTAAGCCTAATTATTCCATCATTAGTAAATGGTTACTGTAGCACCACATTGTCAAATCATGAACTAATTATGCTTAATAGATTCGTCGCGCGAATTAGACTCCATCTATGCAATTAATTTTGTAATTAGCCTATGTTTAATATTTCTAACTAGTATCCAAATATCCGATGTGACAGGTGCTAAACTTTAGCGGGTGGTCTCCACACCCCTTTAATTAATTGCACAAAGATGAATGCATATGGTATAATTGTGTATGCATGGTTGTCATCGACACACAAGAGGCAAAGTTGCATGAGATAGATCAGGAGCCGTCAATCCAAGACCTTGACCGCGTCGTCATCGTCTGGCATTACATTGACTCATGGTTCAACTCTTGTTTATCCCGGGTTGCCACCGTCGGGTAGCCTTAGCTCTCTCGTTATCCTGGTTCGTACCTCAAAGGCTTTGATGATGAATAAACTAAATAATGCAAGCTGAGTTTGGTAGCGATCGCCTTACATTAATTCAAGTTTTTCCTGTGTTACTAGCTAGTTTTGCTTACATGTTGTGACCCCGATGGTAACTTTGATTGTGGTGCCTAAGTAAATAATAGATGGAATGCTTTATATTATGTGCTACTCCTATTTAATTTGCTACCCTCGTCTTTTCTAGATTTATGATAGAGACCCACGTATGCACAAGTCATCTGTTCTAACTTGCAGTCGGTTTACGTGTAATGTTTCTTCCACTGCAACCTTTGTTTCTGCTTCGTTGGCATCCAAATTTAACTCAGAGATAGAGCTTTGATCAGCACGTGCAAAGTATAGGAGCCAAACTGGAAATGGCAATGGCATGCCCTCTAGGCTGCGTAGTTTTTCGATTCTTCGAGTAAGCTTCGGCAGCATAGCTTACGGTAGTCTCGTTGCACAGTTTTATTATTGTATAACTGCTGAGATTGGGAACTTGTAACTGAGCTTGATGGATGTCATAGGGATGAAACTTATCTTTCATCTGTTAAAACTCTTCCCTCCTCTCCCCTCATAATTGTCCTACCAAATTAGTAATTTTGATGATGTAGCATAAAAGTTAATATTCATAAAACTCTAGGAGCAGCTTCGATGTGCGTTTTTGGTAGTGCTAAGATGAGAGAGAGTGGGCTGAGAAGCCAATACCTGAAGCAATTTTTTTTTTACCGGTAGTTTCCAAGCACCCAAAAGCTAGTTGGACACCTGTAGCTAAGAACAGAAAAAGCTATTATGTGTCAGAACTGTACAGAGTGCTGCCTGATGCGTGCACGTTCACACTGGTGCTTTGGAGGAGAGTTGCTTAAAGATATTTTAAATGGTGGGACCTTCCTTAGACCAAAGGACGGTGTTAGACCAATCTCAATGGAGTTTCACCAAAACTTTCGTCCACGTTAAATTTTATACCACATCAGCAATTTTATTGACTGGAGCAAGCTCATTTATGAGGAGAGTTTCACTAGATGTGTGAAATTTCATCCCCATGACACTCCACTGGCATAGTTACCTAGTTCTCAGTCTTGGTAACTGTGCACTGAGACTGGCCTTAGGCTAATCCCAATGCGAGTTTCGTAGAGGTTTCATGCATATTAAATACGGTGACACATCAGCATATGTGATGACATGGTATGATAGTTATGAAGTGAGAGAGGGAAGGAGTTTTATCAGGATGAAAACTGTGTATGCACTATTTACAAGACTATGAAACCTGTTGAAACTTGTATTAGGGCTATAAAGTTTCATTTCATCTGACCATATCCAATCACATGCCTCGCAATTAAATATTATGGGCATATCCAATCACATGCCTCGCAATTAAATGTCATGGGTATTTTATAAAATCATGAAATGAAACCTGCATTAGGGGATATTGTTTCATTCATCAATTTATAGCCCTGTTTGGTTTGAGAGTAACTAAAAGTTGCTTATTTGTAGTTGCTTATTTTTAGCTATAGGTGTTTGGTTTGAGTTGCTAAACTACATTGAATGACATGTTTGCTCCTAATAATTACATGCCATTCCATTTCTCACTCCTCATAAATGAGGGTAGGGGGGGTAAATACCACCTTTTAGTCCTCATAAGCAACCCTTGTGTTGCTTATGGGCTAAAAATAAGCAGCTCCATAAGCAACCCAATAAGACCCCGTTTGGATACATAATGCTAAACTTTAGCACTCCATTTGAGGGTGCTAAAGTTTAGCACTTGGGGTTGTTTGGATACAGTGCTAAAGTTTAGCACATTAGGTGAGAAATGACTACATTACCCTCATTTATGACTGGTTTGGGGAAAAGTGGAGAGGGGAGAGAGGGGGGCAGCAGGGGAAAAAATGGGCTTGGGACCACTTTTAGCACCCATTAGCACCTTTTAGCACCCCTTGGGTGTGCTAAAGAATTTTAGCACCCCTGTTTGGGAGCCCAAGTGCTAAAGGTGCTAAAAAGTGGGGTGCTAAAGTTTAGCACCCCTCTCCAAACACCCCCTAAGCAATGATGATTGGTTTCATAAGCAAGTAAGTTGGTTATTTTTAGTTGTCTATGCATAAGCAATTCAAACCAAATAGGAGCTATATATCTCTTTTGATGACACGTCTCTCGGAAATTTTCCACAGGAAACAGCCTTATACACGCTGAAAATTTAGCACCTCCCTGAAGTGGCGGTCTGTAGTACCCTCTGAACATTCGTACGACCTGCGTATCATACTCACTGTTTAGGACGCGCAGACACGGTGACGGCCGGGAAGTCGGAGCGGCCCTTGGGATTGCGCGCGGTGGGGAGTTCCGCGAGGACGTCCATGCGTGGTGGGCAGTGCAGACCTCGGGGAGGTTGTCCGTAGCCGTGGATGCATTCGGTGTTGCTCCCCACAAAAGAGTACGAGTCCTGTAGTTGAACCGCACCTTCTCGATCGGCGGTCAGACCGCCGCTGTCGTTGGAAACATCACAGCACAGCACCGCACTGTACACACCACCAGCTAGTTGAGCGAGTTAAAATCACTACTAATGCTAAATTAATTGTTAATTATTACTACAAAGATAGTCCACTCAAGGGACCGCACGACTTCAACGTGGCAGCAGGGTATCGAATCGGAACAGTCAACGATGAAGCGCACGGTATTAATTAAAAAAGAAACATAGTTGGCTTGCCTTTCGAATTGAATTGAGTAATTTGAGTTTGGAAAATGGTTCAAGCATGAAAGTCGAATGGTTTTTTTTCATTTGCTGCCACCTCTTGGCCCATACAGAGCCTCAATTACGGAACAAGCCCACCTTGTGGCCCATGGTCTTTCTTTCTTTCCACAAGCTGCTGCTGCCCTGGACTTTCTACGAGGTTTTAGTGAGGGTTTCATAAAAAAAATTTGATCATTAAATAATATACTACATCAGCAATTTACTGACATGATAATATTATTATGAGGAGAGAGAATTTCATCATATGTAAGAGGAGTTTCACATTATAAAATTCAATATGCACAGTTACAAAATCTTGATAACTGTACCATGAAACTGTGCAATCAACCGTGACTGAGGGCCTGAGAGACTGGGACAGTTCAAACGGTATTTTCATTTCCAGAATAGAGCTGGTCGAAGTGTGTTTGGCCACCGCAGAAGAGTTTTAACAGAGCAACGTTTCATAATTTTTCGAAGAGCTCATGCGATTAGTGGATTCTTTTTACTGCACATAGGCGACGTACGAGCACACTAGTAATAAAGAGCTGTACTATCACTTTATCAGTATCAATACAATATACACGTGTATAGTTATCTCACGAACCATCAACTATACAAAGGTGCTGCAATAACGTACATGACCGGATCCTATTTCTGTGTCCTACTTACTACACGATCAAAAACAGGGCAAAGCGGTATACCTAGTCTGTATAAACACAACTACTAGTACTGACTTGCTGAACAATTTGGAATAGAACAGGGCTTAGAATGCATTTTGAAATTCCTTGGCTGTCCAAATATGTCTGAACAAAAAATAACGCCTGCACATGAATATCTGGAATGCATCAGGCATTTGTCTTATTCCTGGGAAGGGTTCAGTATTTCTTTCCATATATAGACTTGGATCGACAATAATCTTTTCAAATCTTTCATGCTGCAAGGGAGAATAGAAAGGAACTTTTAGGGAACAAAACAGAGAAGTGTTAAGAAGAATCTAGAGATTATCGTACCAGCAGAACTCACCTTTTCCATCCAAGATCACTTGTGTGACCAATAAAGTGAGGTCCCTTTGGCACAGAAGAAAAGGCATAAGGGAGATCTACATGGGAAAAAAAAAAAGATGGTTTCAATGGAAAAGAGTAATAAAGTGGTAAGAAACTGATGAACAGTAGTATTTCCAATAGATAAAGAATAAATAGCATGTGCCAGAAAAGCTACCAGAACTAGAGAGTTTATCTTGAGCTGACTCCCACCAAATGGATCAGACTGAAGATCCAGTTCATGAGAATGTCATCGGTATTTTTTTTACTGGCTCTCATCATGGGGAAATTCTGCATAAAATACATGAAAATATCCCAAATGAGGGTGATCTTCTTTCTTCAGGCTCTCATCAGCAGAATTTGCAACAGTCTTTTCTCGGAGGAAAGAAAACTATCATTTTTCCTCAAGTTTTGAACATCAGACCAAATAGTTGTATCATCAGTGTCAACATTATACATACGTGTATACTTATCTCACAACTACTATCTATACAAAAGGGGTGTTGTGACAACAAGATGGTCCTGACAACTACAGCCGATGCCACTTCTATCTCCTAGTCTGTATTGTATACCTAGACTGTATAAACGTTACTGCTAATATGCAATCTTGAAAAGTTGGACGAGACAGTCTTGGATTCCCATCACCTGAATCTGGAACTTTTGGCCATTTCCATATGATACCATCACGGAACTCACTGCAGCCATTATTTGCTTCCCAAAATTCTATCCAAAGTATTATCTTCTTAACAAACACCAAAATTGATTCAGCTAGCTGCAAGCCCGCAACCTCTAGTCTTACTGATCTCAGAAATGAACCGCCTGAGACGCTCCCCAGCAGGACCAGGTCTGACGGCATTGATATCACCCCATTTCAAGCACGAGTCCATATCCACCTCCCTCTGTTCTTTCCCCAAGTTCGGACACCAAACCCCAGGAACCAGCTGGACCCGGGACCGGTTCAGTAGTTCATCATCCATCTTCTTCAGCACTGGCGCGTCCTCCTCGAACCGCCTTGCAAAGGCAGCACTGCTGTTCACCATGTTCTGAAAGTTTGATTCATTAAGAACAAGCGGGTCGAGGCCTGGAGGGTCGTCCCAGACAAAGTACCGCAGATCGCCGTTGACTGTTGTGTTTCGAAAGTCAGAGGAGTTGCAGATGAGAGTCTGGAAGTAGGATTCCATGGAGTAAGCTGTGTTGGCAAAGTACATCAGCAGTTTGCGGGGTAGGTTGTCCCAACCATGCACACAGTGTTCAGTGAAGCTCCTGCTCAGAATTAACCACGGAGAACCTGCAAGAGAGAGAATGCTAGATTTTAAGAACTTATATAATAAGACTTAATGGCGCACAGCAATTTTCCTATAATCAAACAAAACAAGCCAATTCTCTGATTTCTTCAATTTTGCAAATTGAGGACTGCCTGCTTGCATATAGGGAAGAAGTAGTTCTTAAACAAGTAGTTTCTAGCCCAGCAACAGCAAGACAAGTAACAAGTATCTGTTAATAGCGGCCGCATCATAGGAAGGCTAAGATTTAGCAAGATGATAACTGATAAGTAAATGCTAATCCCATTTTTTGGCAAAATTGCCTATAAACCCTCGAACAATTTTACTTTGTGTGACCAAGCCAACTTTTTAAGTTCAATTTCATTGATGCGAACACCTTAAATAATCTTTGTTTATTTTGGACCTATTAATTGAAATCTAATCAGGCATTTTTGCTTGCACAATTATCATATAAGTATCATACTCCAAAGTACAGACAACAGAAAAATAAACTATCGGAGAAACATTATACTGTTATTTTATATATGTTTTCTACTACATGATACATTATAGATATTTGTATATAGAATATTTTTCTTTGTAACCCTAATATTCCATTGTGAAATTTGTCTCCAGAGAAGATTAATAGTCCAGATGGTAAGAAACATCTTCTCAATTTCATTTTTAATAGTTATATAGAAACTAGTAAAGAGACTTCATTGAACAAACCAAATGGTAGAAGGGCTCTAACAACAAGATCAGGTCGGAAGGGTTTCGTAGAAAAAATTGAATGGCTTTGGGGCTCATAACTATCAAAACTAGATTTGAGAGCTTATTAAACAATTTGAACAAGTACAGGGCTTACAAAGCACTTTTTTTATTTTGGGAAATTCCTTGGCTGTCCAATTTAGTCTGAAATAAAAATAATGCCAGGACAAACCTGTGAATATCTGGAATGCATCAGGCATTCGTCTTGTTTCTTTTGAAAGGATGGGTTCAGTGTTTCTGTCCATATATAGACTTGGGTCAACAATAATCTTTTCAAACCTTTCATGCCTGCAAAGGAGAATAGAAAAGGGAATTTAGGGGAGAAAAAAGAATAGTGTTAGGATGAATGTAGAGATTATCCTACCAGCAGAACTCACTCTTTCCATCCCAGATCACTTGTGTGATCAATAAAGTTGAGGTCCCTTGGAACAGAAGAAAAAGCATAAAGGAGATCTACATGGAAAAACAAGATGCTTTCAATGGAAAAAGAGTAGAAGCTGATAAAGTATTTCTGATTAATACACAACAAAAAGCATGTGCCGAAATGTACACTGTATCTTACTCATGAGGTACCAGAACTAGAGGTTCATCTTGAGTTAATTCTCACCAAATAGATTAGACTGAAAATCAAGGTGATTGAAATGTAAATTACTATTATTTCATTTTTCATGAAATAACATGAAAATTTCCGAAATGAGGGGTGCTCTTATTTATTCAATCTCTTATTGGGAGAATTGGCAACTCCATTTCCTCAGGAGGATGAAATAGTACTGTTTTCTTCTCTCAACTTTTGAACAACTGGAACTTAAAGGGAAAAGTCCGAATTTCAACCCCCAACTATACCAGAAGTCTGATTTTCAACCGACAACTACAAAACCGGATAGGGAGGGCCATCCAACTGTTAAAACCGTGCAAATTTGGCCCTTTGGGTGGTTTCGATGGTGGTTTTACATTTTCTAGAAATTTAAAAAGTTTTGATTTAATAAAAAATTCATAACTAATTCATTTCAAATCAAAAAAATATGAATTTGGTACCAAAAGTTTTCTAAAAATGTAGGCTATTTTTTGGTACTCTATTTGGAGTTGTTTGCATCATATTTGTTACCATTCCTAGAGTTTTATTGCCTTAATAAAACACAAGGAACATGAACATCTAAGATTCCAATAATGCCAAATAGAACACCAACAGATAGGTTACATTTTCAGAAACTTTTTCGCACCAATTTGATATTTTACTGATTTGAAATGAATTAGTTATGAATTTTTTAATTAAACCTAAACTTTTTAAGTTTCTAGAAAATGCAAAACCACCTCGAAACCACCCAAAGGTCCAAATTTGCCTGAATTTGACAGTTGGATGGCTCTCCTTATCCGGTTTTGTAGTTGTGGGTTGAAAATCAAACTTCTGCTATAGTTGGAGGGTGACAATCGGACTTTTTCCGAACTTAAATAACCAGTGCCTAAAAATAACCGAACCCTCTTGGAGCCTGGGATCTTGTATATTTGAAATTAGCCCCAGGAATAAAATATGAAGGAATCTCAAGAACAGCAGCAAACAAAGTCTGATTGAATATACTTGATTTAGGCATGATATGATAAGTCCCAGTTCTGATAAGCTACAAACCTTCTAAATATGTGTAACACCTTTAACTATCACACTATCATATGGAACGAACCACTAATCTGTTCGACCATACAACCAATGAGCTTGTGTTTGTTCTAGCAATTAACTCCAACTGTATATAGCTCTTACCAGTCATCAGACATTAAAGCGCTCAATTGCATCGAGGCATTGACTTTAAAGGATGTTGTAAAATTAATTCCGCAAGAAACATGGCAATTAACAATACAAATAAGCCTATAGACCAAATTTGGTCCATAAGCAGAACTCAACAAGAAAAGTGAGGATGGTACTGTATTGGAACGACCCAAATCAGAAGTTGAAAAAGGTAAATGTAGTAACCCACAGTTTCAAGGACAGCCAGGACAATCAATACCAGGAGCATCAGAATTCAAACCATAGGATTTCCATGCCCATTCATTCTAAAGCTATCCACTAAGCCGAACAGACCCACATTGATGCCCCAGTTACAAACATTGATTCATCGAATCGATCAGGCAATGGCCCCTTATAGAACCACCCACCAGACTGTTACTGCCATGACAAATAGTAGGATATTCTATTCTACCATGTAGCCCTAAATCAGAAGCAAGGCATCCATCGCACGTATCTTGGACACTACACAATAACACCAAATAACATTCCGATCACAGCGATTAGCTAATCACAGTTCTTCATGCCTACCATCAAGGAATATGGACAAATATCTCCCTTGCAATTCCAAAATTGCATGAGTAATAGGCCAACTATCATATACAAAAAACCACCAATCTGCCAGACTATCATATAACTACTCTATTGTATTCAACAATTGACCCTGAAGGTTGTTGTAAAATTGATTTCGTAAGTACCCACGGCCAACTACTGGTACAAAAAAGGCATATAGGCCATTTGGTCCATAAGGAAAAATGGAAAAATATTTTCCCTTGCAATTCCAAATTCTAATGACTAATTATCTAAAAAAAGGATTTTCACAGATTACTAACCAATCTGTCATACCTTCAGTATACTAGTACAATGAACCACCATCAGCCATACAAAGCCACCAATTGTTGTAGCAACCAACAGGATTGTGTTTTTGTTTTCTAGCTAGCATTTTTCTCGAACTACAGCTCTTACTGGTCATCAGGACCACACATTAACTGCTCAATGCCTCAACCGTATTCAGCAATTGACTCTGGAGGTTGTGGCAACACAATATTGATTCAGCTAGTACCACGGGCAACTACCCGTACAAAAAAAGCCTATAGGCCAATTTGGGCCATAAGCACAGCTCAACAGCAACGCACAGGTCCGTGCAGTATTGGAACAACCAAAAATCAGAAGTTGACACCTGACAATGGTGCATCTGGTACCCGACAGTACCAGTTTAAAGGACCACGAGGACAATCAATACCAGGAGCATCAAAAATTCAAAAAGCAGGATTTGCCAACTCATTGTAAAGGCAGCAACAGTGCCGAGAAATGAACACCTGATGCCCCATTTATGGAACCATCCAACCACACTGCCATCACCCCCGCATTCTATTCTACCAAGTAGTCGTAATTCAGAAGCAGGGCATCCATCACGATTGCCTTGAACACGACCCAATGACAATGAATCACATTCTGTTTGATCACGGCGATTAGCGAATCGCCTTTCCTCTGCCTACCTACCTTCAGAGGAAACTAAGATTCCTTCTTTTTTTTTTGGTGTGCAATTCGACATTTCCATGAACAGTTACCTTTTTCGGAACAAATATTTCCTTAGTAGTAAACTAGTAATAGGTATCTAAAATGATGCATTCCCATTATTTAATAACCTGTTACTACCTTAGTAATCCATCAGGAGCTAGCTAATGAATGGACGACGGAAGGAGCGGAGAGTATAACATACGGCGCAAGTGATTCTTCTTACCGTCCTGCGTGACGAGCGGGTAGTCCTCTGCACTGAGCGTGACGAGCCAGTCCCAGTGGGGCCCTCGCCTAAGGAGGACGGCCGCCCCGTGCAACACGGCGGCGAGCGCCGAGGACCCGGTCCGGTCGACCGCGTATGCGTCCCCGATGACGTCGACGTTCCGGAACTCCCTCCACGCGGGCTCCTCTGTCCTCACCGCCTCCGCCAGCGCCTGGCGCTCCTCGGCGGCCGCCCCGGCGTCGAGGTGCAGCAGGTAGCGGTTGCGCGGGTGGTACACCGCCCGGAGCAGGCGCAGCACGCGGCGCGCGTCCCCGCCCGTGCCGGAGATCCAGTACGCGAGGGACGGCGGGCGGCTGGGCCCCCACTCCGCCCGCGCCGCTGCCGGCGGCAGCGGCGGCGTGGGGTGGCGGGATGACGGCCAGGCGAGGAGCGGCGCGTGGGAGGATGAGGAGGAGGAAGTACGGAGCAGCACGAGCAGCAGCAGCGCTGCGGATAACGCCGTCGCCGCCAGGCACGGGGGCAGCCGGCGCGGCCGCATATCGATCGGCGCCGCCGCCGGCTTTATTGTGGGGGCAGCGCCGGCCGGAACGGACGCGCAGGTGGCTGGGTCAGCGCAGCAGCCGTGGCGGCATGCGGTGGAATGGAGCGCGTGGAAGCGGAGGGAAGGCGGCGACGAGGAGAGGTGGGGTGGTTTGAAAAGGCGGAGACGGGTGAGGCCGCTGTCCTGTCTCGCGGCGGAGCTCGGGCGCTCTGAAGTCTGACCATGCGGGGGTCTTCGGGGGATGGTGGGGAGCTACCGGTTGGCATTTAGTCGTGGTGGGGCCGGGGCAGGGGGGGCGTGCCGTGTGGGTTTGGGAGAGGCAGGCGCGTGGCGCGGCGGTGGGGAGGTGATGGGGGTGCCCGCGCCCGTGCGCCAGGTGGTAGTTTTGGATTGGGGGTTTCGTCGTTCTCGAGTGATTTTTTTTTCCCTTTTGGCGGACTTGTAGCGGTGTACGGCCGGCCGGCAGGGACCGGATCGATGGCGTGGCGGGCGGCAGGCGTGGACCGGACGACCGGTCGGTCCTTCGCCACCGGCCGGTGGGCTCGTGCCGTACTTCCTTTTCTTTTTATTTTCCCTCTTGCTAACCAGCGGCGTGCGGCCGGAGTGCTCGGTTCAATGGTTCGTTTGTCTAACCGGTTGAACCGCCGGTTCAAATAGAGTTAAGTTTTCTTATATACCACAAGTAGCAATATGGTGTCGTCGTGAGATGCTCCACTTGGAATGCTCCAACCAAGGTTCGAACCCCCTATGCTGCCCATTTTGCACAGAAATACCCACCCCTGCACGCCCCTGTCCACCTTTCTCTCGCTGCCACGCACACGCGCTGAACCTAGAACTTGAAGGTAAAAGGTAAAAGCGAAGACACAAGACACGAGCACTGCCGTTTGCACAGCTGAGATCTTTATCTCGCGTATGTGTGCTGTCATTTAGGCATGACAGATGATCCGAGACTTTCATGAATTAAGACGTGTTCTGCTCGAGAAGATTAGTGACCTTAAGAGAAGACAAAAATGAGTAGTTGACATTGCGATAAAAAGACTACACGATTGCGCGCAAGAGTTTGCTACCCTCCGGCGAGTAGAGCGTGTGTTATGTGCATAGGATTTGTGCCACCTTGGGGTGTAGCCGTTGTGAGCCTCTAGTATTTAGTGCATCAAATCTGTGGCTATGCCTCCAAAACTCAATGCACCAAACCCGTGGCTGTAGCCTTCATAATTCGGTGTACCATGCCCGTGGCTGTCGGTCAACATGCCCCAGAAATAGTTGGCAGAAGTGTAGCTCTGGAGGGTAATTTCCGTCGAGAGGCGTACACAAAAGCACTCGGCGCATTGCCCTGCATGCGGAAAACAAGTCGGAAAATAAATAAAAAATTGACTTAGCTGGATTCGTGGACGATTGTCGATGAAGCCGTGTCGATTGTTGATGAAGCCAACTAGTCGGAGTCGATTCTGACTAGTTGTTGATCACGTGGAACCCGCCCTCGACTAGTTTTTTAGTCGAGACAGGTAGTCGAAGTAGTCCGTCCTCGACTAGTTTTCTAGTCGAGATGAGTAGTCAAAGTAGCCGTCGGCAACTCGATGCGGCCGGACGTCATGGTAGCTGTGCTCGCCCGCCCTGTCGGATTCAACTTAGACATGGACTCGCAGCTTCTGCGGATGGAATTGTCTGTGATCCAATTGTTTTCATAAACTTCTCGACTCTGCTTAGAATTGGAACTCGGCGACTTGCTTCTTATTGAGTAGATTGATTTTGAAGATGAGATCCTTCAAGTCGGCGCATTGGCCAATCATGTAGTCGGAGTCAATCCCAACTAGTTGTCGACGGTGCAAAGTCTGCCCTGACTAATTTACTAGTTGAGGTGAGTAGTCAAAATAGTCATTCTCGACTAGTTTTCTAGTCCAGACGTGTAATCGAAGTAGTCCTCGGCCAGATGGCGGATCAGTCTTGTTGATATAGCTGATGTGCCTTGACTAGTTTTGCGCTGGTTTGCCTCTGCCTCAATCCGTGTGAGAGAATGACTGTTAATTCCTTTCAACAATCACGTAGGAGGGAATTGTAATTGTTGCTTGTCCTTATCCACATGAAGCTTCAAAGATGAACTTTCTTCTTTGCCTTGATTGGCGGTCAACAAATTTTGTTGTCCGCCTCCGAAACACAGCAGAGACAATAGCAAATTTTTTTTTGGTGGTGTGCAGCTTTCGATTTTAAACAAAGCTGAGTACAACTCAATGACAGAGAGCAGGATTAGAACCCCCCTTGTACTTCGAGACTCGGGATGCCGACCGATCAATTTCGCGGAGGGCATCATTGAGGTGCGGTAATCAGCCTTCTTCGATTCTGCTTAGGATTTGATGCACGAACACGACAAGTTGCTGAATTAGTCGATGAAGTAAGTAACCACACCACGCTAGTAAATTGATCTTGTGGATGAGATCCTTCAAGCTCTCCCGATGATCTCGACGATCACCCCTACCTGGCGTGCGCAGATGTCGGTGTTTTATACCGGCAACCTACCAAGGGGGGTCCCCGAGGTAGTAGATTGGTTGGTGGGGAATCGCCGGACCTAGAACTTGAAGGTAAAAGCGAGGACACAAGACACAGATTTATAGAAAGTTCGGCCGCCTGAGTAGCATAATACCCTATGTCCTGTTTGGGGTGTTGTATATTGCGCCCTGCGCTTGGGTGTTGTTTGGTGTTGAACCTCTTGGTGGTTCTGAGGGTTCTGCTGATCTAGGTATCTCTGCCCTCCTTTATATACTCCAGGGGGTGGGATTACTAGTCGGTTACAAGGAGAAGTCCTAGTAGGATTACATGGTATGAGTCCTAGTAGGATTACAGAGAAATCCTAGTAGGAGTCCGTGTCCTTCCTTCCTTGTGGATATTGGGGATCTATCCTCGACAAGCCCCTGAGCGCTTCATAGTCGAATGTAGCAGTGTTCGAGTACTTTTTAGATCTTCGCCGAGTAGTTTTTGTGCTACTCGAGTACTTTGTCTAGCTGAATCTTCGAAGTTTCTCAAAGCTACCATGAGGCTAGTTGGTTTAGATCTAATCTACTCGGTCTTTACATGGAAAGTATTCTAAGTCGGATTACAATACGCGTTCCACATAATCCGGGTAGATTTAGACAGCCTGGTTGCCTTGTCGTGTACTCTAAGTAACTTCATGTTCTTGGCTCGCACGCGTTGGTTGGGCGGGCCCACTTGTCAGGTCTGACCAGTATCATGGTTGGTGGGGACCCGTGGGGTACCCATATCCCTCAATCGAATCCTTACCATTAGGGGCGTGGCGACTCCAGAACGTCCTGCGCCTCCGGAAAAGGCTTTAAAGGGGGAGAGGGGCCACGGTCGAGGTACGAGCACTGCATTGCACGATCAGGGCGGGGGCGCGACTCCTTCCTCTCGCTGCACGGAAGGGGTGGTGGACGAAGAGGGGGAGTCAGACGAGGAGGCGCACACAGAGGAGTCTCCCCGCGACACTCCTTCTCCGAGACCTGCGGGGATGGATCCCTTAGTCCGAGTTGCCCTCCTTCATTCCACTCCTCTAGCATCGCATGTGAGCGGATCGGGCTCCACCTCCCACGGGCCCCGCTCCTTCGTTCCGAGTCCCGGGGCTTTGCCCCGAGTTCAGTAGTGATGATGATGATGAGGAGATCCGTAAGCTGTTTGATTCCCCCACACCAGCTATGCGGTCTCTACTTCCTCAATGGATGGCTAAATGGGCGCTCTCGCTGTCACTTGCAAGGGACGCTGATCCATCCACTGCGGAGGAGGAGAGGGAAATCGGCTCCGGCGAGGAGACGGGCGATGATGATGGGGAGGGAAGGAGCCCCGTTCCTGAAGACGTTCCGGCCCCCCACCCAGGCCGGGGGAAGGGCTTGTTTTGCGCTCCATCCACGGGGGCAGGACAGGTCATTTCGAAGGACCTGATTGGACACCTAGGTCCCCAAAAAGGGTTGACCTCCATGGCATTGGGGCTTTGGCTTCCCACCCTTCGGGGAATGACCCGGGACAACCCAGCCGAGGAGGTGCACGAGGCGCTGGTTGCCTTATGCATGCAGGTATGGTCTTTCATCGCCTCTTGTGTCCTTGGTGCTCATCCCCCTGCTTTTCCTTACCTCGACGGATATACACTCCTTTTAGGTGGTTGTGTTAGTGCAGGCGGCCTCCGTGACCTCCTCCACTTCCCAAGAGAGTGCCGCCGAGACCCGTGTGCAGGAGTTGGAGGTGGCACTAGCGGAGGCCCATGAGGCGGAGAAGAAGGCTATGGAGAAGGCTTCGTTAGCCTACGCGGCCCGAGACATGGCCCTCTAGGACTTGGCCATAGAGAAGTCCAGACGGGAGGAGGCGGACCCGAGAGTAGCGGTAGTATCGGAGCAGCTTCGCCAGCGGCCTCTGGGGCCTAGTCTGTCATGAAGGCAATGAGCGAGGCTCTCCCCTCGATCAATGTTGATGTCGATCCTCCATCGCACGACCGAGGGGACCTTGCGGAGAGCATCGACTGGCTCCGCCGCGGAATCAAGAGCATCGTCCCCGATGCCACAAGTTTCACCAACATTTGCGCCCAGACCTCTTGGCAGGTGGCCCTCCTAGTGATCCACAAAGCCGGATGCGACCATCTCCGAGCCATGAAGGAGAGGATTTGAGACCTTCTTGATGACGCTGTGGCCTTCCTCGAGCAGATCCAGGTCGTGAAGTCCCTATCGAAAGCTCTCAAGGAGTACTGGCTGAGCCGTGGGAGCGAACTGGCCTGTGTCCTGGCCGTTACGAAGGCCCAAGCCATTTCCATGGCCGATGCGGGGGTGAGCCCTGGCCAATTTGAGGGCGCAGTAGGGAATGAGCGCCTTCAGAGCGATCCCCAAGTTTGAACTCTTCCCTAGCCAGCCCCTTGGTGCCCGAGACTCCCTCCGGTTGTTAGTTTTTGTTAGCCTGAGCTTCTTTTGATGGTTTCCCTTAGCTTTTGTGCGGGCTCCCACTTTGTAAAAAATTATCGAAATGTAACCCGACCCCATGGCCCGGCACCCTTTCTGGGCTACTGAATGAAATAAAGTTGGCATCTTCCTTACCGTTATTCTTCATGACTTTGTTGTCCAGCCACTGAGGCATTGTCGGAAGGTACCTGCCATGAGGGGGCTTCCCCCTCAAGAAAAACAAGCTCTAAGAAAGGATTCCCCAGTTGTTCGGAAATTTGGGCCGCAACCATTCCGAAAGTTTTCTCGGAGGCTTTCCTTCACCGCGGGTGTTGGTTAGGGGCTCCTTCTTGCAGGACTAGTCAGAGTGGTTGGAGAGGCAGCCATTTCAACCCGATCGCCAGCATCACCCCGAAGAAGACTTTTTCGAATTTGTCGCTGAATGCGGCCGCCTTTTGGATCACCTGAAGCCTGACCGGCTTCCATGCTTATGCCCGTCTTCGGGGGGCCTAGATTCTTCTGGATCTATTCCCGTGGCTTCCCCGACAGGAGATGCTAGACGGGGTGCGTTTGTTAGTAGGGGCCCCGACAGGGCCCCCTTGTGATGTAGCACTGGCCTGATCTTCCGAAAGGTAATGATAAATTTGATTGGTGGAGACTCAACGTTGATGATCCGGGCTTCTAATCAGACACAATTCGAATCCCTACAACCGCTACACCACTGCTCCGTTGGTTATCAACCAAGCACAACTTGATTGACCTCGCCGAGAAGGCTTTCCCTGCAAGTGAATCGAAGGACATAAGCAAGAAAGTATAAACATCTAATCTGATATTACAAATATGAATGAAGTAAGAAGGGTTCAAGATCTCAATTCGAAAGGACTAATCGACACAGTCGAGGAGAACAAGAACAGGGGCCCTGGATCACTGTAAAAGGACTTGTCGCCACAGTTACAACGAATCAATCTCAGTTTCTCAAAGGAAAACTAGAACTAAACAAAACCCAAGTTTCTAAGGTGGCGGCAACTGAGTTTATATCAAAAGGAGCAAACTAGGGTTGGGGGCGACCAGGAAGGGGACGCCCACAACTTGGGCTTAAGGCCCAACACGATACAAAGTCAAGTTGGCCCAAAACTAATGACGTAGCACCTTCTCGTGGTCACACAGAGTGATCCACGAACCTTCTGGAGCTAGGACTAGAACCAAAAGAATGGCGTCATCGTCGCCGTTCCAACACATCAAAGAACGCCTCGTTTCGATGTCGTATGAGGGAGATATAGCCAAAACTATGTAGGAGTGTCAGCTGAATCCGAAAGGAACACGACGACCGAGTTGGTGAAGAATTGTAACTTGGGGAAGACCATGACTCGTTTGTGTCCAACATGACGATGTCCTTATCACCTCGTCCCCTTCATTAAGAGGGGAGAGTTCTTCCGTTGGGGATTCTTTCGATAGGGAGGTGTAGTTCTTTTCCCTTCTTACTGTGATGAATAAAGAATAGCTATGTATATTTTCCACCTTGCAGAACTCCTCGGCTCCCTTCTGGGTCTATGTTGTGTTCCGGCATGGAGCTCGAAGTGGGGGTGTGTCCCCCTACTCCTCCCCCTCCAAGCTGGGAGGAAGCCGAAAACACATAATTTTCCCTTATACAATGGTTACCTTACAATTGCTGCTCCTGTCTAGGCCGGGCGTGGTTCCTCCATTTCGGAGGGGCCTCGAAGAGGTCATCCTTCCGTAGAGGAGAAGGGTAAAACAGGAGGCACTCGGGTCGTCTTTGTCATGATCGTCCGCTATCGACTGGTCGGAGCAGGATCTTTCCGAGATCCATCCCTAGGTGAAATTAGATGCTGCATTGGCGAGACGCCTTGCTGCGGAAGAAATCCCGAGCGGCGGAGCATCTTCGGAAGCTGTTGACGCTGCTGCTTCCCAGGGGCTGCTTGGTCCACCTTTTCCGTGGCTCTTGGGCCGAACGTTTTGATCGGCGAGTCTTCTACTGCGTTGACACGCTGGCCGGCCCGCCGTCATCCTCCCGGGGGCCAGTCTGTGCCGCATTCGGGGGCTCACGCCCATGGTCGTGCTCGACACAACTTCTTAGACTACCTAAACTGTGGAGATCAAGGTTAGGTGAGTTTCATGCATGAGCGGCTCGTAATATGTAAATGTCTGTACTATTAATTTGAAAATTCGCCCCGAAGCGGCGGCTCCGTGCACTCATGGTTGGCTATTGTTTGTTTTGCTTTCTGTGAGGGCAGCGCCTCCGATTGGAGAAGGATCTCATTTCATCGAAAGGCATTGCTGTTGGTTGAAATTAGCGTGCGGTAGCGTGGCAGTTTTGTGCGTGATGCGGCTTGTAATCTTTAAATGTCTGTACTGTTAATTTGAAAATTTGCCCCGAAGTGGTGGCTCTGTGTGCTCGTCGTTGGCTATTGTTTGTTTTTCTTTCTGTGAGGACAGCACCTTTGATTGGAGAAGGATCTTGTTTCACCGAAAGGCATCGCTGTGGGTCAAAATTAGCGGTGGCAGCATGGCAGTAGGTAAAGAACGTTGTTTTCGGAAATGACCAGGCGTGTGGCGCTACGCCGGCACTCGAGGGCCTCAGCCCTTAGCTGCTCCGTGCGACTCGTCGGAAAGCATCGCTTCTGGAAATGAGCGGGTGTACGGTGCTACGCCGGCGCTCAAGGACCTCAGCCCTTAGCCGCTCCGTGCGACTCGTCGGAAAGCATCGCTTTGCTTCCGGAAAACGAGCGGGTGTTCGGTGCTACGTCGGCGCTAGAGGGCCTCAACCCTTAGCCGCTCTGTGCGACTCATCGGAAAGCATCTCTTCCGGAAACGAGTGAGAGTGCGGTGCTATGCCGGCGCTCGAGGGCCTCAGCCCTTAGCCGCTCCGTGCGACTCGTCGGAAAGCATTACTTCCGGAACCGAGCGGGCGTGAGGTGTTACACCGACGCTTGATGGCGTCGGTCCTTAGCCGCTCCTGCGACTCGTCAGAAGGCGTCGTTTCCGAAAACGAGCGGCGTGTGGTGCTACGCTGGCGCTTGAGGACCTCAACCCTTAGCCGCTCCGTGCAACTCGTCGGAAAGCTTTTGTGACTTCTTGAATCGTCCTTCAGGCGTGAATCAGCAATGGTATCGTTCATTTTAGGTTCGAGAGGTTTGACGTTTTAGCGCTGACAAGCACCAGCCACCTGCTCACTAGAATAAAAAATTGTCGTTGCTGAAATGCTGATAGTGCCTATTATATATCATTTGGTAGGAAGAAAGTGACTTTGCTTCCTCTCCGAAACCACTGGAACACCATCAGGCCTTGTTTAGTTGAGGGCCAAATTTGGCTTTGTACACTATTTGGGCCACCTTTTTGCACTTTGGAACTAAACGGGCTGCCAAACTTTGGTCCAAATTCGGCCTTTTGGATGTCCCGAATTCGGCCCCCGCCGACGCCCTTATCCAGTCCAGCGCCACAGGACCGGCCACACTCCCAGCCCTAGCTCCCCCTGCACCGCTCTCCTCTCCCCCGCCGCTCTCCCCCTCCCCCGTGCCGCTCGCCCTCTCCCCCCCGGCTCGCCCTCTCCTCCGCCACTCTCCCTCGGCTCTCTCTCTCCCCCGCCACTCTCCCCCAGCTCTCCCTCTCCCCCACCACTCTCCCCCACTGCTCTCCTCTCCCCCGCCGCTCTTCTCCTCCCCGCCGCTCTCCCCCTCCCCCGCACCACTCGTCCTCTCCCCCGCCGCTCTTCCTCTCCCCTACCCCTCTCCCCCGCCGCGCTCCCTCTCCCCTGCCGTTCTCTGTCCCCCTGGGCCGCTGTCCCTCTCCCCCACCGCTCCTCTCGCCGCCTCCGCTCGAATCGAGCTTTCCACCACCAGATCCAGGACCTACGCGGTCCGATCCACCGCGTCCGGTACCGGATCCACCGTGGTTGACCCCGTCGGCGGCGATGTACGACTTCAACGGTGATGGGAACGACGCGGAGTTCAACGCCGGCGGATCCGGCAACCCCGCGGGCTTCAACACCGGCGGATCCAGACTCCCCGTGGGCTTCCACGCCGGCGGATCCGGCAACCCCGCGGGCTTCGCTGCTGGCGGATCCGGCAACCCCGTGGCCTTCAACGCCGGCGGATACAGCGATTCTTTGGGGTTGGACTTCGGCAACGTCCCCAACAACGACGCCGGCCACCGCACGAGGAACTTGTTCTCCCTGGCGCCGCCGGGCTCAGGAACCGGTGCGTATAACCCCTACACTTCCGTGCCGCATCAGAACTCATCGTCCACCTTGGCCACCCCAAGCCAGCTGGGTATGTCCGGCCTCAACCTCAATGCAACCTCCGGTTGGCCGCACATCAACGACTACGAAGGGATCCTTCGCTCCGCCGACCAAGAGGAGGCGGCAGCAGCTGGGGCGTCCCTCCCGGCCGAGAGCCTGCCGGCAGCGGTGGTCAGGCTGCGGCTCCCTTGCCTCGTCAGCGGCGACCTACAGCCAAGGTTCGCGGTTCCCGGTGTCGCGGCGCGGCTCAAGCACTGAACGCCGACAACAATCCGGTACTTTTTGCCACTCCTCTTTACTTCCATGAGCTGGCCTGGTGTGCATGATTTGTTTCGGTTAGTCATGGTTACTGTCAATACTCGTTCATGCATTGCTTGTTCAATTACATTGTGCACAGAATGAGCCAAGCAGGGCCAAGTGGACCAAAGAGGATACTCAGGTTTTTTGTGAGCTTTATTGCCAGCAAATTGATTTGGGTAACTGCAAGAATGGCAACATGAGCAAGTGGGGCTGGAAAGATGTTCAGGATAAGTTCCTAGCGGCGACTGGCAAGTTCCATAACAGTGAGCAGTTTGGTTACAAGTACGTGCAATTGAAGTTGCTTTGGCAGTTCATCAAAGATCTTCGGACAAAGTGCATAGGCTTGGGGCACATACCAAATGGCTCTGTGGTTGCTAGTGATAAGTGGTGGCAGGGCCATTGCAAGGTAATTGATCTGTGAACACCTCATTCTGTACTCGTTTCCTTTCTATACTAGCTTCTGAATTTCTGTGTGTTGTTATTTGCAATGCAGGGGCACCAAGACTGGTATGATCTGAAGGATGGATGGCCAGAATACATTGACGAACTGGACCACATGTTCTGTGGAGTTGCAGTGACTGGAGATACCTCCTTTGTTCCTGAGGTCAGCCGCCAGATTAACTTCATTAGTAGCGGCGAAGAAGAAGATGCTGATGCTGATTGTGGCACCCCTCAGAGCTGTGCGACCCCAGTCAGCAGTGGAAGCAAGAGGAGCTCCAGCAGCTTCCGCAGCATAGCTACAAGCCCCAGCAAGAAGAACAAGGGCGCTACTGTTCGGAACATGAACAACAACATGACAAGGTTCAACTCCAGTTATGATCATAGGACAGTAGTGATGGAAAGGGTGTATTTGGATAAGAATAAGAAGGTTGAAGAAGAAAAGGAGAAGAAGAAACAAGAACAGGATGCTAGGAAACAAGAACAGAAACTAGCTACAGATTCAGCAATAGAGCTTGGAGTGCACCTGATGGAAGGACAACTCTGGAATGGTGTGGTCAAAATCTGCATGATGACGATCTACGCAATATCTTCCTGTGCACACTTGTTGAAGCAAGGCTCTCCATGATCAAGCAATATGCCGCTACGGTCTAAAACCAGACCCTACCATCCATGCATTGCACCTAGATGTGACTTTAGTTGGCATGATGGCCTATGTCTTTTGTGTGTGCTTGTCATGACGTGTAGTTGAATTAAGTTGTGTTGGTTATTAGTTATGTTGTGATGACAAACATATGATGAACTATGTCAGGAAGCGCTAAATTACAAGCATGGTTGTTGAATTTAGTAACGTTGCTTATTATTTGTTAAACTGATTGCCTCTGTGTGAGATCAATGGATGTTTGAATGGAGGTAGCAGGCTCTAGTACCGTGGCTACCAAATGAATTCTGCTTACTATTTCTGTGTTTTTTTGCAATGGGCAGGATGTTCAAGCTCATGTTGGTGCACAAGTTAAAGCTCCAGTGGAAGAGGTGGACGTGCAGGACGATTGGTGGGAAGAATTCTGGAAAATGCTAGTAGAAGACGATGATGAAGCACCATTTATCTATGGTACATATGCCTATGCTATTCATCTGGACAAGTATTGCAATAGAGGACCGTATAGGAATCCAGCATTGACTGGGGAGCAATGGGTACTTAACAAGCTTGGCAATGAATCATCCTGCTACACCATGTTTAGGATGACCCCACACATGTTTCATAGGCTGCATGATTTGTTGACATCTGAGTATGGACTCACAACATCAAACAAATCTAGCACTATTGAGGCTCTAGGAATGTTCCTTTGGATATGTGGGGCACCACAATCTGTTAGGTAAGCAGAGGACAGATTTGAGAGATCACTAGGCACTGTGCATAGCCTATTTTACAAAGTCCTCAATTGTCTGGTAGACCTATCTGCCGACATCATTAAACCTCGGGACCCAGACTTTAGAACAATGCATCCTAGGCTGCAAAACAATCGGTTCTATCCTGAATTCAAGGGTTGCATAGGAGCAATAGATGGCACTCACATTCCTGTTGTTGTGCCAAGTGAAAAGTTTGTGCAGCAAATGTGTAGGAAGGGCAAGACAACCCAGAATGTCATGGCCGCTTGTGACTTGGATATGGTCTTTACTTTTGTCCTTGCTGGGTGGCCTGGTTCAGTGCATGACATGAGGGTGTTTGACGATGCAATGACAACTTACAGAGACAACTTCCCAAAGCCACCTAGAGGTACACACAACTGTTTCTAGGTCATTAGTGTTTTCTAATTGAACCATTGTAAACTTACAGGTACTTACTGTTCCTTTAGAGAAATACTACTTGGTGGACTCAGGGTATGCAAACCGCACCGGCTTCCTGGCTCCTTACCGGCAGACCAAGTATCACATCCAAGACTTTCAAAACGCGCCCGAACCACAAGGTATGAAGGAGATATTCAACTTTGCACATTCATCTCTTAGAAATGTAATCGAAAGGGCGTTTGGAGTGTTGAAAATGAAGTGGCGCATATTGTTGGACATCCCGGCCTATCCACCAGAAACACAGACACGGATTATATGTGCATGCATGTCGTTGCACAACTTCATTAGGATTAATGGTGACTTTGATAGTCACTTTGGTATAGTGGACAGCAACATAAACTATGTGCCTGTTGAAGGCACTCAGGATCAGCCGGAAATAGTGCCTGCGCCAGAGAGTGCGGACATGGCAAGCATGAATGCATTCCGAGACATGCTTGCTGAACATTTGTTTGCTAGGTCTTGAATAATTTGTGATTGAGGACATGTAATTGTTTATGTACTTTGTGATTAGCTGTAATATTTTTCGGTGTTGTGAATCTGTAATAATTTACGGTGCACTTGAGAATATTTTCCTTGAAGTTTTGTTGTTGAAAATGCAATAAATTGTGTCGTCAGTAGAGTTGTTCATGCATTTTTTGGATGACAACATGCATGGGCCATGCAACCATGCACAATTGGTGGTATTAATGACGCTAAACAGTGAATTGCAAAGTTTGTACAGTCCAAACTTGGGACCTCCAGAATTTGGGATGCTTGCAAATTTCGGCTGAACAGTAAAGGCCAAGTTGGGAGGTGCCAACTTGAGCAACTAAACACGGCCTCAACCAAGTGCGCTTTCGGCATGTTGGTAACTTGGCAGAGAGCATGATAGGTGAACGGGAGAGAATCGAATAAAAAGGCCACTGCACATAATAATGCTTCATATTTAAATCAAAGATACCATCAAAATACTCTACTTGTATTTTACGTTGAACAGTCTTGTGAAACCGGCCATGCTTGCTTGACTGACTACCATCTGTGGCTAAAAAGGGTTGCCGGACCGGGGAAGACCTACCAGGCACTAGCAAGCCAGTCTCCTCCTATATATTCGTAGGCTTCCGGGTAGGTACAAACTAGTTGTCTTGTCTTTTGTCTAGTTGGCTGTTCCTTGCTGTAGAGAAGCATCCATCCACAAAACAGATGCATCATCTATCTACCGGGCAAGACAAGATGCCAAAGACTGCAGGCAAGGCGTTGACCGTGTCTTAACCCTCTCTGGTTGCGTGTCACGCTGGTCCAAAACTTGCCTTTAATCCCGATTGATAGGGGCAAATCTTCCTAAAATCTATCCGAGATAAAGTAATCGAGATGAAAGAGGATCTTTAGTTCCGGAGTTTTGCGAAAAAAAGAGAAATCTCCGAGAGGCCCACAAAAGGGGGTCTTTAGTAATCAAGATGAAATATAGGCGCACACATTAGATTCGAACCCATAACCTTAAGCCTCGCGTGTAGCTTCTTCCTTACCATCCCACCTACGCAGCACATCTGACTATAAATGGGATGCAATTCTTTTCTATTAACTCATGCGGTACCCTTTAGTCTCGGTTTGTGTTACTAACCGGGACTAAAGAAACACAAACCGAGACTAAAGGGTCCGAGGGCTTTAGTCCTTTTCAGCCACCCGTGGGGGACCCTTCAGTCTCAGGTGGTAAGGCCAATCGGGACTAAATGGTGACCTTTAATCCTGGTTGGTGTTACCACCCAGGACTAAAGCCTTTGACCGTTTAGTCTCGGTTGGTAACATCTTTAGTCCCGATTGGTGTTACCACCCGGGACTAAAGGGTCCCCACGGGTGGCTAATTTTTTCACCCAGGACTAAAGGGTCTCCTGCGGGTGGTTGATTTTTGATCTGGAACTAAAGGGGGACTTTAGTCCCGATTAGTATTTGACCCGGGACTAAAACCTCTTTAGTCACGGATCCGATTTTATCCGGAACTAAAGATGGTTGGATGAAAGGTTAGTTCTCTACTTAGTATCACGTGCTCACAGGTACACATCATTTTCCCATGTATTTTCTCGTGATGCGACCATCAGGCGAGGCTCTCGAATGCAATTTGTAAACTTGTCCAAACTCTCAGATCCATATTCTCGAGAAAGAGGTCGAAGAAGGTACTGGAAGCATGAAGGGAAGATTGTTTATGAGGAGAATTTTGATGCGTGCATGCCTTAATAACTTACTGTTATAGAGTGCTTTCTGTTAGGGGTAGTGATTCTCTTCAGGATCATCAAACCAAGGAATATAGTGAATTTAGTTCACTGGATCTCTGAATGAACTACAGCACCTCCGAACCCTCTATTTATAGAGTAGGGAGAATAGGAAGCAGCTTGGTATATTTACACACCTTATCCTCCATGTCGTTAAAAGTTTACACGTCTTAGTCCTCACAGCGTCAACAACGGATCTCCTTCGTGACATCGTCAAAGAACTGCAAGCTGAATTCGCCATAAAAGATCTCAGTGCGCTCCATTATTTAATTTCCTCGGCATCAATGTCACTCGTACAGTGAAGGGCTTCTTGTCCCAGCGCACATATGCTGAAGACATCCTGGAACGCGCTGGGATGCAATCATGCACGCCGGCGCGGACTAGATCAACACAAAGCCAAAGCTCGCTGCCGATACAGGGACTCCGGTTCAAGATGCCTCGGAATACCGAAGTCCTGTCGGTGCATTGCAGTACGTACCTGACGGTACCACGACCTGATCTTCTCTGTGCTGTCCAGCAAGTTTTTTTACATATGCATGATCCACGTGATTGCCATGCATCTGTCGACTGTGCTCAAGAGAATTGGCACATCCTCCTACGGCTTGCTCAGACGCGGATTAGGCTGGTGCCCTGATACTCGCCGATCAACATCCGGGTATTGCATCTATCTTCGGGGCTCCCTGATTTCATGGTCTTCCAAGCGATAGACTGTTCTCAAGATCAAGTGCAGAGGGCGGTGAATATAGGGCAGTGACAAATGCAGTTACAGAGTGCTGCTAACTAAGGCAATTGCCTGGTGAATTACAATGTGCAGTCTTGTCAGCGACAGTGGTCTTTTGTGACAATATATCTGCAGCTTACATGGCCAGTAATCCTGTTCATCATCGCCGCACCAAACACATCCGAGTTGGACATCCATCCCTCGGTGAGTTTTGGGTAGTTCATTTACCAACTGATCAGCAGACTGCAGATATAATGACCAAAGGATTAGCTTCAGATTTATTCCACTCTTTTTTTTTCTAGTCTGTGCATCTTGTCAGGAGACGATGATGTTCAGACTGCCGGGGTGTTGAAGATGCCCAAGAGGGACTGGCGCTTATTGTTGGCCCATTAAGCAAGTGCTATAAATCCTAATCAGGTGATTAATCCTAGGGAGCTAATAAACCAGCCACACGCCAGGCTCCAGCTGCCGCAAGCCTCCTGGTGCGCTACCGCACGCCTCCTGGTGCGCCGCCGCCGCACGCACCTGCAGTCTTCCCTCCTGGATCAAAGGTTGATCGCGGGGATCTTCGAGTACGTGCCGTGGAGTGCTAGCATGCTCCGGTTCGTCATCCCATATTATACGTGGGACTGCCATAGAGGTGTCGCTAGGTTGCGCACTTCGTCAGATCGTACGACTACTTCCTCGACATCGATCGGATCAACTACTCGCGCTTCATCAAGACTTCCGCTGTGATGCGCAACAAGCGAAGGTAGAACCTATGATCATCTACTCGCAAGTGATCCTATTTACGCGGTTATATTTTTATGTGCTAGCGAGTAGCATACCGCATTTCCTAACAGTGGTACCAGAGTTGTGCTTGTGTTGTTTTTGATCTAGATTAAATTTTTTTTACATGGTTGGTTGTAGATCAGATTGTTTTGGCAAATAGCGTTGGACTGTTTTACTCCGTTCTTGCTTCCTCATTATGTGACCGGCTAACTGGCCGTCTTTACGAGGCGTGCGAGCGTTGCGCGGCTAACCATGAGGTTGTGAGTTTGTGTAGCGAAGCAGTCGATACGCGGTGTGAACGGCTATGTCTGCTAGAACGCCATGTCTGTTAGCTTGCGGTAGCATGCGAAAAATCTGTTCTATCCGTTATCGGCTGACGGGACCAGATCGTGTTTTAATAAAAAAAGGGGACGCGTTACATCGTTTGTAGAAATGCCTAACTCATTTTTGCAGAGAATGATGTGATGGTATGATCTCAAAATCATGTGATGATCTGTGTGCAATAAATTCGTGTGACTTGCGTGTCACAAATTATTATAGCTAGGTTAAGGCTATTCATTTTTGGCCTGCGTGCCACTCCTATGATGTAATTTATAATTTTAATTTAGCTATTAGCGTGTATTAGATGAATTAGATTATGTAATTCATCGACACGAGTGAAACGACTCGGCGACCGTCGTACCTTGGAGAAGGTGCCCAAGATGCAACGTCTCGGCGTAGGCGTGCGGACTGGTGGCCATCGACATGTGCTGATTTTCGTTGGACGAAGAAAGACTATACTCTCACAATAATTTGATTATGCACTTCCTGTGATGAGCATGATAAATCCCTCATGAAAAATTAAGGTTTTGTGCCCTTCCAACATCTACACCATTGGGGTATTTTTAGTAGGTGATGGGTCTGCCAAAGCAAAGTGTCATCTTCTACCTTGATTCATTGGTTGGTGTCGGACACCACGGCATAGTGTTGGTTTGCTTGACAGAGCTATCAAGTCGGACTTGGGCTTTGGGGCATAAGTGTTGGGAGCTGAGACATATGATGTCGCCTAACAAACAAGAGTTGCATTGGATGCGATTGGCAAGTGTTACCTACCTTGTTCACTATGATGCTAGCAGTGATGCCAAAGCTCACTAGTATCACAGTGAATGTTGGATCTCGTCCTGCTATGCAACGCCGGGGGACGTTCGCATAACATAGCAGGAATTCTTTCATTAAAAGTGTTAATAAAAGAAGTGCTGATCGTTGCATATCTTACTATTGTAGAAAATTATGAGTGCCTCAAACTTCAATCTGCAATCGATCCTAGATAGAGAAAAGCTAAACGGAACAAATTTTGTTGATTGGAATCGGAACCTGAGAATTGTTCTCAGACAAGGGAAAAAAGAGTACATTCTCGATACACCTTACCTAGAAGAGTCTCAGAATTTCGCGCACACCACTAGTGCATATCGTGCTTATGTGAAGCATACTGATGATGAAGCGGATGTGCAGTGCCTGATGTTTGCTTGCATGAACTCTGAGCTGCAGAAGCAATTTGAGAGCACTAACCTGTATGATATGATCATGGGGTAACGTAGCATGTTCGAAAACCAGGCAAGGGTTGACAGGTTTAATACCTCAAAAGCCCTATTTCATTGCAAGCTTGCTGAAGGTGCTTCAGTTAGCCCTCATGTGATTAAGATGATTGGGTACATTGAGAGCTTGCAGAGAACGAGTTTTCCCCTCGATGACGATCTCACCACCAACATGATACTGCAGTCCCTGCCTTCTAGCTTTGAACCGTTCATCCTGAACTATCACATGAATGGTCTGAAAAAATCGCTCACTAAGTTGCATGGGATGCTTAAGACGACAGAGGCGAGTCTTAGGAAGACTCCTGGTCATGTGATGACAGTCCAGAAGGGTAAGAAGCGTAAGCGCCCAGCGAAGGCTAAGAAACCTGCCGAAAGTGGGACTTCCGAGCAGAAGTCCAAGGCCAAAGAAAAATAAAAGAAAGCTGGTGCGTCCCCTGATGATGCTTGCTTTCACTATGGTGCAAAGGGGCATTGGTCGAGCAATTGCAAGAAGTACTTGGAAGATAAAAGGAAGAAAGAAGGTGCAACCTCCGCTAAAGGTATTAATGTTATTGAAATTAATCTTGCTACACGTTCTAATAATGCATGGGTATTTGATACTGGTGCAATGATTCACACTTGCAAATCGTTGCAGGGGCTGAAAATAATTTGACACTTGGCAAGAGACGAAGTGGATTTGCGCATCAGGAATGGAGCAAAGGTTGCTACATTGGCCGTCGGCCCTTATCCATTGTCATTGCCTTCTGGATTAGTGCTAGAACTCAATAGAACTCAATGTATGTGGTCCAATGAACTCGGTCACAAGAGGTGATTTTTAGTACTTTATTACCTTTACTTATGACTTGAGTAGATATGGCTATATCTATTTGACGAGGAATAAGGCAGAATCCTTTGAAAAGTTCAAAGAATTCCAAAATGAAGTACAGAATCATACCGGCAAGACAATTAAATTCCTAAGATCGGATCATGGTGGAGAATATTTGAGCCATGAGTTTAGCGATCATCTGAAGAGTTGCAAAATTGTTCCACAACTGACTCTGCCGGAACACCACAGTGGAACGGTGTGTCCGAGCGGAGGAACCGAACCTTGTTGGACATGCTAAGGTCTATGATGAGTCAAGCTGATCTTCCATTGTATTTTTGGGGCTATGCACTAGAGACTGTTGCGTTCACATTAAACTGTGTACCATCTAAATCTATAGAGAAGACTCCATATGAGATATGGACTAGGAAGCGTCCCAGTTTATCATTCTTGAAGATTTAGGGCTACGAAGTCTATGTGAAGCATTTGACGCCCACTAAACTCGAGCTCAAATTTGATGAATGTGTCTTTGTGGGGTATCCTAGGGAAACCAAAGGATACTATTTTTATAACCGTCAAGAGAATAAAGTGTTTGTTGCTCGAAACGCTATCTTTCTTGAGAAAGAGTTTCTCTCGAAAGAAATTAGTGGGAACATGGTACAACTTGAAGAAGTTCACCAGAAAATGTTTCAATTCCCATTGATGAGGTGCAACATGATGAATCAGCGATGGTCGCTGACCAACATAATGAACCTCAACCATGAAGATCAATACGAGCACATCACGCATCTGATAAGTACACGCTACTAATTACAGGGCAGCAGGACATCCTATTGTTGGATAATGAGGAGCCTAAAACATACACAGAAGCATTGATGGGACCGGAGTCTGAGAGATGGCTTGATGCCATGCGATCCGAGATGGAGTCCATGAGAGAGAATCGAGTTTGGAACCTGGTTGATCCACCCGATGGCGTGAGAGCCATGGAGTGTAAATGGATTTTCAAGAAAAAGATAGATGCTGATCGAAAGGTTCACATCTATAAGGCATGACTGGTAGCGAAAGGTTTTCATCAAATTCAAGGTGTTGACTATGATGAGACATTTTCGCCCGTCACCATGCTGAAGTCTATTCGGATCCTTCTAGCAATCGCCGCATATTATGACTATGAGATTTGGCAAATGGATGTCAAAACGGTTTTCCTTAATGGAAACCTAAGTGAGGATGTGTATATGACACAGCCTGAAGGTTTTGTCAACCAGTAAAATGCTATAAAAGTGTGTAGACTTAGGAAGTCTATATACGGGCTAAAGTAGGCATCCCGGAGCTGGAATCTTTGTTTTAACGAGGTAGTCAAATCGTTTGGCTTTTCTAAGAATAAAGAAGAGGCATGTGTTTACAAGAAAGCTAGTGGGAGCGTACTCGTGTTTCTAATCTTGTATGTGGATGACATACTATTAATTGGGAATGACATTCCGCTTGTAGAGGATGTCAAGACCTCATTGAGAAAGAGTTTCTCTATGAAGGACCTTGGAGAAGTAGCCTACATACTGGGTATAAAGATCTATAGAGATAGGTCTAAACGCTTAATTGGATTAAGCCAGTGCATGTACCTTGATAAAGTGTTGAGTAGGTTTAATGTGAATGATTCCAAAAAAGGATTCATACCTATGTCACATGGTGTAACCTTGAGCAAGACTCAGTGTGCGTCGTCGCCTGATGAGCAAGAAAGGATGAGTTGGGTGCCATACGCTTCGGCTATTGGCTTGATCATGTATGCCATGTTGTGCATGCGCCTAGACATTTCGTATGCTCGAAGTGTTATGAGCAGGTACCAATCCAACCCAGGTGATTGTCATTGGGTTGCAGTAAAAAATAACCTTAAGTACTTCCGAAGAACTAAGGATATGTTCCTAGTCTATGGAGGTTCGTAGGAGCTCGTTGTAAATGGTTACACCGATGCTAGCTTCCAAACACCAGGACGATAGCAAATTGCAATTGGGATATGTCTTCTGCCTCAATGGTGAGGCAGTGAGATGGAAAAGTTCCAAGCAAAAGGCAGTTGCAGATTCAACAACAAAAGCCAAGTATATTGCAGCTTCGGAAGCTGCAAAGGAAGCTGTATGGATCAGAAAATTTATTTCTGAGGTGAGCATGGTCCCTAGTGGCTCTAGTCTAATAGACCTCTATTGTGACAATAGTGGTGCTATCACATAGGCAAAGGAGCCTAGGTCGCACTAGAAGTCCAAACATATACTACGGTGATATCACCTGATTCGAGAAATCATCGATCGAGGAGATGTGAAGATATGCAAGGTGCACACCGACCTGAATATTGTAGATCTGTTGACTAAGCCACTCCCACAAGCAAAGCATGAGATGCATACAAAGTCAGCGGGCATGAGATGCTGGCATAACTGACTAGCACTAGCGGGAGGCTTATGATGATGTATTCCATAAAGGTAGTCATAAGATGATGACATCATTTCAACATTTGTAGTCTGCATTTTTCAGTGATATGTTGCATGAATTTGTCATTATATGTGATTAGTGAATACGTGATTCGTTAGTGAAACTCCATGATACAATATTGACATTGTACTAAAAATGATCCCCAGCTTCCATCCGTCATGCAGGACTGTGATGTAGAGATAAGCTGGTACATGTGTTGGGTGGATGATCTTGTTTCACAGGTCATGGAAATATGGGATATTGCACCAACAATGTAGCACGTGTTAGGAACACAGTGCCAGATAGACCCACTACGAGACACCGCGAATACACTGCTATCGGTGAGTCTCGTAATGACACGCATATGACGTCCTTTGACCTTAGATCAGTGCAGAGTCCCAGATTATGGAGCATCGCATTTTGGGGTTGCTAAACGCTATTCCATAACTGGGTAGTTATAAAAGTAGCTTTCGGATGTGGTTGAAGCAAGTTGCAGGGTGTACCGAGTCAAGAAGGAATCTGCTCCTTCCGTTTTAGGGAGAGACTCCTCTAGGCCCTCTCGATGTGATGAACTAAAAGCGTATGGCCTGCCTTGACTAAAGGTTAGTCGATCAGAAAAGTTCTTCACTGAGCGAGAAATGGCTAAGAATAAGGATAGCACTTCACTCGCCTTATACTTGGCTAGGTGTCGTGTGGCAGAAAGGATATAATATTGGCGAGTGTTACAGGTTATGCAAGATATGATCTTCATGAACCTTCGGGAGCCAATACACCTTACTAGAGGCCAATGCTAACTATTGATCAGAAATGGATTCCAAGGCATGTTCGTTGGTTGCATCAACCTACGGGGTCACACACTTAAGGGATTGGAACATATGGATACTTGCATAATAAATCTTGTGCAAGTGGGAGACTGTTGCAGATGCCCAACAGGACCTGACCCAATAATGTGCTAGCCCATTTAGCAAGTGCTATAAATCCTAATCAGGTGATTAATCCTAGGGGGCTAATAAACCAGCCGCACGCCAGGCTCCAACTGCCACGAGGCTCCGCCGCACACCAAGCTCCTGCCGCCACCGTCGCACGCCTTCTGGTGTGCCGCCGCCGCACACACCTGCAGTCTTTCCTCCCAGATCAAAGGTTGATCGTGGGGATCTCCGAGTATGTGCCATGGAGTGCTAGCATGCTTCGGTTCGTCATCCCATCCTGTACGTGTGGACTGTCGTAGCGGTGTCGCTAGGTTGCTAGCGAGGAGCATGTCGCGTTTCCTAACACGGGGGTGTTACACTGACAATGTAAACTCGGGGGACATCAAATTTCAGGATGAGAAGAAAGCAGAATAGTTATAGGCTCAGTCCTAAATCCAGCGAAGCGAAGTGCTGTTACGAGACCTGAAGAAGGGGCACATGTCACTTAGTCGTAGGCCGATGCAGTCATTTTTCAGCCAATGGAGTTACTCTGTTCACTAGATAGGGTCACTAAGTCCATGAAGTTATTGGCTTATTGGAGCAATGGATAGTCAGAAGTTCAACCAGTTGAATTCAATCAGATAACATCAGCTCAAGAGAAACGAGCCTTGGATTTTAATAAAGATTGATTCGAAGCATGAAGCATTCATACTCCGAAACTTGGGGGGAGGGGGGCTTGTGTTGTCACCAAATTTTGGCCAATAAAATCCGATATTTGGTTGAGGACTTGTTAATACAATGGGGCCAAACAAGGAGAGACAAGCAGAATAAAGAAAGTGCATGCAAAGAGGATAGAGCCAGCACATGCACGTGAGGATAATTGGAATAAACAAAGGAAGGTTATGGCATGGTTGTTAGTTTACTTTACATGCGTCACGTTGAAGGAGTTTGGTTAATCATGCATGCGGATCAGTCTTTTTGCGAATGAGTCGAATAAGGAAGCTTCATTAGTGAGGATTCTACATAAGGGAAAATAGAGTCCATGTATCTTAATATTAATATTTCCTTTGTTTAGTTAAGATTTCTATAGTTAGCTAGTCAAGTTTGGTTCAAACTCTGTTAGTTTCAGAGTAGGAATATGTACCCGTAGAGCTAGTAAAGAGTTATCTCTCAATCAATCAATCAATACAACCTTTCGGTGCCACGCCACCAAAACCCTAGGAGTAGGAGTAGAGTAGTTTCGACGAGTTCCTTCTTGCGCGCATGGCTGCATCGGCTTCAATCTCAGGCAAGCTTATAACTACCATCACCCGGTCATTACGGCCTCTATTAGAACTTCCTAAGTTAAGTCTTATATTTTGATATTCGGTTGTGTGGCTACTTATCGAGTTATCTTAGATTGCAAGTAGAACTTTCTAGGCTTTGTCCAATATTCTACTTGTCTTCGACAGTTGTTCACAGTTATCGAGTTATTTGATTTTATTAAGTTGCATCGTATTGATCTCTTAGTTTTATCAAGTGCTCACAGTTATCGAATGGCTTAGATCCTGTTAGGTTACCTTCATCAGCTCCTTGACCTTGTGTAAGTGTTCACCCCTTATCTGATCGTATCGGCTAGTAAATCTTGCATGCTTTATTGATTTATATATGCTAGGTCCGATAGATCTTTACCCATACCTCTTGTATTGCTAACTATCGGGCCTTTGACTTCAGCATGGTACTGTTGAGAGCCGATGCATCGGCTGCGTATCATCCATATCTCACGGAAGCATGATGATGTCATTGAGCTGATAGGGGCGCATACGAGGCCTTGCTACCGCGAAGTTGTCTGACTAAGTTAGTGGGCCGAAGTGAATGCCCTCTCATCGTGTTACCTTGTCTAATTTCAATTACACGATCATGACACTGATTACGATTCCATTAGCTTAATCAACTTGTAAACAGTAGGCAAGAGGTCCTTGTTTGCTGTGTTCTAATCTTTTAGATTAATAGATTGATGCCAATGTTCTCTTATTCATGTCACCTTGTCTAAGTTCAATTACACTTATCAAGACATTGACTAGATCTATAGTCTATCTGATGTGCGCATGGTTAGCAAGGGCTCCTTTGATGGTTGTTGCTTTACAATGCTTTATCTTAGCCCGTCGGCTCATATAGCCGATGGCACATGCCATTAATGCTTTATTTATTTACACCGCATGATTACATTCAATAATCTATGTTTCGTGGTGTTTATTCCAAGAACGCTTACCCATGAGTTCGGAAGGCTTCGCCACTGATCGGCTCTAAAATTTAATGGTTACCTTGTCAATCTTCAGGTCAAATTGACTAGCACGTCTTGCACCACTCCCGAGCTGATTTGGAACCTGCACTGGAGTTAAGCAGATCTCCCAGGTCCTCCATGTTGTTCAATGCGAAAGCCTGAAGTTCATATTTTGCGTCAACACAGGTGCAGAAACACTTGATGATGCTCCAAAACAGAAAAAGAGCGCATCCATTCTATAGTAGATGTTTATGTATATTGATTTTGTTCACTCTCTCTATTTTTGTTCCAGCTAAGTATACCTGAGTGATGCATAAGCTGTATGTAACATTATTCCATCTTGAAATAAAGCATCCTTCATAGAAAATTTCCAACAAGAGATGCTCATCTTGTAAGATACGCCACATGTTAAAGTTAAACAGAGTGTGAACAAAGAAGTCTAGTAGCTTTTCAAACCATTCAATTTTAACAACTAGCAAACAAGCCAGTGAACAAGCAGCTGCTATAGCATTAGAAGCACATGTCGATGTAAGCCCCACTTAACGTCGAAGCAGTGTTGCTTCCACAGAAGCCCCAGCTGAAGGATCTGCTGACATACTGGAGGACAACCAATGCCACCCTATGGACAACATCACTGGGAGAACCTCTTGTGAGCTTGTTACTCCTGTGAAAAACAAGCTCATCATGGTGGCTTATGGTGTGGCTGAGCAACCGACACAAAGCCAAACACTTCATAGCGTGGAGATTCCATCTCGCGGGTACGCCAAAGTTGGGGTGGAACGAGTGGTCGACAGTTGGGATGACCTGGAACTGGAGATCCCTAGAGGTGACGGGGGAAAGAATCTAGGAGAAGCCATCCATGGTTGGATTCTATGGCACAAGCTCTACATAAGGATTACGCAACCGAATCCCCCGACCTTGGAAACATCTCCTCAAGGCTTAAGGCTAATATCACCTACGCCATCTACCAGGGCACCCTCTCCACTACCAGACAGGGATCCTAGCATGAGTCCACCACCAGAAAGGGATCCAAGCATGAGTCCACCTCCATCTCCTATGAGCATGGCTACACGACGAAAGGCGCCTTCAGTTCCGCCTATTGCGGCTACGAAGAAGTAGAAAAAGCAGAAGGAGAAGCAACCACTGCCAAGAACCCATGTGATATGATAGATAAGGAACTATGGGTAGTAGTGGATGCTGAGAAAAAAGCTTTCTTCATAAGTTTTGCGGAGTGAAGGAAACAGCTAGAGGATCCACCAGTTGATAAGGGTAAAATTCGGGCTTTCATCAGAAGCGTGGAGGCGGAGCGAAGGAAACATCCAGAGAAACCACCTTTTTCAAATTACGACAGACAAATAACAAAGGCTTCTAAGAAGAGGAAGAAAAGTGGGTAAACTATTCTTCAACTCGGAGCCCAATCCAACCAATCAGTTGGTCCGCTGTAGGTGCTTTCTGAGTTTGATAAGAACCTGTTGCAATTCGCTAAAGATACATATCTGACCACAGCTCAACTTCGACGGGAGGATCACATCCCAAAGCACCCTAGGGCTGCTAAATGGAAATATGAGTATGGGAAACTGCTTGTGTGACCGCAGTTGGTGGATCGTCTCCCAACGAAGATGTACAAGTTGCACCAATGGTACATGCAGGCTTCAGCCGAGGGTTTTGCCGTGCTCGAAGTTCGGATTGATGATCAACATTTTTTCCGTGGGGAAGACATCATAAATGTGCTGTTGGAGGAACTATATTTCCTGTTTAATCAAGACGCACTTGACAAGTCACTCATCAGTTGCTGGGTTCTGTAAGTCTTTAATATCCTCTAACTTCAAAATAACTGCTCTAGTCATTGTGCGATGTCGTAACTCCTATTTGATTTTGTATCATGCAGGATGGAGATTCAAACTTGTCGAAGGAAAGCATACTATCACGTAGGCTTCATGGACCCCGATGTTGTAAACGAGTCAACTCTAAGAGATAAACCAAATCGAATCTTGAAGAATATATATAAGTTCCTCGACAATCAACATTATCATAAGTACATAATACTACTGTACAACTTCAAGTGAGCGTGTTTCCCATCTCTTTCTTTTTCAAACTAGCAGTTAAACATAAGAATAACTAGCTTTAATTTGGCTGTAGAGATTCCATTGGATACTCATTCTTGTCGTGCCTGATATGAGCTTCGTATATGTCTTCGACTCTTTGAGGAAACCAAAACAAGAATGCAATGACATCATAGATGCTATGAACAAAACATGGGCTCGATTTCGTCGAAATCACGTGGGTGAATTTAAGGAGGAACTTCATTGGAAGACTGATTTCCTGGTATGTGTTGAATTTTCACATCTCATGACACTTCCTTTGACACAACAAATATTTCATAACTTTTTTCCTTATAAGTGTTGGAGATAGGAGCCGGTTAACAATTTATGCGGATACTACGTATGTGAGTTCATCCACGGCTTTGTAGGTCCGCAGCGTATGATTTACCATGACTTAACTGTACGTATACAAAATTCTTAACAATAAATTAGTTCTACTTAGAAAATCAATTCATGTGTATATACTTACAAAGTTAATTCATATGTATATACTTCATAGGGGAACATATGGTTAATTAGCTAGAAAATAAATTAGGGCTTTCAATTAGATTAATTATTTCAATTTTTTTATTTTTGTAGCATTAGAAAATTGGTTAATTAGCTAGAAAATATAGAAAAATTCTTGAAGTAGCTAGAAATTATAGAAAATCTTGTTAATTATTAAAAATGTATAAAAATATGTGAAAATTACTTTGATACTTTTAGAAACTACCAAGTAAGTTTCAATTGTGCAAACCCATTGATCTACTATATATATAATAACCTTTGCCAATAACACAGATGATGTACAGGAAGGAAAGAGTCCTCGACACGGACTGCATCAGGGCAGTTCAAGAACAACTATGTGGATTTCTTCTGGACGAGGTCATAAATCCAACGAGGGAATTTCATAATGATGGATCAAATCTACATCACCGTCAGGACTCGGGTTCAGAATAGTAGATACGAAATGTTGAACTTGAAAAGTTGAGGCAATGTAATATTATTCATATATGTGTATGCACAATATGTCTATATATATAATAGTATCTCAAATGTAATATTAAATATAAATAGAAATTTATATATATTAGCGTATTAGAACTAGTATACATAAAGGAAATAAATACGAAATATGAATATAGAATAAATAAAATAAAATGAGAAAAGAAAAGAAAAAAAATTAGTATCGGTTGGGGAGACCAACCGGTACTGACTAGGCTGCCCCTACGCACGGCATGGCAGGCCCTTTCATACTGGTTGGTCTCCCCAACTGATACTAAAGACCTTCCTTGAGTACCGAATTTTCGGTACTAAAGGGGGTTTCCAACCGGTAGAAAGGTTTCCAACCGGTAGAAAGGTGTTTTTCTTAGTAGTGGTTGTTCGATCAGTATCTCAAAACGTTTGGGTCATTATTGAAGCCAAACTTAAAACAAGAACTCAGACACAATGCAAGGTGAGTTCTGGCCATCGAACAATACGTCAAGAATACCCAGTTGGTTTTGCATTGTAGGCGGTGCCTTCCATTCCTACCGATGATGATACTATATTTTTTTCCCTACTTTAGCCTTCCATTCCTACCGAGGATGATACTATATTTTTTTCCCTACTTTAGCGTGCTCTCTCCCCCTCCAGTACTGTTTATTATTGCTCCGTAGCCCTAGCTAACTCAGTTGATATACCGGTATCCAAAGCGTCAGCCACCATCACATATTGCTTGGTGGGTGACAACGTATAGTACCTTTAATTAATTTGAGAGTATTTATGGTACACTGATATAACTTGAACTGTAACGGCTCAAGTCACAACTACAAACAATGGATATATATAACTTAAGCACCTCGATCCAGTTCAATCCTAGTAGCATCCATTATTCGACTCCACATCTGTGTGACCCGGATCTCATAGAGAGAGAACTCAAGATCGATCTAACGTAAGCTATCCTTGGTGTTGTCCACCACACTAGTGTATATAGTGGGGAATATAATGGGGCACACCATGAATCTTATTATCTCCTGTCATCCAATTTAGCAATAGTGGCGCTAGACACCACTTACTAAATAAATAATGACATCGGTTGCCAAAACAAAACATTATGCATAATTTATCTATTCCTTCTGTCCCAAATTACTATTCATTTTATCTTTTCTAGGTACATAACTTTTACTATATATCTAGACATACCATATATCTAAGTGCCTAACCAAAACTATGAACATGGAAAAGTCAAAATGAATAGTAATTTGGGACGGAGTGAGTAGCATCTTTGGTATACACAGAGGAATTCTGAAATCAAAAAGTCCTAGACATATTAAAAGAGTGTTGATTGCCAAATCAATCATGCCAAAAAAAATGTTTTTTATAACCACGCACGTCCATTGGTAAAATTTTGTTTGCTGATTACAAACTAGAGAAAAATCCTTTCAATCAGCCATGGGTCATTTCCGTTTGGTTTATGTCATAGATAATGAACATCCATGAAGGGCATGGTTGTGATAACACAAATAATATTATCGATGATTCAACCATACAGGGACGTACATGTTTATATGGCCGGAGGCCCGTGATACTCTATGCCGTATCAATCGGTTTATAGAAACAGAACCGAGATTAGGCAGGAGATAATCACGTGAATCATATCTGTGCTAAAGGTAGACTCCTAAGGACTTACGTTATCTAACACCCCCCCTCAGTCAGAACGTGACTAGCCACAGGAGACAACGTTCAGACTGGACCTGAACTCGGTGAAGACAGAAGTCGGGAGTCCCTTAGTGAAGATATCTGCATACTGTGACGAAGTGGGCACATGCAATACTCGGACGGCACCAGCGGACACATGCTCACGGACAAAGTGAAGATCAATCTCAATGTGCTTGGTACGTTGGTGTTGTACCGGATTGCTCGAGAGATACACTGCACTGATGTTGTCACAATAAACCAGAGTAGCGCGCTTGATAGGAACATGCAACTCGAGCAGTAACTGTCGAAGCCAGGTAGTCTCAGCAATAGCATTGGCAACGGCGCGGTACTCTGCCTCAGCACTAGAGCGGGACACAGTCGGCTGCCGCTTGGAAGACCAGGAAACCAGATTATCACCAAGAAAAACACCATAGCCTGATGTGGAGCGTCGAGTGTCAGGACAACCAGCCCAATCAGCATCTGAATAAGCAACCAGGCTGGAAATATCAGTGCGCCGAAGAATAATGCCGAAATCCAGGGTGCCACGCAAGTAGCGAAGGATCCGCTTCACCAAGGCATAGTGAGGTTCTCGCGGATCATGCATATGCAAGCAAACCTGCTGAACTGCGTAGGCAATGTCGGGCCTAGTGAATGTAAGATACTGTAGTGCACCAGCCAGATTGCGGTAGTGAGAGGGATCGGCAACTGGAGACCCGTCAGAAGTGGAAACCTTGGCACAAGTGTCAATCGGCGTAGAGGAGGGCGTACAATCGGTCATCCCAGCACGCTCAAGTACCTCAAGAATGTACTGCCGCTGGGAGAGCAAGAAGGCACCATTCTGACGACTGACAGATAACCCCAAAAAATGATGCAAAGGTCCAAGGTCCTTCATAGAGAATTCTTCCTGAAGAGCCATAATAACTCGACGAAGAAGAGCATCAGAAGAGGCTGTCAGAATAATGTCATCCACATAAAGTAGCAAATAAACTGTCTCATGCCCTCGACGGAAAACAAATAGCGAATTGTCTGATCGAGCACCCACAAATCCCATAGACAAAATGTGTGAAGCAAAGCGACTGTACCAGGCACGAGGTGCTTGCTTCAGACCATAAAGAGACTTGTTGAGTCGGCAAACAAAATCCGGATGGGTGCTATCAACAAAACCAGAGGGCTGAACACAGTAGACAGTCTCATCCAAAGTTCCATGAAGAAAAGCATTTTTCACGTCAAGCTGATGGACTGGCCAGTTCTGAGAGAGAGCAATGGTGAGTACCGTGCGAATGGTGGCCGGTTTGACGACCGGGCTGAAAGTCTCGCCGAAATCAACGCCGGGCCGTTGGGTGAAGCCACGAAGGACCCAACGAGCCTTGTACCGCTCCAGAGAACCGTCAGGACGGAACTTATGGTGATACACCCATTTGCCAGTAACCACATTTGCGCCGGAGGGGCGAGGCACCAACTGCCACGTGTTGTTGGCAATAAGTGCAGAATACTCCTCGTTCATGGCCTCACGCCAGTTAGGATCAGCCAGCGCACCGCGATAGGACTTAGGCACCGGGGAGAGGACAGCAGCGCTCAGGTTGAACCGAGACGTCGGCTGCCGAAGACCGCGCTTCCCGCGCGTGATCATGCTGTGGTCGTTGATGGTGGGAGCAACAGACACGGCATTCTTCGGTGGGCGTGAAGACCGGAGCGCAGAGCCGGGTGCCACCTGGTCGCCAGGCGAGGGCGGCGCAGGCGCGTCCTGTACGTCAGAGGACGCAGGCGCGCGCTGGGGCACGTTCTGGGCGCCGGACGAGGACGCAACAGCGTCCTGGGCGCTGTTCGGCGGGGCCCGGTGGGGCGCAGCTGTCGGGGCTGTGTCGGAGGCCGACCCGACCGAGGTAGTAGACGGGTAGGGCGCGGTGGACCGAGGCGTTGCCGCCAGGGGCACAGTTGTGCTCGCCCTGGCGCGCTGTGGGAGGACCCCGCTGGCAACAGCCGACTGTGGGAAGACAGCCGGGGCAGCAGGAACCGAAGTAGTCGGGGCCGTGGTACCTGAAACATTAGAACGAGTACCAATAGGGATAACAGGTGCTACATCCAACTCCGAGAAGAAATCAAAGTCAGATGACGGTGGTGAAGAGACGTCGGCAAAAGGAAAGGAGGACTCATCGAAGGTGACATGCCGCGAAATAATTAACTTATTTGAGGCAAGGTCGAGACAGCGATAGCCCTTGTGTTCCGAAGGATAGCCGAGAAAGACACAGGCAGTGGAGCGAGGAGCGAGCTTATGAGCAGCTGTCGTGGAGAGGTTAGGATAGCAGCGGCATCCAAACACGCGAAGGTGGTCATAGGTCGGATGTACTCCATAAAGAGCAAAGAACGGCGTGGAGGAGGCTAGGGTCTTGGTGGGGTGACGGTTGAGGAGATATGTGGCGGTGTGAAGAGCCTCAACCCAGTAAGACGGAGGAATACTAGCCTGAAAAAGCAGAGAACGTATAATGTTATTAGTGGTACGAAGTGCGCGCTCGGCTTTGCCGTTTTGAGCTGAGGTGTGAGGGCAGGACATGCGGAGGTTAATGCCATGAGAGAGAAAGAACGTGCGGGCAGCAGAGTTGTCAAACTCGCGGCCATTATCGCACTGGATGCTCTGGATGGTGGTGCCAAACTGCGTAGAGACAAAGGCAAAGAAATTAGCAAGAGTAGCAAAAGTGTCAGACTTGAGACGCAGTGGAAAAGTCCATACGTAATGGGAGCAGTCGTCAAGAATAATCAAGTAGTACTTGTAACCAGACACACTAAGAACAGGAGACGTCTAGAGATCACAATGTATTAACTCAAAATTTTTGACAGAACGTGAATTAGACGGACTAAAAGGGAGACGCACGTGGCGCCCAAGCTGACATGCATGACATAAATGCTCAGACTCGTGCTTATTACAGGAAATAGCAGAGGAAGCAACTAAGCGGGAGAGCACCTCATGTCCAAGGTGACCAAGACGACGATGCCAGAGAGTAGCTGAAGTGGTACTGGTAGCGAGTGCAAGCGGCCAAAACACTGATGACAGAAGGGGGTAGAGCGGTCCGGAGCTATTGCACCTGATGATCACGTTCTTGGTTTTGTAATCCTTCACAGAGAAACCATAAGGGTCAAATTCAACGGAACAATAATTGTCAATGGTGAACTGACGCACAGAAATAAGGTTCTTAATGAGCTGTGGAGAAACAAGAACATTATTTAAGTGAAGAGGACCTCTAGTGGAAGGAAACGAAACAGAACCGGAACGTTCAACAGGCAGAAGCGAACCATCGCCGACAATAATATGAGAAGGAGAAGAGTATGTAGGCGGATGGGAGGAGGATAGAGTACCGGAGTTGGATGTCATATGGGTTTCAGCACCAGTATCGAAGTACCATTCAGTTGATTGAGGGGGCGGCTGCAGCGTCATGGTGTTGAATGCTGAGGCGAGAGCGTCGTTGTTCCAGGAAAGGCCGCCGGGATGATGCATCCAAGTCGCGGGCTGCGCAGGCGGCGTAGGAGGCAGCCCAACGGCCGTCGGTGGAAGAGGCAGCGGGGCCAAGGGCGGTGCAGGCCCTGGTAGTGATGGCCCAGAATACTGAGGCCCAGCGAAGAAGGCTTGGGGACGTGGTGGAGCCGCTGGGAATCGAGGGAAGCCGGGCGGCCCAGTCACATAGGCCTGGAACGTGCCGAAGGCCGGCTGGTAGCCAAAGCAAGGCGGCCCATGAAAGGGCCGTGGGGGCGTGCCGGGTCCAGCAGGGGAGCCGACCTGCGAGCCGACCTGGGAACCGGTCCCTCTTGAATTACGGCCACCACGACGGTTCTGGCGTCCGCGATTTCCGTTGCCGGTGTTGCCTCCAACGCCGGCGCCCGTGTTGTTGGAGTTGAATGGGTGCTGAGGCGTCGGAGCAGCCGACGTGGAGGAGGGTGGAGTGGTCGCGGCGAAGGCCTGTGCAGGAGCGGCAGCCTTGTCTTTCATGTTCATCTCGGCAAGGCGCAGATCGCTCCGGACGTCGCGGTAGGTCGGGAACGGATGGGTGCGCTGGATCAAGGCAGCCATGTAGCCGAAACGCTCGTTGAGGCCGCGAAGAATGTTGAGGACGAGGGTGCTGTCACGAACGGGCTCGCCGAGGTCGCCGAGTCGATCAGCCATGGCCTTCATGCGGTGGCAATATTCATCAACACCCAGATCACCTTGCATGAAGGTACGGAATTCAGCGTCAAGGATCAGGGCACGCGACTCCTTGTTGCCAAGAAATTGCTGCTCAATGCCGAGCCAGACAAGGCGAGCCGTCGGCGGGCCATCTTCCCGGTTCATCACGATCTCGAGGAGATCACGAGCAATGACGCCGTAGAGCCAAGAGAGGACTGTACAGTCCATGCGGAGCCACGCAGCATCGTTGGAGTGGTTGTCGTCGGAGAGGACGTGGTCGTCGAGCTCGAACCGCTTGAGGGTGTTCATGAAGAGCCCTCGCCACCGGTTGAAGCTGGGGGAGGCAAGCTCGAGGATGAGGGGTACCAATGACTTGATGTTGAGGATCGTCATGGCTTGGGCGTGCAGGGCAGCGGTGGCCACTGCGGCTTGATTGGCGAGAACAATGGCGCGGGCCTCATTGGCACGGCGTTCTTCTTCGAGGCGCTCTGCAGCCAGGCGCTCGGCCTCAAGGCGAGCTGTCTCCAGACGTTCGGCCTCTTGGCGGGCGGCCTCGCGGCGCTCTTCAGGGGTAAAGGCCGCAACGCGGGCGACGAGAGCACGGTAGGCGGCGTTGGCCGTATTGTCGGACATGATGACGAACTGTCGGCGGCGGCGGCGCTCAAAGAGGGTGCGGCGGCGGCGGCACAGATGTACGGCGGTGGAGAGATTAGCGGAAGCGGTTTTGGGAACGAAGTCTGTCTGATACCATGATAACACAAATAATATTATCGATGATTCAACCATACAGGGACGTACATGTTTATATGGCCGGAGGCCCGTGATACTCTATGCCGTATCAATCGGTTTATAGAAACAGAACCGAGATTAGGCAGGAGATAATCACGTGAATCATATCTGTGCTAAAGATAGACTCCTAAGGACTTACGTTATCTAACAGGTTGAACCACAAGGTATTAAATTTTTTAATTGAACTCCATATGTGCTTCTTCTTTCTTCGTTTTGTTTGCTTGTCGGAGATTGATCTTTGACTTAAATTCTGTCTAGATATTTTATTAACTATAAAATAATAATCAATTTTGTGTCACACAATTGTCATATTAGTGGAAGAACTTTGGGTCAAAGCATGATATATGTGGGTGACACAGTCTTCATGGCGTGAGTACTAGCTTTAAACCTGTTAAGGTTGGATACGACCAAACATTGAGGGGAGACAACAGGCCACACACGTTAGGGCGTGCAAAACGCGAATCAGATGATCCCTAAGGAATCGTAGCTAGTTTAAGGTTGGATGTGATCCATAAGTCACGATGGATGATCCAAATAAAATCCAAATTAATATCCAAAACTGAAACATGCATCATGGTCTAACTTACATTACTAATTTGAATTTGAGGTGATAAGACAAGACTTGATTTAAGCTTGACCTACATTTATATGAATTCAAACAATCACATATAAATTTTAAAAATGTGTGGGTTTTTACACTTGAAATATAGCAAATAAAAGATGCCGCAAGTTACATTTTCGTATGTGGCAACGAGTTGGTAACTATGTGATGGACCCTTGTGCAAAGTTTTAGTTTGGGTCGGCCGGTCGGCACACAGCAGTAGACTGAGAGTAATAATGCTGAATTGCTGAGGGCCTGAGGCTGACCCCAATGAACCATATTTCACCTCTGTTAGCAGCTGGTGCATGCGTGCATATTTCACCTCTGTCCCACATCCGCTGAGAAATGTCAACAAGGACACGAATCCACCATGCTGGTGTTGCAGGCTACCCTGATGCCTTCCATTCCTATATAGGGGAAGATATACTTTTCTTTCCGCTAATATAGCGTGCTCTCTTCCCCTCCATTGTGTTTTGCTCCGGTAGCCCTAGCAAACTAAGTTGATGTATTGCTCTCGCTTCCCACTCTACTAGCAGCAAAGATATACACTGGAATTCAAGCATCAGCGGTCATCACATCCTATTGCTTGGTTGGTGACAACGTACATTTGAGAGCATTTATGGTACACAAAATTTGATATGCATGTAATGCCTCAAGTCACAACTACAAACAATAATGGATATAAATTGAGCACCTCGATCCAGTCCCATCCTAGTACCATCCATTATTGAACTCCACATCAGTATGGCCCAATGATACAAGGGATCTCAGAGAGAGACCGCATGATCCAATCTTGTAGGCCTTGATATTGTTCACCCCACAACAAGAGATCCTTTCAATCAGCCATGACTCATTTCCATTTTCTGTGTGAAATAGATAATGAACATCGATATCAGAAGGGCTTGGTAGAAAAGGGTCTACCCTTGTCTTTGGACCAGAATGATTTTTTCTTTACATGTGTACCATTTTATTTTTATTTCCAATGCGTGGACAAGAATGATTTTTTGGTTCACCAGATTGTTTCTTGATGCCTCTCATACCTATATAGCATACCGTTTCCATTTTCTTTCCCATACAGCAGGCTGTAGGGAAAGAGACAGATATTACTGCTGGAGAGCTGCGTCGCACACGCAGGCATAATTGCTTGCATATGCATGCATGAACACTCCATCATTAGATAAAGGAAAGTAAGATGCTGGAACTTATCATTTTGGGTACGGGCGCAGGTCTGACTTGTACAAGCACCTCTGAGAAATCGGGTATAGGTCTTGAGATTGATGTAGTCATTATACGTATCTTGCTATCGACTAGACGACTAGCACCATTGATGTGGTGGTGGAGTCGTTGGTACATTGACTACTACACCACCTACCAGGATTCAAATCCTAGTATAGATGGCCTATTTAGAAAGATGGTTTTGGACCCCAGATTTAGTACAAACTTGAATTGAACCCTAAAACTCCTAGATTAATCCATCTCTTCTAAACAGGAAGATATTTAGGAGTTTAATGGAAGATTGCATCAGCAGTACAAGTATTCTCTACACTCGGAAGTCTAGGAGAACGAAACATACTTGGATCATGGAGTAGATTTTATTTACTCGGAGTGGGTATTGGCTGGACATGACCTCGGCGTTTGCAATACCAACCTGGCAATCAGTTCTACAAGACTATCATGAAAATCAGTTGTACTCTGTTTTGCCCTCCTCCAGCACATTGCTTGACCAGAGCTGCTGATGGGGAACCTAAGCTAGGTTCAGGTGCTGCAGCGGTGAGTACATCACTCTGCTCATCTGCTGATAATGTAGCCCGCGCTAGTCGGAAGCTTTCCTGATGACACATCGTTCTCCCGGCACCCTCCGGCAAGATGGACCCATGACCAAGGATAAAAGAATAATGCGGTAGCTTTCATCCTGGCGCCTCTTATTCCTACAACAAAATATATATTATGTTCATCTTTTCCACTCACTGCTGCGCATCAGCTGCTCTGTCTCCTCCATTTTGTGTCCTTCTTTCTACTACTGATGGCAACTGATAGGGTTCAAGGGTATCATATAGAATACAGAGCTATAGGATAGGTTGCACTAATGGATGTGTAAACCATGTTTTCCACTCACATATAAATCATTGCATAATGGAATTTGGTAGCTGCATTTATTCTTTCAAGTAGCACTGGAATCCTATAACAGCTCTGTACACGTCTTGCACCAAGAAGGTTTTAGTACTTGTCATTTATGTAGCACATGTCTTTTAGCAGCAAAGAGTCTTTCTCAGTTCTGGCAAGGTTTGTAAAAGGTTAAGCATCTATTCAAGTGCGGTGCTGTGTACAAAGCCAAGGATGGGTAACATATATTTTTCTGGGATGATGTCTGGGTTAGAGAAGCTCCTTACAAGATTCAATATCATGAGCTCTACGAAATCTGCGATGACTCCAAAATACTTGTAGCACAGGCATATGACGAGGGGGAGTGGAATATTGGTTTCAGGAGTTTCACAGAATTTGATGTGTTGAAGTGGTCTGACCTGATGGATAAACTATAAGAGGTGAAACTGCAGCCTAAAGGTCCTGATCAAGTGTTTTGGTCTCTGGATAAATCTCAGTGCTTTTCAGTAAAATCTCTATACAGGTTTATCACCCATATGGGGATGGTGAACTCATTGAAAATGCAAACTGCGGCTAAAAATTAGGATTTCCCTTTGGCAAATGTGGACCCAAGCGGCAGCTGTTTTGAAGAATGTTGTCTACGAACAGGAAACTATTGATCATATTTTCTTTAGATGTTACCTGGCGAGACTAGCACAGAGTTGTCTCAGAGAAGTGTTTGGTTGGGATGGGTTTTCTAAATCGCGAGATGAGTTTGTTGAGATTTGGTTGCCTTCAAATTTGGGGTTTCTCAGCAGATCAGCTTGTTCTTGCATGTTTGCAGGTCTAACCAGGGCGGTTTGGACAACTTAAAATAAGACGGCCTTTAATAGAAAATTCCCCAACAACCCGATGGATGCGATCCTTTGTAGTATATCATTCTTGCAGAAGTGGCGTATACTTCTCAAGCAAAGCGACGATCAAGGAAAGGTGGAGCTGCTAATTGGGCGAGTTCTGCTGGGTGAAGGACTTTCTTTCCTAGTAATATGATGCCGGCCTTCAGGCATCAAAGAGATTTAGCCTGATAGTAAAGCTGTGCTCTTTTTGATGTACATTGGATAGCTTTTGCTTTCGTCTTTGGCTCAGTTTGTGTTCTACACTGTCTTGGTGAAAAAGTATTGGTAACAAGTATTAGGAGGATAGAATACGTGGAAATGTCCAACACTGATACAATTTGATCTCGTAAAATTCTGTGGTAGGCACTGATCAAGCTAGATATCCAAGTGTGATGAAATGGGAATCACCTATATGTAAGCATGCAGAGGCATATACGACAGATGACTCAGCAGCGGCCTTAACCTATGTTAAGAGGTATTAGAGTACCATCACCAGCTCTATGCTTCGTGTTAATCAACCACCCCTGCTCTTTGAAGCCCAAACCCAAACCAAGAACTGGAGAGACAATGCAAGGTGCAGTACTGGCCGGCCATCCAGCAACGCATCAAGAATACCCAGTTGGTGGTTGTGGAGGCATGCGTGCGAATTTCTTCTCCGTTTAGCTGCGCACATTTGAATTGAAATTTGAGCCCCCTCGTTTGTCTCGTACTTACTGAGGTATACCCTTGTAGAGGATGATATATATTTTTCTTCCCCCTCCTACGTCATGGTCTCTTCCCCTCCATTATTTTTTTCTCTGGTAACCCTAGCAAATTGAGTTGATGTATTGCTCTCTTCACCTCTACTAGTAACAGTATATACCAGTATCCAAGACTCTGCGGCCATCACATCCTCCTATTGCCTGGTGGGTGACAAATGTACCTTTAATGGCATTTATCACTATGGCACAAAACATTTGTGCTGACAGCTAAAACAGATTTGTGCTGTGCTGGTGGATGCACGACCGCCAGTACAAATTAATTTGTGCTAGCGGGCAGCTTAAGACAACCATCAACACCATTTCATCAAAAAAGACAACCATCAACGTAGATCTATTTGCTGGCGGTTTCCTTAAGCAGCCTGCATGTACACATTGTTTGCTTATTTTGAATATCCAAATGTTCCAACCAAATTTTTAATATTTGTTTCCGGCCAATTTTGAAATATTTCTTTCCCAGCAAACTAAAATATATATCTCCAACCATATATCATGACACAACAAGTAAGCACGAATAATATAAAAGTCCACCATATATAATATAACAGATAAATATGAATTATTCGTGGTTACCAAACATTCAGTTATGAATTTCAATATCTCAATCATCCCTTCATCAACATCCAGTTATGAAGAGATTTGCACTCGTATGCAGAAGGGTCCTGAGGCTGACCTCAAGGAACCACCCAGTCCTTGAAGCCCAACTCAGACCAAGTGTTGAAGGGACAATGCAAGGTGACTACCGGTGATCAAGTGATATATCCTGGATGCGCGGTTGTCAGCTGAGGCATGCGTGCATATTTCATATCGGTTTGGCTGCGCATATTTGCACTGAACCCCCTCCTTTTGTCCCATACCGCTGAGATTTGTCAATATGGACACTAGTTCACGCCTTGCAAGCATTGGAGCCTACCCTGGTGCCTTCCATTCCTATACAGGGGAAGTTTTCTTTCACCTACTAAAGCGTGCTCTCTTCCCCTCGGTGTGTTTTGCTCTGGTAGCACTAGCAAACTCTTCTCCTATACTTGTAGAAGATATTTGTATAGCGGTATCCAAGCATTAGCAGCCATCACTCCTATTGCTTGCACTAGTAGAGAATTGGCCTTTAGTCCCGGTTGGTAGGGTGCATATCTCTCGGATATCCATCCGGGATAAACCAACCGGGACAAAAGGGGGGGTCTTTAGTCCCGGGTCTTTTAACCGGGAGTAAAGGACCCCCTTTAGTCCCGGTTGGTGTCACCAACCGGGACTAAAGGGGGTCCCTTTAGTCCCGGCTGGATTTCCCAACCGGGACTAAAGGGGTCCCCTTTAGTCCCGGCTCAATTCCAACCGGGAATTTTTCATGCATGCATCACGTATACGTATAGTAGTACCGCGGCCCTTTTAATTTGTTAACCTTGTAGTTGAGATTTTTTTAGAACGAAATCAACTAGTATTTAAACGAATGGGATTTGTAATTATACAATTACTATATATATACACAATCCTTATACACAATTCATATACACAATTCAACTAGCTTAATTAGTACAAATCGATCATATATACAAATAAATCAAAGTATCTTCCTACGATCTTCCCGTCGTGGTGTTGCTGAGAGGAGTGTCTAATTGTCGTCCATCGTAATAAAATTCTCCTCTTGGATCTACCACCTCATCCATTATGAATCCAATGAGACCTTCACATATTGCCGCTACTCTTTCTTCCTTCAAGAGTCCTTGTTGAATATTTAACATCTATAATTTGGAAATTTGTGAATGTTACATGAACAAATACATATAAGGAGCTAGAAAATAATTAACTAGTTATATATTTATTTTACGTACTTTAAAGTTGTGCGGCGTCATCTTCGGTCCCTTGGGTCCCAAAAAACTGTGCATGTACTCACAGATGTAGTAGCCACATAGATTATTCCCGGGTTCCTGTCTTAAGCACTTCAGTGCGGAAAAAAATAAGTTATGAACTATTCGTGTTATACAATGTAATAAATGTGCAGACTTCATACGTACCGGGAAGTCTGTGTTCCATGTAAGATTTTCTTTGAATGGACCTTTGTGTGTCCTTATGAATTGTTTCCATGCGCTGCGGATTAGAATAATGAATGACATAGTGTAACAGGGATAAAATTTAGGAAATAAATTTTTGCATAGAGATAAAGGTCCAGAATTATTACAAGCCTAGCATGTCTTGCAATTCTTGGTAGTCCACCGGATCTTTCCTTAACGAATCAAAGACAGTGACGTGGCTTTTTTCAGGCTCAATTATAATAAGGATCCAGTGGAAGCTGCGTGCGTAAAATGTTCATGCATATTAGAGCTAACTAACATGTAGAGATAAGGAAAAAGACATCGAAAGTAGACGGTATACACACACTTACTTGAAGTTGTATGGAAGTAGTATGAAATCCTTGAATGTTTGTTTGTGTAGGAAATTGTATATTTCCGCAAAGGTTTTTTCCGGCGCTAATTGTATCTGTTGTTGGTTAACTACAGATGGATCCATGAAGCCTACATGTAGGTACGCCTCTCGGCGGCATGTCTGAATTAGCATCCTACATGAAATGGAAGATGAAGTTAGTACGGTGACGCACGCCAAAATTTAAATGTAGAGATAATAAACGGACACTTACAGAATCCAAGCGCTGATCAGAGAGACATCCAGGGCATCATGATGGTACACTTCGTATATATCCTTGAAGTCTAGCCACAGCACTTTCTCCCCTTCACCGTGAAAATCTATCGGTTTTACCTTCATGCCGATCATCTCCCTCGAGTTGGCGGATGCCGTCATGTACCATTGATGGAATTCGTACATCTTTGTTGACAGCTTCCGTAGCATTGAAGGCTTCACTAGAGGTTTGCCTAGCTCATAAGGCCATCTCGGCTCAGGGGGCGGTGCAGTTGGCGTCTCGACTTGCCCTATGCATTCATCAAGTCCCAGACCTGTTTCTTCCATGAATTTCAATATATTTGCTTGTTGATCCAAGGGCATTGCTTGTACCCATTGAGCATCTTTTTTCGATAAATGGCTGAGGTCGGGGACTGGACCTTTGGAGGATGATTTTCCTTTTCTTTTATCCTTTTCATCAGCCTTTACTAGAGCCCGTTCATAGTTTGACAAGAGTGGTATCCTTTTCTTGGCTCCTTCCTCCATCCTGATAAAAAAGTTTAAATCCCGCCGACTTACTGGCGGTGGCTCCATCTCCCTTGCCTTTTTTAATTCGGCTTGTTTCTTGAACCACTCACTGGCCTCTCGTTGGATTTCTGCCCACTGTTCCGCATGAGACATTGCCTCAAAGCGTTCCTTGCGAGCCACTTCAGGGTCGACCTTTGTTTTCTTCTTTCGAGGCTGTCTTTGCTTGGGAGGCGGTGCTCGTGACTTCTTGAGTGGTGCTGCAGGTTCCTTCGAGGGGGCCGCTCTTGGTGCCGGCGACGGTGATCGGGGAGGGGTGTTGGTATTGTCGTCGTCGCTCCCAGCACCAGGATGTGGTGGAGATGGAGACCTTGATATAGATGGAAGCGACGGTCCTGGAGCAGGAGATGCCGGTCTCGAGGTATGAGGAGAAGGTCGCTGCTCGGGATCTACGGGGAGCGGTCTTGAGGTCTGAGGAGATGGCTCCGTGCGGGGAATAATGATGTAACGTTTCTTCCATAGAATGATCCCATGAAGCGCATCTGCCAATGTCTTTTCCCCGTCGCCTCCCGGGAAGTCGAGCTCTAGACCTTCATACTGGGCATCTACTATTTGCTCGACGCAGACGCTGGCGTAGCCTGTTGGAATGTCCATGCCATGACTGCTCTGCCCTGCCAGCGTTGGTAACGCACTCCCGTACGCTACCTGTACATATAGCAGAAGTAAACAAGTTGAACTCCGATCTTGAGGCCTGGATCAATTGACAAGATTGCATAAATATTATGTATAAGTATACCTTAATAGTGAGGTTGCCGACCGGTGCATGCAACTCACATGAGGTCCGTTGCGTGATGGCATCCACGGGGAACCGTTGCTCCTCCACGGGTAACCTAGGTGTCTGCGCATCGGGGACCCCTGTAGAAGCACAACTGCTCCCGAGGCGTTGAGAAGGGCTGGCGGTGTGAGGATTCGGCATTGCTCCAGATTGCGCCAACTCCGCAACTGCGTCGGCCACCCGCCGATTGATTTCATCCATCATTCTTTGTTCTAGCATCTGCCGCCAACTCTCCTCCATCTGTTCCTTTCTTCGCTTCCGGCTTCTGTAAGAGGCGCTGGCATCTCGGAAAGCGAACTTCCACGGAACCACCCCGAACCCCCGGCAACGTCCTGGGTGCTCTGGATTACCAAGGGCCAATGTGAGCTCATCATTTTCTCGGTCCACCCTCAACCTCCCAGCCTTGGAATCTTCAATGTTCTTCATGAGATGTTCGGCCTTCTCACGTATTCTGTCATTGAAAATCAGCGTCCCATCCTCTTGGCTTAGGGAGCCTCCATGAGCGTAGTACCAGTTCTTTGATCGTTCGGGCCATTCAATAGTTGTAGGTATGATTCCCCGTTCGATCAGATCTTGTTCCATCTTTCTCCACTTGGGAATTGCTGAGCCATACCCACCTCGCCCCAAATGATGGTGGTAGCCCTTCTGACTAGCATTTGCAACGTTGGTCGTGATCTTTTTCACACCTTCTTCACTCCTCTTGTATTCAACAAATGCATCCCAGTGGTCCCTCAACTTGGGCCACGCGTTGAAGTCTGGAGTTTTGCCCTTCTTGATGTAGTGGGTGTCCAGCATCTTCTTGAATGTCTGGAATTGAGTAGCCATCTTCTTAAGTGTCCACGCTTTGACATCCTTCTCGCTATATCCTTCGGGGAATGTGAAATGTCTCTTCACGTCTTCCCACAGCATATTCTTTTCTGTCTCTGGAAGGGCGTACGGATTATCGCTTCTGCCCTTCCATTCTCTGATGCTGATAGGCACGTTGTCCCGGACGATTGCCCCGATTTGACTAACGTACTTCTTTGCTACTTTCTCGGGAGCAACCGGCTTGCCCTCTTCTGTAACTTCGGTGATGACAAGCCTCCCTTCCATCACCTTTGTACGACCTCGGGTCTTCTGCCCTTGTGTCGATCCGGAGGGCTAACAGTTCAAGATTCGTTAATTAGTACGTAATAGTAGCGGTGGCGTGAAACAATACAAGAATAGTTGTATATACCTCGCCGGAACCTTCCGCCACGGCAAGTTGTTGCTGCGGCTATTGCTCTTCATTGCCATCGGCAGACATGTTGAGGAACATGTCCGCCTGGGTGCCCTCTTCATCCGTGTATGATAGTGGAACGTTGTCGCCACTACCATCACCAGCGATTATCTGCTCCATGATATACCTTGCGGTCTCATCGTCTGCCATTTCAACTATTGCTGGAAACATACATGGAATCATACATGACAGTCATAGAAATCGTCTTAATACAAATTTGTATATAATGACAGTCCGGAATCATACATGTATATAATGAAATCATAAAATAACATGAATCGTACAAAGTCCGGAATATTTATACAAATTTCTATGAATTTATACAAATTTCTACAAATTTCTATGAATTTCTATGAATTTCTATGAATTTCTATGAATTTATACAAATTTCTATGAATTTCTATGAATTTCTACAAATTTCTATGAATTTCTACAAATTTCTATGAATTTCTATGAATTTCTACAAATTTCTACGATTTTCTATGAATTTCTACAAATTTCTACGAATTTCTACGAATTTTGACGAATTTCGACGAATTTCTACGGCGGCGATAAGGGCGGCGGAGGCGGGACGGCGGCGGTCAGGGCGGCGGTACGGCGGAGGTGGTTCACCGGAACCACGGGCGGTGCCTACTACGTTGTGATGGGCGACAGGACGGCGGCGGTCACGGCGGCTACTCGGCGGCGATCACGACGGCTACAAGGCGGCTCTCACGGTAGCTACTCGGCGGGACGGCGGCGATCACGACGGCGGGACGGTAGTTAACAAGCTAACTAGAAATCTAACTTAACAAACTAACTAGAAATCTAAAAATCTAACTTAACAAAATTAGAAATCTAAAAATCTAACTTAACAAAATTACAATTCCATCTAAAAAAAACAAAATTAAAAATTAAAAGAAAACCCTCTCCCGGCGCACCGGCCGGCACGGCAGACCTCTCGCGCGCGGGGCGGCGGGACGGCGGCGGCCGGGGCGGCGTGACGGCGGGACGGCGGCGGCCGGGCGGCGTGCGGGACAGCGGCGGCCGGGGCGGCGACGAGGACGAAGACGACGACGGCGGCCGAGGCGAAGACGACGACGGCGGCTACAAGGGACGGCGACGAGGGGCGACGAGGGGCGACGAGGATGGAGCCGGCGACGAGGGGCGATGCAGCCGGCGACGAGGTGGCCGGGAGCTAGCGCTGGGCCCGTCGACGGACGAGGAGGGGATCGAGGAGGGCCGGCCGGGGGACGACGACGGCGCAATGCGGGACTTCGACGGCGCAATGGGGGACGACGACGGCGGCGGCCGGCGAGGGAGGCGGACGGGCGGCGACGGCGGAGAGCGCGGGACTTGCGAAATTTTCGCTAAGTGTGGAACTGGCGGGGGGTAGAAGGGAGTACAGTGCCTTTTAACCCCCCCCCTTTTATCCCGGTTCGTAATGGGACCCGGGACAAAAGAGCCTTTTGTCCCGGGTCCCGTCACCAACCGGGATAAAAGGGGGGGGCCTTTTATCCCGGTTGGTGACGGGACCCGGGATAAAAGGGTGCGCTCCCAGCCCCACCTGGCGGGGGCACCCTTTTGTCCCGGGTCCCGTCACCAACCGGGATAAAAGGCCCCCCCTTTTATCCCGGTTGGTGACGGGACCCGGGACAAAAGGGTGCCCCCGCCAGGTGGGGCTGGGAGCGCACCCTTTTATCCCGGGTCCCGTCACCAACCGGGATAAAAGGGCCCCCCCTTTTATCCCGGTTGCACACGGCAACCGGGATAAAAGGGTACGTTCGGGCGGGAGACGAAACGTACCCTTTTATCCCGGTTGCCGTTTGCAACCGGGATAAAAGGGGGGCCTTTTGTCCCGGTTGCTGTTAGCACCCGGGACAAAAGGTCTTTTTTCCTATTTTTCTTCTCCCGCCTGTTTTTTGGAAATGGATTTTATTTAACCTTTTCACTGCATTCCAGGATGAAAAACAAAACCTTCTCAGATTTTGTACATGCAAAAATATATTTAATTAACGAGTAAATTGACAATAAGTATGAAGTAATCATTATTTCTATACCAACTCATGTAGCCTGTAAAATATTTATTTTACTGCATTGCTGTGATCAATAAATTATTCAATTAAATTATTTGAATGCGCAGAAAAATCCATGTTAGTATGTGGTTAACAATGTTCATGTATATCTAAAAAATCTTCACCTAACAAATTTAATAACACATGAAATCATACATAGGGTAAATTACAAATTGTATCAATTAATACACAAAGGTCATGTACATTTAACGCATTACAATACAACGTTGTAAAATTTCTTCTTCACGAAAGTTCCTTGATCATGATCGCGGCGTAAGTACGGAGCCTCTTCTTTGGATAGCAGGATGCTTGGATCAACTTCAACGGCGAATGGAGGCATGCCATCAAACTGATCATAATCATGTGATTGGTCTGTTTTATCCTCGACTCCCACGATTTTTCTTTTACCTGGAAGAACTATGTGGCACTTTGGCTCCCATGTCTCTTCTGGATTCCTCTTGGGTTTGCTGCACATGTCCTTCACATAGAACACCTGATGCACATCATTGGCAAGTACGAATGGGTCATCACTGTATCCAATCTTGCTCAGATCTACTATTGTCATTCCGTACTGATCTTTGGTGACGGCAGTTAGCTTCACCCAATTGCAAAGAAATAGAGGGATGTACAGCGGTCCGTATTCGAGTTCCCATATCTCCTGTATGAAACCATAATACGACTCCTTGCTATTATTTCTGTCCATGGCATCTATGCGGACACCACTATTTTGGTTCGTGCTTTTCTGGTCCTGGGCTCTCGTGTAAAATGTGTAACCATTTATCTCATAGCCTTGGAATTTGACGATTGTGGTAGCAGGTCCCCTGGCTAACCAGGCAAGCTGTGGGTGAATCTCAGAGTTACCCATAAGTTGTTGGCGCAACCAGGAGGGAAAAGTTTCCATGTGATGACGGGTAAGCCAAGCATCGGATTTGGTCGGGTTTTTGGAAGCTACCATCTGCCTGTGCTGCTCGATATACGGAGACACAAAGGATGACTGTTGTAGAACAGTGTAGTGTGCCTTGTCGAACAAATCAGTATCATTGCTCAAACTTGATTTCCTTCCAAGGGTGCCCATTCCTCGGAGCCTCCCCTCGTGGCGTGAAGTTGGAACCCCAATCGAGTCAATTGAATCAATAAAATCAACACAAAACTCGATCACCTCCTCTGTTCCATATCCTCTGGCGATGCTTCCTTCTGGACGGGCACGATTACGAACATAGTTTTTTAGGACTGCCATGAACCTCTCGAAAGGCCACATATTGTGCAGGTATACAGGTCCGAGAATACCAATCTCTTTTACTAGGTGAACCAGTAAGTGCGTCATAATATTGAAGAAGGATGGTGGAAATAACAACTCAAAACTGACAAGACATTGCACCACATCGTTCTGTAGCTTTGATAGCTTGGATGGATCGATTGCCTTCTGCGAAATCGCATTGAGAAACGCGCATAGCTTTACGAGCGGCAACCGGACATTTTCTGGTAGAACACCCCTCAGTGCAATCGGAAGCAACTGGGTCATCAACATGTGGCAGTCATGAGCCTTGAGATTTGTAAACTTCTTTTGTTTCATATTTATTATTCCCTTTATATTCGAGGAGTACCCAGACGGGACCTTCATACTATTCAAGCATTCAAACATGCTATCCTTCTCCTCCTTGCTGAGAGTGTAACTGGCAGGACGTAAGTAGTGCTGTCCATTATCTCTCTTTTCCGGATGTAGGTCATCTCGTTGCCCCATGGCTTTCAGGTCCTGTCGTGCTTCCAATGTATCTTTTGAGGTTCCATAAACACCCATGAAGCCTAGCACGTTCACGCAAAGATTCTTCGTCAGGTGCATCACGTCTATTGCGTTGCGAACCTCTAGGATTTCCCAATAAGGTAGCTCCCAAAATATTAACTTTTTCTTCCACATGGGTGCATGTCCGTTATCATCGTTCGGAACAGGTTGGCTACCAAGTCCCTTTCCGAAGACTACATATACATCCTTCATCATCTCGAACACACGCTTTCCATTACGGTGTGCAGGTTTTTTACGATGGTCTGGCGTCCCTTTGAAATGCATCCCGCTCTTTCTCAGCTAGTGGTGAGCAGGGAGAAATCGACGATGACCCATATAGACGACCTTCTTACAGTGCTTCAAGTACATGCTATCTGTGTCGTCTAAACAGTGGGTGCATGCCCGATATCCCTTATTTGTCTGTCCTGAAAGGTTACTCAATGCAGGCCAATCGTTGATGGTTATGAACAACAGTGCTCGTAGATTAAAGATCTCTTGTCTATCCTCATCCCACACACGTACACCTTCTTCCTTCCAGAGCTGTAAAAAGGTCATCAACCAACGGCCTTAGGTACACGTCAATGTCGTTGCCGGGTTGTTTTGGGCCTTGGATAAGCGCCGGCATTATAATGAACTTCCACTTCATGCACAGCCAAGGAGGAAGGTTGAACATACAAAGGGTCACAGGCCAAGTACTATGACCACTACTCAACTCACCGAATGGATTGAATCCATCAGTGCTTAAACCAAACCTTATGTTCCTTGCTTCACTTTCAAAGTCTGGGAATGTTCTATCAATTGATCTCCACTGTGCCCCATCTGCGGGGTGTCTCAGCATCTCATCTTCCTTACGGTCTTCTTTGTGCCATCGCATCAACTTAGCATTCGCCTTGTTCCTGAACAAGCGCTTCAAGCGTGGTATTATAGGGAAATACCACATCACCTTCGCGGGAACTCTCTTCTTGGGAGACTGCCCCTCGACATCACCAGGATCATCTCGCCTGATCTTATACCACAGGGCTTCGCAGACGGGACAAGCATCCAATTTCTCGTATTCATCACCACGATAGAGGATACAGTCATTAGGGCATGCGTGTATCTTCTGAACATCCAATCCGAGAGGGCAAATAATCTGTTTAGCTTCATATGTTGTGGACGGTAATTCATTATTCTCGGGGAGAATCTTCTTGACAATGTTCAACATCCCCTGAAATGCCTTATCGGACACACCATTTTTTGCCTTCCATTGCACAAATTCTAGTGTCGTACCTAGTTTTTTATGGCCCTGCTGGCAACCTGGGTACAACAATTTTTGGTGATCATCTATCATGCGCTGCAACTTTGCTACTTCCTTCTCAGTTTCGCAATCTCTGTATGCATCTCGTATCACCTGACCAAGGTCATCAGTAGGGTCATTTTCTGCAAACTCATCTTCATCAGCCTCGCCCATTGTAGTACCTGCAAAAGCTTGGCCTGCAACCCAGTCCGGAATGGTGTCATCTTCCTCCTCCTCCTCGCCATCTTCCATTACAACCCCTAGTTCACCGTGCTTGGTCCAAACCAAATAGTTAGGCATGAAACCGTATTTAAACAAGTGGCTGTGAATAGTCCCCCAGGAATCCTTTGAATACTCCTTCCTGTTATTGCATTGGAAGCATGGACAACATACGAACCCATTCTCTGGCTTGTTCGCTTTTGCCACTTCGAGAAAATAATGCAAGCCATCAATAAACATATTGCTCCGCTTGTCTGCATTATACATCCATTGCCGGTCCATCTGCATCGTATTACGCATGAAAATGGATTACACTTGACAATGGATTACGCGTGAAAATCAATTAAAGATCCAAACAACATGGTACAATACAACAACATGAAGATCCAAATACACATATTTAAATTAAAGTCCCAAACACTGCATAAGTTGTTCAACTTGAAGACCATGATCATCTCGCGAGGATGTCCTCAACTGGGCGGCACCGGTATTCGTCATGAAAGAGGTTAGATGCTACGGAAAAGGGGACACGGTCACGATGTCCGTATCCACTCTTTCTCGTAGAATCGAACCTCCTTCTTGACATACGTTGCTGCTCGGCGGAAAAAATCCTCGGAGAGATGAACACGGTATGCAAGTTCAACAAATAGCAGAAGTCATCTATGTACGAAAATTCTTTCCTTACCACTACAGAAGTTGTTGAACTTGAAGACCGTGTTCATTTCGCGAGGATGTCCTCAGCTGGGCGGCACCGCACTTCGTCATGAAAGAGGTTAGATGCTACGGAAAAGGGGACACGGTCACGATGTCCGTATCCACTCTTTCTCGTAGAATCGAACCTCCTTCTTGACATACGTTGCTGCTCGGCGGAGAACATTCTCGCCGAAATGAACACGGTATGCAAGTTCAACAAGTATATGGATTTAAAAAACCATATTGAATTTGATAAGATAAACCGTCTAGACAAGGTAGCATATGGATTTAAACCACTGCAATAATGCATACTATATATGACACATCAATCTCCCTCACATTCTAGCTCAAAATACCTCTCCATTTTTCTACTTCATCATCACATTGTAGCAAATAATCTTTCCATCTCCAAAGAATAAATCAAAGCATAACACGAGGATGAAGTAGCAAACCTTCGCATTACTTGTGTTGGCCGAGTGAAATTCCCACGAAAATGAGGGAAAAAACTTCGGGCAGCACCTCCCTTGCTTGGGCACCACCGGAGAGTAGGTGAAGCTCAGCTCTCTATCAATGTGCTGGACTGCTCAGGCTGGAGGAAGAAGAAAGTCTCTGTCTCGGGAAATAGTGGGGGATGAGTTTTTATCCCGGTTAAAAACTCCAACCGAGACAAAAGGAAACACCTTTTGTCCCGGTTGGAAGTTAGTCCCGGTTGGAGGATCCAACCGGGATAAAAGGGACACCCTTTTATCCCGGTTGGAGGCACCAACCGGGACTAAACCTTTTATCCCGGTTGGAGGATCCAACCGGGATAAAAGGGTGTCCCTTTTATCCCGGTTGGATCCTCCAACCGGGATAAAAGGGTCCCGCCACCGACGGCCCCCCGCTAGCCGTTGCAACCGGGACTAAAGGGGGGCCTTTAGTCCCGGTTGCAATTACCAACTGGGACTAATGCTCCCCTCCAAATTCCCGCACCCCGGCGCATCCCCTTTTGTCCCGGGCCACTTTTAAACCGGGATAAAAGGGGGCGGATCGAAAGTCAGTTCTCTACTAGTGTTGGTTGGTGACAACGTACCTTTGAGGGCATTCATGGCACAATTAAGGATATAATTTGAAATGTAGTACCTCTAATCACAACTATAAACAATGGATATAAATTAAGCTCCTAGATCCAGTTCAATATATCCTTGTAGCATCCATCGTTCAACCCCACACTTTGGCCAAACGATCTCATAGAGGATTGGGGTACTATTTAGTGTGGCATATATAATAACGGGACACCATGAATTTTATCTCCCATTTTCCAATATAGGAATAATGACCCTATACATTACTTATTGATAAATATATCAATAGGGCTATTAATTATTTGCTAAAATGATCAACATTATGCGCAACTTAGCCTCTTTGGTGTATACATGGGAATTCTGGAACTAGAAATTTGAGGACATATTATTCTACAAGAGTATTCACTGCCAAATCTATTTGGCCAAAAACTTATAGCTTCTTAGGTACAACCAAGCGCATAATTAGAAAAAAATTGTTTTGACTGGTTACAGAATAGGCCAAGAAATCCTTCCGCCGGTCAGCCTCGAGGCATATCCTTTTGCTTTGTGGAATTGTAATGAACATGGATGATTAATTATAAGGGCTTGGTTGAGCTTTCTGAAGTATTGATGTTTTTGGTGACGTTATTTTATTCCCCAAAATTGATCTTTGACTTAAATTCTTTCTAAGATATTTATTATTTACAAAATAATAGTCACTATAAAAGCTGCTAAATACAAATCTAATGGTTTCAATTTGGTGTCAGACAACTGCCATATTATTATTAGAATAAAGTTTGGCCAAAGCATGATATATATTCGATGGTCAAATTGCAAATGGACGGTGTATTATTAATACATATGTGGGTGACACAATCTTTAGGTGTGAGAACTATCTTTAAACTTGCCAAGGTTGGATTCGACCAATGTATTGAGGAGAGACAATATGAAGCCACACGTTAGGGAGTGCAAATTAAAACACGAGTCAGATGATATATTCCAACTGTAACTAGCTTTCATATGCCAAGGTTGGATGTGACCCATCGTTGAGAAGGATGATCCAAAGCCTTTTGAACTTCGCCTCCAATGCAAACAGATGTTTAACCATCATCCAGGAACTGCACACGGACCACAGCATGGCACCCATATGGATATTGCTGGTAGAAATGGTGCACCACACACCATTCTACACACAACCATCATGGTGATTTGTTGACAAATGTTTACTCCATTGGAGAACACACAATTGACCGGTTTCAGTAATTATCAAAAGACTTCTTATTCAATAGGGGCTAAAGGGAAGATCTATACTAGGAGTTACCCTCATAGCCACTCCCTCTGTCCACGAATATATCTAGGGTTCTAGCTTCATCTCTTCACGAATATAAGCACTTTTACAAACTTAACTCTCAAGTACTAGTAATTACTCCTATGGGATTCTGTCTACTCGAGCCAATCAACAGTGCTCCTGCTTGTTGTAAATTGTGCAGCATATTTAAACCACCTATTAATATTGTGGAAAAGCACAAAATATGGCTATAACTAAGACAATTAGGAGTACTCTTGCTTGTTTCATAAGGGGTAGAATAGACTTTTTCCTTGTTGCTTAGTTTGTCCTAAATGTGCTAGAAAGGCTAGTGGGAGTTTCACAGAGAGTTTCATGAGCATTAATTTCTATGCCACATCAGCAATTTGCTGACTTGGCAAGGTCTTTACGAGGAAAGAGAGGATGGAGTTTCATGGAATGACAGAGGAGTTTCACCCCATGAAACCTAGCAGGCACAGTTACCAAGTTTGTAGTCTTGGTAACAGTGCAATGAAATTATGCACTGAGACTGGCCTTATTATATTCATGGACAGGAAGTATGCGTGGACTCATGCCATCAAGGTGGGAGGTGGAAGGCCAACTAGTTGAGGAACTAAAAGACTCTTCTTTCACTGTCGCGTATCTGCATGCTAACCTTGTTGTGATTCCTTCACATAAACAGCCATTACTTCTTATTGGACAGTCTAAATGGCATGCCATCTTTTCAAGATGAAAGAGACCTGATTATCTTTTCATCCAAATGTATTTTTCATCTTGAAAAGCCTACCCAACTTACTTGGGACTGAAAGCCTATGTTGTTGTTGTAGTAGTATTTTGCATCTTGAAACATACAGCCACTATAAAAAACAATTTATAGGGGTGCCCCACCTTTTTCTAGGGGCAGGTGAAATTGCTATCCACACCTACAAAACGGGGGCATTACTGTATCATTTGGCCTGCCCCTGGAGAACCATTTCCAAGGGTGGGTGATGGGATGACCCACCCTAGGAAATCACCATTTTCAGGGGTGGGTCATCCTATCATCCGCCGTTGGAATAGCTCCCATTTTCAGGGCGGTGACAGCATCACCAGCTCCAGAAAATGATTTTCATGGGCGGGTGATGATGTGGCCTGCCCCCTAGAAATGGTCCCGTGAAAATAAATTTATAACTTTTTCATATAATTTATGATGAAGACAAACTTTATATCAAAATTGTATAGCTCCATAAGACCTAAATTTTTGTAGTTCAAAAGTTTTTCATGTGAGTTTGTTTAGTACTTCAAAATATCATTATAAGTTCTCTAGTTTTGAAATCTAAAACTTTTGAAGTTTCAAATGACTTCGGCTATACATAAGGTCTACATCAAACTTGTAGTGCTCGACGAAACCTAAAACTTTGGAGTTGATAAGTTTTCAATTTGAAATTCTTTAATACTTTAAAATGTTATTATAAATTCCCTAGTTTTGAAATATTTTTTTTTGAATTTTCAAATGACTTCGACTATAGAGAGCTCTATATCGAAATTACATAGGTTGATGAGACCTAACACTTTGAAGTGGCATGTTTTCATTTGAGATTGTTTATTACTCTAAAATATTATTATAATTTCTTTAATTTTGAAATCTACAAATTTTAAAATTTTCAAAGGTTTTCGGTTACGGAGAAGCTCTATATGAAAGTTGTAACACTCAACATAGATCTAAATGTATATAAGTATATAATAAATAAATGAGTACATGCGTGAGTGTATGTTAATGTATAAGTATATGTGAAAGTATGAGTATATATGTGAGTATATGTGAATGAGTTTAATGGATGTATTTTTTTGAATACAAACTTTTTCATATCATCTCGGATGAATACAAACTTTACATCAAAATTGTAGAGCTCCACAAGACATAAAACTTTATAGTTGACAACTTTTGCATTTTAGATCATTTAATAACTCAAAAATATATTTTAAAAGAAAAAAAGGGAAAATTAATTGTAGAGGCGGGTGACGGCGTCACCCGCACCTGGAAATAATTTCTAGGAGCAGGTGATAGTGTCACCCACCTTTGGAAATCATTTCTAGGTGCGGGTGATGGCATGACACACTCCTAGAAATTGTTCTGTTCAAAAAAGTCATAACTTTTTCATACTATTTCGGATGAAGATAAACTTTATATCAAAGTTGTAGATCTCGACGAGATATAAAACTTTATAGTTGACAAATTTTTTATTTAAGATTGTTTGATGGTTCAAAATATCATTATAAGCTCATGAAAGAAATACGTCCAGCCACGTCATCGATCCACGACTTCCAAACGAAGCATTCTTATTGGCCCAACCTCAGTCCAGAGTCCAGACTCCCTCTGTCCCTATCTTATCTTCTTGTCGGCCTCTCTGGCTCTCTCTCTTCTCCTCCCCCATCTATCTGTTTCCTCCCTCCTGCGAAGACTGGCGAGGTCCTTGGAGGCGCGGCCGGCCCTAGCTCGGCTGCCATGGGCAGTGCAGGCGCACGGCGTGGCCGTCCCCTGCAGCGGGGCACAAGCACGCGCGGGCGCATGGCGCAGCCAATGCCTAAAGTGAGGCACGGGTGGCACGCCCGCATGGTGCGACCAGCCCCTGCGGTAGGGCATAGGCGGGGCGACCGGCACATGCAGCTAGGCCATGGGCAGCGAGGCGGCCGGTCCCTGCGACGAGGCACATGCGGGGCGGCCAGTCCCTGCGGCAAGGCACGGGTAGCACGGCCGGCCCTTGCGGCGTGGCATGGGCGGCGCGAGTTGATGGTGGCAAGGTCGGGTGCTGGAGGAGCCGCAGCGCCAGCGAAGAAGAACAAGCCACCGACGCCATCTGTCGTCCACGAAGGTCACGATCTATCGTGGGTACCTCACGAGCTGCTGTGCAAATCTCTGCATCCACATCCTGTAGCCAATCAGTATTAGTAGGGAGCTTAGCGTGTACTCGATGTGTTACTTATACTAGCTTTGTGGTCGATCTGCTAGCTTGTGCTCAATTTGTAACCATGTATTTTGATTCGAAACATGACTGTGACTAGTTTACCAAGACTGGTTGTTTTGAACTTCTATTTTTCCATTTATTTGCTGAGTGGTTGATCCCCATGGGGTCTGTCAGGGTTCGGGGATAGCGGGGATGAGCAGAAGTGGCGTGTGACCATGGCCGTGCGTACAATTTTTTTTATTTTTCATCGATTTGCAGGGACGGGTCATGGCATCACCCGACCCTGGAAATGGTATCTTCAGGGTGGGTGATGCCATCACCGCCCCTAAAGATAACATTTCTAGGGCCGGGTGATGGCATCACCCGCTCCTGGAAATGCACTTCCAAGGTGGTTGATGGCGCCACCCACCCTGGAAATGGCTTTATAACGGCGGGTCTGTTACCCGCTCCTGCTAACAGATATTTGTAGCTGCGAAAGCCAGGAGCGGTTAGCGTGTTCGCCCGTGCAAATGCTATTTCAACCACTCCTGTAAATCGTTTTATAAGCAGTGAGCTGATGTGCACTGCCGCCCTTAGGATGTGACGCATTCTGGAAGTAATTTATGCTAGAAACACGCAATCCACCATCTACATTGCTAGCGGAATCATTTTGTCTATTGAAGCCTATCATGTTCATATCAAGTACAGAACAATACTGTGTCTTGAAGGACACCCACCTTCAAGAGCTACCACATTGATATAGTATATCCTAGAGAAAGGTGTCTACCCTTGTCTTGGAATTCCTTGTTAAATTCTTTACTTGTGTGCCAGTTAATTTTTCCTAAGTGACCTCAATCAGTCGACCAGAATGATGTTTGGGTCCACCAGGTTGTTTCTTGATGCCTCTCATGCCTAAGTGGTGGGACTCGTTGGTGCATTGACTCCACCTACCAGGACTCAAATCCTAGTGTGGACAAGCCTGTTTGGAAATATTGTTTTGCATTGGGACACAGATTTAGTACAAACTAAAATTGAATCAAATCCTCAAAATTCCTATATTAATCCATCTCTTCTAAACATGCAGATACTTAAGAGTTCAATGGTTGTATGCACATGTGATAGCCGGAAGTACAACTATACTTGCGGCTATAATGGATTCCATTTGCAGTACTAGCATTCTCCACTCTTGGAAATCTAGGAGAACAAAATATACTTGAATGTTGAATCAAGAAAAGTTTTATGTTGGAAAAGAAAGACCAGCAGCCATGTGGATTTATTTACTCGGAATGGGTATTGGCTGGCCATGGCCTCGGTGTTTGCCATACCAACCTGGGCAATCAGTTGTGCAAGATGACTAGCCATGGAAACTAGTTCGTCAAATCATCCATATTGCATCACCTCCACTTTTGCAAGCCTGAAGGTGGTGGTTCACGTTGTCAGCCCACGTCCTGCAGTTGTACAGACGCTAGGCACTACACCAGAAACGATTTGTGCATCGGAGCGTGCGCCGAAGCATGATCAATCATAGGCCTTGTTTAGTTAGTCAAATTGGGAGATGTAAAATTACTATGCCAGCACTGTAGCACAATGTAGCGTTTCGTTTGTATTTGTGAATTATTATCCAAATATTGACTAATTAGGCTCAAAAGATTCGTCTCGCAAAATACAACAAAACTGTGCAATTAGTTTTTAATTTCGTCTATATTTAGTACTCCATGCATGTACCGTAAGTTTGATGTAATGGGGAATCTTCTTTTTGCATAGTGTCAAAGTTAGGAGTTGGGAGGTAACTAAACATGACCATACTTTGCTTTGCCCTCCTGCCGCACAAGGCCTGACCAGGCCCTCGACGCTGATGGGGAGTCAAAGGTTGAAGTGCTGCAGCGGTTGGTATGCCACTCTGCTCATCTGCTGCACTAGCTGCTATTAATGTAGCCCATGCTAGTTGCTTGCTATCATGAAGGCGCATCATTCCCCCTGCACCGTCTACAAAGACTGTCTCAGAACCAAGGATTCAAGGGTATCATATAATCATATATCTAGTGGTGCTACCCTTGACATATATATATAGTGCTACACTAGTTATGGTTGCTTGGCTAGAGATGGGACTGGTTGCGATACTGGATGGACAGTGGTCACACTGTAGTTGAGGCATTTTTTTGGTGAAAAAATATGCGAGGACCGATCTTAAAAGTATCACATGTACTCTGCATACTGAGACCAAGAAATATTGATCAGCTGGCCCCCAACAGCTGCAGCTTATTAATTCGTTGCGGGTGTTCCCCATAACCATGCTGGTCTCAGCATTTGAACACTAAGCTGGGTGATTTGGTATTTAATTTGGAATGCCTGCCGCAATGCAGTTACAACCAGCCCAATCATCCATTGTGTTTCTAGAAGTCTCTAGTTTTTTAACCAGATCGGGACATACAACTATTTTATGTATTAAAATGTGGGCACCAACATTCCAACATTGGAGGGTAGAGTCATGCATCCAGAACTCCACCATGTATTTGCCTTGAGCATTTAACCCACTCTGATGCCTGTCAGATGCTGGTACCATCTCCTTCCTACGGGCGCCAAGCCGCCAAAAGTGCCAGCTCAGTGCTGGGGAGAAGGAATGATCATGTAGTCCCCTGTTCTCCTTAACACCAGTAGACTGCCCGCTTCTTGCCCATCAAGCTAAATTCTTGGTCCGATATGGAGCCAAAGGATCAATTGATCAAGTTCTACTGCTTGGCGCTATTGCTGAAGCTGTGAATGAATCTTAGGCCAATTACATATTATTTTGCAATCCCATCATCCTTCCCTCACTATCTAGAATAGAAAGAAACATTATTATATATTTTTAAATTTTAACTATGAGATGTATAAAATATTTTCAATCGATTGATATTAGATCTTATGTCTCTAAACCTAGAGGCAAGAGGCCCACTCTTGTACTGAAACGACTGCTATCCCAACAACAGGAGCTGTGAATGTCTCTCTTGTCAATTGCATATTGTTTCAGGATCCTACCATCCTCCCCTCGTGATCTGCATCAACAATTCCTGGAAGGAGAATGGATACTCTCCAGAGTAGCTGTTTTCCGGATGCCTCTTATTTCCTAACCCTCTTACTGTACCTGATCGTTTTCCTCCGATCCATTTTATGTTCCTTCCCCTAGTAGTGGCAAAACGATAGAGCTGAAAAGCAAAACTAGGACAGATAGATGTTGTATCAAATAAACTAGGACATATGTTCTTACATGCTCTTTCCCCTCGGATCCATTCTATTTTTTACAGCGTCTCAATTTGTATGATAAAGGGAAATCAAACAACTTAAAAGCAACCATGCTTAGCCGCATATTGTGACCTGGTGGTGTACACGAAAGATGCACATCAAACTGTGGTATGGATGAAACCATCACCTTTGTTTAGTTTAAAATTTTATGGGACAATGTTCTCATGAAACATTAACATGGAACATGAACAGCTTGCATGTTCCATGTTTGTGCGTTGAATGAACCTTGCTTATTAAATGATGAACAAATTGTTGGCATTGAAACATCACAATGAAGGCTCACACGAGCTGCCAAGTGAGAGATCCTGCCGCGGCTGCATGCGTTTCTTGCTGTCGTGGGAACAGAGAGAAATTGATGTCGTGAGTCGTGACTACATCAAACACGCACTCCAAAGTAAACGTGAAGTATTGCGAATCCATGTGTGTACGACCAGTTGAAGGTAGTTACATAGTCTAAAGCAAAATCCAAGGCTAGGTTCAAAGAGCTGCGCCTCGGTGCACACTACTTCACTCTGGTCACAAAGCATAGTCATACCCACTAACTTCAGTTACTATTTTTAAAGATCAATCACTACAACAAGACCCCCCCTAGATATGCTTTATTTTCTTCTAAGCTACGCTTTAATTCATCTCTAGTATAGTATAGATACGTTTTAGTAAAGCGTGTCTGGAGCGTCTCCGTATGGACCGTGTCAGGATTTATAGATACGATTTATTAAGCGTGTCTAGAAAAGATAAGACACTTTGTAAATATACTAGATGCATGTCTACACATATAAACACGCCTTACTAGACACATTTACATTACGCATCTACCGATGTAGGCACGTTGTATAGTGACATTTTATTTTGTATGGAGATACATAGATACTCTTTTACAAATACATCAGTATACATGTCTACTCTGTAAATATGTTGTTTTGGATTGTTTAGAAACATATATGCCATTTTATAGATACATTGGCACACTCTAGTTTGGTTAAAAATCGGAGAGACCTCTTGCACAAATTAAATTTGACAAATATAGAGATTTATAGTAAAATATTTCTATAAGGATCAACAAAGAAAATAAGGCCGTTACACTCAGTAGAAGACTCAGTAGAAGCAGCAAATATATATTACAGGCAAGTGCAGTAGTAAATACAATAAAACATCCATAGAAAGAAGTGTATACATAGTGCAAATTCAATACGGGTTTGCATGAACTTTTCTATCAAGTAGCATAAATCTATCTAGAAGCTATCCCTCGGTATGCATAAGTTTTCTTGACATAGAAAGTAGTAGGTTAGCTGAACCATCTCCATATCTTCAGTCCGTGAGAACCCTTTGTTTTGTCTACAAAATAATATTTAAAAAAAGAAAAGAGGTGATGGCATTTGAAAGATAATAAAAAATCAAGCATAACAAATTTTGTTGGAACAATTGAAGAATGTCTCACCAAGTTGTTATCGACGTTTGGGCCCTGAACCCCTAGGTCTTTTCACCTTCAAACATGTGGATCCCACTTAAATCAGTAAAAGATTTTTGAAATTACTACAAGTGGAATGTACATTGTCAATATGGAGATAAACTTACATGTGATCGAGGCCAAGCAATAACATAGCCTATGGCATCTCTTACTGTGAAAATATTGTCATATGGTCTAGGCAAATCCTCATCCCCAATATCACTAACAATGTGAACAGCAACGGCAATATATTCATATCCAAGCATGTTCCTCCGACCACATGTGTGCTATCAGTAGTCACTAAGTTTTCTTTGGCCACAGGATTGTTTTCGTGCCTTAGTGACATCAAATAGACTTGCTTTTGATCCTACCATTGGAAGAAATTGGTGTATTATTATATCTGAACATGTAACCATGTTTATTTCAGATAATAACAATGTAAAGACAAACATACAGATATTTGATGGCTATGATCCACTATTTTTTTGTTATGAGATCACTGTAATAGAAATATTTTTAATCAACAACAAGTAACTTTGCTCAAGTAACCTCAGTCATACTGTCTTTAGGAAGCAGTGTTGCGACATTAAGTAATTTCAAGTCATGGCTTGGACATACCTGTCTTAATTTTGTAAGGTACTCATGCAGTAAATCTAAACCTGCATAACCCTTATTCCCTTGATTACGATTCTCAATATGCACCCATTGCAATTGAAGTTAAGATCAATTGCATTCTTTTTATAACAAATGCTATAACAAAATAATTGGCATTGTCTATACCATGGCAGAATGTTTTGTAACTTACCTTTGCAATCATGCCCTCATGTCGTGAAGATGAATTGGTATAACCCTCATTGGTTTTAGTGGCTTTAGCATTACTCTGCAGATATGATGGTTGCATCTTGTAATTAACCATAGTTTCAAAACAATAACAAGATCTTAGATTCAATACTTGTTAATAAAATATAAATGAAATAAACACTGCATCACCTGCACTGTAGTTTTGGGAGGCTGAGCTTTAGCACTGGATTCTTCAAGGTTTTCGTCAGAATGATGCTCATCATTACCATTAGAATCACACTAAATATCATTATCGTACACTCTTTCAACCTGAAAAAAGAGAAGATATGAAACAAGGACACATAGTGCAACAATATGTTTCAGTCATCTATGATAAAAGGAAAAAAAAAGCCCAGGTGCTTACTACATCATTTTGTGATGCCACCATTTCATTTACCCAATATTTTCACGGAAACTTTCATTCCAAGAAAGCATGTATGCGGTCCACCTTATTGCTCATGTGTTCCATCTTATTTTCCACTCCTTTTATTTCAGAGTGATTGACTTCGTTTGCAGATTGCTCAACAAAAGCTAGACCTTGAGAGGCCTTTACTTCACTCCAATACTTATTATCATAGTACCCACATGGTTTTGACTCCTTAGCAATGACATTACCAAACACCTCATCATAATCTTCAGCTGAAATATTGCCATTTTTCTGCTCTTTTCGTTTTGCTAGTTCATCAAAAGACTTATCCTGTTGAAATGAACATATTCAGAGGTATATTAACATTACAAAATTAATTTTAGATTCAATGCAAATCATAAGAAAGGAAAAGTACAATTATTATTTGTACATTGCGATTAGCATATCTGCCTAGTCACGTTGCTCGGACACAGATGCTGCCAACGAGGACCACCATGACGCATGGGGGAGCCTACCCAGATGTGTGTGAGAGAGAAATAGGATCCACAAGCTGCCTACCTCCACCGCGAACGAGCCATACCGAGCATCGCTGGTGAGGGAGTGGACAGGTGGGTGCTGGCACGGGGAGGAGATGAGCGGGCCGGTGTCGGCATGGGGATTTTGGTTGTAGGAGATGAGCAATCTGCTGGAGATAGTCTTAGATGGGTGTGGTCTTCTTCAATGCAAACTCAAGCGAGATAGAGGTATCAAATCACATATATTTTATCTTGGATCCAGATTCGATTAAAATATTAGCTTGATATAACATGGTTTGCCTCTCAAAGTAATGTACGTGGTTTAATAATCCTTATGTGGTTAGCTTGAAGATAAACAAGGAATATTTTAATAAGTAATAATATATAACATTTTTGTTATGCATCTAGATATACAGTATGTCTAGATACGTAGCAAATGCTATGCACCTAGAAAAGCCAAAACGAATAGTAATTTAGGATGGAGGGAGTGTCATCTAATAAACATTGAGGTAAGCATCGTATCCATGTCTTTAATAGGTTGATTGTTTGCCAAATCAAAAGAAAAAAGGCTCAAATTATTCATGCTAGGAGCCTGACAGGAACTGAAAGCCCAAGTAGATTTAATATGTTTCATCTGATGATAGTTCAACACCCATGTCAAAGTCATCTCTTGGCTTAACTCTTACCACCACGTTCCATCCTTTAGCTTTTGGGTCTTCAACATAGAAAACTTGCTTCGCTTGTAAAGAGAATACAAAAGGATCATGCTCTAATTTTTCTCCAGTATGTATTTTTCAAGAAAAATTCACAAGAGTGAATCCAAAATCATCTTTTCGGAAACCAGCACGGTGGTGGACATCATACCAGTCATATTTGAAAAGCACTTGTAGTCTTTGTACCACAATTCTATTATATCTGATAATCTACCATAATAATGAACTTCATTTGTTGCAATGTTCACTACGCTAGTGTTTTGTGTCAATCGTGCAGCCTCATGACCCATGGTGTGGAACCTGAAACCATTAATAATATAACCACTGTACTGCACACCACATTTTCTTAGTTTTTCAGCGATTGCTCTTGTCTTTTCAGTGATCCCTGGTCCTTCACCTAGTATAACCTGTACATAAGAAAATAATTGCATCCATTCTCCTACTAAATTCATAAACATCATTTTAAGATGTAGCTTATGTTCCAACCAGTCAGCAAAGTGTTGATCAATCAACTTCTCTATGGTAGAAGGTGTTAAACTTGTTGAGGGACACTGTTTTCTTTTCTCGTCATCCAAAAATTCTCTAAAATAAGATAACAAATTATAGTATCATGTCATCAAGTTATGTAAACCAAATAAACAAGAGAAAGCTATACTGCTCACCTGCAAAAAAATTCTAGTTCATCACAGTGTCGCAAGACATATCTATGTGCCTGAACAAGAAGTTGATTGTCAAATTGGGCTACAGTGCTACATTTTCCAATTGATTCACCCACACTGTTAAATAGGTACATGTCTTTTATATTGTCTAAAGGTTTAGGGTTTCTAGATGGTCTTGTAAAACATGTAGTTCCTCCTATGAACCTTGAATAGAAAGTCATGCATTCTTCAGTTTTATATCCTTCAGCAATTGAACCTTCTGGATAAGCTCTATTCTTCACAAGTGCCTTAAGTCGAACAAAAAAAACTACACACAATTAAAAAATATGTTATTTCTATGGATTATTGAAGAGGACAAGGCAAAAGATAAACAAAATACCTCTCAAGAGGATACATCCATCGATAGTGCACAAGGCCACCAAGTTTTGCTTCTTCAGCTAAGTGCACCATCAAATGCACCATTACAGTAAAAAATGATGGAACAAAAGTTCTCTCCATATTACAAAGTGTCACCACAATACTTTCTTGAAGTTTGTCAAGCTCAGACACATCTAATACCTTGGAGCATAATTTCTTGAAGAAATCAGCTGACTCGATGACTATTCTCATGACATCTTTGCTGGGGTGACATGATCGGAGTGCTACAGGAAGAATATCATGCAGCAAAACATGGGTGTCATGACTCTTTAGTCCACTCAATTTGCAGTCTTTCATGTTGACACACCTAGAAATGTTTGATGCATAGCCATCAAGTGTTCTAATATTTTGAAGTATGGAACAAAGAATCTCCTTTTTCTCTCTAGACATAGTAAAAGGTGCATCAGGTGCCTTCTACTTTCCTTGGTCATCTACCAAAGAATGAAGTTCTTCCCGAATTTCAAGTTCCACTAAATCTAGTCGTGCATTTAGGTCATCCTTTGTTTTAGTTTTAGAATAAATATCCAGCAAAGTTGCAATCAAATTTTCACACACGTTTTTCTCTATATGCATTACATCTAGATTGTGTCTTAGTTTGTTCTCCTCCAAGTATGGTAGCTTGAAAAATATTGACCTCTTTTTCAACCAACCTTCTGGCTTCTTTTCTTTCTTACCTTGGTTAGCATTTAATTTCTTCTCACTTTCTCCTCTTTTACGCTTGCCCTTTTGATGGTCCAGATCATTCCTTTTGGTGTTTTTACCTTTATGCTTTGCAAAGAAGACCTTCTTCCCTAACACAAACTCTCTGCCTTGTAACATTGTTAGAACCGAAGTGCCACTCATCATTTTAGGTGGATCTTCGGTCTCTTTGGTCCCATCAAACTGCTCCTTTTGCCTTCGATATTTGTGATCCTATGGCAACCATCATCGATGACCCATATAACATGTCTTTCTACTCTTATTTAGGTAAAATGATTTTGTTTACGCACCACAAGAAGGACATGCGTATGTACCACTTGTGCACCAACCATAAAGGTATGCTAATGCTAAAAAAATCATTTAAAGTCCACAATAGTGTAGCTCGGAGATAAAATATCTTCTGGAAAGAGACGTCAATTGTTTCCACTCCCCCCCCCCACACACACAACTCTAAGAGCTCATCGATCAATGGCCCCAGATATACATCAATATCATTCCCCGGAGAATCTGGTCTAGGTATGATCATCGACAAAATTAAAGATGTTTGCTTCATGCAAATCCAAGGTGGTAGGTTGTAAGGAATGAGCATCACTGGCCAAGTGCTGTGTGTAGAACTCAAGTTCCTAAATGGGTTAAATCCATCACTTGCAAGACCAAGGCGTACATTACGAGCATCTTTTGCAAATTCAGGATATCTTTTGTGAAAATCATTCCAAGCTTCTGCATCAGCTGGATGTTGTAGTTTGCCATCTTTTGTACGTCCCTCGTCATGCCATCGCATATCATTGGAAGTTTTGTTAGTTGCAACTAACCTTTGGAGTCTTGGTATCAACGGAAAATAACTTAACACTTTTGCTAGCTTCTTTTTCTTTTTCGGTTGAGCTGCAGAGCCATTCTTCTTCATATCTTTCCATCAAGAGCTTTTACACACATGACAAGTCTCTTGCTTAGCTCTATTTCCACGAAAAAGCATGCAATCTTTTAGGCATGCATGGATTTTCACATAGTCAAGACCAAAAGCACGGATGATATTTTTGGCTTCATAATATGTCTTAGGTAGATTTGCCTCAGGTGGAAGTGCCATAGATAGCAGACCAAGCATCGATGTGAAGGATTCTTGAGTCCAACCATGTAAACATTTCTGGTGATATAAGTGGACTAAAAATGATAACTTGGTAAATGTCTCACAACCAGGGTACAACCTTGTGTGTGCATCCTTAAAGAATCTTGCGTACATATCATGTTCTGTCCTCATAGTATTAACTTCAGCAGGACACACATCCTCTGCCATATTATGTTCCATATTTCTATCCTCTAGCACATTATGTTCCATATTTGTAAAATCAGAGTGAATATCATCTAGTTCGGCTTCGAACATACTTGGCAATGATTCATAGCTTGCTGGAGCAAGAAATATAGCCTATAGCATTCCTTGCGTATTATCTAATATTCCATGGCAATTTTCTACTGTAGCAATCCTTGAGACACCCAAAGTAGGCATGCTTGCATCATTATTTGGAACATGAGCAAATGCAAATGATGGTGGGTCATACTCCTCTCCATGGTGATTTCAGATTGTATAACCCTGAAGAATACCATCACATTTCAGGTGTATCTCAACTTCATCACGATTTTGGGTTACTCTGTTTTCGCAATTATTGCAAGGGCATGGTATTTTGCTATCATGTGGAAGGTCACAAAAAGCAAAAGATAGGAATTGGTCAACTCCATCTTTGTAAGCAGGGTCACGTCTTGGTTTATTCATCCAACTTCAATCCATCACTTATGATGATATGTAATGATATAACTAAATAGTTAAGAAATTTGTAGAATTTAGTTTCTAAGTATGTAAAAATAAATATAGTTGAAATAAACTTAACTCAATTATCAATCACACAAAAAAAACATAAACAATACTTAAGATATTACATTTAATATATTTTTTCTGCACATTCATATATTAAAATCTATATTTCTCATTTAACTATATCCAATACAAGGTGTTGGCTTTATCTGGCTAATATGATACATCCTTCAGGGTATAAAATTTTCACTAATATGTTTGCAAAGAAATCCTACTAGTAATTGCGAGGTGGAACTAAACAAAATTATATAATTCAAAGGTTATACCTTAACTGGTACAAAAATGGTTATACAATTAATGTCTAAGCCACAAAAGATCATTCTGGCAGAAGTCAGCATCAAAATCTCAGCCACTTTCATATTTCTAGTTCTTCTACCTCTGATATCACTACAAAACATAATCGCTGACCTGCTTGTATAATTGGCAAAGGAGCAGGAGAAAGAATCTACTTGCTACATTCTACAAAAATTATGCATAAAAACCAATTAAAACAATCTGATTGCTATTTGTACCAAAAATTGACACAAACTCACTCAGACAAATTAATCAGATGCTAAGAAGTTCCAAATTGTAGTAAATCCCCTAAAAGACAGGACATAGGGATGATCAAATGGAAAATGGGAATAGATAAGGCAACAAAGCAATGAAGTGCTTCATGATTTCATATAGAAGATTTGTCTGATTTACACTTACTTTGAAGCAAGGACTTGCTGATCAAACATAAAGGGGACAGCTTTAATCCATAGGCAGTAGTTTCAAGAAATTTACATTACCTGATGAATGATATCAGGCCTATAGTCAGCAGGATCGCGATTCTACTTCCTTAATTCGCGTGATCATCTGATTTCAAGATTTGCATAGTCTGCACACGATGGTAAAAGAAATTGTCAAATTACTTCCATACATGACAATAAGTTGTTTAGAAAGGAAGTTTTGTCAAAATTGCTATCCATGTATGACAATCAGTTGTTTAAAAAGAAAGCATCCAGATGTTATGCTTAGATTTTTCTTGTTCTTTTTTTTGTTCAAATAAAGCAGAGGCTGTGGATCTGTACACAATCAGGAAATCATGAAAGCTGGAATAAGTTTTCTATATGTGTCCATTTTCCTACTATAAGCTGGAATAATTTCTTATAGTAGTCACTTATATGTTCCTTCAAAGTTAGTTAGAGTATATGAAGGAACATATAAGTGACTACTATAAGAAATTATTTGGTTCTGAAGAAAGTCAGGAAATTCTTCTAGATGATGGATCTGGCAGCAAGTTGGTTAAGTATATGAAGAAGACGATAATTGACTGACTACTCTATTCACTGAGGATGAAATTGACAGGGTGTAGAAAGGATGAAAACTAAAATGATGCCAGTTCTCAGTTTTGGAGGAATAACGTTAGTAAGAAACTGATATCAAAGGGGGAGTATTCATTAAGTGATCAGTTGAGAACAAACATGTTTTTTGCATTTTAGCATGATGTATGGCTGGGCAACACACCTCAGAGGAGTGAGGACAGTTATTACTCCTGTTTCAGTGATTAGCATTAATGCAGATCCTAAGGCCACTGTTTATGAATGATTCTCACAAAGTGAACTTCAAGTTGTTTTTACAACGCCTTTTGTGTAGGAAGAAGTGCAAGCATGGAGTACTCTCAAACAAATGGCTGACGAGGTCCGAATCCAAGAGGATAAAGACATCTGCTAGTGTGTGTTCAATAGTTGCAACCTCAATTAGTCCACAACCAATCACCAGTTCAGCTGCAAAAAATGGAACTGGGAATGTGCGTACGTAACTGTTCTCATCTCTCAAACAAGGTGGCTAAATCGAGCTCATGTACTAATCCTTTTCATGAGGAATCCATCTAGCACAATAATCCACCCAAACTAGGAATTGTCGAAGGAAACTAAACTGGGAGCAGTATCTAGAACAATAATTCATCTAGCGGCGCGACATACCTGCAAGTGCCTAATGAGGCCGACGATGAGCTCAGCCAGCGGCCGGCGGGGGCGCGGCCGCGTAGGGCTGGCGTGGGGGCGTGGGTGCGTGGCCGGCGGGGCCGCGGAGCCAGGGGGTGAAGGCGACCGGCGAGGCGGCGAGCTGGCGACCGACGGCGACGACGATGAGGTGGGGGTGGCACTTCACGCTCATGAGGGGAGCGAGTTTGAGTCGCGACTCATGAGGAGATCCGAGAGAAGAGGAAAAGTCCAATGTGGAGTTTATTAACAGGTTTTCACGTTGGCCATAGTTTTGGTATAGAAAATATATATCAAAGGCAGAAAAGATTATGTTTGTGAGCTGGTGTCTGCTGACAGATGATTTGTGATCCGAGGTTGTTGGTTCCAAGTCCAACCATGACTATTTTTTAAACATTTTTGAATCCACTCTAATTTACTTTTTTAGGCATGCCACTTTAATTTCTTGACGAGGTGCGTTCAATAAACGTATCTAGAAGCGCTTCTACCCTGAGACGTGTCAATACCATCCAACAACGTATCTAGAAAATAATCATAGAAGCACTTTATCAAAACGTGTCAACAGCACTTTAAAAATGTATCTAAGTTGCAAGTTTTGAAGCACTTTACTAAATCGTGTTAACAACCATGTCTAATGACGGGAGCATACAAAATATATATACGCTTTCAATAGCATAGCAATCCAAGCGTGGCTACCACTATGTTTTGTTGTAGTGAATCCTCGTTGAGCCACTTCAGCTCAAGCCATCCGATTGCAGTCTCCTAGTAAAATCTAAACATCCATGTCTCGCATAAATCATAATCAATATAATCATCAGACTTGTTGCATCTTGCTCTGAGCGATTACTTGCCTCGCATCTGTTTGTCTTCCCCACAAATGAAACATGTTTATTACTACTTGCTCCAGTCGTCGAGCAATCCAGTTGTTTATGGTCAAGAACATGAGGTCAATGATCCATTTCTTTATATCAATCCTCATTGAGCCACATCAGCTCAACCTCACAGACATCCGATGGCAGTCTCATAATTTTAATATTTTTAAAATGCTCTGAAAAGTGGGATTTCATCTTGGACATATTGTATTGTAGTTAACTTTTAGACGTGTTGATTCAGCAAAAATGTGTAGAAGAGCCTTGAGACAAACTAATTGATTTGCATCTACTTGCATCAACACATCATCAGCATATTGAATGATAGGCAACACATCATCAGCATATTGAATGATAAAGAAATCAAGATGGGCCTGCGGAAAGGGAGCCTTGAGCAGATCTAGGTCAAAATACATTTTTGTTGTGGCTGAGAAAGCATACTAGATCTGCAGCAGATGCCTACTAGGAATTGTTAAAAGACATTCCGTATGAACCGTAACATGAAAAATCATGAGTAGGTTTCTTATCAGCAGAGGCTTCACTCCTGGTGTCTCCTATTCCTAAGTACGAATATTGTTTCTTATCGTAAGTAGTACGTCTCTCACTATCTGTTGGCGCTAAAATCGGACCAACACACGAAAGCACTCGAACGTACAGCCCGCAAATACGCTCCTTGCTGCGTCGATGCGGAGGCCGGTCAGACCGAGACCAACAAACGCCCACCCGGGAGGGACCCCGTCGGGGCAGGCGCACCTTGGATTGCCCTAGACTCAGCAGGCTAGCTAGGGTGCCTCCTCATATCATGGAGATGAGAGAAGAACAGCACATGGGGTTGGAAACGTAGGGTAACGAGGAAAAAAGGTAAAATGATAAAAGATAGATTGGTCGGCCGTGGCCCTTTATATTTATAAGGTGGGGGGTCTTGTCCCGATAGGAGTCGAAACCCTAACAAATCCCATGTCAAAATACGACTCCTAACTCGGACTACATAGACCAAACCGGTCTGACTACCCTAGCAAACCAGTCTGACCGGTTTTCCTAGGTGTAGATCTTCCCGATGTCATAACTCCCTCATCCGAACTCCAAATTGAACGTTCTAAATATGAATTTTGATCTACTTGACAAGCTACACAATGGTGAAGTCCAATTTGTATTTTGCGGACTTTGGTCAAACCGGTCTGACCGGTTGGGAGACCGCTTCAGAGACCCGCTCGTCCAGATTTACCAATTTTGACCTCCAACACTATCTCATCAATCGGAACATATCCAGTTAAAGGAGTGGAGATGTCAACGTATGGACGAATCAAATAATGGAGCTAATAGTCGCATGCTAAGCTGAAGTCCGTGTAGTATTTATATATGTGCGTGAATCCTCATCATTTAACAAAGTTGAGTCCAAAGTTAACTTTTGAATAAATGCCTTGCAGACCAGTCAAATTAACATGACTTCCAGCTAGCTGGCCATAACTTCCAGCTAGTGCATTCCACGGCATCATCAAATAATTAGGAGCTAAGCTAAGTATATCTATCATATCACTTGGCTAGGACTAATATATAGTGGTGTGCCATGAAAATAAGTCATATCAAACTTATTGTTTTTCTTGAGGAGTTGAGAAGAAGGATATTTCTATCTACGAGAGAGTGTAAGAGACTTGGTAGAGGAGGTATATGCATGATTTTGATAACGGCATTGACCTGGCTTCCCCGGAGGTAATGTGGGAACGAAAAGTGTATGAGCACAGTACAGTAGAGATCGGTACTACACCCCGGTTCGAATTAACATGTTGTGCTAGTGTTGTACCCAAAGTAGAGTGCCCCTTGCCTGCTCATTCAACCTGGCCAAATTTGGACAACACTAACCTGCCCAATGCATTTTTGTGTTGTCCATTTCCATTCTGCTGCGGTATGATCAACAAGTACTGAAGAGATGGATATATTAGACTACCATTTGTGTTAAAGCTAGCAAATCTGTTTTTTCACATGATGTGGTATATAAATTATATTTAAGCAACACATCTTTACAATTGCTTGCCATATTGAACAGCTGAAAATAACCATTATTGATTTGGTGGTTGAGTCATTTTTGTGCACGACTCCACCTACCATGATTCAGATCTTAGTGTACAGCAGCCTGTTTGGAAAGGTGGTTTGTGTTCAAAACTTGAAGTATTTAGTACAAACTTGAAGTAAACCCTAAAATCGTAGATTAATAATTCTCTTCCAGACATGCAGATGTTTGAGAGTTTAAAGGTGATATGCGCTCCAGACTTCCAGTTGGTGTGAACTACGGAAGCTAGACTCCATTGAAAAACATAGAACATCACTAGTACTTGCAAAGTCTACGAGAACAAAACATACTTGAATCATGGCAGGTTCTATGCGTTGGAAGAGGAAGATCAGCGTTTGGAATGCCAACCTGGGTATCCAGTTCCGAAAGACGACCACGTACATATACTAGCTATAGTTTGACTTTGTCCAATCATCCATAATCCATCACCTCCACTTTTTTCGATCGATAAAAGGTGTATGGATCACACAGTAAGGTGTGATTTCCATCCTTGCATAAGCAGGAATGAAGCAGATAAATACAAATAAAAGCACTTTTGTGGTTGAAGCTAGAGTAACTTTTCACTCCAACACAACCTGCATATACGCAACCGAGTTCAACCAACCCTGATCGTTGGCTTATTGCCGATGCCAGCTCCCATCATGCAGATACATGTGTCAATATCGCCAACTCAGGATCTTGGTACCAGTGCTGGTGCCGAAGGATGATCAGTCGTACTCTGTTTTGTCCTCCTCCCGCACATTATATTATTGCTTGACTATGTCCTCAAAGCTGATGGGAACCTGAAGGTTCAGGTGCTGCCGCGGTGAGTGCATCACTCTGCTCATCTGCTGCATTAGCTCCTAATGTAGCCCATGCTAGTTAGAAGCTTTCCTCATGACACATCATTCTCCCGGCACCCTCCGGAAAGAAGGTCCCATGATCAAGGATAGAAAAACAATGCGGTAGCTTTTATCCTGGTGCCTCTTATTCCTAGAGCAAAATATTGTGTTCATCTTTCCCTCCTACTGCTGCATATCAGTTGCTCTCTGTCCTCCATTTTGTGTCGTTCTTTCTACTACTGATGGCAACTGAATGAAATGAACTAATAGGGTTCAAGGGTCGCATATATCTAGTGCGTTATTCTTGACGTATGACGTATCCACTGCCACACTAGTTATAGTTTGCTTGGTGCATAGAATACAGAGACCTAGGATAGGTTGCAATAATGGATGGGCAAACCCTGTTTGCCACTCACTTATAAATCATTGCATAATGGAGTTCTGTATAAAGCTGCAACTATTCTTTCATAGTAGCATTGGGTTCCTGTATCAGCTTTGTACATGTCTTGCATCAAGAAGGTTTTAGTAATTGTCATTTATGTAGCACATGTCTTCTAGCAGCAAAGGGTCTTCTCAGTTCTGTCAAGGTTTGCATAAGGTTAAGCATCTATTCAAGTGTGGTGCGGTGTACAAAGCCAAGGATGGGCAACATATATTTTTTTGGGATGATGTGTGTGTGGGAGAAACTCCTTTCAAAATTCAATACCGTGACCTCTACGGAATCTGTGATGACTTCAAAATACTTGTACCGGAGGCATATCAGAATCTGATGTGTTGAAACGGTCTGACCTGATTGCTAAACTGCAAGAGTTGCAACTGAAGTGTTTTTGTCCTGATGAAGTGTTTTGGTCTCTGGATAAATCTTATTCCTTTTCAGTAAAATCTCTATATATGTTTATCACCCATGGGGGTGGAACAAGTAGGGATAGTGAACTCATTTGAAAATGCAAACTGGCACTAAAAATTAGGATTTTCCTTTGGCAATTGTGGCATAACTTTACAAACTCAAGCAGCAGCTGTTTTGAGTTTTGACATATGCTGTCTGTGTGGAGAACAGGAAACTATTGATCATATTTTTCTTTAGATGTTCCCAACGGGACTAGCATGGAGCTGTCTCGGAGAAGTCTTTGGTTGGGATGGGATTCCTAGATCGCGAGCTGAGTTTGTTGATATTGCCTTTGAAACAAAATTCCCTAACAACCCAATGGATGTGATCCTTCTGGTATACCATTCTTGCAGATATGGCCTATTAAGAGACCAAGTTGAGATGTGCTTTGATCTATTTGTGATGAGTGATCGACTGGATGATTTGAAGTTTTTCCGGTTGAGTCCATATTTCATATATGCATGTTTATGCTAACGGCTAGAGGTGTTGTGTTGAGTGCGTTGTGTTGTGGTGTGTGTAAAACATATCTTGTGTGTTATATCTTTTGGCTTATGATGTGCAGGTGTAGGATGCGATATGGCGGTCGACGGCATAGAGTGAAGGTCAAGCGAAAGGTTCATGCCAATGTACTAGGGCTGTGAAGGGTGGACACGAGTAGGCTTGGACCGAGGGATGCGAGGAGTTCGAACGGAGTCATGAGCGATCCACATGGTGCACGGAAAGAGCAAGAGTACACGGACGGGATGGAGACGGCATCGGTCAAGTCAAGCGAGACGGAGGCGAGTCTAGTAGGTGACCTAAGAGCCGGGAGCGAAAGATTTGGAGGCATCGAAGGCTTGACGGAGGCTGGACACGCGTCGACATCAGTGAGTCACGTCGTGTGCGGCGTGCAAGAGGGTTTGACCGGTTTGACCTCAAAACCAGGGGTGAGTCATGCCTGCGGGGTGTGCAAGAGGGTTTGACTGGTTTAGCCTCAAAACTGGGATGAGTCACGCATGCAGGGTGTGCAAGAGGGTTTGACCACTTTAGCCTCAAAACCGGGGGATGAGTTCGGTGCAGCTGGGTGGCGTCGAGTTAGAGCATGCGTGGTACCATCGTGAATCTTGCGTCGTGGCGAAGCGAAGTCGTGAAGGGGCCGGGTCCGTCCGATGTACTAGGAAAAAGTTGGACGATTTTACCTCTGGGGTATTTGGGTTGTATGCTCAATGTAAGGGCATTTTGGATATTTGCCAAATATTTATATATATATATATATATGAGGAGTGGGCTGTTGGGCAGCTACATCTCTTTGGTGGTGGGCTTCTCATTTGTTTGTGAGAACCTTTGTGTGTGAGAGAGGGAGAAAGGAGTGGATCTTTGTGTTGATCTTTTTACCATCCTAACTTTCTTTGTACTTAGGAGTGAATTATAACCGATGGTGGAGTAATTTAAAGATCAATTTCGTGTCATCTTGTTCCAGATTTTTGAATCTGGAACTTATCTTTGTCGGGTTTTTTTGGAGCATTTGCGTGGGAATTTTGTTCTTCGTGTTTGAGCCCAAATCCCACTAGGTTTGTTAGGGGAATTTGTTGTTAGGATCTTTGTAAGCAACTTTGATATGACCCCCTCAAATCCCTCACTAATTTAATTTGAATTTGAAGTTTTTCCCATGACCGTGTTCTCGTAGGGCATTCGGTTTTCTCCTAAATCCGTGGTGAATACTTGAGTTTTTAGAAATCTTTCTTATGGATCTGTTAGCCTTGAGGTGGTGCATCTATGGCTCAAGTTTGGTTGGATTCCGTGGAGTATTGAAGGTTTTCTTTTAGTTTGAAGTTGGGCGTGTTCTCCTTTGTTCTTCTGTTCTTCGGTTCTATTCTTCAGTTCTTCGGTCAGCAGGGCGTCAGGCGGCAGCGGTCTCCCTGCGCTCGCGCACGCGAACCGCTCCTGCGCCAGGCGAGCCAGGCCAGCCTCTTCGTCTCGCGGGCCAGGCGAGTGGTGAATCGAGCGGCCCAGCACCAGAGGCGAGGCGGCCCGGCTGCCAGCCCAGCAGCAGCACGCGCTGTGCACGCGGCAGGCCGAGCGGGCCACCAGCGGGGAGCAGCCCAGCTGCAGGAGACTGGGAGGCAACACTAGACAGCACAACGCCAGCTTCACCTGTGCTCTTCTCGAGTTTTTCATCTCGTCCAGGTAAGCTACTCAAGTCAGGGGGTGTTGTTGGTTTCTTTAATCCCTCCTAAAATTCCTATTTAGATACTAATTAGAAGTATTAAATATAAACTAATTGTAAAACTAATTGCACAGATAAAGACTAATTTGCGAGACGAATCTATTAAACCTAATTAATTCATGATTTGACAATATGATACTACAGTAAACATGTGCTAATGATGGATTAATTAGGCTTAATAAATTCATCTCGTGAATTAGCCTCCATCTGTGTAATTAGTTTTATAATTATCTCATATTTAATCCTCCTAATTAGCCTCCGAATATTTGATGTGACATGAATTTTAGTCCGAACTAAAGATCCAAACACCCGCTTATGCAGCGTGTCCCTTTCAGACTACAGGAATCAATCATTGTCTTGGTTTATTTAATCTATCTAGCAATCACAAGTTTTGGCATTTGTAGTTCAGACCGTTTATTCATTGCTGTACTTGTGTGCTAGTCATTTTTACATGCAAGCTATGTGCTAAATTTTAGCACCTGTCACATCAGATGTTTGGACACTAATTAGGAGTATTAAACATAGTCTAATTACAAAACTAATTGCACAACCCCTAGGCTAAATCGCGAGACGAATCTATTAAGTCTAATTAGTCCATGATTTGACAATGTGGTGCTACAGTAACCATTCGCTAATGATGGATTAATTAGGCTTAATAGATTCATCTCGCGATTTAGCCTAGGGGTTGTGCAATTAGTTTTATAATTAGGCTATGTTTAATACTCTTAATTAGTGTCCAAACATCCGATATGACAGGTGCTAAAATTTAGCACCTGCTATCCAAACACCCCATCTCTACTTTGCTCCGCAGCTAGATGCTTATTTATTTGAATGATCAGGTAGCTCTTTCTTGCATGTCGTGTGGTCTGGTTGTATGAACAAGTAATTAAATCTTTCTCTTGATCTTGCATGTGTGGCCCGTGATTAGGTTATTCTAGCTCTATTGGGCAAGATTGCACTTCAGAAACAAATCAGTGTGCATGCAAGCTTTTCGATGCCTCATTTTGTTTTACTTCCGCTATGCTTTGAGTGTTTCTTATCGTTGCTAGGGTGAGCTTGTCACGAGTTGACTTATGTCATCTTGACGATTAGAAGCGAGGTATGTTTGGGGTAGCAATCGGGATATAGGCCTTGTTCTTGGAGAGAATTTTTAAAGGCTCCTATTCACCTTCCTTCTGGTCGCCCGTCCTGTTCCTTCACCTATACTTCTCAAGTGAAGCGATTGAGGAAAGGTGGATAGATCTGCTAATTAGATGAGTGCTGAGCTGGGTGAAGGACTTCTCTCCCAGTAACATGATGCCTTCAGAAATCGAAGAGATTAAGCATGATAGAAAAGTTGTTCTCTTTTTGATGTAACTGGATAGCTTTTGCTTTCGGCTTGGCTCAGTTATGTTCTGTGACTGACAGCTGGTGTCCCCATCGTTAAACCTTGTGACAATTGCTTCCAAAGAAAAGCACATGCCATGCTCTCATTGTTGATGGTAAGCATCTTGAGCATGTCTTATGCTGTATTGGTGAAAGAGTATCGGTAACAAGTCTCTCAAAATAGTAAACTGACTGTGGAGACTAGAATACGTGGAGATGTCCAACACCGATACAATTTGATCTCGTAAAAATCTGCGGTGGGCAGTGATCACGCTAGATATCCAAGTGCCATAAAGTGAAAATCACCAATACATGCAAGCATGCCCAGGCATATTATGGCAGATGACTCAGCAGTGGCCTTAGTAGGCTAAGATAAGAGGTACTCCTAATAGAGTACCACCAGCTCCTTTGCTTCATCAACCATCCCTGCTCCAGTGCTTCTTGAAGCCCAAACTCAAACCAAGAATTGATGCACGCATCAAGAATACGCGGTTGGTTGCTGCGGCGAATTTCTTCTCTATTTCGATGTGCATGATTGAGTTGAAATTTGACCACCCCCCTTTTTGTCTCTAACAAGCTGAGGTATAGTGTTGTAGTCCACCCTGGTGCCTTCCATTCCTAGAGAGGATGATACACTACTAGGAAAAACGTCATTACTACCGGTTGAGAACCCCCTTTAGCCAACCCCCTTTAGTACCTAGTTCGGTACTAAAGGGAGGCCTTTAGTACTGGTTGAAAGAAACGGTACTAAAGGGCTATTAAAAAATAAAAAATGAAATTCCTCACCGGCCCTCCGCCCGCCGCCACTCTCGCCTCGGCCCGCCGCCCACCCCCGCCTGCCGCCCTCCGCCCTCCTTTGCCCGCCACCCTCCGCCCTCCACTGCCCGCCGCCCTCCACCGCCCGCCGCCCTCCGCCCTCCACCGCCCGCGGCCGTCGCTCCCACCGCCCCCACTCGCCCGCCGTCGCTCCCGTCTCCCCCTCCCTCCCGCTCCCGCCGCCCCCCGCCCGCCCGCCGCCACTCCCGCCACCCCCTCCCTCCCGCTCCCACCGCCCCCGCCCACCCGTCCGCCCACCGCCGCTCCCGCTACCCCCCTCCCTCCCGCTCCCATTGCCCCCGCCCGCCTGTCCACCCACCGCCCCCCCCACCCGCCCACCTCACCTCGCCCCGCCGCTGCTCCTCACTGCCAGTGAGGGGCGAGCGGAGGAGGGAGGGGAGGGGAGGCAGGGTGCTGAGGGAGGGAGGGAGAGAGAGAGAGAGAGAGAGAGAGAGAGAGAGAGAGCTAGGAGCGAGAGGAGAGGATGAGGGTGCTGAGGTAGAGGAAGGAGAGGATAAGGGGTGGACGGACGGATGGATAAAGGGCCTCCTGCTACCTTGCTTTTCTTATGGACGGGGGCAAGCGGGCGGATGGATTTAGTACCAGGTGGGAAGTCCACCCGGTACTAATGCTCACATTAGTACCGGGCCAAAATGCAACCGTACATGAGTCTCGGGGCGAATGCTCAGTTTTCAATTTCTTTCCCCTACTATAGCACGCTCGCTTCCCCTTCAGCGAAGAATGCTCCGGTAGCCCTAAGAAACTGAGATGATGTATGGCTCTCTTCCCGTCTACTACCAGCAGATATACATACTGGTAAAGCATCAGCAGCCACCACATCCTATTACTTGGTGGGTGACGGCGCATGTATATAATTTGAAAAGTAATGCCTCTAGTCACAACTAGAAACAATGGATATCAGTTACATATTTACTATAAATTAAGATCCTACATCCAGTTAAATCCTAGAAACATCCATCATTCAACCCCACATCTTGGCCCCGCGATACATGGGGTCTCATAAAGAGACCCATGATCCGACTTAAGCCTTGATATATATTTTTCACCACACACGGAACACAAGCTTGGGGTACTAATTAGTGTGGCATATAATAATGGATACCATGAATCTTATCTCCCATTGTTCAATTTAGCAATAATGAAGCTCCGCATCACTTGTTAAATATATCAATAGCGATATTTTTAGTTGCCAAAGCAAAATATTATCCGCAATTTAGCCTCTTTGGTGTACATTATGCTTTTTAAAATGCGTGCACCTATGTAAGTTTCTCTATAGGAAAATTATTACTACAACCAAATATATAAAGAAAAATATTACTCTACTATGACGAATTATATAAAATATGTGTATGTATAAATTAACTAAGGGTCCTTCGATAAGTACTGGCTTCTTTAGAATCATGTAAGAAATAAAATTAGGACAGTAAGAAAGCTCTAATATAAAACTCAAAAAATAAGTTAATTTGTAGAATTCATAATTGAACTTCACAAGATTCCTCAATTCCTTTTCACCAACCATTAAATGTTACAGTCATTTTAAAAAACCAACAAAATGACACTATACATTGAACGGCAAAAACAAAATGAAAATCCCCAATTAGGCAGAGCCATCTCTAGGCTGACATCAAACACACTTGCCCGGCTGCCCCCATACAAAAACACGGTAATGACGCTGACGCTTCATGATGAGACTTCTGACTGTTCAAGGCAGTCATGCACAATAGCGTTTACAATCACCTCCCAGTTTTACACAGTTTTAGGAGCAGGCTTACTGTACCATTCAATTGTTATAACGAGACTCTATAGTTTTACAACGTTATCCTTAAGAGAAATGCTTCATAAAATGTCACACCTTGAAATTTTTTGGATTTCAGGATGTAATTAAAAAGAATAATTAAATAATAATTTTTTCATAATTTTAAAAAAATTTCCAACATTTATTTTCTTGACAGGTAATTTAGTATAGGAAAACAATTAATTATTTTTAAATTAAATAAAATAGTTCTGTGTCTGTTGCATTAGTGTTTCATGAATGTAAAAGATTTTAAAAACGTACTTAGATACCGATTAGGTTTTTCTGAGAATTTTCCAGATTTTTTCAGATTTATTCTCATGTTACTAGAGCTTAATCTAATTTTTGGATGGTTCTACAAGTCTTTCCAGGTGCTCTAAGTATTTTATTTGGGTTCCTCGCATTCCAAACCATCTATAGTTTTTTTCTAAATTTTTTAGAGTTTTCGGAGTATTTTTTGTCATTTAATTGCAATTTTAGTATTTTCTGGAGTTATTTTCGAATCCGAAATTAATTCCTAAAATTAGAAAAATGAGGAAAATAAACCGAACTCCAACCTGGTCTATAAATACTTTACGGTGATCTCCTTGACGTTCTTTTTCTAATGTCGCAAAAAACCTCACGTCGTTTCGACAACCCTAGCTCCCGTAATTCAACGCCAAACATCTACATAGGTTAAACCTGGGTATGATCATTCCTTGTCAACCTGGGTTTTATCTTTGTGTTGGGTAGCTATGCTTGGCTGCTATACTTGGGTTATGGTGGTTCTAATGAACAATATGATGAATTTATTTTATTTATGCTATACCTGTGGTAAATCACAAAATCACAATATTTTAATTGGAACATGGAGCGACCACCCGAGAAAACAATGCAACCATAAGAATGACACGGCTCTGATCTTGGATAATTAATTAGAGACTCTAGTTTGAAGCGATCTTACTGAAAGGGCAAGAGGGACAGCGGTAGATAGGGTATAGCTCGGCCCTCAGACTGATCTGCTCTATGGTAGCTTCGCAGTCTTGAGAGAGGTTTATGCTCTGGTACTGATCCGGAAACCTTAGCGGGCTATTTCTTACTAGGGAATCTTTGTAAAAGCCGCGTAGCGTACCTATGCAGTCACACCTCGGTAGTGCGATGAGTGCCTGATCAGCACAGCATGGTTGGGTCTAAAGTTCTTCTTAACTTTTACGCGACTTATGGGTAAAGATATACAACCTCTGCAGAGTGTAAAACTGATATATTAGCCATACTCACGATCAAGAGCGGCATGTACCCTCACATGATTAATATACTTGAAGATAGAATTAAATCATAGTTATGCTTGTACCATATGCTTATGGTTTATGTTTGTGTTAATTGTGGGTTGCTATATACTTATAGCTTAGTAATCAGATGCTAATAAAATTGACCAACTAAAATTGCTTATCGCAGTAAATTAGTAAGCCTTTCCTTATTTAAGCCCTAAATTCATATTTTCCCCACACTTGTTGAGTACGACATGTGCTCACCCTTGCTATAACCATGTTGCTAAGAAGAAGAAGCTGCTATGAAGTTGTTGTGAAGATGATGCTGAATTTTAGGCGTACGCAAAATCCAGTCAATTGCCTATGAAGTTTGGAGCCTCCATTTCCAGGATTAAGCGTATATCTCTGATAGAGTCTTTTTCTTTACGTGATTCTGTTACTGTTATTCACCTGTGGTGTCAGTATTTGTATGAAACTAGATCTGGCATACATATATGTAGCACTTGGTTTTATTTTAAAACCGGGTGTGATTTTGTTTTAAAACCGGGAGTGACAATTATATTTACAGAGTTTGCGATTTATTATACCAATCATTCAAATAGTAATTACTTAGCAACCACGAGCTTGCTTGCATTGGTTGGGTCGCTGAAAATTGAAATGGGCTTCTCTTTTTTTTTACCCTTCATTAGTATGGGCAGGTCTTATTTTTGCATTTATACGGTGACCGGAGCCACATATCACATAGAGGAATAACCAACTGGGCCTAATTAATTATTAAAAAGTAGTAACAATTGACAAAAACAAGTAGACTATTTTATCTAGTTCTAAAAATAAGAGACACCAACTATTTTATCTTTTCATTTTTTCTATTTTTTATACCGATATTTCTAAAAGTGACAGTGTTTTCTGGATAAAGATTATACACATTTATATATGCTCAACATTTTCTAAATATGATTCAACAATCTGCAAAATAAACCAATATTTCAGATAAGCTAGTGTACCATTTTATATGAAAATATTGAAATGATATATTTAAAATGTTGAAGTAGTACCATGCTGCAGTAGTGAGTACAACATGAATATTTTTTTAATAAAATAATTAAAACTTGGATAACAAAATCCAAAATGGGTACAAGGTTGGAAAGAAAATGCATTTTAAGTTTGGGATTTAAGATAATTAATCACTCAGATCTCCTCCAATTAAATTGTGCCACATGTCATGCACAGGCTGGCTTGTTAGCTACCTCATCTCTCAGCCATCCATCTTCCCATAGCCTTATTCGGACTGGCTCTGCAGAGGGAGTCCGCAATGCTTATTCGGACCGAATTCAGTTTTTGACAAAGCTACTGAAAAAGGAAATCTGTTCATTCAGTTCATTTTTTTTTGGTTCTGCTTATAGACAAGTTACTGAAGAAGCATGCCATTTGGCACAGCATCTTCTTAATTAGAGGAAAAGCTGTTACAATTGGGGCTAGTTCGATGAGCTGCTAGCCTTGGCTAGAACACTTAGGTGCTGTTTGGATCCAAAGTTGATGGGCTAAAGTTTAGTCCCTAAATTTTAGCCCCTAAAATTTAGTCCTTGTGAGGTGTTAGCCCCTAAAATTTAGTCCTTGTGAGGTGTTTGGATCCAAGAGCTAAAAGGTAGTATTCCTTGAGCTAAAGACTGATTTGCCCTCATTTATTGATTGAAACCACATTCATATCTCAAATTAATCCATCCACATGCACATGCACATGCACATGCACATGCAGGTCTCAACACACAGGCGCATGCACGCCCAGGCCATCCTTCGGCCTGGCAATGCAAAGGCGCATGCACAGGCGCTGGTCTTGCAAAGGCACATGCACGCCCAGGCCATAGTCCGGCCATGCACAGGCGCTGGCCAGGAACAGGCTCCGGCCAGGAGGAACACGCTATTGTTCCTCCTGGATAGTGAATAGTATTTATTCGTACAATTACATCATCGTTCAAACATACAATTCAAAAACTCTACGACCAACTACAAGAAATAAAATACTCTACGTTCTATTATACAAACTTGAGGCTATTTGATCACGGAATGCATTCATATTTGTATCTTCGTCCCTTGTTTGAGTATTGTGCTGTTGGGGTTCAGAGGTTGATGCTTCATGAGGAACATAGTTCTCATCACGGTCACAACGAGCAAAGTCCTCATCCTCCATATGACTCTCTCTAATAAAGTTATGAAGTGCCATACATGCAACAATTATCTGACTTTGCTTTGGTATTGGATAACTAGGCACTTTCAATAAAATCCGCCACTTCATCTTAAGAACTCCAAATGACCTCTCCACACAATTCCTAAGAGATGAATGAGCGAAGTTAAAGGTCTCTTTCATACCTTTGGGCATAGGCCCCTGTCTGAACTCTGGAAGATGGTACTTGGTTCCCTTGTAAGGTGCAAGGTAACCAGGCCGATTGGGGTACCCAGAGTCCACTAGGTAGAACTTTCCTGCAAATACGAACATTCTTGTTACATACAAAAGCTACAAATGATGATGAACAACTTAGTAAATGTGCACATATAGGCATAACATACCAGGAGGGGGGTGTGGGAACATGTCTTTGTACTTGTCTGTTGCATCATTGAAAACCCTCATGTCATGTACTGAACCAGGCCAGCCCGCAAGAACAAACGTGAACCTCAAGTCAAAGTCACAGACCGCAAGCATATTCTGTGTAGTGAAGCCCTTTCGACAAAGATGTTGCACCACCTTGTTACTTGGCACGACAACTGGTATATGAGTGCCATCTATTGCACCTATACAATTGTTGAAGTGTGGAAAGAATCTAGGATTCTGTAACCTACGGTGCATTGATCTAAATTCAGGGCCGAGAGGCTTGATTATGTCAGCTGCTAGCTTTATGATACACTTCAAAACTTTGTCAAAATTATGATGAACTGTTTCTAATGATCTCTCTAATCTGTTCTCAGCTTGTCTGACTGACTGAGGTGCACCAACCATCCAAAGAAACATTCCTAATGCCTCTACTGAAGAGCTCTTTGATGTGGACTTTAGGCCATAAGATTGCACCAACAGATCATGCAGACGATCAAACAATTCTCTACTCATTCTAAACATGTTATAGCATTGCACCCTATCTGCTAGATTTCTCATCACCCAATCATGACCACTTTCAACCGTCTTTCTCTTCTTACTTTTATTAAAGTAGGTCTCATGATACATACCAAACAGCAGCAGGTCCTCTGTGAATTGCCTTTCATCGGCAATATCCTCCTCAATAATAAGCCTCAATATTTCATCCTCACTACAGTCACTGTCCTCATCATCCATCTCCTGCACATAATTAAAAAAATAAATCAGTGACAATATTGGTATACACAAAATGACAGAATTATAAATCAGTGACAAATCAGTGACAATATTGAACCACACAAAGTGACAGATTTATAATTCAGTGGCAATGTACAACAAAACAGTGGTAATATTCAAGCAGTGACATTTCATAATCACTCCAAACAGGTCAAATAAAGGCATTGCATCACAAACAGCATCACAAATATATTTGAAATGTTTCAGCAATTAGTACAGACATTTTAGTTCAACACAAAAGCATCACCACAAAGACATAGTCCTAATCTAGGTTGTGCTGCTTGCAATATCTTCTCAAGAAGGTCAGCCTTCCTTCAGCTGTGGACATTCTAATGAAGAACTGCCTCAAGGAGTCATTTAAGCAAATCTGAGACACAGCATAGTACTCAGGACTAGTTTCATCAACACCACACTCCAAAGCCAACTTCTGAGCCTCCTGAATCTTCATGTCCAACAGAGCCATCTTCTTGTCTTCCCTAAAAGTGAGGGATTCCTTGATGACCTGATTCCTTTCAGTTTGCTGCTTAGAAGAGAAACTAATGTAATCCTTCATCATCTTGACCATTGGGCTTTTGGTCTTCTTGTTTGGACTTGAAGCTGTTGATCTGGTACTACTGGTCCTCTTGCGGCTGCTTGTACTCATAGGACTATGGACATACTCAGGAGGTACCTCTTGCTCAGGCATCTGTTGCTCAGGATCTTCATGCTCTTCAGGCTCCTCAAGGTCCTCTGACTCTTCAGGTTCTTCATCATCTGCATTGGTGTATCCTGGCACAAAAGAGCTTGAACCATCCACAACTACACCATCAAATATACGCTCTAGCATTGGTAGGTACTCAGGAGGCCCATACATTATTTTCATCCATTCTGGATGTTTCTGCACATGTAGTAGTTGAAGTTAGTTTGGAATCAGATTGTTCCTTGCTAGCTGCACATGTGATATATCAACAAGTACCTTTGTTGCAGTCTCCCACCACTCCAAGGTTGCAGTAGGCCACCCATTTTCATCACGGCCTAAACCACTGTCGGAATGGATGTCTTTTATGAACTGGTACATTCCCTTGAGCTGCCTAATCCTATTAGATATCTGTTTCCTATCATGCCTCAGCCCTGAACCACAATAATATTTTTCTATGACAAGCTTGTACCCTCTTGCTGTCATACTACCTTTAATGTAGTTACCCAACTCAATTTGCTCAACAAGTAATTGACACAACAGGTTGTTATTCTGCTCTGTTGTCCAACTTCCCCTGTCCATTTTATTCTACCATATACATCACAAGAAAAATAACATCAGAACTCCAGTACACATGCATAATCTATCTCTTAAGTAATACACTAAGGTCGTTGTTAGTCTAGCAACAAAAATGTAGCTACAAATCCATATCCATCACTTGTTACCATCTAATTTGCATATATCCAACCCCTTATTGTACCTCTGTACCCCCCCCCAACCTATTTTTCTGTCTCTGTCACACACACACACACAGCTTATGCATAGGCGCTGGCAACCTCCTACTCCATCAACTTCAAGTGATGGCTAACATGCATCAGAAGCACAAGCATTTCATTGTAATATAACAACAGTTGACCACCCATTCACAACTCTGAGATCATGTGTTTAGAACTCATACCTGACGGCTTGGAAACACTTCTTGCACTTCGTTGTCTTCAATGTCGTCGTCGTCGTTGCCCTGCCGTCCACCACGTCGAGCACGGCCACGGCCTACTGATGGACCAGGCGCCGCCGAGGAAGGTCCACGCAGACCACGACCGCCGGCAGCAACCGATGGCAACCGACCGCGGCGGCCGCGACTGGACGGCGAGCATTCGCCGCGGCCTCCTACGGATCCGCCACAGCTCCGAGAACCACGTAAACCGAGTGCGCGAGAGGTACCTCTTCCACGGCCGCGCGGTTGAGAATGATGAGGCCCCGTGCTCTCCGACGCCGCCAGTGTGCCGGATTGCAGGATCCCCTGATACGTCGCCATCGACGACCAGTCGTTTGCCTGCGAGTTGAGATCCAGCGCCTCAATGCCAATCCGGGGACCACTGACAGATCCCAACCCTGGATACTGGCTGCCGTCGCCGGGGAAGAGGTCGAAGTTGCCGCCGAAGAAGTCCCTGGTGCCGTCGTCGCCGAATCCGTCCATCGGCGGCGCGCGGATGTAGGAGTTTGAGGTGCTCCGGCGACTGGTGTGGCGAAGGGAAGGGGACGGGATGTAGATCTGGCGAGAGGTGCGGCGCCGATGAGCTCAGCACAGAGGGGTGGCGTCGGCGATGCGGGAGGGTGTCAGAGGCAGGGGAGGCGGAGGGAGTCGGGCGATGCGGTGTAGATCTACCGAATGTGACTGTCCAGAGGGGCGGCGGCGGCGATGTGGGAGAGGGTGGATGCGGCGGCGATGTGAGAAGAAGGGGAGGCGGGGGGATTCGGGCGAGACGGGGGGAGGCGGTGGAGATCTGGCGGGGCGGCGCGAGGGGTGTGCGGCGGCCTGCGCGGAAGAGGGAGATGTGGATGAGGGCGACGGGCAGATGCGGAGGCGGAGGAAGTGGCGGCAGCACCGTGGGCCAGAGTAGAGGTGGCGGGGCCGACGACGCGGCGCCGGCAGCGCCGGGCGGAGGAGGCGGGGTCGGGAGGAGCACGCGGGGAGGGAGGAAGAGAGTACGGGGGAGGAGGTGCGGATGAGGTTGAGGGGCAGGTGCGGGGAGGGTAGTGCAGTCGTGCCTAGGGTCGCGAGCGAGGGGAGGGGTATGGGGTGTCCAGGTTCACTTTTAGCTGCTTTTAGGACCTCTTTGGGGGCTAAAAATTAGCTCCAAATTTTAGCCTCTTTGTACACTTTTAGCCCACCTGTTTGGATCCCTAGAGCTAATTTTTGGGCTAAAAGTGCAGAGCTAAAAATTAGCCCTTGGATCCAAACAGGCCCTTACACAGATTGATCAAATAAAAGCTCTACATAGGCTATAGGAATATATTCATGTCAATTACTTGGTGAAAAATAAGGCCATGGTCTCGACTGCATTGGAAGAGGAAGAGAAGAAATACACAGTCGCATCCATCATGTTTACTTGCAGCGCTGCTGGTCGATCTGGGCGTGCCGAACATCTACCAAGCAAGGCGATCCGTATTCGGAATGAGTGAGCCACATGCATTGGCTGCCTGCCCCAGTAGGGATATGCTGCAATGCTGCATCGAAGGTCCGTGGATCTAGCATTCTAGCTAGTGCTCTGAGTAGTATTTCTGCCGTCAGATTCTTCATAAAAGGAAAAAAAATCAAACGTTCGTGTTTGCCCGATTGGAAGCAGATGCAAGTGTGGCTCACTCATTCCGAATCCGGATCGCCTTGCTTGGTAGATGTTCGGAACGACCAGATCGACCAGCAGTGCTGCAAGTAAACATGATGGATGCGACTGTGTATTTCTTCTCTTCCTCTCGTTGAAAGGGTGGCTGAGTGGTTCATTAAGGGAGGAAACATTGACGCCAACAGAAATGATATCTACCCTCCATATTAGATATGGTTGGTTGCAATTTGAATATTAATTGAAAAATTATATGTGAGCATTATATTTTCTTGTGTGTGATCAAGTGCAGGATTGAACACCAAAATCCAATGCCGATTTCTATTGAAGATTTACTCGAGGACGAGCAAGATTTAAGGATGGGGGGATTGTTGATGCTCACTATTGACACACTTTTACACCTGTTTATCTTCAATAATGATATTAATTTAATACTTAAACTTTTGATTACACCTAATAAACCGATCATTTTCACATATGCAACATATTTTGGAGGATATTCTCTTTTCAAAGAATTCGACCTAAAAGTATATTTTTGGATAAAACACTGAACGAGCATTGAACCAAACAAAGACGGAGGCCAACGGGCCAAGGAAGGGCCTTGGCCAATCGGCCCATAGGAACCCAGGCCGATCGGCCTAGGGTCTTCTTGAGGTTTCCAATGCCCATCTTTGGCAAGCAATCCTCCGAGATGATTTAAGGGCTAAGTTTGTGAAGATATGGCAAGTGATGAGAACATCACCTGCTTGGATACAACCATATTGGCAACTTTTGATTCACAGGTGAAATAATTATTTATCATGATTGTATTTGATATATTTTATGAATTGATGCTGCACCATGACGTGTGTTCATTGTCATTTTCAGAAATACATACGTGGATCAAAAAGAGTATTAAACATACATGAAAGGTATGGAGGACCAAAGAAGTTGATTGGGGGCCTACGTCCAAGTATTCCTAATGTCCTCCATGAGGCCACCACGTCACTTTTGTTCCAAGAAAAGAAAGAGATCAAATCCAACATGTTTTGGGGCTGGATTCAGACTGCAGCACTGCGCCAAGTTGCGACAGCCGCCACGACCTCATCCGAACTTCGTTTTGGGCGTTCTAGTACTCCTTGGAATCCTTATGAAGTCTATTTTCATACGGATCCATACTCATGTACATATCTTCCCTAAGTCGGTTGCAATGATCAAATTACTACCAAGAGATTTTTCTATCAAAGGTGCTAATTCGCCTTATTTTGACCCGATGGGCCTTGTATCAAGTCGGGTCCAATAAGGACGTGTCCTAGGGTTGGAGAACAACACCAGGACCCCCCTATTCTTCCTCCTAGGTATTATAAGGATTAGAGCCACCACAAATAGATTGGATTTTGTTTAGATTAAGTTTAGCTTTTGCTACTTGCTTGTAAGCGCGTGTGCTGGATCAGCTGCCTGTCTTCTTATCTTCGGAACCCCATCGTTATTGAGATTGAGTTTGAAACTTTCATCTTCACCTCCTATTTGGCTTGGTAAGAAGATGTAAGAACTTGAATGGACAAGTTTGAGTGAAAACAACAATCTTCCACCACCTATTTTCTTTAGTTGGTAGGCAACTTCTTGTGAATTTTTTTGCTGTCCGCTAACAATGGCAGACCCGATGATACATGTGGGAGCTGGGAGCCTGCACCATGGGTGTTCCAATCCTCGACAATATATGAGAGCATACCCGCTGGAGGTACATGATGATGTTCTAACTAAGGTCAGTAATACTCTACCTTCTTTTGAGGAAAATTTTGACCCTCGTGCATACATTAATTGGGAGCTTAAGATAGATGCTGAATTTGATAATTATGACTTGTCTGAACATCAAATAATTTTAGCTGCTGCAAGTGTTAACGAAATATGATTTGACTAAATGAAAACATATTTGTAGGCACAACAATGTTCCACCAACTTGGAAAGATTTTAAAATGCTTTTTTGAGATGAATATATTCCCTCATATTATGTTGATCATTTGCTTAGCAAACTGGACAAACTAAAATAGGGTAGTAAGATTGTGAAAGAATACCACCATGATTTTAAGATTTGCATCATATTTGGTGGATTAGATGAATGTATGCAAGATGTTATGAGTAGGTGTAATAGCTGCCATTTTAGTTATTTAAGTGACTTTGATGAATTGGAAGCAATTCGAGAAGAAAAGAAAAATAAATTAGCCGAAAATCAAATTCAGGTCAAATTTGGCCGAAATTTGAATTTTGAATTTGAAATTCAGAAAAATTCGGCAAAAATATGGAATACAAGTGTAAGAGTGACTAGAACTTAGGGATCAAGAATTTGGAACAGAAATGGTGCTAAATATCTCAGAGAAATCAAAGGAAGAAAAAGGAAAACTGAACTTACTGTTCACCGTCCGAAAATAGGAACTCTGAAAAACAGCAGCAGAGTCTGTTTTCAAAATTGATTTCTGATGAATTTTTCAAATAAGTGAATCAGAACAACTACACCATATCAAAGTATGGACTTTGGACTACTAGAATTTGATGTTTTGGCCAGGAACAGTGAAGGGAACGAATTCGAATTCAAGCTCAAAGTCAGCATCTTGTCACTGCAAATGACATCACTGAAAATGGCTAAGTCTGAAAACAGCAGCATAAGGTCGAATTTGGAGTTGATTTCAGAGCAATGTAGATCCAAAGGAGTAGGTGTTCTTGAGCAAAATGGAAACCTTGGAGATGGTAGAGCACGAATGGGAAGAAGTTGGACTGGAAAAGAAGGATTTGGATCACAAAATTCAATCACAAAGTAAGGCAAATATCATTGTCGTGTTACTGACGAACTGAATGCCGATTTCAGTCAAGTTCAGGCAAACACGAGAAACAAATTCAAAATTCAGCCATGTTTGATGCTTATCTCGGGTCAGATCCAAAATAAAAAGTGAAGGGTTCAAGTTTATCTCCAACTTCTGTTAAGGCACTTGGGGACCGTTGGATTGAAGATCGACCGCAATTCAGCTCTGAAGTCACGGGCGCTAGAAGAAGGAAAGAGGAGCGGTGACAGAGCAAGCTCGACGTGTCGCCGCCGCCGCTCTCGGTCGCTCGCCAGCACAACGGACTAGGCCACCTCTTCACCATGCAAGTCTACGAGTAGGCCACGGTGTCGCCCATGCGCGCAGTAAAACGTTTGTATATCTACCGCTCCCGCGCCGCCGTTTCTACCGCTGCCTTTTTACCGCCGCCGCTCCTTCTGCCAAGTCGCCGCCGCCGGGTAAAATTCCACCACCACACCGCACCTCCCGTCGATTTCCTTCCGTCCACACCTCCGCCCACACCCCACCAGCAACCCTAGCAACTTGTTGCCCAGCTTCTTCGTCGTCACGCCTTGAACCGCCACCGCTTCTGTCCGCCGTCGCCGCGCCTCCCGCTCACGGTGAGCACTACCTTGCGCCGGTTCCCTTCCTTCTTAAGTAGTCGTAGGCAAGTCCTTAGGGTACTAGGATGGTGTAGAAGCAGTCGTTCGAGTAGTTTGCACCGCCGTCGTGTGTAGCCACGACCGGCCGAAGGTGTCGCCGCCCGCCGCCGTGGAGGGAGTGGCTCCGGCCATCTCCCGAGGAGCTGTTGCCGCGCGCGGGTGCGTGAAGGTGTAGAGGTGGTGTCTTGGCCTAGTCCCGCCGCCGGTAGGGCACCGGCCGGCGAGTAGCGCCGCCCCCTGTCGCGCGTGCGCGTTTTGGCGGGAGGAAGAAGAAGCGCCTGGAACTCGGGCCCGCGCGGCAGAGAGAGAGAGAAAGGAGAGGAGGAGAAGGAGGACGGGGCGCGGGCGCCTGTGGGCCGGCGCAGCAGAAGCCCAAGAAGTCGGGGGCGGTCGGTCGTGGATGAAAAAGGCCGAAGGCCCAGAGGTCCAGCAGGCCGGCCTCGCGGAAGAAGAGGGGAAGGAAGGATGGGCCGTGGGCCGGTGTCGGACCAGAGAAAGGAAAAAGAAAAAGAAAACGGCCCGCGAGGCCCGTCAGGGGGAGAAAAGACCGGCGGGTAGAAAGGAATAGGAAAAAGGTGGGTCCGCGCCATGGGGCCCAGCGCGCGTGAGAGAGGGTAGGTTGGAGCCGCGTAAGAAAAGTTTTCTGGGGTGTTTTTCGGGAAAATTAGATTTCCTTTAGAAAGTAATTAGTTTAAATCCGAATTTCACCTTTTAAATCACAGAAACTTCTACGAGTGTCCAAAATTAGTGAAACCAATTTTGTTAGGTTTGTTTTATTTTCCTTTATGCATTAAAATTTTTACACCCTAGAAAAATAATAAAAATTTGGGTATTTATTTAATGCCTTCCTTTTAAGGTAATTAAATAAATACTTAATATTTATAAAATGTATAAAATATGAAATAACATTTTCTTAATCACAAATTATTCTTAACTCATAGGAATTAAGTTTTCAAGTTAAAAAATAATTATAACCTTTTCTAAAAAAAAGAAAAAGCCTTAAGTAAGGTTAAGTAAGAAATAAAATTGTGGGTTAATCTTTTGGGGTTTTTGTATGTTGACTTGCAACTTTATCATGATAAATTGTATAGTCCTTGTTGGCTTGCAACTTTATCATGAAGGAAAGTTGTATAGTCTTTTATTCAAAAATTTGCATTCCTAACCCCTGCATGTATTGTGCTATAGATCCCGAAGCACCAGAAGGAGATTATTTGGAATTTTCAGAAGGATCTTCGGAGTTCGAAGAAGTCTTTGAATTAGTCCCCTGTGAAGCCAACCCGTCAGAGAATACTAACTATTTAAGCGAACAAGGCAAGCCCCGGTGCATTTATACCTATCTATTTTGGAGTCATTATTTCATGTGACCAATTATCGGTTATTTGCTATATGTATGCACTAAGTCTAGAAGTTGCTTGAAACCTATTCTTGTGTATGATCATGCCTTGTTTTAAGGACATCTTTGCCACTTGTTCAAACCTTAGAAGATACCCAAGTCTAGAATTGCTTACTTGCTTACATACTTGGTTTACCAGCCTTAAGGAAAACTTTTGAGTCATACATGTGATATATGGAAAAGTAACTTGGAGATAGAGAAGCGGACAAAAGCTAGAGATGTAGTTCTGTCTGCTAGATTAATTGGTTAAGGCCCGATTCGTTGTCTTAACCTTTGATCAAGTGATAAGCATCTGATCACTTACTGGGTATGGGACCAGTAAAGCCCAGTAGGTTAGTAAACTCTATGATCGGGAATACTTCGTACCCGCGCTTGACGTGCTGGAGATTGGCAGGGGTGTAGCCTGAAACTCACATGGTGATCGGGCCAGACGTGGGGTCCCATGTGGGGGTGCATCCCTGGGTCCGGGTAGTCGTATTCCTAATCATTGATTTTGCTAATCGAGAGGTTGTTATGTACGACCTGGACAGTCGTATAAAGCTGGTGATCAGGGTACTCTCCTGCAGGATGTAAATGGATCCGGATCACCGCAATTCTCGGATATGAATGCACTTGATCACTGTTGAGCATCGTAGTATAAATTCATGCTATATATGTCTATCTGATAATGTTGATGTATGACTTAATATCTATGGTTGCTTTTACTTTCTGCTCATCATTTAGAATGGTTAGGTAATGACTTAACCCAAATAAAAGATAAAACTAAGGCATCACTTGTAGTAAGCTTTTTCGGCAAAAGTTGCATCAGCCAAGTACACCAAAAAGCTATCATATACATCCCAAGAAAACTATTATATTGGTTAGTCGGGTAAGACTTGCTGAGTACCCCGTACTCAGGGTTATCCCTTGTGGCTATCTTTCAGAAGCTCCGCAGGAGTCTGCAAAGGAGGAAACCCCGAAGCCCTAGGGTATTGTTATGAGTCTCACAATACCCTTAAGAAGAAGTTTTTAAATGCTCATCTCCTCCTGAACTGTTTATGTTTAAATCTTAGAACTCTGTCTAACACTGCACTGTTACTTCTATGCCACAAGTAGCGAATAAGTGTGATACTTTTGGTTTGGAACCATACAAATGTGCTGAAGATAAGCTTTTTCATCCTATTACTTGTGGACAAGATGAACTGACTTTGCTATCCTCTTTAAATACTTTGGGTTATATTGAATTTGATATTCTGTGTAATCTAAATTATCTACAAGAGAAACTTAAATTTGATTCTGATTTGTCCAGTTTTAATCATTGTTCGATTCATACAATTGGAAAATATGACAGCAAAGGAGAATATTTGGTGCATAAAGTTTATATTTGCTCTAATTTGAAATATTCTTTTGGGCTACAATACCATGATCAAATAGGAGGTTGCACTAACACTAATAATATCTTGGAAAGTTTTCCTAGTTTTTCCCATATGCAACAGGGTAAGCCCAAAGAAGGGGAGGATTGCTAGTTGTGGCCATGCAGCATAGCCATTGCTCCGTGTTCCAACATTAAAGCAAGCACATTTGAATGCCATTGGAGCAAGTCGAGGATGACTTGCAGCCAAGAAGGGGAGAATGATGAGGACATCACCTGCTTGAATACAACCATATTGACATCTTTTAATTCACAGGTGAAACAATTCTTTATTATGATTGTATTTGATACATTTGATGAATTGATGTTGCACCATGATGTGTGTTCATTATCATTTTCAAAAATATAAACGTGGATCAAAAAGAGTGTTAAACATACATGGAAGGTATGGAGGAACAAAGAAGTTGATTGGGGGCCAAGTCTAAATATTCCCAATGACCTCCACTAGTCCATCACATCACTTTTAGCCCAAGTAAAGAAAGAGATCAAATCCAACAAATTTTGACGCTGGATTCGGACTGCAGTACTGCGCCAAGTTGCGACAACCACCACGACCTCATTCGTACTCCGTTTTGGGCATTCAAGTACTCCTTGTAATTCTTATGAAGTCTATTTTCATATGGATTTAGACTCATATCCACATCATTCCTGAGTCAGTCGCAATGATCAAATAACTACCAAGAGGTTTTTCTGTCAAAGGTGTTGTGTCATCTTATTTTGGCCTGATGAGCCTTTTATCAAGTCGGGTCCAATAAGGATGTGTATTAGGGTTAGAGAACGACACCAGGACCCCCCTAGTCATCCTCCTAGGTATTAGTAAGGATTAGAGACGCCACAAACAGATTGGGTTTTGTTTAGATTAAGTTTAGCTTTTGCTAGTTGCTTGTAAGCGTGTGTGCTGGATCAGCCGCTTGTCTTGTTGTCTTCGAAACCCCATCATTGTTGAGATTGAGTTTGAAACCTTCATCCTCATCTAGTAAATTCAGTACTTGTTATACTTGTTCTTGATAGTTCATTCGATTGCTTGCAGGACGAGTGCCCTAGTGGTCGGGTGATGCGCTCCAAAAGATCGCAGCAACCATTGGAGGTGGTGTATCAGTTGCTAAAGTGCAGCGTCCTTGGAAGGCTGTAGTCAGGCCGTGAACATCATCTCCATCCACCAATCGAGTTATCCCATGCCCTCTCATCAAAAGATCAGGAATCAACCCTAGCGGGTTCCTATCAGCAAGGATCACATCGGGATCAAAGAGGAATAAAAAAAGATCAAGCAGAGATTTGGAAAGTCATTGAAGATCAAACTCATCCCGAAGCAACCAACATGACAGGCCCACATGCATGTGAAAATAGGATTTCAAAGCACCAGAGGAGACTTGGAGACAAATCAAGACGCAAGGGGCCAAAAGGAAGACCCAGGCCAATCGGCCTGGGGGTCTCCTTTGCCCTCTCGCCATCCAATTTTTGCCACGCACTCTCTGGACTATAAATAGCGTGAAAAATCTCATGAGCCATAAATTCAAGATGATGTACTCAACGTGAAGCAGTAGAGATGCAGAAGGAGCTTGAGGGACTCCTCTTCGGAGACTCGAGGGCCATGCAGTTGTCGGAGGTTAGCGTAGGCGGACCTCTGTCGGCGTGATCACCCTACAAGGAAGATCACGCTGGGGTTCTGGAGCTAGGGGTCATCAAGATCAAGGTAGGATCTCGGTGGTGATCTTGTGATGTACAATCATTCATGGTGAAGTAATAGATGTATCTTCTTTGATGATTTTATGCTTTATCGAGTTTACTTGCTTTTCAATCTATGAATCAATGATAGATGCCTAGGGTGTTCTTGTGGTCGTGGTGATCAGATTTGCATTCTTGATCTACCGATGAGTGTGACATGTTCTTATGATCATGCCCTTAACCTGCTTGCGCTGATAGAGGTGATCGTGACAGGATCTTTCTTGTGCAAGGTGGGGGTTTCGGGATCCGAACCAAATGTGTGGATTTAAAGATGCTTTTTACTAAGATAATATATGTGTTGCTTTGCTATCCATGCTCAGAATTACAACATATGTATAGTCTAGGTTGCTCTATCTATTATTTGTCTGTACATGATTAGTAAAATGGATCTGAATCTCTTATAAACACCAAGTTAATACTAACATTGCTAGTTGAAATAGATCTTTTGCTATAAGTTCCACGGATTGATAAACCGTGGGGGAATACTTTGACAGAAGAGCTACAACTGATCCGTTCGCTTGTGATTCACAACTTGGTGTGCTAGCAGCCGTCAACACCCTCGTATTGCAAGCCATCGAATCCTTAACATCAGAACGCTACTGTCGAGAGCCGATGCATCGGCTGAGTATCATCTATGTCTCACAGAAGCGTGATGACGTCATTGAGCCGATAGGTACGCATACGAGGTCTTGCTATCGCAAGCTTATCTATTAAGTTAATGGGTCGAAGTTAATGTCCTCTTATTTGTGTTACCTCTTCTAAGTTCAATACACTTATCATGATATTGATTAGATCTGTTAGCTTAATCATCTTGTAAGTGGTAGGCAAGAGGTCCTTGTTGTTATGTTCTAATATTTTAGGTTAATAGATTGATATCAATGCCCTCTCATTCATGTTACCTTGTTTAAGTCCAATTACACTTATCAAGACATTGACTATATCTGTTAGTCTATCTGATGTGCGCATGGTTAGTAAGGGCTCCCTTTATGGCTTTTGTTTTACATTGCTTCATCTTAGCCCATCGACTCATATAGCCGATGGCACATGCCATTAATGCTTTATTTATTCACACTACAAGATTACATTGAATACCTGTCTGTTGTGGTGTTTATTCCAAGAACACCTACCCATAAGTTCGAAAGGCTTCGTCACTGATCAGCTCAAGAATTTAAGGTTTACCTTATCAATTTTCAGGTCAAATTGACTAGCACGCCTTGCACCACTCGCGAGCTAATTTGGAGCCTGCACTGAAGTTAAGTAGATCTCCCAGGTCCTCTGTGTTGTTCAACGTAGAAGCCTGAAGTCTAGTTTTTGCGTCAACACAACTTTGTTTCCTTGGATTTGGAGCTTATAAGAGGTAAGTTGATGCTAATTCCTTATCTTTTTGAACCTTATTGCATAGGTTTTAGGCTCAAATGGAGTTCCATATACCTCTAGATAGATCTAGATCTCCAAGGTGTGGATTAGCCATTTGGAGCTCCATTTACCTCAAACTTTTGTATAAAGTTAGATTATTTAGGTAGGAGAACAAGATTATATAATAATTTATACTCAACTTTGATGTTTTAGCCTCATTCATGAATGATAAATTTACTAGATAACTATGGAGGAGAGAGAAGAAGATTTGGTTTTTCCTATATGACACATGCATGATGTAATTTTCATTTTTTACAAGATTTTGTGGGACAAAACAAGTTGACATGGATGATGAATAATTGTTTTTCATTTTTTCCAAGATTTATATATTTTCATTTGTTTATTAGAAAATACTACATGTGTAATTATATATTTAGTACTTGTTTGTTTAACATTTATGATATTTTTAATTAAGTTAACATGGATGATATTCTCATTAGGAAATAGTACTTGTGTGTAATTATATGTATATAGTATTTTTATTAGGATAAAACAAGTTGATATGGATGACATTTTCATTTTGTGTAATTTTTTTCTGTTCAGAGAGATGGGTAGGACATGGATGTACCAAGCACGAAGAACAGATGTCTATTCCCGTGGAGAACTTAAATTCATTAAAGCTATGGAGAATAATGCAATGGTCGAGAAGACAATGATGGTGGCTTGTCCATACAAAATCTGCAATAACATGTGAGTATTTAGCGAGATAACTACAATAAGATCACATGCGATGGTTTGAGATTTCGTTGAAGACTACATGATCTGAACATATCATGGTGAGAAAGCACCACCTCAGAATCCGCTCGATAAAATCATGGAAGATGTCGAGTTTGAAAAAATGTTTGATGCTTACGATTCTTTTGATGAGGGTGGAGGTGATGATGATGGTGGTGGCTCCGATGGTGATGATGGTGTTGACGAGGGAGGCGGTGGTGGTGGTGATGACAATGGCGGTTATGATAGTAGTGGCGACGACGAACTTGATGACAATAGTGATTTCCTGATCCAGTTGTTGTGTTACACCAAAGCGGAACTATTGATTGGAAGTGCAAAGGGATTAGCAAACTTTGAGATGGTGAAGAAATTAGCGGAGGAGCATGTGTACGAGCGTTCAAAGGGATGTCCAAAACACTGGACCGTGCTTCGTTTCATACTTGAGCTATTGATTTTAAAGGCTAAGCACAGCTGGTTCGACGGTAGTTTCAATGATCTACTGTGTATCTTGGCTTGGTTGCTTCCAAAACCAAGTGGACGGCTATAGGCTCACAATTATTGACTTCAACAATGTTAGTTAACAAGATGATCCTTAGGTACTTAGGTACTTGCTTAGCAGGTCGTCCAGGTTATGTATGTTATTGATCCTGCAGAAAAGACAAAGCACGTTGTAGTCCCTAAAAAATAAGAAATTTTAGAAGTTGATTGTATCAAAGACATTGAAGAATATAATCAGTACAATGAAATAAATGTCTTCACAGACCTACCCCAAAAGATGATGATTTTAAAAGCAAACATAAAGAAAGATGAAATGCTCTGAGCACGCAAGGACGGATAATCAAGAATTGTTACAGCATAATATATAGCTACTTTGAGTCAATTTATCTCATGTAATATGTAGTTTGAATCAATTAACTCATATAGTTTGAATCAATTATGTCATGTAACTGAATCAATTACCTAACACTTTTGAAGTTGGCATGTTTTTCATTTGAGATTGTTTAATACTCAAAAATGTTATTATAAATTCTCTAGTTTTAAAATCTACAAATTTTAAATTTTTCAAAGGACTTCAGTTATAGATAAGAGCTATACGAAAATTGTAACACTCAACAAGGTCTAAATGTATATGATTATATTTAAATAAATGAGCATATGTGTGAGTACATGTTAATGTGTTTAGTGGATGTATTTTTTGAATATAAACTTTTCATGTCATCTCGGATGAATACAAACTTTATAGTAGAGCTCAATGAGACATTAAACTTTGTAGTTGACAACTTTTCCATTTGAGATCAATTAAGAGCTCAAAAATATATTTTAGAAGAAAAACAAAAATGGAGAAATGATTTCCAGGGATGGGTGTGCTAATGCCACCCTATATATTGTAACTCCCGCGGGGACTTGGCCAAATTTTTGGAGAAACCCGCGGGATGCCGTCAGGCTGCCAAAATTTCCCCCTCCCTCCCCCACTCTGGTGCCGCTCCCCTCCCGCGCGGACTCCGCCGCCACAGTGCCTGCCCGCACCGCCTCCACCACCGAGCCGCAGCGCCGCGCCTCCTACCCTCCCCCACACCACCTTTCCCATAGCGGTTTCTCCCTGCGCCGCCTCTCCACCGCTAGGCCGCAGCACGGGCCGCGCCTCCTCCCCACCTCCCGCGGTGACCCACCACGCCGCCGCCACTGCTAGGGTCAGGCAGCCTCCTCCCCGAGCACCACCTCCTCCCCACCGGGCTGCCTCCTCTCCGACGGTTGGTTTTTCTTTTTCTTTTTTTATTTTATTTCAAGTAAATTCATTGAGGATATAAATGTTATCATATATATCATTTTTTGCTCAATGATATAAATGTTATACGATAGGGATTGTGGTAGAAATTTAAGATTGTTACCTTTCTCCATTTTTATTCCATGCAATTGCAATATGATAATAAATATGTATTGAGTTGCATGCACCAACCAGTTCAACCCAAAAGCTTAAGCTGACAGCGAAAGGTGGGCAATTCACTTATACTCCAACACTCCCCCTCACGTGCAGGCTCCCTTAGGCCGCATATGGAAATTGGAGTGGGTTACAATTATTTTATTTAATCACGCCCGCCAGGATTTGAACTCAAGACCTCTGGCCCTGATACCATATTGAGTTGCATGCACCAACCAGTTCAACCCAAAAATTTAAGCTGATAGGGAAATGTGGGCAATTCACTTATACTCCAACAATATATTTTCATTAGTTATCGCAAGTACATGTGATCTAAACCAGCAATTGTAAATTTCTTCCATTATTTTGGATAATCTTTTATTCTTAGCATTTCGTGAATTATGATGTTTTACGGTGTAATTACTATTGAAGTTGATGTTTGTGGAATAATGTGTCTTATTACAATTTTATTTGGATACTTTGAGCTAACTATGGGGCAAGTGTAAGTTCTTTTCGTCGTGGTGGTGGTGGTCGTAGAGGTGGCCGCCGCTGTGGAGACTACATGTTTGAGGAGCTATTGTCTCGTCATCCATGAATTCACTTCCCTACTAGCATCTTTGACTTACCACAAGGCGATCAAAGCAAAGGATCAGTTCCAAATATAGTAATATTCTTTCCTTCTTGTAATTGATTTTTTACTACACATGAATAATTTCTAAATTTACTTACATACAATGTATCTTATCAATCCTATTAGATGGCTCAAAGATGTTGTTGAGGATATAGGTGGTACTTCTCCTTTAGTGCAAACCGAGGTTGTTGGTGAACCTCATTTTCAAAGTGTACATATCTCTTTTCAAGTACCTGCTCGAAAAACAGATTTCACATCGATGTCACCAGGAGATGCCATCCCGATGGTTTCAATTGCCGCATGGGGTCAAATAGCACCAAATAGGGTAACTTTTGAGAGGACCGTCGTGAAGGTCTGCCTAGAGAAGCTTAAAGATCATGGTTCCTTTATGCCAGACTTGTCATATTTTCAAATAAAGCAGCTCGAGGAGGGATAAAACAGTGTGATTGTCACTCCTGAGAGGCTTTGTCGGCTTAATCAACATGACATGGTATGGAACATTCTTTTAACCTTAGTTATGTTATATCTTTTAACTTTTGTCATGTTATTATCATCTTTTAGGATCTCTTTGGTACAACCAACGTGGCAACGAACTTAGAGATACTACCAACATGGCAATGAACTTTCGTGCGATTCTAACTCAAGTCTTGAATGTGTTGGATTTGACTTACATGGGTGGAAACCCAATATTCACCAAAGATCGGAAGTTCCAGGCTCATCTCACACATTATCTGACCTCTCCATTATTCGAAATTTATGGTAGTTTATGTGACCGGTACATCTAAAGCGAAGGAGAGTGCACTTATCCATGCTCTAACTTTTTTTATGAAGTTCTAGGCTGGACGATTGGAGATCTTAACTATGTTCCATATTTAAGAAAGCGAGCTAGAGTAGTATGAAATATGTAACATGCATGGATGTACCCTACCCTTTTCTTATGGATTTGAACTTGTTCTCTCTAAGACCTTAAGTAATGATGTACGAACTCTTGCACTATTGTCAGAACTGGTTATATTGTATTGTGGCATGGATGTACCCCTACTCTTTCCTTATTGATATAGGAACTGATTATATATATTATATTGCATATACAGTGTTCTTTGAGTGTTGGATCTGAATGGGTTAATTGAGAAACAAATTTTAAAAATTTGGCGCGAAATTGGTATAAAATTTTGGCAACAACGACATTTCCAAGGGCAAGTGAAAATATTTTGCAGGGACGGGTGATGGGGCAGGCCTTTTACCCGCTCATACAAATAGCTATTTGTAGCTGCGAAAGTCAGGAGTGGGTAGCGCGCCCACTCCTAAAATGTTGTTTCAACCACCCCTGGAAATCATTTTTTTATAGTGTAACTCGATCGGGACGCAAAGCTCACCTTGGCGGCCGGGTGAACTAATGGACCAAATTCCCAATTGTTGGTGGCCGGTGTAGCCATCAAAGCCTTCATCCACAACTGCAAAAACCGCAGGATAGTAGAAATGTGTTGGAGTTCAAAACTCTCAAGAAAATAGCTAAAACTGCCGCGAAAATGATCAATGACGTCCCACCGTCATGAAAAGCTCCTTATGAATAGAACACCACAAAAGCATTATTTTCATGGTTGTCGACCGACAGGATCTTGTTTCATAACAACACCAGGGGAAAGTGCATCACAGAAAAATTTCCTAGCTGTCAATAACCCTTAACGAAAGTTAACTTTTTCGAATCCTTGTAGTAAAGGCCACCGGGAAGATACATGCATGCTGCCACAAAAAATACTGCTGATGAGCCAAGGGCAAAATGCTACTTTCATGAGAGTTCATGTCACAAAAAATAGAATGAGCACTAATCATCAAATCGACGTCGAATAGAAATACATGATAGGCGTAACTACACTACAAGAATACCCTTGACTAGTGGAATTCTTTTGCATTATATATCACGCAATATTTGTCACAAACCATGATTTTTTTTAACTCTCAGAAGATGAATAATGCTCATCACTAATTAATCATCTTTAATCATAGTTTGTGAATGAGAAAATCTAACGTGATATTACAAGTTGTGACGAATTGTGTCATCATAAAATATTTATAGCCTTAATTTTTGTTTGGCCCAGCCTATCTTTCCCCATCTTGGGTTGGGCCCTTTTGGCACAATTTATGTTTAGCAGAACTATTTTGGGCCCAATTGTACGTAGGCCAAGTGAATAAATTGTAATCCTTTATATTACATACAAATTATTTTTGGGTGAAGCCCATTTCAATAGGTAGTGCATTTTATTGTCCTATTACACAGATACAAATAAAAATAGATAAACAAGCATATAGTTCGTATTGGTCATTATCAAATACCATCTCCTCAAACCAAATGCTACCATATATTGTTCATCACAAATTACAACTTCCTACACGCAAAGAACAAGCTGAATAAAGCTATAGGCATGATATGAGCATATGCTTGAAACTTTTTGGGTTATAGAATTGAAGCCTGACTGAAGGTTAGCATCAGTATACAACTTTTCCAAACTATGAATCTCATAAAACTTATTTTCAGTGTTGTTTATTATTCTTGTGCCTGCTTCTTCAAATTATCCAACTGTTGCCGTTGATCAACAATTGGTCTTTAGGGTATCCAAGTTTGCTGATAATCAAAAATTTGTTGTCGAAGTTATGCTGCTCCTTATTCCCTAATCTCAAGTTCGTAGCTCTTCTAAGGAAACACGCCTCTTGAGCTCTTCTTGGAGGCTGACTACAGAACCAACTTCATCACCGGACTTTGGTTCCTGCCAATCTGGTATTGGTTAAGCCATGATTGCTTGAACAATTTCAGCCTAGTAATATAAGGATTACATCTCAGACTTGTATCTTGTACTTTCAAATTCTAGCATATCCTTTCAAATTCTAACATATTACTATACCTATCTCTCCTTATCTTGTGTTTCTTTAAAGGTGTTCTCAACTCTTATGATAATCGCAACAAGAAAAAAAGGAAATTGTGCTTATTCGCCTAATGAATGATCGTAACTTACAACATTGTTTCAAGAAAGAACATGTTAAAGTAACACAAATTTCAAGAAAGAACATGTTAAAGTAACACCATTATCATTTTATCATTCTATGTAACTACATCTTTTGCTAAATTGGCACTACATTTTAGCTCGAGGTCATGCCATAGATTAGTATTCTTTCACTAAATCATTAAATTGGATAGGAAATTAACAAAATGTACCACGACAAGATTAATCAACCAAACTCAGGTGCTCTCAGGAAGCAAGAAATAAGTGATGGTGAGAGCAGTGAGAAAACAAAGATTTCTTACTTGTTGCACAGAAACAGTATGAAGTGGCTCATATTTTGGAGGAGCAACAAGTGCTTGTCCAATCTATCTTCTTCATCCTTGTGCAAGCATGCCGGCAGTTGGCTCTTCCACCACAGCTGTGGACCAAGCCTTGCCGCCCATTGTGCTTGACGCCTCCAGCCCTCCGCTGAGGTCGCCATCCACCCAGCATGCTTGACCTCGTCACAAAGGTCATTATAACTAGTTGAGACGGGCATGATTTTGCGGGGAAAACATGGCAGGATGTGGGCGTGATAGCTGATTTGGGATTAGACCTGAGAATTTTAAGCCCAGCCTAGCCCACGGGTTGATGGGTTTTGGCCCGCCCACGCTTACTGTCGGGCTAGGTATGGTCAGCAAAAATCAAACCCGAAAAAAATTGGACCGGCCCGAGCCACCCCCAACCCCCAAACAATTAATTTATTTTATTTTTTATAAAAAAGAATGGGCAGCCTGATCTAGCTGGCCCGACAATGCCCATGGATGGTCGTAGGCACAAATTTTCAACCCGAAATGAACCGGATCTTTTTTCGACCCGCCCGCAAAATGCTGTGGTCTATTTGGGATGGAGCTGCCATCTTGAAATGATTTGGGGGAGGAGGGGCTAGTGCTATTATGGGACTTTGGCACATGATGTTTGTCAACAAAGACATATGTGCCCCCTAATTTAATAAAACTCTGTCACCTATAAGATGCCCTGTATGGCGATTTGTTGATGAATTTTCTCAGCCTCTTACATGACTGACCTAGCTTGGGCCAGTTTGCTACCTAGTTTAAGGCTGTTTAACACGTTTAAATGTTTGTCATACTTGGTTCTAAGCCTGAATATCACATTTTTCCACACAAACAATGCATTAAACATGTGCCACAATTTAGCATGCCGGATATTGGGGTTTTTTAATTATGTGTGGTGCATAAGAGTCCAGCTGTTAAAAAAAGAATCTCAGGAAATATAATTTTTTAAAGGATCTCCATGCAAGAAAGCTGGTAGAGAAACAATATAATGTTTACCAGCAAACATACTTCTTTAAGAAATAATTCAGTTTACTAGGCTATACCTGTTTTTGGATCTCTGGATTATAAGGTGGCGGAGAGTTGATTGTGTGTATACTCTCAGAATAGTAAGGTAGAATCTAGATGGTTGGATTTTATAATTTGTATCAAGTTTCTAGAAAAAAGAAATTGATATCTATAGTATCTAATAATGCACTATCAAGATATATATATTTTAGAGTGTATATTTGTGCATTTTTTTACTTGGTCAAAGCTGAATAAATTTAACTTAAGATAAAGATAAAAAGATTTATAATTTTAAACAGCAGGAGTTGTGTGATATCTAACAATCATTTTATTATGTGTAGTTAGTAGTTACTCTCTTTGTTTCAAAACGTAGCAAAATTTATATATTTAGAAACTCAAAACGACCTGGGAGAGTACTAACTAAGTTCTGTCCCTGTATATTAGGATATCGAATGGTATTGACCGAGGATGGCATCTTATGGAATAACCGAGGATGCAATCGAGACAAGCCGCAGACACCGGCGGCCAACAAGAACCCCGGCACCCCGCCGACCCACCCCCCGAATCGACCATGCCACCACGTCCCGGTGACCCTTGCGGCTGCAGGGTTGGTCCGCCGAACAACGCTCCCTCCGGCCTAGAGCACTCCGGTCAGCTACTCTGTTTCTCTTCCACCTATGGGTGACGCACCACGCCGTGCCAGCCACGCACCGCCGCCCGGAAGATGTTCGACGAAATGCTTGTTAGTCCTCATTGGAGTTGTTTGAACTTTTCAGGTTGCAGGTTGAGCGGGCGTTTGCTTTCCATTGTGGTGGGTGACTAAGCAAGCAATGCGAGGATGAGCTTTGAAACTGCCAAGTTGAATTCACAGGCTAGCGTGGTTGTTGGGCTTAGCTTCGCGTGTTGTGTTGAACCCCAACAGACCTCTGCGCCAATTGCTGGTGGTGCCCAAATTTCTATGATTGCTGGCTCCTTGAATTATCACCGAGGTGTCAATCTCGTCTGCTAGTATTTGTTATAGCTATGAAGATTCAGCATTCTGGCATTTCTGTGGACGATTAAGTGGTCCCAACCTGATGACCACCTAAACGCACAAATGATGGTTATAAAGCACCTTGCTCTGAGGAAGTGACTTCATTCACCAATTAGATGATCATCTCAGAGGAAGCTGGATAGTCCAATAGGCCAATGGGGTGCTTTGCCAGTGCTGCATTTGCGTGCTTGCTAACAGAAACTAATAAAATCAAGTGCGCCATACATGCTAAAATGTCATTGCCAGTTTGCCACTACCACTGGGGGCTAATAGAATTTGTTTTACGGTTATGCTAAAGATTGTGCTTATGGAAGAAATCTGGACCTCAAGTTAGACGAGGCAACTTCTTCCCTAGAGAAGATTTATTGGATACAGTAATATACTGCTCATGTAAGTACAGTTCTACACTTTTACCATGGTAGCTACAATGCATATTTGCATTACTATTTTTCACCGATTACTTATTATGCAAGTTCAAATTTATATGTGAATTTCTGAAATTATTGAAAATGGAACGTGCAATGCCTTTGTTTTCCAGTTGTAGAGTTATAGCTTCACTGGAAAATGTAACATATATCTTGCATGAAAGTTATTCTTCTGATGCCATCTAAAACATACATCCAAATTATAAATAAGATAAGGTAAAAAAGCAATTACAAAGCCCAAGTGTATAATATGGATTTTTTTTTTCTGCTCATTACCGACACATTTCATCTTGGACCAGATAAGACTGATGCTGGTGGTGGAGCTGAATATATTGAATTCTTACCTTCACTAGACAACACTGGATCTGCACTGAAGAAACTGTAATCTATGCAAGCTTCTACAGTCATTGTACCTTCTAGTACCTTGACCACTGTTGACATCAAAGGCCTTCGACTGCTATCATTTTGCAAGCACCACATTGCAAGCTTCATCATTTGAATAACTTCCTCCTGGTGTACAACCATGTCATCACTTTGCTTGTCAATCATATCAATCAGCTGGCTGTTTTGAGCCTTTTCTTGTAACAACTTGATCAGCTGGATGCTTTCCTCAGGCTGAGAATTATCAATATTTTTTCTTCCACATATCACTTCCATTACAACGACCCCAAAGCTGTAGATATCAACTTTTTCAGTGATTTGCGATGTTAACCATTCAGGTGCCAGATACCCAGGTGTGCCTCTCATCACAGTCATTACCTTGCTTTGATCCCTATCTATTAGCTTGGATAGTCCAAAATCAGCCAATTTGGCATTGAAGTTCTCGTCTAAGAGAATGTTTTGTGGTTTGATGTCCAAATGAGCAATTTTCCGCCGGCACTCCTCATGAAGATAGCATAGCCCCTTGGCAATATCCAGAATGATCCTACATCTGGTACCCCAATCAAGAGGTGCATTATTATGGCGATAATAGATCCACCGATCAAGGGAACCTCTAGGCATATATTCATATACTAGAAGTCTATGTGATTTCTCTGCACAGAATCCTACCAGTCTGACAAGGTTAATGTGCTCAATGCTACCAATAGTCTCAACCTCTGCCAAGAATTCTTTCTTCCCTTGTCTAGCGCTTTCCAAGCGTTTTACTGCAATCCTCTCCTCATCTAATTTTCCTTCAAAAACTGATCCAAATCCACCTTCTCCGAGCTTTTTACTGAAGTCTTCAGTGTATTCTCTCAACTTTTCATAAGAAAACCTCATTGGCATGCCCGGTAATTGATCAAAATCAAATTCTTCTTCTATCTCTTGATACTTCGCCCTCCTTCGTACATATAGAGTCACAGCAATGACAATCAATACAATAGCAATAATACTTGCAATTGTAGCGCCTATAATAACCTTCTTTGCGTTTGCAGCAGATGCAGAAGGGGAGGGGCTAAGCTGCACCTTGAGGTAAGCAGAGGAGTTGTAATGAACAATCTGAGGTTGTATTGATTGCATGGAGAAGACCTTCGTCACCCACTGGCAGTCGCCATCAGACTCGTTATGGCCATGCCTGAACATCACGGCTTTGCAGGAACAGTTTTCCAGGCATGCTTGCTTACAGGCATCTCTGTTTCTTGCATTTACAATGGTGTGGCTTGTATCAAAGTATGAAACATCAGTTAGGGTCAAGAGCTCATGGTGTTGCATTTCTTGACAGGAGATTGGTGTCAACGGCGCGCAACCAACATTTGGCTTCCATCCATCGATAAGCTTGAAGTAGCTTGAAGTAGAGTTACTCTGAAAAGGACAGCTGCATTGCGCTCCTGTGCATACCCCGTACTCCCCACAGAAAGTTGGGAAAGCACAGTTGTAATTGTCAGGAAATATCTTGATGATATCATCCACCACAGCCCACTTTGTTTCAGTGTCAGACCATTCGTACAGCCTCAGGTGTCCGTCAGATTCAAATCTCATGTACTGGGTAGACTTGGCTGGTGGCAATCTGATGCCTGAATCTGAATTTGGCTGCATGGACTCTACAAAGATGCTGAGGCTGCCATTCATAAAGGTAATCTGTGTTGGATGGTTTCCTGTCTTGTTTCTAACCAATTGTGAAAAGTAGGGCTGTGGTGGTGTGGATTCAACATAGGCATACAATCCATTGGGTTCAACAGTCATGTACAGCTGATTCTGAGTCCAGTTTGTTGCAGATGTATTTGCAGTGAGCCTCACGCCTTCCCGCAGTGACTGCCCAGGGACCAATGCATCAGTCGGATGATCAAACGACTGCCACACTGTTGCATTCTTCCGATCAGACAGCACCAGGTTGCCAAGCTCTGTGATCGCCATGCCAGCAATTGACCTGCCTGCAGTGCCGCTCGACCAGACAAGACTGCCATCAGCATCACGGAGGATCAGGTTGCCATCCCCGGTAAGCTCGACAGTGGCATTCTGCTTCACAGGGTGGAGTCGGTTGGCGGACCAAACCACCTGAGGAAGACCATTGGTTGGCATGGTGATCTTGCCACCGCTGTTGGTGTAGAGGATGAAAACGGCAAAGAGGAAAGTGCCGGAATCGCAGGGTGCAGTGGCGCAGAAGAACCCTGCGGCGAAGGACGGGCCGTAGAATGTTTTCGGTGACCGGAGGACAATGGCCCGCACTACTGAGCCGTCGTTATAGGTGACGCTGTGCTCGAGGGAGGTGTTGTTGTTGGTCCACAGGGTGGATAGGTTAGCCGTCGGGTAGTCGAAAGGCTGCCCGGTGATCAACGGAGTTGCAGTTGCAAGCAGGAGGAAGAGGAGGAGATTGGAAGGAGCCATGGCACAGCTGCTATAATTGAAAGGAAAATGGAGGAAGGTAAGAGTGAGTTGTTATCTTGACGTGATGCCAGAAGAAGCTGGGGGCTGGGTGTTGCAGAGATGAGCTTACAGCGAAGAACTCATCTGACCACGGGCACCATGGGGCGGCTGTGACCGCCGGAATCGCCGCTGGCAAGTGCCTGGGCCGGCCGCTGGGGCTAGCAGTCAACCAGTCTCCGTCTTCCTCTGCCTCTTCTCCGAATCAAAAAGCTGAGCGACATTGCACGCCCACGCGGTGTTTTGGTAGCTGGATTGGTTTGACTAGTTCAAAAAGACAACACTGGCTGGCTGTGCAGGCCGAAGACTTTGGTGGTGTGGCTGCACGTGGAGTCAAAGTTGTCAACCAACTCGTTCCTTGATGGTTTCTTGGTGATCGCTGAGATGCTGACCCATTGTTTTCTGTACGGTGTATATAGTTTTTGGCGTTCCGCTCGCTGTTTTGGACATATTTTAGGCCATTAGCACATTACTGTAACACTAGTCCAAGTTGTGCATCTGCATGTATACATCAAGACAAGTGTTACAAGTTGATAAAAAAATTGATTGTGCATTTTTAAATTTTAAAAATGTGAAAATACTATACAACTCAGTTGGAACTATGAGAAATCTGACGGATTGCATCCTTGTATGAAGGACTATATAGTTCATTGAATTCTTTTTACGGGACAATTCGAGTTATGCCCAAGTTTTACATGTTTCTTAGATAATGGAATAGAAACATTCCAGGCATAGTTTTACTTGTATTTTATGGAGAGTGCTTCAACAATCTAAAGCATGATTCCAACTGTAGTCTCTCTCATTTTCTTAGTCTGCGACTAATGAGTTACAGACTCTTTTTTTGTCAAAACAGACTCAATTCTTCTTCTTGGCAAGCAACACATTGAAATTCTCCTATAGTCATATTTTCCCCCGCCACAGGTTGCTATCTTTTACGCTGGTTTGTTAATTACAAGTAATTTCCACCGGAAACACGAAAAAAAACAGCGGGCCAGTTGGGCCTTGTGTAGTGTGCTGCTGCGTGCGCTGAGGCCCATCCTTCCCTCCCCTCCCTACCCATCCGATAGAAAATCTCTCCTCTCCATTTGCTGCCGCTGCGCTCTCTGCGGCGGAGGACGGCGGCCGACGCCCCAACCGCACCCACCCGCGCCTCCGGGATGCTGGCCGCGGCGAGAATGGCGTTCGCCTCCTGCGCCCGCCTGCTCCCATCCTCTCCCTCTACGCTCACCTCCGTGAGGGCCCGCGCCGGCGCCGTCTCGTTCCTGGTTCCCCCGCCGGCGCCGTCGGCGGCCGCAAGATCCTCCCGGAACCTCGCGCTCTGCTGCTCTTCCTCGTCGCCTCCGCCGGCGGACGCCGCCGTAGCGCCGCCTCCCACGCAGACCGCGGCGGAGGAGGCGAAGCCGGCGGCGCCGGGCGGGGACGAGAAGGCGGAGCCTACCGTGGAGGAGCTGGCGGGGCTGCTGGACATCCGTGTGGGGCGGGTGGTGAAGGCGTGGAGGCACCCGGAGGCCGACACGCTCTACGTCGAGGAGGTGGACGTAGGCGAGGCGGAGCCGCGCACCATCTGCAGCGGCCTCGTCAACTTCCTCCCCATTGAAGAGCTCCAGGTACAATGCGATGCGAAATGCTTCCACGTCACAGAATCTGTTTATCCTTGATTGTTATATATGTTGCTTATTATTGAGAGTGGACATTAGAGGGGAGATGGAAAACTTAGCCCAAAAATCCTGACGGCTCACGCTAGATTCGAACTCGATTATCGCAAGTTCAGACTGATCCCTCAACATTTGTCGAATTTGGGGATCAAGTTAACTTGCTCTAGCAATTAGAGCATGTAGAGTTTTTCTTGGTTACATCAATGTTATAACGTAACTTGTAATTATTACTTTTTTCATGGTGCTTAAGCCACGGCATATGATCCGTGCAGGACAGCAGTGTGATTGTTCTTGCTAACCTCAAACCAAGGAACATGCGTGGCATCAAGTCAAATGGCATGCTCATGGCAGCTTCTGATGCTTCGCATGAGAATGTCGAGCTGCTTACCCCTCCGGAAGGATCTGTTCCTGGTGAAAGAGTATGGTTTGGTTCAGAAGAAGAAAAGGATCGTCAATCAGAACCTGCATCGCCAAATCAGGTATCTCTTGATAACACAGATTTAAGTTGTTTGTCTGGGCAATTGCGTTGATGCTTCTACAAGATATGCATACTTGCACTTGATTTCATGTGGTCGTCCTTGTGCATTATTGAACTGTTCTATAGTTCTAGTAACTGTTTGTGGTGGCACTTTCTCTCCCTCCCTTAATATACTTTATATTAATTCCTTTGAAGATAACAATGTTAGCATGAAGATATTCACTGTGTGGAATTAATTCTATTAAGGGTGCGTTTGGCAGAGCTCCCAGAGCTGATTCTCTTCTGATTCTAGCAGGAGCTCCATCAAACAGTGATTCAGAGAGAAGTGATTCTCTGCTGATTCTGTGAAGTGATTCTCTGAAATGAACTAAGAGACTGGAAGCTTGAAAAAAGTAGCTTCTCCTGATTCTGTGATGTGATTCTCCATCCTGGATTTAAGAGTTTATGCTAGAGAATTAAAGAGAATCACTTTGAGTCACAGAATCACTTTGAGTCACAGAATCACTTCTCTCAAAGAATAACTCCTATTGAGAATTAGAATCAGATGGAGCTCTACCAAACAGACCCTAAGAAATTGGATTCTTACTGCTGGAATAAATTGTGTGCAATGCAGCTAATTGCATCATTTTGCTTTGTTCAGATACAAAAGAAGAAGATTTGGGAATCTGTGCAGCCACATCTTAAAACAACGGATAACTGTGTAGCAGTTCTCGGTGAGCATCCAATGCGTACCTCTGCAGGGTCGGTTTTCTGCAAATCACTTCAGGGTGCTAGAGTGTCATAAATCTTTATCGATGGCCTTTTTGTTTCACTGGACCTTATGCTGTGTACCATCCCTAAAAATAATTACACCAGTAGAGCAACTGTCAAAGAATTTTGTTTCCAAATTCCAAGTTTTGAGGATGATCTCATATTCAGAATTTTGAATGTTCAGCATTTTCTATAATGGAGCTATGTGGTAGTTGCGTTCTGTTGGGTGTAATCATCAGGCATTCCCTTTTGCTGAAAGATCGAGGACAGCTATGCTACGGAGCTGCTGTTGCACCATGTCTATGTGAACTGCGATGAATAACTCGGTTATCGTCTCAACAAACCAAGAGCATCTTCCAAGCTTCTAGAGGCGAGGCGAGTAGAGCTAAATCTAAAATTTAATGCCGCCATCGTAGGATCAAAGAATTGCGCGTTTGTGCCCAGCGAATCACACCAAAAAAAAACGGTAACAAAAAAATGAGTCACTTAAAAGATAAACAGAGTCGTAGGCATTCAAAAGTCGAGATGGCCAATTTAGCTGCCAATGTGTAACTTTTGATCATTTGGGTGTCAACCAAATGGTAATCAAATTTAGACTAAGTTCAGTAAATTGTGCTATCTAGCAAGACAAGCTCTTTCTCCAATGGACATCGCAGCGAACAAATCCAAACTTTCTGTACCGACCATCACATAGCTGGAGCGACATGGCTCTACAACGGATGACAGTGACTGATCCACCGGTCTACCCACAATCCTTAACAATATTTGCCTCATATCCCGAACCAGTAAGCGCTCAAGACGATACAACCTACATCCAGCGCAGCATTATGCAGCTACACAATGGTCAGATTGACAATCTTTGGTCCCAGATAGTCTTTTAATACGTGCATCAATGTCATACGGACCAAACTAAAATTTCCAATTGGCCCTAGAATGGAACTATCGACAATTTTGTACCAGCTCCCGATGCACTAACACTCAGCAAATCACCGATTCTGACATAATTAACTGGGGATGCGTTCTCATGATCCACCACCATAAGCTACTAAGATCTTCGCGACTTGAAAATGTTCTCCTTGTAGTATTGTAGCTCCTTGATGCTTTCTCTGATATCATCCAACGCTCTATGGTTTTTCTCCTTTCTTGGAGCAGCTTTCCTTTCTGTATGCAGCCAAACATCAGCAACGTCATGTCATGTGGAATTTTGTGTTTGTGTATAATAATCAAAACTGAATTATTGGCTATGATATTGAAGAGTATATGCCCTTGGACATTTGGTGCAAAATACCAACATCTATCTAGGCTAACAACAGAGGATAAGGTACTATAATCACAACACTATTCAATGATGCTTCACCAATTCATACCATGTTGTAGAAAATTGAGTTGCAGCAGATCTGAAGATGAGATGCTAATTTGAAACAATTTCACCTTCTAATGAACAGTGCTATACTACTCGTGCATCAGAATTCTTCTAAAAGGACAATGAATTTTTGGTCCATTCATTCCTTTTTTTCCTATTTTACTTCCATAGCACCCATCCCAATTTAAGCATTGGTTCCCAGCAGCAGAGAAAACCTTCCAACCTATACTAAATCATATTACATACCCAATTGTTTGGCAATGTTCCAAAGGCTCACCTATACTCTCCAAATGGGCAAGATGTGTTTCAAACTAAAGCCAACCACTACTTTAAAAAAAGTTGGCATATAAAGCCAGAAGCTACCACGTTATCCTTAAATTAAATGCAAATAAACAAATAAAAGATACTTCAGTAAAATTGCAGTAAAGTGCTGAAGATAATTATGACTTGTTTCAGGACATTGATCGCTGCATTTTAAACTAGTGAGCGTTTTTAACTAAGTTCAAGTCATTTACAAAACATTCTTATTCAACTATATGACTCGCTACTGGACACCTAAAGCGTGTCAATTTTGCTAAAAGGCACCCAAAAAAACTGATCTTTGCTGCTGGAAACTATAAGTTTGTGTATATTTGCTGCTACACATGGTTTTATCCTCCAGCAGATGTACCAAAATATTGGTCTTTGCTAGACATTCGCTCCGTGTCTAGCATCAAATATGAACACTTTTCTAGTGTCCAGTGTTGGTGTATTGTGTGTATTAGGCCCAATAGGCCCATGTAAGACATCTATATAGCTACCCTCTAGGGTTAGCCCAATAATCATCTATTATCTTCCAATATGGTATCAGTTAGGGTTTCCTGGTGACCTGGCCGGCCGCCGCCGCCGCCGGCCGGCGCCATGGCCGGCGACTCCTTCCCCCCTCCCCTCTCCTCTTTCCCCTCTCTCCTTCCCTCGTGGGCGCAGGTGGCGGCCGCCGACCGGCCTCCTGCGGCCGCGGCTCTGGCCGTCGGGGCGGGCCCTGCCGCCGCCGCCGCCGACGGGGCGGCGGACGGCGCGGCTCCCGCAGCCGCCGCCGCCACCGCCGCCGCCGCCGCTGCGGCTCGCCGCGCGGGCGAGCGCGCGGGCGGGGACGCCGCCGCCGCCGCCGCCGCTGCGGCTCGCCACGCGGGCGAGCGCGCGGGCGAGCGCGGGGGCGAGCAGGCCGGCGGGGACGCCGCCGCCGCCGCCGCCACTGCCTTCTACCCGACACCTCCTGCCCCTGTTTTTCAACCGGGGGTGGGGGGGGCTGCTGCCCCTGTTTTTACAGGGGTGGCCGCTGCTCCAGTAGGGGGTGGGGCAGGGCACGCTCGCCTACCTTTCCCCGCCCCGCCTCCCCTACCACCTCCGGATGGGAACCTCGCGACAGCCCTCGTCGCTGCCCGGGCTGCCGCTGCCGAGGGACAGGCGCGCCTGCGCGCGGCAGCCCTGGCCTGGGAGCGGGAGCGGGATGCGGCCGACGTCTTGGCCCGTCAGATCGCCGAGGCGGAGCAGCTCCTCACGATGTCCCACGACAGCACGGCCACCTCCTCCGGCTCCGGTGCTCCCCGTCCGCCTGTGGTGGCCTGGACCGATCCGGCCGATCCACTTGTCGCACAGCTCCACTACCAGGCCGGGGGTGTCCAGAACATCAAGAGCTTGGTCCCCGTCGTCCTCGACCCTGAGTCGCCCTCCTACGCCCGCTGGCGGGACATGGTCCTGCTCATTCTCCGCCGTTACGCCCTCGACGACCACGTCCTCACCGACACCTTCCCTGCGGCCCGGACAGCTGCGTGGGTTCGCCTCGACAGCATCGTCCTGTCGTGGATCCTGGGGACCATCTCCCTCGACCTCCACGATCTCGTCCGCGGCACCCCCGACACCACCGCCCGCCGAGCCTGGCTGGCGCTCGAGGGACAGTTCCTGGGCAACGCCGAAGCCCGGGCCCTTCGTCTCGATGCGAGCTTCCGCACCTTCGTCCAGGGCGACCTCTCCGTTGGTGAGTTCTGCCGGAAGATGAAGACCATGGCGGACTCCCTCGGGGACCTTGGCTGGGCCGTGGAGGACCGGATCTTGGTTCTCAACGTTCTTCGCGGCCTCAGCGACCGCTACGCCCACCTCCGCACCTGGATCACCCGGCAGCGACCCTTCCCCACCTTCCTCCAGGTCCGGGATGATCTTGTCATGGAGGAGCTTACTCAGGGCATCCAGCCTGGGTCCCTTCCTGCGCCGGGGTCCGCGTCTTCCTCGACCGCGCTTGCTGTGACTCCACCGCCACGACCCTCCGCTTCGCCACCGTCGTCCCTTCTTGGTCCTCCTCCTCCTGGGCCGAGCGGGGGTGGGGGGGGCCGTGGCGGCCGCCGTCGCCGTGGTGGGGGACGTGGTGGGGGGCGCGGTGGGGGCACACCGGCGGGCACACCGACGCCTCCGCGGGGTTCTCCCTGGCCGTCCTTCACCCACCCATGGTCAGGGCGCATCTCTATGTGGCCCTTCCAGGCCACCGGAGGCGAGCCTCGTCCACCGGCCGCCATGCTCGCTGGCGCTGTCCCAGCTGCTCAGTTTGCGTCGCCGTGGGCTCCTCCTCAGTTTGCGTCGCCATGGGCTCCTCCTCCCGGGGCCTCGCCTGGGCCTGTCGGATGGGACCCGACTGCCTTGGCACGCTCCTTCGGCACCATGGCCTTGACACCTCCAGTCGGTCAGGACTGGATCGCAGACTCGGGTGCCACCTTCCATACTACACCCGACCCTGGTATACTCTCTTCCGTTCACCCTCCTTCTTCCTCCCACCCTTCGTCCATCATGGTCGCAAATGGTTCTTGTCTTCCTGTCACCTCCGTGGGTACTGCTCACACTCCCGGTTCTTTTCGGATTTCTGATGTTCTTGTTGCTCCCTCCATGGTTCACAACCTTCTTTCTATTCGCCGTTTTACCACTGATAATTCCTGTTCTGTTGAATTTGACTCTTCTAGTCTTACTGTGAAGGATGTGGCTACCCGGCGACCTCTTCTCCGATGTGACAGCACCGGGCCCCTTTACTCCCTCCGATTTCCTGCGTCCACTTCTTCCGCTTCGCCCTCCGCTTCTTCAGCCGCTTTTGCCGCCACAGCTTCTTCCACTACATGGCACCGGCGTCTTGGTCATCCTGGTCGTGCTGTCCTGACACAGCTTAGTCGTAGTTCCGATATACCATGTACTCGGGCTCATGATGAGCACCTGTGTCAGGCGTGCCAACTGGGCCGTCATGTTCGACTTCCTTTTCCTACCTCTTCTTCACATGCGACCCATGTATTCGACCTTGTACATTGCGATCTATGGACATCTCCTGTTCTGAGCATTTCTGGCTACAAGTACTATCTTATTGTGGTTGATGATTTCTCTCATTATTCTTGGACTTTTCCCTTGCGTGCCAAGTCCGATACTTTCCCCACACTTCTCCACTTCTTCGCTTGGGTGTCCACTCAGTTCGGTCTCACCATCAAGGCCGTCCAATGTGACAACGGCCGCGAGTTTGATAACACCACCTCCCGTGCCTTCTTCCTCTCTCACGGCGTGCACCTACGCATGTCATGTCCATATACCTCCTCCCAGAACGGTAAGGCTGAACGCATGATTCGTACCACGAACGACACCATGCGCTCTCTTCTGTTCCAGTCTTCTCTCCCTGCCCCCTTTTGGGCTGAGAGTCTTCACACCTCCACCTATCTCCTTAACCGCCTACCTTCTGTTGCCTGCCCCGCTCCCACTCCACACCACGCTCTCTTCGGTACCTCCCCCCGTTACGATCACCTTCGGGTCTTCGGGTGTGCGTGTTATCCTAACACCGCAGCCACCGCTCCTCATAAGCTGGCTCCCCGTTCGACTCAGTGTGTCTTCCTCGGGTACTCCCCGGATCACAAGGGGTACCGTTGCTTTGACCTCTCCTCTCGGCGGGTCCTCATCTCTCGCCACGTGGTGTTTGACGAGTCCGTCTTTCCTTACTCCACCACCTCCCCACCTCCTTCCACCTCCGACCCTGATCTCTCCTCCCTGTTTCCCACTGACCCGGTGGACCAGCCACCGCTACCGTTCTGTCCTGCAGGTACTGCTCCGCCGTGGTTCTCCTCGGGCTCGACGTCCACCGGTGCTGTCCCTGACCCTGCGCTCAGCACGGGTCCGACGGTGCCGGCCTCTGGTGCTGCTTCTTCCTCTTCGCCCTGCGCAGGACCGGTGGCACCGCCCGCAGCACCTGCTGTCCGGTTTGCGCAGCCCGTACGCGTCTACCAGCGCCGGGCGCGGCCGGCTCCCCTGGACCTGCAGCCGGCCCCGCCACCGCCGTCGCCGCCTCAGTCATCGCCGGTGGACTCTTCTCCGCCGGCGACGCCTACACCACCACCACCTCCACCGGCCCCGACTGCCCGTGTCGCGCCGACGGTGTACCATCCGCCTCTCCTACACCGACACCCGCGTCACGTTCACCCTATGGTGACGCGACTTGCGGCTAGTACCCTGCAGCCCCGGGCTCTTTCAGCGATGCCCGGCGCGCCGCAGGTTTCTCCTGTACCCTCCTCCGTCCGCGGCGCCCTGTCGGATCCTCACTGGCGCCGAGCGATGGAAGAGGAGTACGCGGCGCTCCTCGCCAACCAGACTTGGGATCTGGTGCCCCGTCCGCCTGGCTCCAACGTCGTCACCGGCAAGTGGATCTGGACTCACAAGCGGCGGGCTGATGGTACCCTTGAGCGGTACAAGGCTCGCTGGGTTCTCCGGGGTTTCACTCAGCGCCCTGGTGTCGACTACGACGAGACGTTCAGTCCGGTGGTCAAGCCAGCTACTGTCCGGACTGTTCTCTCACTGGCTCTCTCCCGCTCCTGGCCCGTGCATCAGCTCGACGTCAAGAACGCCTTCCTGCACGGCACTCTGACTGAGACTGTTTACTGCAGCCAGCCAGCGGGGTTTGTTGACTCTTCTCGGCCTGATATGGTCTGCCGACTCAACAAGTCACTTTATGGCCTCAAGCAGGCCCCTCGAGCTTGGTATTCGAGGTTTGCTGCCTACCTCCTGACGCTGGGCTTTGTAGAGGCCAAGTCCGATACTTCGCTGTTCATTTATCACCATGGAGCTGAGACTGCTTATCTACTGCTCTATGTTGATGACATTGTCCTCACTGCCTCCAGTCCGTCCCTCCTACGGCGGATCATCACCTCGCTTCAGCAGGAGTTCGCTATGAAGGATCTGGGTGTGCTCCATCATTTTCTTGGGGTCACGGTTGAGCCTCGTCAGGCCGGCCTCTTTCTTCACCAGCGGCAGTATACTCTTGATATCCTGGAGCGAGCTGGGATGACTGACTGCAAGCCCTGCTCCACTCCAGTTGATACTCAGGCCAAGTTGTCAGAGGCCGCCGGCACTCCTGTGACCGATGCTACTGCGTACCGGAGTCTAGCTGGGGCCCTTCAGTACCTCACCTTCACCAGGCCAGATATCACTTATGCAGTTCAGCAGATTTGCCTTCACATGCATGATCCCCGGGAGCCCCATCTCACTGCTCTGAAGCGCTTACTCCGTTACCTCCGGGGCACTGTGGATTACGGCCTCCTCCTTCACCGGTCTCCCTCCACTGAGCTTGTTGTCTACACCGACGCTGACTGGGCCGGGTGTCCGGACACTCGGCGCTCTACCTCCGGCTACGCCGTCTTTTTGGGCGGCAACCTGGTGTCCTGGTCGTCCAAGCGTCAGCCGGTGGTCTCCCGCTCCAGTGCCGAGGCGGAGTACCGCGCTGTCGCTAACGGCGTGGCCGAGGCATCCTGGCTTCGGCAGCTCCTTGTCGAGCTCCACACTCCTTCTTCCCGGAGCACTCTTGTCTACTGCGACAACGTCAGTGCGGTGTACCTCTCCACCAACCCTGTTCAGCACCAGCGGACCAAGCATGTGGAGATTGATCTTCACTTCGTCCGGGATCGGGTCGCCATCGGCGATGTTCGGGTCCTCCACGTCCCGACCACCTCTCAGTTTGCTGACATCTTCACCAAGGGCCTCTCGTCACCCGCCTTCACCGAGTTTCGCTCCAGCCTCAACATCACCTGTGGCTAGTTGCGTCTGTGGGGGGGCTTGTGTGTGTGCCTTCCTTTTCATGTCCAGTCTACAACTCCGCTGCGTCGGTAGTTCAGACTGCGGGGGAGTGTTGGTGTATTGTGTGTATTAGGCCCAATAGGCCCATGTAAGACATCTATATAGCTACCCTCTAGGGTTAGCCCAATAATCATCTATTATCTTCCAATATCCAGAAAAAGATTAGTTTTTTTGGTGTCTTCGCTTCAGCAAAATTAACCATTTTGAGTGTCCTGTGGCAGAATTTCAATTTCCCATGATTTCATATTTTCATTATGCACACTTTATGCTAATATCTTGTGGACAGCAGTAGACTTGAAATGGGTGGAGTGCACTAAACAGTTTAATAAACAGCAACCTTACATAGCCTTGCTATTGCCTTTTGGATTGTGTAAATCGCCTAATGGATTATGTAAGGAAGTAAAACCTTTCTAGTGGAGAAGAGCCAATTTGTTCTCCTTCAGGCAAGGAAATCCTTACTCACTTTGCCCAAAAACAAGTCTAGACTACTGAAAGAAGCATGCATGCTTATCAAGTCTAGAGTCTAGACCAACGCTAGCCTTGATTGGAAGTTTAGGCGAAAAATCCAAAAGTGAAATAGGACTGATAAAGATAAGCATAGGAAGCAAACGAGAACTCGGCAATATTGTATTAGTAACGAGAAAAGTTACCTTTTGGGAACCAGCGGCTGCACAAAGCTGTTATACTGCTCACATCAACTATCACATGAGAGAATATGCCTGCAAGTTGTGGCATATACTTCTGGAAGGGTAAAAAAGAGAGAAATGTCAGGCAAAAGGACGGTAAATAAATGATGCTACTTATTCTATAATCCTATGTACTAAAGGATATACCGATGCACTAACAGTAAGAAACTGACTAGTGGATAAGCTAGTGGAAAATTATCTACTTTTTCTAACAAAACTATGCATTGTAATGAGACCAACATTATAACAGGATAGGCAGTGTGCCAGGTATTTCAGGATTCCTTCTCAGACAAATAATTTTATCAATTTCACTATCTGGACAAGATCACCTTTGTCTGTCAAACGTTATTTTTTGTACACAATATTCTCAATTGAATCACCTTCTACTTAATAATGAGCTATATACATGTATAGAAACTCTGATATTCTCATTGACAAAGAGACATTGAATAAACCAACAGAATTTTGTGCATATCAAATGGAGACAGTTAAATATCTTCAAAAGAATGACTAAGTGAACAGTGGTATTAGTGCTCAGGCAGTCAGGCTGAATGAGATCCACTACACTTATGATGTATAAATATGCAAGCAATGGAAAATCAGACAGTGTTAGGACAACTCAAATGTTCAGCATATGTTTATTTATTTTTCCCAGTTTTATCTTGCATGATTTTCATTTCCTCATTCTTTTCTGATAAAATGACATCAAAATGGAAAGCACTATATTGTCTCAATCCAGATATCACCGGAACAGTTAACATAGGCTGCCAAATGCAGAGTAAAATCCCAGCTTACACGTGCCCATGAATTGCAGTACGCCTCAAATCAAATCATATAAGGTCATTTAAGATTCAGCAGAAAGATAACCGAATTTGTTCTCTTACTAACCTTCAAAAATAGTAAATCCATATAGACAGAATTCCCAGCTATCAATGGAGTTGCAGAACCTATATACTTCCTAATAAATTCTAACACCTGAAAATAGTTAACACAAGGAACCCTGTTAGGAGATGTCCATTAGATAGTTGAACACCGAAGAAATCAGAACACGCATAGGATATTTCTCAGGAACATAATATTGACGGTCATAAAAAGAGAATAGCAAAAGGACCTTCAATTATCACAAATTCAAAATACTAATGTAGAACAACCATTAGCATCACAAAAGTGTTCCTGCATAGGCACATACAGGCATATATGCACAGGAAAGCACAAGCACCAGGATAGGTTTTGGCACATAAAAATGTACTCAATATAACATGCAATCCAAGCAAACAATAAAGATTTCAAGTGACCAACATGGTGTGAAAAATAGAAACAACAAAACACACTTTAATGTTTAAGCTAATTTAATAATAGAGACCTTCAGAGAATTCAGACTATAGAGCTAACAAAAAGATAAGAGTAACATACTTGTTTCTCTGCATCATGCTCAGAAATCTCACTCTTTAGTACTTGTTCCGCCAGTCCTGAATTGGAAACATCAACATATTTAAGCATTCCACTTGCCACATGATGGATTTTTACAACAGATACACATGCCACTTTCAGAATGAAAGATATTTACCACTTGCCACATGATGGACTTGACACCATTCATTCATGCCATCCAAGCATTCCTTACTCTGTCTTATAACCAAATCTGGACCCTACAAAAAAACAATGTCACATTAGCTATGTTGATATGCCTGGAGATGAGGTGCCAACAGAAGATAACCATATGATTGGCAACAAGTAAATGATGAAGCAACACTACATTCATAGCCATAAATAAACACATAGCTTAATTAAATAGTATTCCATCATAATCTAATTGTCTTTTTTTTCCTTTTCACAAACTTTTAATCAAATACTTTTTGTAAGAAAAATATTAGTTTAACAATCATAGAGCCCTGATGGACTTTCTGGAAATCTAATTTTACTGGTTTGAGCTAGTTCAATGGCCATGAGCTTAGTTTCGTATAAGCTGTTATGAGTCAACAATAATTCTGCATGCTGATAAGGAGACAAATCAGACTGCTGATTAAGGATTACAGGTTGTGCTCCTTCAACCAATCAGCATTAAAGACAGATTAGACATCATATCCTAAGGTACTCACCCCAAAACTTAAAACCAAGAACTACATACAACCAAAACAATGTTTCTGAGTGCCACCCAAAAAAAAAAATTATAACATCCAAACCAACTGAAATACTTCGTTTCAATAGCAACCTCTATTCGTTTGGTAAGTTTACCATCTGTTATAATGCAAGCAATCTCCAGTATGCGATCTTTAGTGATGTCCAAACCTAAACAATCAAAAACCAGTATTGTGGCCCATTAGTCATTATTTTAACATAGTGTAAAATCCAAGCTTACAAAGAAGCAGCATAAGTATGGTTTTGACGTATCTTTAAATCAATATAGAGAACAGCAGCAGCAACAATGAGTGAATTCCCACAAGCCAAGGTCCACATGGGAACATAAAAACAAAACTGTTTTCTTTGCTAATTATACCACCTTACTAAGGAAATCAGTAATTGGTATACTCCCTTCAATTCCAGATGTAGGTCGTTTTAGGATTCTAGTCACTTAGTCAAAGTTCTTTAACTTGAACCACTAATATAGAAAAAGTTACATGCATTGACAACACATGGTGTTCATAGAACTAGATACTTTTATGGTATCTAACTTTCTCTATTTAAAATAGCATATTTTTACCCCAAAAAAATTGTAAGTCAAAGTGTCATATTATTGACTGCCAATGTCCTAAACAACTTACATTTGGAATCAGAGGGAGGATTGTTTAGGTAGAGTAGATATCATACATTGTAACAATATGACTCTGTACCAACTATGTTGTAGAAGTGCAGCAGCTAAAGTGTCATTTCTTTTTCTTTAGAATGGTAGCATATGTGGATGCAACATGCTCAGTTTTACTCTCAGTTTCTCACAAATGAAATGAAGTAAATTAATATGTAATTGACACTGTTAAGAGGCAAGCACATTGCACATATGCCATTAGCATTCTCTGATCTTGTACATTTGCAGTTGAATTCAAGAAAAAACATGAGGTGTACTGTAAACATCGCAAATAGGGATTATCTTCTACTCTGACAAGTGTCAAACAATTTCAACTGTGGTGAATGATCATTCTTCTCCTATAAAGAATTAGAGACAAAATGAATATCCGTGTTGTAGCATTTCACAGGAATTTGGGGAGTAGTGACAAGACCCGCACAGCAAGCGGCTACAATAAGCTCCAGCCTCCAGCCAACATGTGTTTTATAAAAGACGGGATGAAAAACTCACCAGTCATTTCCAAGTCTATCCACACCAATGGCATCCTGTAATCACTTGATGATGGAGCAAGGTTTTCCCCATCATAATTTACAATCATTTCTTTGTTCTGGCTGCTTTTTTCTGAAAAGTGGAATTGATTATTGAATCTAATCAAGCGAACAGTAAAGCAAGTCCATTTAGAAAAGAAGGAAATAATTACACTTTTTAGTTCTGATTTAAAGTGGAACACAGCAGAACTTTACTTAGAGTATTACATTGTTAAATTATTTAGTAACTAAAGGACAGAGTCACTTGGACTTTCATGATTCCATTACTGACCCAATATATCAGGATGGAGACTACTAGTTGTGAGGGTATAACTACGGCTAATTCTCCTCAAACTGAAACCAGATTTGACGATGTTGTTTTGACTGGTTTGGTTACATTAAATTTCTATACCAAACTTCATAAGCAGATTATATTTCTCCTCAAGGCTTAGCCTATCACTACCAGAAGGATGGTGGCTTAAGGCAAACACTAATCGCTGACGAAATAATGGTGAAGCTAAACAGATGTAGTGAAGCGATCAGGATCAGGATTCTGTAACATTATGGACTACTTCATTCACAAATTGCGAAACTTGATGAAGAGCAGCAAGGTCCCCGAAGCTATACGTACTTATGCTCGATAAAGTCCTTGTCAGGAGCATGCTATCATCCTCTGGCTGGGAAAGGGGAAAAGGGCGCTCTTACCAGGCTTTCTGGGAGCAGCATCAGCTTCAGGTTTGCTGGATGTTGGCTTCTCCGCTTCCTCCCGGTCGTCCTCGGCGTCCAGATTCAGGACCGCAAACATGTTGGCGAGGTTACTCATTTATCCCGAATCGAGATGAACTATCAGAAAGAGCAGATTAATCAGACGGAGATGGTGGTGTGGACTTAATAGATGGGGGAGAGCATTTCTTGATTTCCCTACCGGCAGGTAGTAGGACGTTGTCGACGAGGTCCGCCAACCGCTGATTCCGGCCCGGGCCCTCCAGAGGCGGCCGCTGCTGCCTGCCTCCGCGGAAGGGAGGGGCGGAGGGGGAGGGCGGGCGGTTGGCGGCGGCGGCGGCGAGCTTTGTAGGCTTGAGCCGGCGTGACAAGCACCCGCTATGCAGATATTTTCGTCACGGGCCCGCTCATCCCACGCAAGCGGGCAAAGAAAAAAAAATAAAAGAAACTGGGCCTTACCTCTACCACGCGAGTTACTGTGTGAGAGAGGGTGTTTGGATTTCAGTTCGGACTAAAATTCATGTCACCTCGAATATTCGGAGACTAATTAGGAGGATTAAACATGAGCTAATTATAAAACTAATTACACAGATGGAGGCTAATTCACGAGACGAATCTATTAAGCTTAATTAATCCATCATTAGCACATGTTTACTGTAGCATCAAATTGTCAAATTATGGACTAATTAGGTTTAATAGATTCGTCTCGTAAATTAGTCTCCATCTGTGCAATTGGTTTTGTAATTAGTCTATATTTAATACTTCTAATTAGTATCTAAACATTCGATGTGACAGGAATTTTAGGAGGGACTAAAAACAAACACCCCCTGAGAAAAGTACGGCAGATGAGTCTCGTTATAATCAAACCAGGTACAGATGAGTCTCATCATAATCAAACCAGGTAAATGCGATACAGTATGATAGCTAGATGGCAGGAGGTAGCTACTAAAATCAGTTTGTGCTTCCAAAAGAAAGAAACAGCAGTTGTGCTTGTGCATCATCTATAAAAATTTCAGTTTGTAGCTTTAGATTCAAGCGGTATATCTTTGAAAAAAAATATTACATGTTTTTAAATGTTTGAGATTAGTGTGTCATCTCTACGTCGTCGGATTTTACCGCTTCTTCTCCGCAGCGGACAGCAATCGAGCGGGAAAGAACTTGTGCCTTTTGAAAAAGGATGGTTGACATGTGTTGCTCGATTGTCATTTTTACGGACTTCCTCCCAAACCCATCAACTCCATTTAAATTATAGCTAAGAGCATCTCCAGCAGTCTTCATTTCTCTAATAAACTACTAGTATTGGGAATTAGGTGCTCTAGCAATTTCCTAATAAATTGCTGTAGCTAACTCTTCAGTAAAGTGTAGTGAAGTTGACAAATTTAGGACCTTAGAGACTTTTTTTTTAAGTTCTTATATGCTTTCTAAAAATTAACAAATCGAGTAAAATTCATAGTGTGTGTTATATAGATTTAGAGACATGGGACAAGAAAGGATTAAATAAATCAAGTGAACGTGGTTAGGTTTTTACGGTGGAATTCATTCACCTAGAGTCCTTTTCTCTGGTAACGAGTGCATGTAATGGCTTTGCCAATCTTAAAATTTATCGGTCGAGTTTCTAAGCTTATAAGAGTTTGCATGCGTGTAACCATAAAGGTAAGGGTAGTGGTGGATCCAGGAATCTTGAGGGCTGAGCTAGTATATGGCACAACGCTAGGGGATCGGAAGAAGAGAACATTGTCGTGCTGCTTCCTGAGCTGAAACATCGATGCCTTTGCCTCGCCTGATTTGCCTTCGCTTTTGCCTTGTGCCAAGATAGGAGTATCTAGGGTTTTCGCTCTGGACTCTCCTATTTGTTTGAGCTTTAGCTTTCCAAACTTTTCAGAAAGCTGGCTTTTGACTTTTGGTCCCTAGAAGAGTAGCTTTCCGAAAGTTGGCTTTTGGAAAGCTAACACTATTTGCCAACCTAACTTTTGGAATGGTGGGATTGGAGTTTATGTTATATGGGGTCCACATGTCAGGTTTTTCTTCAACCTTGGATGCCGATTGGATTTGGTGGCGGGCGAGATTTGGCGGGGAGGAGGGGTGCTGCGTGGGTGGGGCTGATTTGGAGTGGAGGAGCTCTCTTGCGGCGGCTTCCCAAGCCCACCGGATCTGGGCTCCTCGGCGGCGGTGGAGGCGAGGCCGGGGGAGACGCCGGAGGGGATGGCGAGCGAGGCGAGCGGCGCGGCGAGGGGGGCTGCTGCTGCTATGACGATGGCTTGGAGGAGAGGTCGAGGCGCTGGAGCAGGAGGTGGCCGTGGGGCGGGTCGGCGACGAGGTAGGGCGGGGCGGGACAAGATAGAGAAGGGGCGGGTCGGCAATGAGGTGGGGCGGGTCGGCGGTGGGGTGGGGCGGCGACAATGCGGGGTGGGGCGGGGCGAGACGAGATGGAGATGGAGCTGAGGAAAGAAAAATGACCGGTTCGCAACATAAACGATGGTAGGTGGGTAATTTTCATGACCTTGACGTAGAAAGCTACGGAAAGCTCACATTTCACTACTTCTAGGCTTTCCATGTAATCATAACTTCTGTGGGCTTTTGGCTTTCGGAAAGCTCAACCCAGAAGCTGGCCGTTTGTTCGAGCTTTCGGCTGGAAAGCCCAAACAAACAGGACCTCAGGCTGCAGCCCACCTAGCCTGTATCCTGGATCCACCCTGCATAAGGGTGAGTGTGCGTGCATATGTATGAGCATTTGCGTGCGTAATATGTTTAAAATCTGTCCAGGATGCCCATATGGATAGGATTGTGTGCACACATTTATAGGATAAGTGCTTGCCCTTTATATTTGTGCATTCATAGGATAACTATGACAAATTTAATAGGTTAGGTGGATTTCATGCATAAAAGGGAGAAGAGTAAAATTTGTCAAACATATAATAATAGTTTGTCCCCCAAAACAAAGTAGAAATTCAGGAAAAAGATGGTATTACAAGAGTACAACCCATCCTCTCCATTATGGCCTTCACAGTCTAAAAGTTCGAAATAATGGTAGAATACGGCAGATTGCTCCAACTCAAACCACCGCCTTCACGCGGATCTCAAGCCTGTGGAGAACTACCTATGCACGCTCCAATATCAAAGAACGAGGGGAGCACATTTCATGCAATTTGGGAAGCATTTCCCTTGTACTGAGAGACGGCAATATGTTACACGAAGAATACTCCCAGCTGTTTTTGACTATATTTCTAGCGTACATGATCCTCTATTTTCATGATGAGGGAAAAAAGACAGGGACAATCAGTCGACTGGAAAACCAAGAAATCTGTTGATCAGTGTGACAACTTGATTTGCATCTCCTGGCATGTAAGGCTGGAAATTATTCAGGTCCATTGCTTTGACAGTCTCCTGCAGTGTTTGTGGACGGGCACAGAGAAGGTGCTTCCTGTCAGCAAGTTCTTCCGCTAATTCGCTCTGGTGATTATCCATGAGATCTTCATTCACAACCACAATTAGAGGTTTGCCCAGTCGTAGCGTCTCAAATATGCTTCCCGAACCTGTCAGAATAAAGCTTGTTAGTTGTTACCATTGACCTGACTAGATAGCTACATACATCTGCTTCAAATATTCTTAGAACAACCAATATAAATAGGTCCAGAATTCACAATAAAATAATACATAAATATGCTAAGAATTTACAACCATTATATAATTTGATTATCACCTGCATGACTGATGATTAGGGATGCTTCTCTTATGTAGTCAGCAATGCTTGGTGAAAAGGTGAAATAATCAACTTGAAGAGTTGGATTTCCTGATACCTATATTATAAGAAGAAATTTATTACTTTTACACTGCCAAATAAAGTAAGATGAAGTCACCAAAAGGTTAAAGGTAAGCAGTACTAAAAATTAAAATATTGTAAAAACACAAAATGTATGGGTTCTCAAATATAAAGGCCCAATTTGACAAAAAATACAAAAAATTGTCAGTTTCATTACAAGGGGCACATACTGGTTTACAATACCAGAGTAGTTACAATAGCATGGGAAATTAGCACATAGTTGCTTTTTTAGCATTTTTTTTTATTTATGAATGTTCATCGTACAATGCTGAGAAACTTAATTGAGAATGATTAGTTACAACAGCAGGGCACTTAACACTAAGGCGTTGGTTTTAGCATTTTTTATTTGTGAATGTTTACCGTAGTATGTACAATGCTGATGCAATATAACTGTGAATGTCCCTAAGGTGCTGGTTTTAGCATCCTTTTAGTTGTGAATGTTTATGCTATAATGCCGAGACCCGAGAGAGCTCATAGAAGCTCCTCAGATGTTCAAACAAAGCCACTTCTATGAACAATACCACTTACAATGGATTAGCAAAGATCATGCAGCCATTGCAACTTACAATCAGATAAGTATGCCTTATGCTGATTTCTTAACAATAATAAAAATGTTGTTACTATTGTAAGCTAATGCTATGGGCATAAAGGGACAATGACGCCTGGGAAGTTTGAATACGCAATGTAAACACTATAAGAGTGAGTCACAGAGTAATTTATCTTTACCAGAACAGTCCAAAGAATCCGGTAGATATATTCTTTCATGTCCTAAGGCTATGTTACAGTTATCCATGTATCATATTGTAATTATGCCAATCCAGCTAAATCAATGCAACATAGTCAAAGTCTGGATATTTCCACTTGCACTTTCATACCAATGCATTTATTTTCTTTCTCCACCTCATTTTCTCCTCACATTCCATAATTTTCATTAAAATGTCCTAAAGCAATTTGTTTCCACGGGTGAAGAACAAGTACCATCTAGGGTATCATCTACAAGACCTCTAGTCTCATTTAAACTGCTACAAACGTGATATATTAGTTGATCAGTATTCCTTAGATCCGGGAACTTGTCAAGAGTACTGAGAAAAATGTTACCTTGGATGGCATGTATGTGCCTCGACCCATTTGGATCAGGAGATCAGTGTAACCCTTCTGCAGTAAGGCTTCTTTAACTTCATCGGAATCTACTGCCTTGACAAGAGCATCGAAACATGTATTGGAGGAATAACTCTACTCACTTTCCATTAATCTCAAGAGAGTATATATAGAGATTACATTGGGATATGAAAGAGGTAGGAAAACTGAAAAATAAAGAGATTACAACCCGTTGGTATACTAACAGAGACTCTTGTTATGCTAACACCCCCCGCTGTTGGAACGCCGACACTGTTAGGAGTGGAGACATTCAAACTGGATCGAAATTCAGTGAAAATAGAGGTAGGGAGGCCCTTGGTAAACACATCCGCATATTGGGAAGTGGATGGAACATGAAGAACTCGAATAGCCCCTGTAGCAACCTTGTCGCGGACGAAATGTAAATCAATCTCAACATGTTTGGTACGCTGATGCTGTACTGGATTTGTTAGAGATAAACGGCGCTGATGTTATCACAGAAAACCACGGAGGAGCGTTGAGGACAGAAATGAATTTCCTGAAGAAGTTGCCGAAGCCAAGAAATTTCCGCAACAGCATTGGCAACAGCTCTATATTCGGCCTCAGCACTAGAGCGAGAAACTGTTTGTTGTCGCTTCGAAGACCAGGAAACCAAATTGTCACCAAAAAATACAACGTAACCTGAAGTGGAGCGCCGAGTGTTAGGACAACCCGCCCAATCAGCATCGGAGTATGCAACAAGGTCACAAGTAGAAGACCGAAGTATCTTGAGACCATAGTCAAGAGTCCCCTTGATGTAGCGAAGAACACGCTTAATCAAGGCAAGATGGGGCTCACGGGGATCATGCATATATAGACAAATCTGCTGCACGGCATAGGAGATGTCTGAACGAGTAAAAGTGAGCCACTGTAAAGCACCGGCAAGAGCGCGATAGTCAGTGGCGTCAGCAACAGGCGGTCCATCAGCAGAGAGCTTGGCATTAGTATCAATCGGAGTGGAGCAAGGTTTGCAATCACTCATACCAGCACAATCCAAGAGCTCAAGTATGTAGTGGCGCTGAGAGAGGAACATGCCAGTGGAGCTCCGAGAGACAATCATGCCAAGGAAATGATGCAAATGCCCAAGATCCTTCATAGAGAACTCTGCCGTAAGAGAACTCACAATGCTGTGGAGAAGAGCCCCAGAAGATGCAGTCAATATAATATCATCGACATAAAGAAGTAAGTATGCCATATCGGAGCCTCGCTGCAAAATAAAAAGAGAGGTATCCGACTTTGCCTCCAGAAATCCAACAGAACGAATGAAGGAAGCAAATCTGTTGTACCAAGCTCGGGGTGCCTGTTTCAAGCCGTAGAGGGACTTATTAAGGCGGCATACATAATCGGGCTTGGATGAATCAACAAACCCAGATGGCTGTGTACAATAGACCATCTCTTCCAAAGTACCATGGAGGAAAGCATTCTTCACATACAATTGATGGACATCCCAGTTCTGAGATACTGCCAAAGAGAGAACTGTGCGTATAGTGGCTGGCTTAACAACAGGACTGAAAGTTTCACCAAAATCAATACCAGGACGTTGGGTAAAACCATGAAGGACCCAACGAGCTTTATAACGGTCGAGGGTGCCCTCCGGATGTAATTTTTGTCGGAAAACCCATTTGCCTGTAACAATATTAATGCCAGATGGAGGAGGGACAAGATCCCAAGTGTGGTTGGCTTGGAGAGCGGTGAATTTCTCTAGCATAGCATCACGCCAATTTGGATCAGCCAAAGCACCACGATAAGTCTTTGGAATAGGAGATAAAGTGGTGGCCTGCAAGTTCATAGTAGTTTTTGGTTGGCGAAAACCATGTTTTCCCCGAGTCATCATAACATGATCATTGGCAATTGGCATGATCGGAACAGCTCCTTATGGAAGGATGCCAGTAGTGGGAGAACTGGCCCCTGGTGAAAGCGCATGGGCACCAGGAGCAGCACCAACACCAGGAGGTCCAGCGCGGCCGATAGAAGGCCCACTGCTAATCGCGGCCGCTGGACGGGGCGCAGCTCCAGCCGGTGGTGCGGCAATAGGTGTGGCCGCTCCAGTTTCTGGCGCAGGAGCAGGGGGTGCCGGAAGTGCTGCTAGACCGCCACCAGAGGGATCAGCGGCAGTGCCAGAAGGCCCAGCACTAGCCCCTGGTGCAGCAGGAGGCATCGGTGTGCCCGGGACGCGAGGACCTGCAACACCAAGACCTGCAGCAAATGGTGAAGGAACAGGGCTATACACATGGTCAAACTCCGACAAAAAATCAAGGTTGGATGAAGGGAGAGGAGTAGGAAGCTCGGCAAAGGGAAAAGATGACTCATCGAAATTGACATGACGAGAAAGAATTATGCGATTTGTGGCTAAATCAAGGCAGCGATATCCCTTGTGGTCGGAAGGATAGCCCAAGAACACACAAGGGATGGATCGAGGAGCGAGCTTATGTGGAGTAGTGGCAGATAGGTTAGGGTAACATTTACAACCAAAAACACGAAGATGATGATATGTGGGAGGAACACCGTATAGAGCTAAGTACGGAGTTTGGAAATTGAGGGTTTTGGTTGGATGACGGTTGAGAAGATAGGTGGATGTGTGGAGGGCCTCCACCCAATAGGATGATGGTAAACTGGCTTGGAACATTAGAGAGCGCATGATATTATTAGTGGAGCGAATAATGCGTTCGGCATGTCCGTTTTGTGGGGAAGTATGAGGACAAGACATGCGAATAGCTGTACCATGTGCATGGAGGAAGGCACGGGCGGTGGAGTTGTTGAACTCATGACTGTTATCGCATTGAACGGCCTTGATTGTGGTCCCAAACTGAGTGGTAACATAAGAAAAAAAGTTAGAAAGACATGAAAACGTATCAGATTTAAGGCGTAAAGGAAAAGTCCAAGAATAATGGGAACAATCGTCAAGAATTATAAGATAATATTTATAGCCACTGACACTAGTAATGGGAGATGTCCACAAATCATAGTGTATTAAGTCAAAGTTCGCGGAGGCACGTGAATTAGATGAAGCAAAAGGTAGGCGCATGTGGCGACCTAACTGGCAAGCATGACACAAGGTTTCTAACTCACATTTATTACAAGCTGAATGCAAGAAAGGAGCCAAGTGAGATAGAGACTCATGTCCAAGATGACCGAGCCGACGATGCCAAAGGATGGGTGTAGATGTGACTGCGATGAAAGAGTGATGGTGGGGCGGGGGCCGAAAAGAGTAGAGCTTCCCAGAACTATTGCACCTGACGATCACGTTCCCCGTTGCTAGATCCTTCACAGAAAGGCCAAAAGGATCAAATTCAACAGAACAATGATTATCAGTAGTGAAACGACGGATAGAAATAAGATTCTTAATAATGTGCGGAGAGATAAGAATATTATGCAAATGTAACGAGCTATTGGGCAAGTGAAAAGAAGTGGAACCAACAGCTGTAACCGGCAAAGAGGAACCATTACCGACAATTATATTAGATGGAGTAAAAGAAGTAGAAGGATGAACTTGTGTTAGGAGATCGGAGTTTGAAACCATATGAGAGGAAGCACTTGAATCCATAAACCAATTGTCGGACGGAGGAGGCGTGAGTGCCATGGTGTTGAAGTTGTTTGCCAACGCTTGCGGATCCCATGTCCAGGAGGAAGAAGACGGAGTGGGGAAGCCGTAGTAAGAGGAACCAGCCATAGACGGAGGGCCGGCGAACTGCTGCTGCTATACGGGTGCACCAGCGACGTAAGCTTGAGGACGAGGAGGCAGTGGCGCTAGAGGAGGGTGGGGACGGGCGCCATGCTGTCCTGGCCAGACAGCGAAAGTCCCCGTGAGGGGATTCCAGTGTTGGGGCGCCCAAGCTCCTGGCGGGCGACTGGCCGGACCACCGGGTTGACCACCGGGTTGGCCACTGGGCTGATTGCGCCAGCGCCACCGGGAGCGGCCGCCACCTCGGCCACCAGAGCCACCACCCTGGCCGCCAGAGCCACCAGAGCCACCACCCTGGCTGCCGCCAATTTGGACAGTATGGTCGCCCTGGTTATCACTAGGGCGAGGCGCAGGGGGGCGCGACGGTGACGACGAGGTGACGAAAGCTATCGGAGTAGAAGACTTGCTGGCAAGAGTTACTTCCTCAATGAGCAAATCTCCACGGATGTCGGAGTACGACGGAAAAGGGCGTGTGCGCTAGATCATCGCCGCCATGTGAGAGTACCGTTCATTGAGGCCACGAAGAACATTTAGAACTAAGGTGCGGTCCAAGACGGGCTCACCCAAAGTTCCCAGAGCATCTGCCATACTCTTCATCTTGTTTAAATAATTAGTGACAGAGAGATCCCCCTGAACGAGAGTCCGAAACTCAGCGTCAAGGATGATGGCACGAGTTTCCCTGTTGCCGATGAACTGGTCTTCAAGACCAAGCCAGATAGTCCGTGACGTTGGGGAGACAGTGGACACGGCTTCAATAAGATCAAGTGACACAGTGCCAAAAAGCCATGACTTCACAGTGCAATCCATGCGATGCCAATGAGGATCCGTAGAGAAGTCATCATCAGTGAGCATGAGGGAGTCGAGGCCATATTTGGTCACCGTGTTGAGGAAGAGTGAGCGCCAACGGCCGTAGAACGTAGATGTCTGCTCAAGGACGAGAGGGATCATTGTCTTGATGTTGTTCACCGCGATGGCCTGAGCGTGGAGCTGAGCTTGCTCGGCAGTCTCGTACTCGGCGATGCGCTGTTCGGCCCGCCTCCGCCCGTGCAGTAGCGGCGTCCGCCCGAGCATTTGCTGCCTGGGCCTGGGCGGTGGCGGCTTCAGCAGCAGCGATGGCCTCCGTGGCCGCTTGCTGGAGCTCGGCGTTAGAACGCATGGTGGCGTCGTGGACAGAGGTGCGGTGACGACCGGCGCGCAGAGGTTGAGATGCGTCGGGGGAGTCCGACGGTCTAGCGGAAGCGAAAGGATCGTGACCCTACTGATACCATATTGGAGGAATAACTCTAGTCACTTTCCATTAATCTCAAGAGAGTATATATAGAGATTACATTGGGATATGAAGAGGTAGGAAAACTGAAAAATAAAGAGATTACAACCCTTGATATACTAACAGAGACTCTTGTTATGCTAACAACATGTAGTTCCTACGGTGACAAACACCGTTCGCCTTTCTCTGCTTCCCATTTCTTCTCCAGTACTCACTAAATTCTGTAAAACTATCTGTGATAATGTACGCATAATTATCACTATAATGCAATGTGACTTAGAGCGACTCCAAGAGTCTACCAAAAAAATCTCCCCCAAAACTATCTATTAGAGGCTCTACTAAAAATTTTTTCTCCCAAAATCATGTCGATTGGTAACGGAGTCGATGGGCCTTGTAAGTGAAGCATTTTTGGGCTGGACTGGGCCTCTCGTCACTTGTGCCTAGCGGGCTTATTGCAGGCATCAATGGAGACCTAGTAGAAGAAGACGACGAGAACTGTCTTCTCTTCTCAGTTCTCACTCTGCCTGTTCAAGCATCCTAAGGTCTCAAGGTCAAGGATTATCTTCCTCTCAATAATTAATAAAGGGCTCAGAGTTTATATTGTCAGTATTAGTTTAAGTAAGGCAAAATAGGCACTTTGGTTCCTGAACTTCGCGCAGAGGATCAACTTCGTCCCTCAACTTTCAGATTAGCTAATTTAGTCCCTTAACTTTCATTTTTGGGTCAAAATCGTCCTTACGTTGATGTGGTGCTCTATGTTAGTACGAAACTAATGCAAAAAGTTCATTTTGCCTTTGGCTTGGTCAAACATGTAATGCTCATACTCCCTTAATACATATACATAACAATATATTTTTTTAAACTAATGCAAAATATGATTTCTAAAAGTGTATCTACTCATACTCTTTAAAGTGCATGATTTCAATCATGCACATGTTCATACAAATTTGATAGGCAAAGTATATGTACTCAAATAAGTATTTACTCATATTCTTTTGGTATATATACAACTCAATATGCGTAGGCATGTTTTAAAATCAACACGTGCTCACGTACTCGTGGTATGTTATACATGCTCCATGTATGTATTCATACTCCCTCGGGCTCCATGTATGTATTCATACTTCCTCGGCAAACATATGTATCCTCGTATTTATTTTGGATCATATGTCATTGTAATTGTAATTCTAAAGGTCAAAATTGAAGAGAGAAAAGAACAAGGGTAAAATGAATCTTTTATATTAGTTTCATATCAATATGGAGTCACATATCAACACAAGGACGAGTTTGCCCCAAATCTGAAAGTTGAGGAACTAAATTGGCCAATCTGAAAGTTGAGGGACCAATCTGAAAGTTGAGGGACGAAGTTGACCCTCTGGGTAAAGCTCAGGAACCAAGATGTCTATACCTTTAAGTAAATTCTTTCAGTTTCGGAGGAATAATGCAGTGTACGCAAGTGTCACAAGAGCATTTCTCCAGACAAATGACATTTAGGATCACTAAAAGTTTGCTTTCCTACAGTTTCGAAGGTGCAAATGTTGAGTCTCTGCTTGGTTCTTCCCCCCTTTCACCCCTGGCAAAAAAAAAAACGTCCAGGACATACACAACCACATCTGGAGAGCACGAGTTGAAGTTGACCAAAACCCAACTGTTTCGACCTTTGAACGAGCATAAACTATCTGCATGGCATGACCATTTCAACTTCATTAGCTCTGGCGCATTTGTTTGTCCTCGACACCCGTATATGGTACATTGACATCATGTAGAACTGCCATTTCCCAAAGCTGGGCTGAACAAGTCTGACTCTTCGCAATTCCTAGTGTTTCCTGTCAGCATAGCTTAGTCACGAATCACCAGACCTGCATACAGCACGCAACCAGCACATTAAGTCAGAGCCAAAACATAAGGTTAATATCTCAGGCCGAGCATGACCATGCACTATTTGCAATGACACAATACATTTGCCGGCAAACAGTCTGTCAGGTCTAACTCAAGGGAACAGCAAAAGCTCAGGGCAATGACTTGATGAGTTACATGGCGTGTTTGGTTCCCCGTCTCAGCTCACTAGCGCTACAGTACTGCGAGCCACGCTACAGTACCGCAACAGCACAGTACACAGTTTTTGCGGTGGTTGCTGTGGTGCCGATTTTGGCGCGCCACAGCTTGGCGTGGCAATCGGTGGCCAGCAAGTAAGCACCCCCACAATCTTGCAATGCAGTGACATATGCAGGTGCAAAATAGAACTTGTTTACTGGGGCTAAAGGTGAGATTACAGGAAGGAACATATAATCTGCTGTTTTACATATGGAAGATTTAACCAAGAAATATATATTATTTGAACTGTATGTATTTGACTAGATGGAGCTACTAAAGCAAGCTAAATATGCAAGTATAGTGTGTAAAAAGAATAAGCAGAAGAGCAGAATGACACAAACAGCATCTTAAAGAGTATCTTAACATTAGGGACTTATTGTCTAAGTGGTTCTCAATCCTGACATGCAAGATGAACACCGATGGAAATTCACTCATCTTCTGGCCAATAGCCTAATACTCAGCTAGTTTGAGGCTTTCCTTATAGGAGCCATTCCCTTTCAGCCTTGGCGACTGATCAAGAAGTCTTAGGCACCTAAAAACTGCCAATTCTTCCTTTGACCTGCAGTCTATAATAGATGTTGGACAGCAGATCATCTATCGTGGAGAGGCATGCCACATAGAAAAATGTCCATTATGAGATCAGGAAGAAGAAAATATTCAACACATCCACACCACTTGTGTCCTCTCTTGACAGATTTATTCTACGTGTTTCAAGTTGGTCTCTATAATTTTTCACCCAGCACTGAGGATACCATGTTCAGGGAGTGGTTGCCTGGTTGGTTAAAGTTGACAATTTGTGCTGCAATTAGCTAGAGAGAAAGCACAACTGTGAGGGCTGGCTGGCACCAGAGGCCTCACATGCCTGCGTGCGTGTCATTTTACTAATTTTCAGTGCCGCGAATGTAACTCAAATAATATGTGGGTTGTATTCCAAAACATTATTTTCCTTAATGAAATGATGGCAGCTCTCCTACATATTCAAGAAAAAAAACAGCTTCTCAATATGGTTGAACAAGAAAATTAGAAGCCAAGACTTTCGTGGACCTATGCTCTAGTGTAATTAATTACTATGTACAACTATTAAGCACATCCGAACATATAATCAGCTTATGTAAATATATGAATGCACATAATAAAATAGCAATGAGGAGACAGACAAACCTAGAGGATTCACCCACTAAATTTTCCGAACAAAAATTTTTCTCATCCGACGAAGATTGCTGTGCCTTTTGGCTTGTTGGGTGTCCCAGAGCAATATTTTCATCAATACTGTGGAGCTTTGCTTCAAGAAGGGCAAGAGATGAGTCCAGTTTCACTATCTTCCTGGAAAAGACAAGTCCTATTTTTATCAGCATAGGCATGAGAAATAATTAGGATTTAGGATATGTATTGTGGCTGACATGTTTGGGTAATAATCAAGCAAAAAGAAGTTTAGGCAAAAAAATTGCAATATCAGGTTATATCACCGCATCATAAATAAGCCGTTACCTACAAAACCAACATATCTTGTATTATCTAAAAAGTCCATGGCAATGAAAAACGAAATTCATATTTTATCACCATCAAATAAATTGCCATATGTGAACAAGAACTTAGCATTCACTAGCCTGTGACTCTAATCAAGTCATGTAAACCCTTGAACAAGATGTCACTAAACTATGTTGTTTTTGTAAGAAAGAGAACATCTACAGCATGAGTTCTCTAATGTCTGGCAGAAATTCATCAGCATATGTACAAGTAGTGAATTGAACTTTCTCACTTCCAATCAACACCAGTAAGAAAACTTTCCAACACATAGCATAAAACGAGCTGAGAATTGTGACTCCACAGGGACTGCGACAGTTCTACTCCCCTCGATTCAGAAAATTATCAGCACCACTACGAGAGATTATATTCCCCCTAAATATGTTCTCTAAATAGCATTCCATTCTCCAAAACAGCATTCCAAGACCATGGTCCAGATTCTACCAAATGAAATTCAGTGATTCGGCTAATGCTCCTAAGAACCAAGTTGATCTAGCGACATCAATTCCACTCCGAAGAGAGAAGTCAAATACTCATAGAAACTTCAGGATTCTCTTACCTGTGGAGTAGCGCGAGCTTGTCGTCGCAGGTCGCAGCGAACGAGTTGAGAAACTCCACCGTGTTCGCTATGAACATGTTCACCTGCAAGCAGAGCAGTCAGACGCCGCCCAAAGAACAAGTGGCCTCGGTTTTGGGGGGGAGGCAACCGCTAGATGGGGAGGGATGCTGGGGAGGAAGGGGAAGGGAGAGACGGACCAGATAGATGGTCCTCTGGTCGGAGACGGCGACAGCCCTCACACTCTCCTCGTCGTCTTCGTCGCCAGCGTCTTCCGGCGGCGCGGGCAAGCGGCCGGGAGAGCTCGCCGCGGCCGATCTGAGGTGATGCAGCATGGATTCTTGCTCCGCGGTGGCGGCGACTGGGGAGGGCGGAGCCGCGGCCTGGAGCAAGCGAGGGAAGGAGTGGAGAGAGGACGGCGGCGCGGAAAACGGGGAAGGGGGTTCGACGGCTTCAGAAACGGGGAAGGGGTTCGACGGGGAAAAAAGATCAAATCTGATCTCAACAAACGAAAAACACTCAAATTAAAGAATTTTCATGAAAAGCAAAATTAACGGCAGGACACTATTCAAAGTTATCTTTTGCCACAGACAACTTAAAAAAATATGTATTTGCCATAAGACAATTTTCAACAGTACTAATTTGCACGAAAACATTAGGAGAAATTTCAAAAGTATTGCGGACACCAAGTGTTTGGAGTTTTCGGTAGAAAACAATGGAAAATTTCCAATTTCGAATTTTCTATTTACGGGAAAAGGGAGAAAGGAAAGGAAAGAAAATAAAAGCATATGTTGGATGGCCTACCTTTCATGTGAATAGGAGACCTGTTCAACGCCCCTCTTGCATTCCGCTCGCCGTCGATCCGATTGTGGCGGTTCATGGTACTCTTTCCCCAATTTCTAATCCAGCTAAATTTCCTAATTTCTAATCCTAAATTCCCCAATTTCTAATCCAACTACCGTATTATAAGAGTTGGTAAAAAATAGTGTTCCTACAGATTTCCTTTACATTTCCCTTTTCCTAGTCCATCAACTCGTGCTCCCACACAACAATATTTTTAAAAAGTGCTGAAAATTATTTAGAAATTAGACTCCTAGATAATAATAAAAATTATTTACCTTACTACTCTCTCATTTATTTAATACTCTAACACAATACTCATATAAATATGTGTTTATCTTTATCTAGTTGTGATTGATTTTTAATTAGTAATTACTCTATACATTTTTCATCCACATTAATATTTTTTTATTTTGTATCATACCTTCATACATCATGTTTAGCATAAAAATTAATATTTTTTCATTGCTTCCTCACGTACATTAAAAATGGTCTATATGGTGACACCATTATGTGCATATATCTTAGTATTTCTATATTAACAATAACATAAATAGATAATTTAGAATCGTATATTAGTTTACATGTGAATATTTATGTATGATGAATATGAAGATAATTATATTAAGATTTACATGTTTACTTTAGGTTATTTTTAATCAAGACATATGTTGGTAACTTAGATACAAATCTATAATGATATTTTAAGTTATGTTTTGCAATGACATGCATCGGTAAATTTAATGAAGATTATAAGGTTATTTCAGATTATTTTTTATAATGACAAAGTTGGGTAATTTATATATAGATTTAGGGTTTTACTTTAAAATATTTTCATAATATTTTCATAATAATAGTGTTGAGTAACATTTTAGAAAATATAATGGACCAATGATTATGATTATTAGAGTTACATGATTGATGTTTGATGTTTCAGAATTTCTAAAATTTATCTTTTTTCAAGCGTGTCTTGTGTTCCATTAAAAAAATGAGGTCATATTACTACAAAACCGTTACCTTGAGGCTTGAACTACCTCTAATTTGCTAAATATTCTAACACAATATTTATGTAGATATATACTTATTATTTTCATCTAATTGTGATAGATTTTAGTTAGTAATTACTTTATAACGTTTCATCAACATTTATAATCTTTAACTTTTTACTTTGCATCGTAGGTATGCTCTTGAATTTGTTTAATGAACTCTAAGTTTGAGCTATAATTTTAACATAGAAATTTATATTCTCATTACTTCCTCAACGTATTTATAATTCCTCAACGTATTTATAATGGTAACACACATCATGCGTATGTACCTTAATTATTATATTATATACTAATATTGTAAAAAAAATAAACACTCCTAGAATCATATATTGATGTACATTGGGGTATATTTTAGTGAAGATGATTTGGATTTAAATTTAGAGATACCTCATGTTATTTTTAATAATGGCATATATCGGTAATATATGTGCTAATTTAAGGGTTAATTTATTGTAATGTATCATTGGTGGGCAATTTATATTAGTTGCAAATTTAGGGGTTTTGGTGTAGGTGGGTAATTTAGATGAAGATTAGGGAGTTACTTTACTTTATTTATATAATGGCAGAGGTGGATAATTTAGATATAAATTTGGGGTTACATTAAGCTATTTTTGTTAATGGTATAGGTGGGTAATTTTTAGAAAACATAATAGATTTAATGGACATGGTGACTGATGTTTTGCTTTTTTTAGAATTTCTAGAATTCCTCTCTTTTTCTAGAGTGTACACCTAGGATCTTATGCGGCTTCACTTGGAGGCTTCAAAAGGAGCCTCCAATTAGTAATTGTTTCGTGAGAATTTATAGGATTTTTTTCTATTTTTCTAGAGTGTCCACCTAGGATTCTAGTCTCCAATTAGTAATAGTAAGATTATTGGGACAATCTAATAATTCATCACAACTCTTCCTAAATAAAGGAAGAGCTATGACTCTCCCAATACGATAGTTGGATTGGGATAAGATTATTATGCAAAAGTAACTCTTCCCGTGACAATAAAATGGATATTGGGATATCCCGTTAACTAATTATTAGCATACCGGTTACCGTTACCGGTGCTCATCTTCTTCCTTGTGTACGCGCAGAGTCTACTCCACAGTTCCCACCAGTAAAGCTTTGGACTCGACGGTCGCTCCGGCGAGGCCATTATTGCTTGTGCTGAGGATTGGTTTTTGGTCTCCACGAGAAATCTCCTCCGAGTTTCTGAACTGCTCCTCCCCAGCCTCAATCCGTCGATCGCCGGAGTGGTGTGGTATTTCTGAGGGAAGACGCAAGCACACCGAGGCATAGTCTGGGCGTTACTTCTCTGTGGGACAGCGTCATTTATACGTGCTTCACCACACATCTCCTACACCGGTCGTCGATTTGTGAGAAAGCTTTCCACCCTCTTCTCTGTACCTTTACAAGCTAATATCTGTGCTAGTTCTGATGGTCGTAGTTTCAGTAAGAAGTGTTCAGTTCTAGCATGGTACAGAGTTATTGTCAAGTGCAATCGTGAATATCCAATAGATTAGATTTGTTTTGTTTTTGGCAAGGACTTCCTGTTTTTCCTGTGTAGAGGTGTCTTTATCCTTGCCGTGTATATTTGGTTGAGGTTTTATATCACTAGAATAGCTAGTCGATCAGACCTTCTGTTGGAGGGTTCAGACCTGAAAGTCTAGGGGTATTCAGTTCATGTGTTCTTTTATCTTTTCCTATGGAAGGTTTTTGGTAGGATGGGCACTTATGTTTCATGTATGGATTTACATTGCGTTGTGCCTTGTATATCAGTCTGTGAACTTGAGTTTCAGTACATCGTTGTGGTTGATGTAATGTTGGCGTAAATAGTAATGTTCAGAGGTTCTTTGTTCCTTTCTCAGTAAAGTTTGCTAATTGCTTGCTTGTTGAATTGAAAATTATGCGTTTTAGACTAATTTACTTTGCAATTACTTCCAACAATCCAGAGAGAACTAATAGGCTAAAATGGCTGCAACTGGAGCTGATGTGATGAAGCCTGATCGTTTTGGTGGGTCAAACTTCCGCCGCTGGCAGTCGAGGGCCAAGTTGTGGCTTACTTACCTGAGGGTGTTCTGGGTTATTACATCTTCCCGTCCACTTCCAGTGGAGAGTGAGGACGCTGTCAGCAGGTGGGAAGATGCTAATACGTCTGCACTGGGCAGGCTGTTAGCAGTACTGTCAGACACCTTGTTTGATTACTAACGGAACTTTGGAACGGCTAGAGAGCTGTGGAAGGAATTGGAGACAAAATATGCTGCTGCTGATTATGGAAACGAATCTTTCCTTGTGGAGAAGTACATGAACTTCAAGATGGTGGAGACACGCTCTGTTGTGTAGTAGGTCCATGAGATGATTCAGCTCATGGTGAAGGACCTGGGACAGTATGACACTCATCTGCCTGAGAAGTTCCAAGCCAATATGATCTTGGCAAAACTTCCCACCTCTTGGAGAGTCTTTGGGATAGTCCTGAGGCACAGAAGAGGAAGTGATTACCATCACTGAATTGCTCTCCAAGATCAATGTTTAGGAGCAGTCCCGCAATGCAGCAGCAGCAGCAGCTAACTCCTCCATGCAAGCTGATGCGAACATGGCTGATGGCCGAGATACAAAACAGAAGTATGTTGCAAAGAGGAACTACTACAACAGTCCTAAAAAGACCACTCAGTTCAAGAAGACAAACTTGGCAGATCTTGAGTGCTATGGCTGCGGTAAAAAAGGTCACAAGGCCAAATTTTGCCGTGACAGAAAGGGAAGAGCACATGATGGGGGTCAGCGTGGCCATGGTCAGCAGGCAGCGGCCAATGTTGTCATTGGTGAGAATGAGGCTCCAGGGTATGTTGTTGAACCTGGTGCCTTAATGGCATGTCAATCTTGAGAATACACATTTTTTTTGTTTGATTGACATGATAACAAATGACACATTTATGCTGATCCTTTATGTATATCTTTTTGACAGGTATCTTGAACACGATGCAGTTTAATAATCCCAGCTGGATTACATAGAACTATAGAAGCTCTTTGATAAGAACCTCGAATGCAGTTTTCTTCCTCGAGGCTAATAGTTTCTTTATCAAAATCTTAGTCAAGTTCAAGGATACCAGGCTAACTTGATTTGTCTGACCCAGCCGCCTATTATAAACTACCCTTCATTCCATGCTTGATCATATATGAATATTTAACAATTAATGTCTCTGATCGGTTGATATCTTCTGCTTTTGACTAGGAACGAGCTCAGTGGAAATTGACAGGCCAACCATACACCCGGTCGGTGACTTTCAAGCTAAAAAGGAACTGCGTGCTATGAACCAACCTATGAGGCTGAAATTCTGACATCGGCATCAAGAGGGGGAGGAAGACGAAAACCTTAAGGTTGCCCTGCTCACTACCCGTTGGTGAGTTGAGTGATCAGGTGAGGTCGTCGTCTTCTTCTCTCTGCAGGTTCATCTCGATACACCGTACCACCGACTTGCTGTTGCCTTTTTCTTAGATAATGGACCATAAAATTTATCATCTTGCTGTTCCTGATTCCGGATTATTATCATCTCCGCTTTCCACTGCAGCATCATGGGCCCTGTCCTCCTCCTCCTACTCGTAACGGCTGTCCGCTTGACCGCTGGGCAGGGCGTCGATCGCCCAACGGCCAACCTCTCGACTGTATGGACAAACAACGCCTCCTTCTTCTTCGACAAAGTCATCTACACTTCAGGCACCGGTCCAGACTTTCGCCCTATTGTACTCCGCGTTCGCCCTATCGTACTCCGGTCACCGGAAACCTCCAAGGGGCCTTCCTTGGGAGCGGGGTTCATCTGCAGGTCCCCTTCTTCCGACGAGGCTGATGACACAGCGTGCCACTTTGCTGTCTTTATGCTCATCAACAACAGTGACATCATCTGGAGCTCGCCGCAGGTGGTCTGGTCTGCGAACCCCGACCACCCTATCAAGGAGAATGCCACCCTGGAGTTCAGCTCGGATGGTAACTTAATCCTCCATGACGCTGATGGCAGCCTCGTCTGGTCAAGCGGCACCGAGGGCCGGTCTGTAGCAGGCATGGAGCTTACCGAGAATGGCAACCTGGTGCTGTTTGATCGGATGAAAGCGACGGTGTGGCAATCATTTGATCATCCTACAAACGTATTGGTACCTAGGCAATCACTGCTGGAAGGCATGAGGCTCACTGCCCACACTTCTGGGACAAACTGGACTACTCAGTATCAGATGTACATGGCAGTCCTCTCATATGGATTGTATGCTTATGTTGAATCCACACCGCCACAGCTCTACTTCTCGCGATGGGCTGCCGAACAGAAGGTAATCTTCACGAATGGCAGCCTCGGAAGTATCACGTTGCCAGCGGCAAATCACACCCAGTTCTTGAGGTTTGAGTCTGATGGGCACCTGAGGCTGTACGAATGGTCTGATAACGTAAGGGAGGAGTGGGTCATGGTGTCTGACGTCATGAGGATGTATCTTGATGACTGTTCTTTCCCGACGGTCTGCGGCGACTATGGGGTATGCACCGGCAGGAAATGCATCTGCCCGTAGCCGAGTGATTCGGGTACGCGATACTTCGAGCCAATGGATGGGAAGAAAGCGACTCAAAATCAAGGTTGCTTGCCAAATACTCCAGTTTCCTGTCAAGAAACGCAACACCATCAGCTCTTGACCCTACCAGATGTTTCCTACTTCGATACCAGCAATATTATTAGAGATGCAAGAAGCAGAGATGAATGTATGCAAGCATGCCTGAATAATTGCTCCTGCAAAGCAGTTATATTCAGATATGGCCCGAATGATTCCTACGGCAAATGTTCATGACTGACGGATGTCTTCACGTTGCAGCAGATAAACCCTGATACTGTTCAATATAACTCTTCTGCTTACATCAAGGTGCAGCTTAGCCCCTCTCCTACCAACCAAAGGATGATTTTAGGTGCTACTTTTGCATGTATTGGTATTATTATATTGGCTACCATTGCCGTCACTCTTTATGTACAAAGGAGGAGGAAGAAGCTGCTGGCACAAAAGTGTGCCACATTCGAGTGCCAATGGAATCAAGACATAGATGGAGATTTCGATTTTGATCAATTGCCTGGCATGCCTATAAGGTTTTCTTATGAAAAGATGAGAGAGTGCACAGAAGACTTCAGTAAAAAGCTCGGAGAAGGTGGGTTTGGATCAGTTTTTCAAGGGAAATTAGATGGAGAGACAGTTGCCGTGAAACGCTTGGAAAGTGCTATGCAAGGTAAGAAAGAATTCTTGGCAGAGGTTGAGACTATTGGCAGCATTGAACACATCAATCTTGTCAGATTGATCGGCTTTTGTGCAGAGAAATCACATAGGCTTTTAGTATATGAATATATGCCAAGAGGTTCACTTGATAGGTGGATCTATTACCGCCACAATAATGCCCCTCTTGATTGGGGCACCCGGTATAGGATCATTCTGGATATTGCCAAGGGCCTATGCTATCTCCACGAGGAGTGTAGGAGGAAAATTGCTCATTTGGACATCAAACCACAAAATATTCTCTTAGATGAGAAGTACAATGCCAAATTGGCTGATTTTGGACTGTCTAAGCTAATAGATAGGGATCAAAGCAGGGTAATGACTGTGATGAGGGGCACACCTGGGTATCTAGCTCCTGAATGGCTAACATCACGAATCACAGAAAAAGTTGATATCTACAGCTTCGGAGTTGTTATCATGGAGATAGTAAGTGGCAGAACATGTATTGATCATTCTGAGCATGCGGAGAGAATTCAGCTGATCAATTTGTTACGAGAAAAGGCTCAAAACAACAACCTGCAACATATGATTGACAAGAGAAGTCCCGACATGGTCTCAAACCTAGAGGAAGTGATTCAAATGATGAAGCTTGCAATGTGGTGCTTACAAAGCGATAGCAGTCGACGACCTTCCATGTCAACAGTGGTCAAGGTACTGGAAGGTGCAATGACTGTAGAAACTTGTGCATATTACAACTTTTTTAATGCAGATTCAGTAATTCCTGTTCAAGATAATGCATCCATACATTCAGCTACGCCGGGAGATCACATCTTTTTCAATGGACATCCAGTAATGCCTATTGAACATAATGTATCCGCATATTCAGCTCCGCCTCAGGCATCAATCTTATCTGCCCCAAGGTGAACTTGAAGAACAATAAGCAGAAAGGAAACCCATAATTCCATATCCTACACGTTGTCTTTGTAAATAGTTATGTATCCTGCGCTATTTCTAGTTTGGAAGTGAGTTTTAAAATGGCTTTAAAATAGTACTTGTACGATGAAGTTGGAACTCTACAAATTGCAACTAAATGAGAACATTAATTTGCTTGGAATGGAAGGTAACTACAATGAAACACAACAATATTTTGCTTGCTTGCTGTGCTTCAGTTATGATGAAAATGACTGGCGAAACTGAATGGCAATTGCCTTAGCCTGACAAACAGCTGGCTGTTCGGCAGCTGAAGCGCAGCGCGCAGCCTGAGAGCCAGCCTGAGGGAGGGAGCCAGCCAGTGGGGGCAAGCGCAACCCGTTCTTCTCACTGTCCGCACCTCCCCCCGTCGGCCGCGCGTCACCTGCAGCCCTGCGGATGCCTCCACGACGAGCACAACTTCCTGCTTGGTCAATGGATGGAACTACTCCTGGAGCTCGATCTACTTGGCCATGGCCGACTTGCTATGCTGCGTGAGATGGAGAGGGACTGAGGGAGAAGCTAGCTTGTGCTTGAATTCTTCAGTGGAGGCCCGTGCTTAGGCTGCTTGATTTGGGGAAGGCACGCTGATTTGTTTCGCTCTGCTCGTTGAGGCGTTTGGCTGAATTGGAGGATGGAGGCCGGTGGGTTGCTATTGCTTGCATCTCGCAACGTCAACTTGGGAGGTGGCGGCTTGGATTGGGTGGATGTAGACTTAGATTGGAGAGGGAAACATGAGAAATTTGAGCTGTTTGTTTCGGTTGTGCTTCAGCAAGCGAGAAAAGAGGTGGGGAGAAGATAGAACACAGGACGAGGAGAGAGTCCGAGCTTGTCCAGGCTGAGCTCCGGTGAGGGCCGTCCCTGAGCTCCTGCTCCGGTGGGAAGAAAGGAGAAATGAACTCACGAGGAGAAATTTCGACATTTGACACTGAATTTCTTTTAATCCTCAATTCACATGCCTTTCAAAATATAACCCTGACTACGAATTCTTTTGATACGAGAGATTCTCTCCCCTTTTCTATATTTCACTCCCTTTTTTTATTCTTTTTATTTCACAGCCCTACTGCAATGACCGTTTTGCCCCCTTTGCCTTATCTCCTCATTGAACCGAGCGGCACTCCTCGCTCCACCCAGCGATGCCGCCGCCGCCTGAAACGCCGGCGAGGCCCCTCCGCTATGCCTGAGCCTTGCCCCTTCCATTTTCCCTTGTTACCGCTCTGCTGTCGTCGCGCTCCGCTGCTGTCCGGCGGCTGCTCCGCTGCTGTCTAGCACGGCCTCCTGCATCTCTCGCTTCGCCGTGGTGCAGCATGCCGCACGGGCTCAATCGCTCAAGCACGTGTAGCAAGGAGTCCAGGTGCCAATCCGATCCAATTGCCTGCGCAGGTGCCACCATGCTATGCAATTGAGGATTTGGAATTGAATATTTGTTCCAATTTCATGCTATTACAGGTGTCCATTTCTTCCAATTGCATTATCAGGTGCCAGGCAATTGAGGATTTGGGAATATGAAAGAGGCTTGGAGTTCTTGGGTGACGTATGCACTCTTCTGTTCTTGAGCGAGAGATGGGACACGGGAGAACGGGAGAGAGCCAGAGAGGGAATGAGATGCGATCAGGAGGCGTGATCTAATAGGTAGGGAAGATAAAGCAGGGGTTAACTTGTCCATTCACTGAGCCTGGAAAATGAAAGGGAAATGAAATGGAGAAAAGTGGAGAGAATCCCTCAAATCAAAAGAATTCACAATTGGAGAGTTATATTTTGGAAGGTATGCGAATTGAGGGTCAAAAGAAGTGAAGCTTGCGGATCCGATGTCAAATATCAAAATTCCTAACGAGAGAAGGGGAAGGAAGAAGACAATGGACAATTTGGTCTAAAGAAACATATTGAAGGGGTAAGGGGTAGATAATGGCATATCTCAAATAAAAAGCGAATTGTAATGGCACAGTTACAAATAGACGAATAATAATGATATATCTCCGAGACGTGAAAATTGTAATGACATATATCCGATTAACCCTAGATTTCTTTATGTTTATTATGTCGCAGACTCCGTCAAGCCGTATTTCAAAATGAAGTGGTGCAAGGGAATATTTTCTTAATAATTATGCTATCTCTATCTAGATTGGATGGAATTTTATTATTAGAGATCTCATTCCACTGGAATTCATATTACAAGGAAACTTGTTTCTATTTCTTTTAAGGTATTCAGAAACTGACTTAGATTCGTAGCAATGCACAGGCACCTCGGCTAGTAGATGAAAACTCCATCTCAAATGATGGTACTAATGTATACCATCAATACTACATGCTACATTTTATTGAAACCATCTGTAGGAAGGGTGGGGACTTCTACAAGGAGGTAATCCTATTTATGTGGTACATTATGCACTTAATCTAACCAAAAGAATCACTCATGTACAAGATCTCTAATGCAACCCAGAAGATGATATATAATTCCTTCTACCAGCTCATGAAGCCTCTTATTACTATACATGCTCAATAACGTTCCTTCCAGGAGCGGGTCATACAACCTGCCCAGCGAAAGTAAAATGGTGAGCCTAGTTCAAAGTAATTGACTGAATTGTGAAGAACCAAAGCGTTCTTTTTATGAAAACATGAGGCTGACCTTAAAATGTCTCAATACTGGGAGTAAGAGAATCTCCCTCGGGCTTCACTTTAAGTTCAGGTTCCTTCCGAGTTAGTTTCAGCGGAACATCAAGCGCTGGGGGCTCCTGCAAATCCAAGTTATGTTGTTTATTAGTGATGTAACAAACGATCATTATCTGAGATACTCTTCAGAAGCTCAAATTTTTCAGATCACCATGCAGCGAATAAGCGACCAGTATATTTCTTCAAAAAAGGGATGTTGCTTGATATCGTTTGCACCAGCACTTGAGCCAAGTCGAGAAGAGGGATCTCTTTGAAGTAATCCATGGATTAATTGCTTTGCCGCAAGACTAACCTGGATAGTGAACAAATTGTTAATAAATCAACACAATACATATTTTGTAGAATTTATGTATCAAACAGCCTAATATTTATGTTACGAAATACTTTTTTCACAAAACTATCTCCCTGGATAGTTTTAAAATTAGTTCTGCACCTTTTAAATGTAAAAAGCACACAGGCAAATGTGTAGGTAAAACAAAAAACAAAAGGTTCTATTTCTTACCGGAATGCTACTAGGAAATGTAAGGTCCTTGTGGAGGATGTTATGAAATGTCTTTTTCCTGTTCTTTCCTCGAAAAGGTGTACGCCCATACAACATCTCGTACAAGAGAATTCCTATACCATGGGAAAGTATTTTAGAACCTCACAGACAATACCAACCTGCTAAACTAACAGTATAACACATGGAACAAGCTCTTGAAATTGGGAATACCTTAATACTACAACTCTTTATTTGCATATTTCTAGTGCCGATCTATACAGATTACAGGATATATATTTATACCTTAGATATAAATTATTCGATGCACATATTATGCGCACTATGCTATGGTAAACCACACCAGCTGCAGACCCTAGGCTGTTTCATCTGTACTAATTTTAACTCACAAATATTCCAATACTTTTTTTTCAAAAAATATTCCAATACTCCGTTCATTACTGCCCATTTTTGCATGCAATTGGAAAAGAAGAATGTAAGATCAAATTAGTTTTGTTTTCAATCAATGATCATTTCCATCCAGCTGAACTGAGACTAAATGACTGAAGTGTTGGGTTGGTGATGATAACCACCTTAGAGGGTATTCTGTATTGGCAACTAAAGTGAACATCTTTGGGCAAGAACCAAGTTATCTGTGGCCAAAGTATGTTGCAATACTTCCCTTATGCATAATGAAATCCTTGTTTATAAACACAGAACATAGCAGTGAAGCACTAAGCAGTCAAGTTATCCGAACTGGTAGGACAGCTAATTCTCCTGGTGGAAATCCCATGTTTCAAGTCTCATTTCAAACCATTTGTGTTATCATGATTACTATCAGATACTGGGTTAATCGTACAATGTGTCACTTCCCTACACCTTTCAGTGATTACTCTTATTCCTACTCAGAGGCAACAAACAAATTCGCCTTTTAATCCATGAATGAGTTTACAGAATGGATTCATCAGCTAGTATATTTTAAGAACAGCATTTCTTAATGCATCATTGCTTACCAAGAGCCCACCAATCAATGGCACTTGAATGTGGTGCACCTGTGATGACCTCCTAAAATAACAGAACAGTTACAAGATAATTATGTTAACGTGGTAAAAAAACAACTAAAGTGGTTCAGCTAAATGTATAAAAGTTTTAAACAAGTTCAACAGAACCATACGTTTCATGATCAATGTATAAAAAGTCCAAGTTATTCAGCTTGTGGCATTTGAAACCCCATATTTTAAAGTTAAATTTCACAAAACCTATTCATAGAGCAATGCGCCACCCTTAGACCATCCATGCTGATTGCTTTCTAAACCTAATTTACTTGTTACAAATATTTAAAAATGGTATGAAGGTTACCAAACTGCACTTTAACTCTCACTGCAACTTTTTTTTTGACATGAAACTCTAACTTAGGAGTTCCCCACAGCATATAACTCTCACGTTACTCTTCTCTTATTCTACAATCATGATGAGCACTCCCATCATACTTTAATCCATATCACAACAAATATCATGATTAATACAAGAATGTGTATGTAAGAGGCATAACTATTTATCTTGGAAACCTAAATCATCTACTTCAGGAAGGTGATAACTCAGGATAAAGTGACAATCACATAAAATTATTTTAAAATCATTACTCTGATGAAACAGAAAAGATACACAAGAAACTAATAAAGCTACATATGGGAGCATTATATCATACAGGAGCTATGTACTCTTCAGTTCCAACAAAAGAATTCGATGGAGTGGCAGGATCTGAAACAAAACTTGGGGGCAGAAATTCTTTAGATCTTCTTCGTCTTGATGTTGAATGCTTTATTACCTGCAAGAGTATACCATTACCAAGGTTACAGATTTGTATTTTAAATGCATAACAAGCTCTCATGAAAAACAACAATACATGATTGAGGTACCAACAAGCACTCTAAATTAGCATGCCATTGGCACCAATGTACAGTTTATCTGTTCTACCCTTCAAATACTATGCCAACGGAAACGAAAAGCTCATCACTCAGGTATGAAGGCATTGATTTAACATTTGCAATGCTGGACATTCTACACATGGTGAAATAACACAGTAGACTGATAATGAATTGGAGTAATGAACAAAATGTAAATATCGAAATGGCCATTAAAGCTTTGCTTTCTTGACTTACATGGGGTTTTGAAGAAGTCAAAAATGAGAGGTCAAAATCAGTCAGAACAATGTGTCCATCCTCTTGGAGTAAAATATTTTCTGGTTTTAGATCACGATATATAATTCCTGCAACAGAAACACCATACATAATTATGAACCCTTGAAATCATTTCAAACACATCCATTCTAATCTAAAGATTATTCACAAGTTATCCTGCTTTAAAGGATAGCAACCAGCACTCAATTGATTACATCTTATTTTAAAGGATTTCAGTTACACATCCTGCCTGGCTGGCTATTTATAAGACCCAAGCAGCCACTTTTAGAACAGTCACTAAGAACAGTGAAATACAATAAGTTCCTAGTCCCAGTAACATTTGCATAATGCACTTGGGGAAGAGATTGTCAAAAATGTTAAACTAAAACTATAAAACAACAGCAGTACCAAGGGAATGGAGATACTCGAGACCAATTACAACCTCCGCAGCATAAAACCTGCACAAAATATAAATCAAACAATTAGCTCATATCAATTAAGAACACGATTCATATGTTGCAAAGAATCAAAGCTTACGAATCCATGCTAAAAGGAGAAATTAAGAACCATTAGAAATACCCTTTATTAATTCACTCTCTCCATTTCAACATAAACTTTTCCTTTTCATCTCTACCATACTCAAGATGAAATATTACCATTATTATCAGGTACATATAAGATCATGAAAATATTTGAGATGAAGAGTAGGCTATATTAATTATTTTCCTAAAGATAAGCTAATATTTGTATCTGACACAAGTATGGAAGGCACACATTAAAATTTTACATCAGAATGGCCGTGTTTTACTCAACAAAATAATGCATCGAGTAATCAAAATGTGCACTTTCCAACAGCTACCTTGCAGATTCTTCTCGGAAGAGTTTCATGGGTTGCCTATCAAGCAGTGCAAATAATTCTCCTCCAGGACAAAAGTCTGTTATGAGACAAACATGTGTTGGTGTCTGAAAAATAGACAAGGATTAGTAATGCATATACATTTGAGTTCAAAAGTTATCTGGGAAAATAAAAGCACTAAAATAGCAAACATGGAGGTAGATGACCTCCTTACAGAAACCATATGCAGCTAAGTTGTGTACCTTTTTCTTTATTTAGAAACTTTATTAAAATGGCTAAGATAAGACACAGCCACATAACTCATAGAACTGACCTGGAATGAAGTATATAATGTTGGGAGAAACGGATGATCCAACAGTGAGTATATTTCTCTTTCGATACAAACTCGATGAACCTGCAGATTGCAGAAATTAAATGCAGCTTAATAATCCATATAGAATGAACAGACTTGATATGGATGTTTAGAATTGCCCTCTTGCCTCCGGTATCCACAAATATCTTGATAAATACTACACAAACTTCCTAAATAAATTAATGTTTTACACTCTTGGAAGATTTGTGCTACCATCACAGTAGTAAAGTTTTACCGTCAAAATTCCCCCTTCATTCTTTCAGTTTACTAGCTTGAAACACTACCCCTCCCTTCCCGCAGCAGGAGGTATGCACATCCACCCAACCATATAGACATAAAACGATTCGTTCAATTACTACTTGCAGTAGTCAGTGTGTAAAAGGACACAGAAGACAGAACATAATGTCAAAATTTAGTTTAAGAAATTACCTTGTTGCGGTTCAACATCACTGATTTGTCCATTGCCTTCATTGCAAATAATTCACCACTGCCTAGCAACTCCACCAGGTGTACACTGGAGATAAATAAAATTGTTAGATGTATATGTACTGTTGGTATTTCCCCTTTTGTATTAGGGGGTTTTGTGTATACTTCCTTCCTATACCAGTATATATATAGACCTAGTGCCCCTATTATGAATACAAGTGCTATTCCTAACAGTTGTATTTGATGAATCTCGTCCTTTCTATCCTCGTCCTTCTTCTGATATTTCCCCTGCATCTTTAGTTGATCCACTATCCTTTTTGATATTACCTGATACTTCTATTGCTATCACACCTATATCACAGTGGAGGTGGCTCACCCTGTAGTCTCCTTGCCTGTCCATCGTGCTGATGTGCTCTCTTCGGAGCCTACTTCTTTGGAGTGTCCTAATGTGGCTGCTGATTTTTCTGTGAAGCCACCAGTGACACGTGTATATACTCGTCGTGTTCGGACTTCTTCTGATGTGCCATCTTCTTCTGATGTGCCATTTTCGTCTGATACGCCATCTTCTCCTATTGAAGCCTCTCTTCCAAAGGATTCCTCTCCTGAGCAGCTTCTTCGTCGTAGTCATAGTCTTCGTAGACGTCCTGATTATTATTCTCCTACTGCTTATGCTGCTACTGTTCTTTCGGAGCCGGCATCTTATCGTGATGCTCTTCCTCGTCTGGAATGGCAGCACGCTATGGCTGAGGAGCACGCTATGGCTGAGGAGATTGCTGCTCTTGAGCGCACTCACACGTGGGATCTTGTTCCTTGTCCTGCACATGTGCGCCCTATTACATGTAAGTGGGTTTATAAGGTGAAGACCCGCTCTGATGGTTCTCTTGAGCGCTATAAGGCTCATTTTGTTGCTCGTGGTTTTCAGCAGGAGTATGGTCGAGACTATGATGAGACTTTTGCTCCCATTGCTCACATGACCACTGTTCGCACTCTTCTTGTTGTGGCCTCTGTTCGTGAGTGGTTCATCTCTCAGCTTGATGTCAAGAATGCCTTTCTTAATGATGAGCTGCGTGAGGAGGTCTATACGTAGCCGCCGCCTAGTTATTTTGTTCCTTTGTTCCTGAGGGTATGGTTTGTCGTCTTCGTCGCTCGCTTTATGGCCTAAAATAGGCTCCTTATGCTTGCCTCTGTGGTCACTGCTGCTGGCTTTTCTGCTAGTGCTCATGATCCTGTGCTTTTTGTCCATACCTCACCACGTGGTCGAACTCTTCTCCTTCTTTATGTCGATGATATGATCATTACTGGAGATGAGCCTTAGTATATCGCCTTTGTCAAGGCCCGTCTCAATGAGCAGTTTCTTATGTCTGATCTTGATCCTCTTCGTTTCTTTCTTGGGATTGAGGTTTCTTCTACATCTGAGGGCTTCTATCTGTCTCAAGAAAAGTAAAAGTATATTCAGGATCTTCTTGATCGTGCTTCTCTTAAATATCATCGGACTGTTGAGACTCCCATGAAACTTAATGTTCATCTTCGAGCCACTGATGGTGAGCCTCTTGAGGATCCCACTCGTTATCGTCATATTGTTGGGAGTCATGTTTATCTTGGTGTTACTCATCCTGATATCTCCTACGTTGTGCATATCTTGAGTCAATTTGTTTCAGCTCCCACTCATCTTCATTATAGTCATCTTCTTCGTGTCTTATGTTACCTTCGTGGAACACTTTCACGTCGTCTATTCTTTCCACGTTCTAACTCCTTAGATCTCCAGGCATATAGTGATGCTACCTGGGCTAGTGATCCCTTTGATCGTCGATCTTTTTCTGCCTATTGTGTTTTTCTTGGAGGTTCCCTTATTGCTTGGAAGACTAAGAAGCAGGTAGCAGTTTCTCGTTCGAGTGCTGAGGCTGAGTTGCGTGCTATGACGCTTGTGACGGCAAAGGTGACTTGGTTACGGTGGTTGCTTGAGGATTTTGGTGTTTCAGTTTCTGTGCCGACTCCTCTTTTGTCCGACAGTACAGGTGCTATCAGTATTGCCCGTGATCCGGTGGAGCATGAGCTTACTAAGCATATTGGTGTGGATGATTCTTATACACGATCACAGGTTCAGGATGGGGTTATTGCTCTTCAGTATGTGCCTTCAGAGTTGCAGTTGGCTGATTTCTTTACAAAGGCACAGACTCGAGTTCAGCACAGATTTTATCTCTCCAAACTCAGTGTTCTTGACCCACCATGAGTTTGAGGGGAGGTGTTAGATGTACATGTACTGTTGGTATTTTCTCTTTTGTATTAGGGGGTTTTGTGTATATTTCTCCCTTCCTGTACCTGTATATATATGGGCCTAGTGCCCCTATTATGAATACAAGTGCTATTCCTAACAAAAACCAAAGATTGGTATTGTAACCATTCTTAAAACAAAGAAAAGTTCATAAACAAGACCAAGGAACATGAGGCCTAGGCATTGTATTCAGATGATGAAAATCATAGATTCTAGCTAGAACATACATGACTCAAACATGACATAAGCAAAATCACAAGACTGACCAACTGTCATCATTACTAAATAAATATTTTGAATTGTATAATGTTACCTTAATGGTTTCATATATATAACAAGAGAACCTCTTCATAACAGTGGAACATCATTATTTTTTAAAAAAAGTGAAAGAAACCAGTGGAACAAAGACATTACCGAGGGGTGTGGTTGGGATTATCAGTTTGTTTAGGTGGCAAGGCAACTGTCAGAGTTCATCAAATATCATTTAATTATGATCTAAGGGTATGAAATATGGATTGATTTCTATCCACTTTGCTTTGTATTGACATAATTAACTGGAGATTTTTCTTGCCAGCAGAAATTCAGAAATTAGAACTAATCATAAATAGCTAGTAAAATGGAGACCTATAGGGTGAAAAAGATTATTAAGGAGATCTCTGTACCTGCCAGTGTCACCACAACCCAAAGGTTTTACAGGCTTGAAGTGCTTTAAGCCAATCTTCTCCCCAGATTTTGTAATCTGAAGTACCACCAGAAGTTATTATGCTACTATGGAACTGAAATTGTAAACTCTATTTTATATTTTTGGCATGCATAAACCAATCTGATGAATACCAAGTTACAAAAAAAATCAAGCATTTTGCGCATTGAATATTTTCTACATACTCTTAATATGTTAAACATCACAAAAGGATATTGCAAGTTCATGATATGGCAAAGATTCTATGCAAGAGCAGGCACCATTGTGCATATCTGTAATGAGATGGTATTCATACTACACAAGCTTAGTTATGGAAGAAATTACAATTTGAAAAAGATTGAACTGAACCATTGCAAAGATGTGTGCAGATTGTCCAACTTAATTATGGAAGATATTACAATTTGAAAAAGGTTGAACTGAACCATTGCAAAGATGTGTGCAGATTGTCATCCAGCGTTGGACTTTCTTCTGTCCAATACCTTAAGCATAATGGAAAGTAATCCTAAAGCAGTTTGGTTGAGTGCTACTTGCATCATAACCTTAACAAAGAACTGTCCATAGCATACCTTTTGTATCGCTATCCAAGAAGAGTTGTATCGTTTGTGAGGTTTTGGAGAAACAGGTTTAGAGTAAGTTGCCCACAGGTCCTCTGGTCTCTGCAAATACAACAAAGAACTGTCTAAACAAAGCAGACATCTAAAATATTCACATTAATTTAAATTAAACATTGTGGTTATGGTTTCTATTTTATAATGTGCTGAGACCATCTGTATAGTTCAATTGTGTGTTGACCTTTACCTTCTCTTCTCAAGCTGCCCCATCTCATACTTATAACTGTCTCTTTGTTAGCAGAACTTGCATTTTAATATAGAGCATTAACTGGACATCCAAAATAGCAAGCTACCGTATATTTATAGGATTATATCGAGCAAGCTTGTGAATAGTCAGTCACTGGCATATGCTTTTGGAAAATAGTAAACAAAAAAATAGATGTACCTTACCACGTTGGGATCAGGAAGCTCTCTAACTGCTTCATCCACATTCTCCGCTGTAGCTTTGACCTATTTGAATTTGATCATATTAATAATCAGTGTACTTCAAATTTGGAAGCAATGGTACATTTACATACTTCCGCAATCATGATTATCAATCAGCTACATTTAAGTTGCTTGCTAATTTCTCAATTTCCTGGTTTATTTGTACTAAGTGCTAGTGTATCACACTCACATCAAGGAATTTTGAAGGTTAATTCATCCAGAGGAGAAGGATGTCATGGACAATAACCAGCAGAATAGAAACCAACTGGCTGACACTTTATTTTTCATTTTAATGTTGGCATCCTGCAGATCTAGTTTACATCATCAAAAAGAAAAATACAAAAAAAGCTGACCTACCAATTTAGTGCTTTGTAGCTCAGTGTTTTCAGAGAGACGATTCCTAAGGGGTTCGACATGGTCGCTTCCATCAAGCTGAACACCGATGAAGTATTGAAGCTCCCCCTACATACACAGTAGTACGGATGAGTATGATCACCATACTGACACGTACATTGAACAAGCACAAAGCATGTTCAGAAGAGCAATGGATGGGGTCAGTACCTTCTGGTCCCGCATTGGCTGCAGGTGGAACAAGTTCCAGAACTTCTTCCCTGGTCCATGACAATGAAAACAGTGGAAAAATATCAGCATAGTGCATAGCGCCCACATCAACCATACATACATTGACTAAACTCCGCAGCAGTAAAAATGCCAATTGCTCATGCTCTGCAGAACTTTTTTTTTTGTCAGGAAATGCAAATTGTACCGCTCTTGGTGTAGTTGATTAGCTGGACCGTTATCTCCTTCTGCTCTCGGATGGCCTCCCGGATCTTGTCGACTGTGGACATGTCGGTCTCCGGCCCTTGAAGAAATCTGCAGACATCAGGATGAAATCACTTCACTAATCCACTCAAAACCAAAGCAGTAGAACCTAGGAATGTGTTTCTACAAAAATAAAATCACTGGGAAGGCAGCGGAGCACAAATGCAGAGGCGCGCGTAGTCGTAGAACACGTACGCGGAGCACAAATGCAGAGGCGCGCGTATTCGTAGAACACGCACCATAGCACGGGAACATCTGACGGAACGCGCGGCAAGAACGGCGGAGAGAACTCGCTCCCCGGCACCAGGGGGCAGCCTTTACCCTTGCGCCACGGCCGTGGCGGCCGCCGCGACAAAGAGAACGGCGGGGGCTCGTGAGTCGTGCCCATCGAATCCGGGGTCGGAGGTGGTGGAAGCAGTGATGCACATACATGGCCCATAGCCGGGGGTCGGACGGACGTCGCCGCGCCGTCGCGGGCGACCGCCGCCGGCATTGAGGCACTGAGGCGGCGCCCTCACCAGAGAAACCCGGCGAGAAAGGGCTGATGGGCCGTTGGGTTCTGGACTTCAGCCGGATAGATGAGCTTGGGCCTAAATCTTGGCCCGAGTCGACCAACCATTGTTCAATAATTAGAAGCCAAAAGGTCACATCTTTTTTGTGATAATATAGCGATTATTGGCGAGGCAAAAGCCACTCACTAATTAGAAGCCAAAAATGTCATGAGGGTTATTTTCTGACAAGTTGCTTTGGAGAAGAAAGTAATTCATAAAGCCTCCTCCAGCAAGGCCACCTCAGTTAGCTTACAGGAAATCACCTCATGACTTTGCTTACGTGAAAGAGAGAGAAGGTGAGAAAAAAGAGTGCATTATCTCCTCTTCAAGAGCTAGCTCATAGAGAGGAAGTGGACTGCACACTTTGTTGGTGAGAGAAGTGTTGCGGGACAAGATAGTTTGAGCAACGTGCCATTAGACAAATCATTAGGGAGACAATCTTTTTACCGCCTCTTATATGAGGTGGACAACTTTTAAGCTAGTGCACTAACTCAACCATTGGAGAAAGCCTGACAAGAGCATGTAGTTTCTCTTGTGCTAACGATTTTCTTTCAGAGAAACTTTCAAAATTCTTGTTAGTCTTAAGAATGCTGATTATTAGGAAAGCAAAGACCTGGGACTAGAGTTGGTAAGTGATAGCCTTGCCTATGACTTGATCCTCTGGATGAAATTAACAGTTGTAGTTGAAAAGTTACAAAAGGATACCATCTCCAATTCACACACAATTCTTTGAATTCACTTGGTCTTTCACCCAATTGAGTATCCCCTTATCCACATTTCTGCTCCTGTCAAGCCTATATCAATCAATCATTTATTCCCAGATGCTTTGTCATTCTTTTTTTTAATTCTAGTTATTCCTATGCGAGTGGCATGACGAAAATTTTCCTTTTTGAATTCTTTTTTAGTATATGAAGCAAAAAGAAAGAAAAGATGGATAAGGATTGTATTCATTAATTATTTCTCTATTTTTTATTACTTAATTTACGAATTTCAAAAATTTTGTATTATATTGGATTCGTTAGAGAATTCGAAGAATTACAACAAAATCTTTAGAAATCACATTTTTAGTTAGGAGCTTCTATGGATTTTATTCTTCTTCTTTGGATCCAAAATAGAATAATAAAAGAATAGGTATAAGAATTAAGTTAAGTCGATCCAAAAAATAACCTCATTTTCTCTACCAAGTTCTCGAGAGGATAACATATACCTTTTCCTTGCAGGCTTTTGGATGTTGTATTAGGCACGAGGATCAAACCGCTTGTCAAATCATAGGGGCATCAAGGACTTTTGTGTTATGATGCAATTAACCATTTGATTTGGATTTATGGCAAGATAAGGCATCCTTGGACCTTTTCTCACCATCCGGAGGATTTGCCAAGTTCCTACTTTGCTGAGGGAGACAAGTGCTTCATTCTCAGCCACAGCTACTGGACTTGGCCTTCTCCATACCTGATTTTCTCACAAACTTTATTGCTTTCATTAAGAATGTATGTTGGCATTACCATAACCTTTAATTTCGTCGTGCTCAACTGTCCTAGTCCTAGCCATTGATCGGTTCAACACCCCCACATTGGCAATGTGAAATGGACGAAGAAAGAGGAAGCCAAAGTTTTGATGAAGTGGATCGATTTCCCCCATGAAAATTTTGTTGCTTGACATTTCTGTCAAGTTAGAGGGCACTTGTTGAATTCCCTAGTATCTATTTAGTTTTAGAGTTTGCCTTTGTATTTCAATATCGGGTGGACGGGTTTAAAAAATGTTTCAACCGAATGCTGAAATGTCTTAGGTAATAATAGCTAAAACTCAACAGCCGAGCTGAATGCTTTTCAACTACTACGATGATAAAAGTTGAAATTTTCAATTGAGGATTTATTCTCCTTCAGGATTTAGGACTTGTTCGGTTTTAGCGGGAATTGAAAAGGAATAGAGCCAATCCCTTACAAATATCCTTGAGAAGGGTTAACCGAACAAGCTCTTATTAGTTGGATTAATTCATTATTGGTGTCTGCAAATTTCATAAATAAATTCGTTTTTTTTCAAAAAAAATGAGCAGTGTGTTTCATCATTCAATTCAACAAGCGATAACACTTTTGGTACATATTAACACACAAAGTTATTTTTTAAATAACTTATGTATTTTACAATGGCATCTATTTGAGAACGAATGGACTGGATTAGTTTCATGTAGTCCCCTTAATTGCAAATATATAAAAGTAAATTTTTGGTTTATACTGAGTCAAACTATTTTCAGGTATGACAATAAATTATTGAAAACACAAATGATTTTGCAACAAAAGCTTGATGCTAATGGATTCATCACGAAAAATTATTTTATAATGTACTATTTTTTCTCTATTTAAAATAATATATTTTATAGAAAAAGCTAATCAAAGTTTCACCTCGCAAAACCGATTTCCTAAACTGCTTGTATCTGCGGTAGTAACATCAGAGGGAGAAGGCAGGAACTAGGAAGGCTAAGCTCCAATCAAAAGATGGCAGGTTTGAATAGTACTAGTAGCAGTGTAGCACAATTGTTATGTCGCTGACAGGTGGGGTCCGCTCACCTGCAGTTCCTTCCGAGGATCTCCTCTCGCGTGTACTCCGTCAGCTCCAGGAAGCTGTCCGACGCGAAGATCTGCACAATCCAAGCACTCGACGGTGAGCAATCACGAGAGGCTCACCAGGTTAGAAAAATGGCGGGAAAAAATTGCTTACGATGGGGTTGTCCGGGAGCCTGGGGTCGGTGATGACGAAGTTCTTCTCGATACGCTCCAGCGTGGTGGCCAGGTCGATCCCCTGCCTGATGTCCCTCTCCCTCCCCTCTTGCTCCCAGCTGTGCTTGCGCTCCTTCTCCTCCTCTGGCGGCGGCGGCGGCGGCGGCGCCGGCGCCGGCGCCTCCACCGCTGCCAGCGCCTCCTTGCTTCCCACCGAGCTCCTCTTCCCCATCTTGAACCTGCCAAGAAGCCATCCATGCCTGTCATGTCGCACGGGCCCCGAGTGAGAAACAGCCGCTGCAGCGGAGGCTTGTGATTTACTGACCCCATGAGGGAGATGCGGCCGCTCATCTTCCTGCTGAGCTTGGAGTCCTCCTTCTTGAGATCCCAGAGCGGGGACTTGAGGCTGGCGCCGGGGCCGACCAGCGGCGACGCCGGGGCCGGCGGGGGCTCCATGGGCTCCTCCTCCTGGGAGCGCGCGCGCGGGTCCTTCACCTTCTGCACCACCTCCGTTATCGACGACATCGCCGTCTCCTTCTGCCGGTCTGCGGGTTCATTCCAAGAACAGAGACATGCATGATCATTATTGCAGCGGCATTGGTATTGGCATGAAGCCGCCGGCCGGCGAAGACTCACCGTCGTAGTGGATTAGCGAGACTGGCAGCTCGTTGGGGCGCATTCGCTTGTCACTGAGCCCCTCCGTGTACTTGCTCACCTCCACTTGCATCCTGCCACGGATCAACCAACCAATCGAAAATCAATCAATCTCAAATCGAAGCAGAGCCCGACAGAGCACGAGAAGAGCACACGTACCCGATGAACTTGATGACCTTGCCGTTGTTGTCGCGGATGGGGGTGACGGTGAGCAGGTTCCAGAAGGGCGTGCCGTCCTTGCGGTAGTTGAGGAGCCGCCCGCAGAAGCTCCGGCCGGCCTTGACGGCGTCGCGGATCTTGGCGACCTCGGCCATGTCGGTGTCGGGGCCCTGCAGGAAGCGGCAGTTGCGGCCGATGACCTCCTTGGCGGAGTAGCCGGTCATGGTGTAGAACCCGGCGCTGGCGTAGATGATGGGGATGTCCGGGCGCGTCGCGTCGGAGACGACGAAGGTCTGCTGCAGGCTGGAGAGCGCGTCCTTGAGATCCTGCGACACCCGCGGCACCGACGACGAGTCCCCCGACGCGCGCGCGCCGTCGAGGGACGACTTGGTGCTGCCCACGCCGCTGTCGCGCCCGGCGCGCTGGAACGACGGCAGCCGGTTGCTGTTGCCGGGGACCGGGGAGGACGACGCCTCCTCCACGATCTCCAAGCCTCCACCCGACACGGAAAGCGGCAGCGGGAAGGTGAAGCTGCTGGTGGCGGCGCCGGCGCCGGCGTCGGCGGCGCTGCCCGACGGGAACGCCATCCACTTGTCCACCTTCTCCGACGCCTGCCTCGACGACCCCGCCATGGATGCTGCCGGCGCCGCTCCTCCGACCACTCACTACGACGACGAGGCTGTCGCGATCAACGGCCGCGAACAACCATCTGCTGAATCACTGGTTCTGCTGGCAAGAACAAGGAAGGAGGGAAAAAAAAGGAACTTCAAGTAAAAACAAAAATGGGGTTGAATGAAATCGATCCCGGGCAAATTTGTGGCGAGGAAGACAGAAACAGCAAAAATCTAGCGGGACGTTTTTGTCTGAGGAGCGAGGAACAGCTGGGGAACTTTTGAACTGGATTTACTAGCTGCCTAACCCGACAGGCACAGTAGCAGAGCAAGCAACGTCTCGCTACCTCTCACTGTTGCATTATCCACCATCCAGAGCAGGCCAATGGAACCACTTCTATTTGTAGCTATGGAGCACTTTATTGCCAGGAGTAGGGTGTGTAGCAGCAAAGGAAGGACAGTAGGTCAAGCACATAAAAGGAAAGTGCACGGACAATCTAGTAGGAGTAGTAGGCAATCCAGCAGGTGGTAGATGAGATCAGAACAGGTGGCAATTTCCTTTTGGATACGAAATGATACGAAACCACCTGATGCAGATGCAGGTAGAGAGAGAGAGTGAGAAAGCTTTTTTCTACCTGAACTTGCAGTCGGCAGGCCAATGAGGATCCGGCTGGCTGGCTGAGGCGCCGGAGAGCGGAGGGCAGCAAGCACGTAGGCGACCGAGACAAGACAGAGCGAGCAAGAGGAGGAGCAGCTCGCCCGGCCGGAGGACAAAAAAAGAATGGCCGGTGGAGCAGGGCAGGCACGGCGGAAGCGAGCGGATAATGCAATCCGGCCCGTGAGCGACTCACGGTCGTCCCGCCCCCGGCCCTCCACCGGTTGGGTTGGTTTCCGTGGCCTCGCGAGGGCCACCGGTCGCCGCCCTCGCCCCCGCGGCCGGCACGGCACCACGCCGGGGGCCCGATCGTGGCCGCACGCGACGCATCCTACGGCCCGCCGCTGCTGCTGGTTGCCGGGGTGGGGGGACGCGGGCCCGGCGGGCGACGGCGACGGCGACGCGGGAGGGGGAAGAAGAAGATCTTTTGGGGGCCGGCGTGCGGCCACGGATGGTCGTACGGCCGTCGCTGTCGCGAGGCGGCAGGTTCCGATGACCACGACGCCAACGGTTACAGCGGGGAATCGACGCGGCTGCCGGGAACAGGAACCGCGAAGTGGAGGAGCAGTCCCTCATGCTGGCTCGTGAAAAACCGGCCTCTCTTTTATGTTTCCACTCAATAGAAGCCCATGCAACGTCCCTCTCTCACACACATTGGCACGTCTCCTGCAACATAGGAGTAGAGGAATATATGTCATCTGGACAATGGCACGTCTCCATGATACAAGTACATGCTTAGTTTCGATAGAAGAGGATTGGAAGGGAACGAAGAGGATTAGGTCTAAAATGAAGTAATTTTCTCTCCAATCCCTTCCATTCCACTTCAATCCATAAGTATCCGAACAAGATCTTAATTTGTAGCAATATATAAATTACGACGACATGGCGGTCCTTTTCAATTAAAATTGCTACCTTTCAAAACCGGCACGATCTAGAGCCGAAGCACGACATGAATTGGTACTTGAAGTTTAATTAGTTGATACCTTGACTTAATACCACAATTCCGATGGGTGTTTGTCGTTGAAAAAGGGTATTTGCTCCGGTGGTCCTCTTTTAAAAAAGCGCACAGATTTTAAAGCCAACAAACATCTTAGGTACTCCTTCCATTCCAAATTATAAGTCATTCCAACTTTCTTGAAGAATCAAACCATTTTATGTTTGACCAAAATTATAGAGAGTATCACAAATATTTATGGCACCGAATAAATATACTATGAAAATATATGTAATGAAGAAGCTAATGGTACTTATTTGGTATCATGAATATTAGTATTTTATTGTATAAATTTGGTCAAAGTTGAGATGCTTTGACTCTCCAAGAAAATTGGAATGACTTGTAATTTGGAATGGAAGGAGTAATTACGTAACCTTTAGCAACAGACGCATCATCAGGAATGTGTGCCTAATTCTCTACTCTAGATTAGGAACAGACGCATTCTATATATGGTTCTAGAAGAACTTAAATCTTCTATCGAGTAGTGCATATCAGGAAGGACGAAAGGATCTGTGTTTGGTCGAATTGATTTGTCACCAAGCATAGAGAACAACCCCAAGATCTGTGACATCTTGTAGAAAGACAAGATCCATGAAAGATCCATGGAGAGAAATATTAATATCGAGTAGTGCATATCAATGAAGACAAGATCCATGGAGAGGGATTCAGCCCTCGGTAGAAAGAGAAATGGGGTCGCTGATAAAAAAAAAGATCAAGTTGCCCTTTAAATATTAAGTAATTATTTTAATGTTTATCTGCTTTAAGATCCGCACATTTTCTAAAAGAGGATCACCGGAGCAGTTCTAAAAAAATGTAAAAAATAAAAATAATGAGAATATATTTGTATCAAATGCATTGGTTCCAACATCAATTTCGAAAGAACAATGCAGGTGACTATTTGCACCGTGCCGTTGGTCAAGCAGCTCCATGTACGTGTTCCGTTGTGACATACACTGCTGGTAAACAGAGACGGCAGACGGCCATGATTGTAAATGATCAGGTTTGTGTTGCAGAGGTTCTGCCATGTACAACTTCTCTGTGCCAAGTATAATTCATCAAGGAGTAGCTTCACCTTCTTGGCCCAAACGAGACACATAGGGGCACCCGTTCAAGGTCTGAATGTATATGCTCCTCAGTCCCTGTTCCGATGTAATTGTCACTTTATTGACGTTGTCATCTATCTCCGGAGCGGATGTTTGTTTTGCTTACCTATCGATATTTCTCTTCACTTCAATTTCTTCTCAGATTTGTTGATCTTTGTTGGGTACAGAGGAAACATGGGGTGACACAAAAGCTTTGAATGATGAATTTGGATTCTGAGTTTTGACTCGATATAAAATGTATAGATAGTCTTGGTCAAACTTTAAGAATTGAAATCCTTTTGTGTATACGTTTACATAGAGAACTGACCTTTCGTCCAACCCGGATAAAATCGGACCCGTGGCTAAAGAGGCTTTAGTCCGGGATCAAATACCAATCGAGATTAAAGGATCCCCATGAGTGGCTGAAAAAGACTAAAACCCTCGAACTCCCCACGAGTTAATACAAAAGGATTGCATCCCCTATATAGTTAGATGTACCGTGTATGTGGGATGGTAAGGAAGCTACGCGCGAGGCTTGAGATCGTGGGTTCGAATCCCCGCGCACGCGCATGTTTCACGTGAAAAATCGCATGAATTGCGACGCGTGTGGGGGGAGGGGAGAGGCCTCCTAGGGATTTTTTTTTCGCAAAACCATTTAGTCCTGGGGGCTGTGCCTAGCGTGGCGACCGCTTTAATTAGTCCTCATTGAGCGATCCGGGACTAAAGATCTCCCTTTCGTCTCGATTACTTTATCCTGGATGGATTTTTAGAAGATTTGTCCTCTACCAATTGGGACTAAAGGTGAGTTTTGTACCAGTAAAAAATCCAGAAACAAGCTACCTTGTGTGCAGAAGAATCAGGTGCATTCCACGAAGAAATGATTAGAAATTTCCAGGAACCATCTTTTCAGACGGAACACTCAGGATCTTGCTTCAGGACTAGGTTGTAATAAAAGGCAGCTTTTCTCCGACAGGTAGCTTTTGAAAAAAATCTTTTCCCTAACGGCCGTATGGAGGAGTCAAGAAACTTCAATTCTTTGTTGGCATTCTATATCGAGGGCACCTTTTTTTATAGCCGCAGTGACCATCCCGCAAGAATACCTGAAACCGAATGCTCAGAAAAAAACCACGAAAATTTTCGTACAGATGTAATTTCTCATTCTGCCGTAGTAAAGCGCATACTTTAGCTGAAAATGTGAGGAAAAAAAACTCTTTTTCCTAAGTCTTTATGTACGGGGTAGGACCGGATAAGAGATTAGGTAGGGTGAGGGGGAGCATTCAAGTCTTTTTCGCAATCCGCTGGTGGGCATTACCACATTAACTCCTTTCTACCAGCAAATGAGCTACCACATTTTTAGGATTTCGCTAAAATTTAGCTCAGTCATTTGCTTCTTAAACAGATGTTTTCACGAGTTGTGCTCTTTGTATACAATATGATTTTTTACTAAATCCCTACCGTAAAATTGATACCCCTTTAAGAGGCCACAATACAAGGAGACTCTACGTACAAGGTGATCCCAAGTTAGCCCACTCTACCCTTCACCGTAGGGTATTGAACTGTAAACTTTTTGACCCAAAGTTATGCATTAAAACTAGCCTGGCTAGCCTTTTTTGCATTACGCTCGCTAGTAGTACAACTCATGCAACCAAGCATGGTTGGGGGCTGACGAGCCACCCAACGACATACACATATATTCTTTAACCCGAAGTTTTGCCAAAACTAAATCCGGATAAACTAAGATTTGTTTGCGATCTAATAACTTGAAGCTTATCTTTCAAAAAAGAAGACTTAAATTTTGCTCGAGGGAGTAAGGCACTATTTTTGGCACAACTCCAGCTTCAAGATCCATGTCGGATCTGTAATTTGAAGACTAAAATAAAGTGGTTTAGACATCGATATTTTAGTTCAAAATATAGATAAAATGATTAATCTAAATGCTTCCGATGCACCCTGCATACAAAGTTCCAGTTCTAGGATGTTTTTAGCTATCGGACCTATTTGGCTCAGCTCCAGCTTCAAGATGCAGGTTGGACTTGTACTTTAAAGACTAACATTAAGTGAATTAAATATCTATATTTAATCTAAACTGTGATAAAATATTGTTCCAGAATTTTTTAGAACTACTGGTATCTAGCTGCAAGTGATCCAAAAGGTTTATAAAACTATAGCTCTGCCAACAGGGACGTAGTTTAAGTGATTTAAAAGATTTCTAGAACTGAAATAGTTAATGAATCCAAACAAGAAAAAAACACATTCAAGCTAATACTCCCTCCGTCCCAAATTACTATTTGTTTTGGTTTTTCTACGTACATAGTCTTCCATATGCACCTAGATATATATTGTGTCCAGATACACAGCAAAAACTATGTATCTGGAGAAGTTAAAATGAATAGTAATTTGGAGCGGAGATAGTAAATTTCTTGAAGAAAAAAAAGCTAAGCATTATTTCCACCACAATGAAACCCAAATCGGTGAGTAACTCCAAGAGTCTCCCAAAAATCCTTCCCCAAAACTATCTATTGGGGACTCTACTAAACTTTTCCCCCAAAATCATGTCATGCCACAGTAGTCCCCAATAATAAACTTCCCAATACTTCAAAACTGACCATGCCAGCGCGTGTGGGCCTCATATCCGACGTCCAAAGTCCATCCAGCGGTTGCTATTTGTTGACTATCTCAGGTCTTATCCTTTCACCAGAAACATAGGGCCGCCGCCGGGAGGCAACTCAGGCAACCAGCAGCGCTGGCCAATTCCCTCACCACCACTCAACAATTCGCACTAAAAATTAGTAAAATCGATTGCCCATGCTCTCCTCTTCTCTCACGTGCTCTCAATTTTATTAGAGATGGATTAATTTGCTCTTGGATGTGGCTGTTTGCCGTTGGGAAGGCAGCGTTCGTAGCATCGCAGCATCCGCGGCGCCCGTAGCGGCGACGGCCCGTCCCCCACCTCGTCACCATTGATGGTGCTGCTGTCGCCGTCGCACAGGAAGCTTCGGATGACCGCAAGCCCCGGGCCGCGCATATCACCCTCCCAGGAGATCGACTTCGTGACGGGGCCCACGCCGTGGAGGCAGGCGCGGATGGTGGCGGACACGTCCATGCGGTGGATGGGCCAGCCTCAGTCGTTGGCCATGCAGTGGATCTTCGAGACGTAGCCGCCAGGTCCCGCGTGTTGGCCTTGATGTCGTCGATCACAACGTGGAAGCTCCTGCGGCTCGCGAAATAGTCGCCTAGGGCGATGGGGGAAGACTGGGGGTGGCGGATATATGCGGGACGACGAGAGTATTTGCGACGCTGAATATTTGCGGGATGTTGGGGGAGTTGTTGGAGCTTGTTTTTTTTCTTTTTCTTCCTAATTGAAGTATTGAGGTTAATAAAAAGGAACTCTTGAAGTGGTAGAGTCCCCTAAACTTAGGGTTTCCTGTCCTCTGGCGGCGACGCCGGAGTCAAAAACATCTCACGCCGAGATCGACGTGATCCAACCTACAGATCCCGACGTCGTTCTCCTGGCTTTCTCCTGCGTGTCGAGGGAGCGGGAGACGGAGTCTGGTATGGAGGAACCAATGTCAAGCGAGAAGGGGAAGGGGAAGGCTACAGATGATGGGGGAGGAGTGGCATCGTTGGAGAAGCACCTGGGAGAGATGAAATTACAAGGGGAGGAAGAAGAAGATCTTGATTTCTCTGGAGAACTCGAGGATCTGGTGAAAGAAGTTCGATGGATTGCCCTGTTTAGGGTTCACACAACGAAGCCTTTCAGCCATGCAGCTTTATTCAGCGCGTTGAGGAACGCGTGGGCGGCAGCGAAGGAGGTGACCTTCAAGGCACGGGAACCGAATCTGTTCGTAGTCCAGTTCCACTGCCTCGGCGATTGGACGAGAGTCATGGAGGGGAGGCCTTGGCTGTTTAGAGGTGCAGCCATAGTTATGGAAGAATATGATGGCTATTCAAATGTGAATTCATATAATCTAGACAAGATCCCAATCTGGGCACGAATTCATGGTGTCCCGGAGATGTTGATGAAGAAAAAAGAGCTAGCTGAGAAGGTCGCAAAAAAAGTGGGGGAAATCATCACGCTTTTGGTGAATGACGGAAAAATCAATGCCACTCCGTATTTGCGCACGAGGGTTTGGATCGATCTGAAGAAACCTTTAGTTCGAGTGGTGCCGATAACTCTCAAGGAACGGATGATGTGCCTGGTACAGTATGAAAAATTACCAAACTTCTGTTTCTTTTGTGGTTGCTTAGGCCATGAGGTTACAGAATGTGAAGATGGTGTCCATCCAAAAGAAACGTGTGATTGGGGGGATTGGTTGAGAGTTCCGTTTATGACAGTAACAATGTTGAGGGATGACCGTGGAGGACGCAGTGGTGGGAGAGGGAGAGGTAGAGGCAGAGGTTTTGGCCGCGGGAGGGGGATGGAGTCTGGACCGGATGACATGGACTTACCGGAAGAAACAGAAGTAGATGCAGAAGATAATCAAGTGCACATAAGGACAGGGGGGGCTCCGGTGCAAGCACAGTTGTTGGAGTACCCAACTACGAAGGACGGTGCCATTAGTCCGATAGCAGAACAAGAAAAGAAAAGGCCAAGGAGGAGTGAAGATGGTGGGGAGGTGAACCAGGATAACCCAAATGCAAGATCGGCGCTCTCCTTCGAGGAGAGTGACCGGGCACAATGAAAATCTTGGCCTGGAACTGCCAGGGCCTTGCTAGCGCCCGGGCAGTTCGTGCGCTTCTGGAAATCCAGGAGCGGGAGAGACCAGATGTGTTTTTCCTGTCTGAAACACATTTGGGTAGAGTGAAGGCAGAAAAGTTGAAGCGAAAATTGGGTTGTGATCACTTTTTAATTAATGAAAGTGATGGCCGAAGTGGTGGCTTGCTCATGTTGTGGAGGAAGGAGACTGTGATTCAGTGTAAAGGTGTTTCTCAGTATTTCATTGACGTGGAGATTAGAGGTAATGTGGTGTGGAGATTAACGGGTTTTTATGGAGAGCCGAGATGGGATCATAAACATGTGACATGGGAGACTTTACAGTCTTTGCATGATAACACGTCTATTCCTTGGCTGGCTATAGGAGATTTCAATGAGATCCTTTTCCACCATGAAAAGGAAGGAGGTAGAACTAGATCACAAGCTCAGTTGCAAGCATTCCAGGATTCTCTTATGGAATGCGAGCTAGCGGATATTGGTTTTGTGGGTGATATTTTTACTTGGCAACGGGGGAGAATCAGAGAGAGGTTGGATCGAGGAGTGGCAAATGCACAATGGAATATTTCGTTTCTAGATGCTCAACTAAAAAACGGAGAGATGGTAAAATCTGACCATCGTCCTCTTATTGTTGACACAGATGGCGCCTCTGTCCAGTTCCTCCAGGAAGAAAGACCAAGGAGATTTGAAGCAAGGTGGTTAAAAGAGGAAACAGTGGAGGAAATAGTACACGCAGCATGGGTACGGGCTGCGGTGCAGGGTAATGGCCCAAGCTTGATGGCGAAGGTGAATGCAGTACACGATGATTTACATGTTTGGGATCAGGAGGTTCTGAAGAAACCTGTTTACCGTATGAAAAAACTAAAAAGGGAGCTTGAAAAAGTGAGACGCGGTCCGCTAACAGATGAATCAATAGCAGCACAAAAGGAGATTCTCTTGCGGCTTGAACTTTTATTAGAACAGGAAGAAATCTTTTGGGTACAAAGAGCCAGGGCGAATTGGCTTAAGCATGGAGATCGTAATACAAATTTTTTCCACCACTATGCATCGACTCGGAGGAGGAAAAATTTTGTTAAGGGATTAGTTGATGAGCTTGGGGTAAGACATGAGGATGCCGGAGAGATGAAGATGATGGTTAAAGATTTTTTTTACTGATCTCTTTACATCTGAAGTGCATGATGTTGATCAGGGAGTTCTTGGGGATATGAATTGCAGGGTAACGGCTGATATGAATCAACTTCTTCTCGCTCCTTTCTCTAGGGAGGAGGTGAAGAAAGCTCTTTTCAGTATTGGTGACCTTAAAGCCCCCGGACCTGATGGTTTACATGCAATTTTTTTCAAGCGTTTCTGGAATATGTTGGGAGAGGAACTGACTGATGAAGTGTTGCAAGCAGTGAACAACTCAAATATCCCAGATGGATGGAATGACACTACAATTGTGTTGATCCCGAAGGTGGAGAACCCAGATAAAGTTGGTCAATTCAGACCAATTTCCCTATGCAATGTGGTCTATAAGGTAATATCAAAGATTTTATCAAGTAGACTAAAATTGATTTTACCAGATATTATAAGTGACCATCAAAGTGCTTTTGTTCCGGGGAGGTTGATTACTGACAATATTTTATTAGCATATGAGTGCATACATTCAATGAAAAGGAAGAAGGGGAATAGGGGATTATGTGCTGTAAAATTGGATATGCATAAAGCATATGACAGAGTAGAGTGGGTTTTTCTTGAGAAAATGATGTTGAAACTCGGATTTCACCAAAGATGGGTAAAGATGATTATGGCCTGTGTTACATCGGTCAAGTACAGGGTCCGATTCAATGCGATGGAAACTGATAATATTATACCTACAAGGGGTCTGAGGCAAGGTGATCCATTGTCACCATATCTTTTCCTGATAGTGGCAGAAGGTTTATCATGTATGTTGAAGGGTGCTGAAGAAAGAGGGGAGTTGGAGGGGGTTAAGGTGTGCAGGGCAGCCCCGGTTATTTCACATCTGCTCTTTGCAGATGATTCGCTCATTCTAATGCATGCCGACAAGAAGAACGCAGATTGTCTAACTGATATTTTAAACAGATATTGTGCTAATTCAGGGCAGAAAGTTAGTGAAGCAAAATCAAGTATTTTTTTCTCAAACAATACCAATGTTGATGTCAAAGAGGAGGTCTGTGAAGCTCTGAATATTATGACTGAATCCCTCAATGATAAATATTTGGGTTTACCGGCGATGGTGGGGGCAGACCGTTCTGACTGCTTCCATCATTTGGTTGATCGAGTGAACTCTAGAATAAATGGGTGGAAGGAGAAGCTTCTTAGTATGGGTGGTAAGGAGATCCTGATAAAATCTATTGCTCAAGCTATCCCAGTGTATGCGATGATGGTGTTTAAAATTCCTAATAAAATCTGCAAAGGAATAAGCAATGCCATTTCGCAATACTGGTGGGGGGATGACAATGATAAAAACAGGATGCATTGGCAAGAATGGTGGAAAATGTGCATGCCTAAAGGCTCGGGTGGAATGGGGTTCAGAGATATTCAATCTTTCAACCTGGCAATGTTGGCTAAACAAGTGTGGAGACTGCTGAGAGAGCCTGATTCATTATGTGCTAGGGTACTAAGATCTCGTTACTATCCGGATGGAAAGTTACTAAATGCAAAGAGGAAAAGTGGTAGCTCTTATACTTGGCAGAGTATCTTAGCAGGCCTTGACTGTTTTAAGCTTGGTTACATCTGGAGGGTTGGAGATGGTACACAGATCAACATCTGGAAAGATAATTGGATACCGGGCAGCCATGACATGAAAGCTCAGACACGAAGAGGGAATAACCTAGTAACCTCAGTAGATGAGCTTATCAACCCAATGACTGCATCTTGGGATGAGGATCTGGTACGTGCTATACTTGAGAATGATGCAAATCGTATATTACAGATCCCCATTACGACAGGAAGAGATGACTGTGTTGCCTGGCATTATAACAGAAATGGCCTGTTCTCTGTGAGATCAGCATATCATTGTCAATGGAAGAAGAAATTTGGAGCTCGTTGTGCAGCTATGCAAGGTAGCGGCACTAGTAATCGCCAGGTCTGGAAAAAACTTTGGAAACTCCAAGTGCCAGGGAAAGTTAAAATTTTTGGCTGGAGAGCTCTCCGAGGTTTCATGCCGTGCAATGCGATCTTGGCAAACAGGCACGTCATACCTGACGGTGGGTGTCCGGTGTGTCGTAATGGTGCAGAAGATATAAAACATCTGATGTTCACGTGTGATCGAGCCAGAACAGTTTGGAGGTCCATTGGCATCTGGGAGAAAATCAGAACGTCTATACAATCTGACCGATCAGGTTCTATTTTGATTGAGAATATTATTAACAGAGGTGAGCAGATTCATAGCCTGGAAGTGGGACTCGCTGAGCTTATTCTGACTGGAGGATGGTACCTGTGGTGGGAAAGACGGCAGCTAACGCATGGTGAGGCAGTTCAGCCTCCATCAAGATCAGGCCTAGCTGTTGTTTCATTAACAAAGAATTATAAGCTAGCTATGAAGATAGGTATCAAGCTACGAGAAGGATGGAAGAAGCCTAGTGAAGGGTATATTATGCTGAATATTGATGCTTCTTTTGACGAGGACAGGGGATGTGGTAGTACGGGTGCAATTATCAGAGACAGCTCTGGAGGGATGATTGCAGCTTCAAATGCTTTTATCCCATATCTAGTAGATGCACCAATGGCTGAAGCTTTTGCTCTAAAGGAGGGACTAATGTTAGCTCAACATATTGGGGGTAATAAGCTGATTGTTCAAACTGATTGTATGGAGGTCGTTGAGATTATGGAGAATGCGGGATTCACTGCGAATTCAGCTGCTGCAGTTTACGATGAATGCAATATAGTTTGGAGTGGATTCCAAGAGATCTCCATTGAGCACTTGAGTAGGGAAGCAAATCAAGTGGCGCATGAGCTAGCTAGACATGCTATGATTTCTAGAGTAAATTGTACTTGGGACGATGATCCCCTGGTTTTATTGTTCAGCTCCTATCAAACGATGTAACTATATTTGATCAATAAAGCTTGCCCAAGGGCTTTTAACAAAAAAAAAAGGAACTCTTGAAGTTACTCTAAATGCGACAGCCAGCCAACCACTTAGCTTTGTCTCGATGGATCCGATGCACGCAAGGACCCCACTAATCTGCTTGTGAGCAGCAATAAGATCGAGCTGGACCAGATGGACGCAGTGTCATATCATCACGTGCACGATTATATATTTTGTTTATATAAGTATATATGCTGTATGTGACATATTATCTCTCTCATGGGACCAACCAGACGCGATGGACGATGGCGCCCGCCTAGCCTTAGCTTTTGTTATTACCTGCGAATCTGCGATAGCATGGTTACATGGCTCCAAAGCTCTGCTACAGTGGCGTCGCTCTCGCGTACAGCGCGGCACGCGAGATGCCTTGCAGCCGTTGTGTGTGTGCCAAGTGGCCGCCGGCTAGCCAGGTAAGCGCATTATTGACGTCGACGCATCGCCCGCTCTCGCCACAGGTGGCTTATTCCGGTCCCTTGGCGACATGCTGGCATATCTACAAACTAGGGGTATCCATGTTCACTGCAAGAGAGATCCACAACTGCAAGCACGTAACTGGCTGAGACGACAGGTTGAAGTTCTGGCTACAATGTTTTAGTTACACAATTATTATTCTATTTTTCCGAGCAACTTCTCCTTTTTTTACAAGGAAAATACCTTCTATTAACCAGAGGCCAATTTTTGCGCTGTTCTATAGCCTGATGTAAAAAATTGGCCTCTGCTCCTGTACTTGCAAGTTTGTCTGCGACTTTATTACTAAATCGCGGACAGTACACTGCTCGTGCATCAATACAATATGTGAACATGGCAAGTTTTTATTTCCCGAAAGAGAACCTCGATCAAAATGTTGCGAAAGCAGAGCCATCTTCTGGGTAGTAGCGTTAGTCTCTACCACAATTCTGCCCAAGCCTACTTCTGCTGACTAGTTCAGAGCTTGCAAATTAAGGTGCCTTAGCTTCAGCGTAAAGAGCGTTTCTGATGTGATCCAGTCCCCATTGCTTTAATTTCCATTCGTGAAAGACTACATCAGTGTTCATCTTTAGACACTCATTTATTCGGAGGGCCATGCCCATTTTGCATAGCATTAGGCATATTGAAAAGCACCTCATGTTTCTTCAGTATAAGTTCAAGAATTCAGTGTTGTCCCTTTTGTTACCCCTCGATATGCGCAGCAGCTCCGGATCTAGAAAGTATATTGCGAGTATGGCACGAGCTTGCACCATATAAGAACAACGTATATGAATCTTGTAGAAAACTCAAATGATGGCATTGAAGCAACCACAATAAAAGAATAAGATTTTGGCGAAGCTGACCGCGGATTCTTTAAGCACACCTTCCGAAAGAGTATAGGTGATTGTCGCTCCCTCACAACCCTACTTGACCCTTTAGGACCATCCGATTCTTGCTCTATACAAGAATCTAGTGCTATATAATTATTTAGCCTATCCCTCTCAAGCGCTCCTAATTGCCTCTCACAAATCTTGGATGATATCTTAGTGTTTGCCTTTGGCTTGATTTATTTCTATAGGCTCCACCCCCTTGTTTATATACTCCCCTCCAAGACCTTAATACATGCAAGTAAGAGTAGGTATAGGATTCAACGCTCAAGTCCTAGTAGAACTACAAGTCCTAGTAGCACACCCCTATGGAATCCCGATCCAAGTAGGATTTGAGTCACCATACAACAATTTTCACCTTGACTCTAATCCTTTAAAGTCATCATGCTCCTTTAAGAATTCACTCCAAATCAGCTTTTTTTATTTTTTATATTCCTACCACTGGAGTGCCCCTACCACAGGGGCTCGTACACATCACTGTGCTGTGTGTGTAAGTGTCCAAGCTGGAGTATCTGGACCCTCCACTTGAGAGCTCCTTCGCTATGTAGTTTGGTTAACCACACCGCCTTCTCCTACAACCCTCCATGCCATAGGTTTGTACCGCCTCCGAGCTCCACCTACTCGTTAGTACTGCGTGGTTGGTCCCACCACGTCTTCCTCCTTCCAATAGCTCACAGCTTCACCTCTACGGCTGTTTGGTTTTGCAACCACCTTTGCAGCATTGCACTTGACTGCAAATGAGATTTGAGTACCGGTTGTTGATGAGATGACTTCCTTCTCCTGATCAGGATTTTTAACAAATCTCCCAATGGTTGCACCACCTTTAAGATTTCCTATCACTCGGTATCCTCCATGAATCCAGATATTTTCATGATCACTCGTCCTTTGCTATTAACTCGCATAACTCCACCTTGAAGTGATAAGCCACAACCTTGGAGTTCTAGCGATCTCACAGATATTAGATTCTTTTTCAAACCCTGGATATACTGAATTCCCGTCAGTGTGCAATATATTCCATTATGCATCTCCAACGTAATTGTTACCATCTCAGTGACCACATACTCCTTGCAATCCACCAAGTGAACAGTTCCATTCACCGGGCGTAGAGATCCTTCGCCAAACATCTCCCTCGCCACACATATATGGAAGAACCTCCCCAAATCTAATATCCAGTCATGAGTAGTATCTGGTTGAGTGACGGTAAGTACATCACTTTCATTCTCACTTGCCACTGAGCATACTCCTCTCATAGTCTTAAAATTTCGATAGTCTTTTATCATGTGACCCTCTTTGTCACAAAGATAGCATGTACGGTTGCCCTTGCTCTTGCCTTTCTTCTTCCCATGATTCTTGACTTTGCCTGCTCCACCTGAAATAGTCAATGCTTGATCACCCGAGGATGAAGATTCCTATGGCTTCTTTAAGGACTTCGCCTCCAGTAGGTATGAAACTATTGCATTGAAGTTGAGAGTAGTTTTCCGATGAGAATATTCATCACCAATTTCTCCCATGATGATGGTAAGGATGAAACCAGTATGATGATCTTATCGTTCTCCTCAATGTTCTCATTCACACTAATCAGCTGCGTGCTAAGCTTGTTGAAGACATTCAGATGGTCTACGAATCGTGCGCCTTCCTCCATGTGCAACCTAAATAGTTGACGCTTCAGTACCTATCGATTTGTCAGCGACTTTGCCATATACAAGTCTTCTAAACTCTTCCATAATTTTTTTGGTGAAATTTCCTTAATTACCGAGTACTTTACCTCATCGAAGAGACATAGTTGTATTGTACTGACAGCCTTCCGCTCCATCACCATTCTTTAGCAGTTGTGCTCTCCGATTTGTTCCCTTTAAGAGCATCAACCAACCCTTGCTGGACAAGCACATCTGTCACCACACACTGCCACACGCTGAAATTCTCTTTGCCAGCAAATTTCTCTACTTGATTCCACATCCCTAACATTATTTTGATTTTGTGCTTCCTAGCACTGCCGACCTTCTCACAAAATCAAATCAATCTGACCTCGGCTCTAATACCACTTGTTAGAATCTGATACCCTCGTTATGCACAGTAGCCCTCGATGTCGAGGATAGATCTCCAGTACAGGAAGAAGATGGACTCCTACTAGGATTCCCCTATAATCCTACTAGGACTTATACCATGTAATCCTACTAGGACTCCTCCTTTTAAACGACTAGTAATCCCGCCCCTTGAGTATATAAAGGAGGGATACTTAGATCGGCAGGCTCAGAACCATCATCAATAGCCAACAACTAGGCTACACAACATCCAAGCGCAGGGCACAATATACAACACCACAAATAGGACGTAGGGTATTATGCTAACCTGGCGGCCTGAACCTGTATAAATCCGTGTCTTGTGTCCTCGCTTTTACCTTCAAGTTCCAGGTTCGGTGATCCCCCACCAATCAATCTACTACCTCGGGATACCCCTTGGTAGGTTGCCGGGTATAATACACCGACATCTAGCGTGCTAGATAGGGATGATCGTCGAGATCATCAGGCGAGCTTGAAGGATCTCATCTACAAGATCAATCTACTAGCGTGGCGTGGTTGCTTACTTCGTCAACTAATTTGGCAACTCATTGTGTTCGTGCATCAAATCCCAAGCGGAGTCGAAGAAGGCTGATTACGGCACCTTGTCCCAGAGTACAAGATGGAGTCTAATTGGAATCATGCTCTCCGTCACCGAGTTGTACTCGTCTTTTTTGTTGAAAACCAAAAGATGCTCACCACCAAAAAAAAATTGGCTGCTGTCTCTGCAATGTTCCGGGACTTACCCAGAGCTACACTTTGCCAATTATTTCTGGGGCATGTTGATCGACAGCCATGGGCTTGGTACATCAGATTACGGAGGCTATTGCCACAGGTTTGGTGCACTAAGTTCCGGAAGCTCTGCCATAGGCTTGGTACACCGAATTACGGAGGCTACGGCCACGGGTTTTGTGCACTGAGTTTTGGAGGCACCGCCACGGGTTTGGTACATTGAATTTTGGAGGCAATAACCGCAGAATTGATGCACTGAATACCAGAGGCTCACAATGGTTACACCCTAGGAAGGCACAAATCCTATGAGCACAACACGCGCTCTTCGCACCGAAAGGCAGAAAAGTCTCAACGACTACTTTAAGAGCAATCGCGCTCTCTTTTGTCACAATGCCGACTACTTATGTCTTCTCTTAATGGTTACCAATATCTTTGAGCAGAACACGCCTCAATTCATGATAGTCTCGGATCTTCTATCACGCCTAAACACTAGCACACATACACGAGACAAAAAGATCTCAGACGTGCAAACAACAGTGCTAGTATGCGTATACGAGACACAAAGATCTCACACACGCAATGGCAATGGCTAACAGAGACTGAGAGCTTAAATGTAATAGGCTAACTATTTGGGAGAAATATAACTGAAATAAGAGCACGACACACAACATTTACATTACATTCATTACTGAATAAAGGTTCAGTAGTTTCAAATTCTACAAATATGCTACAGAATATATGCATCTCTTTTTATAGGTCAAGCTTCGGCGACGACTCTTCAGGACGCTTAGCGTACCTCCGGTAGCTCCGCTAGCTCTCAAACTCGAGGGCTAAAGCCAATAACTACTCGACGTGGCTCCTATGGCTCACCTGGTGCATAAGCTCGGGGTTGGATGCTGCAAAACTACTCGGATGATGACTTGTTGAAGACTGAAGATCCTTAGATTGATTATTTAATCATTCCAAGGTCTGGGGCTCGTACGCTACACCCAACAGTTGGTTTTTTTCAAGACAAAGGCAGAAGATTCAAGATTTTATTGACCCTCAGCCTAATTTTTCGATTCAACCTAAGGCTCGGGGGCTACTCTATATAGAGTGCGACTTCCGGCACCCTTCATATCACATTCCAAAGATGAAGATTGCAAAATCAAGACGATCAAGGGCTTGAGCACACCATAGCCTCATGACAGCTTTAAGGAACTTTGAAGATTCAGCCAGACAAAATACTCGAAGAGCACCAAAACTACTCGGCGAGGATCTGAAAAGTACTAAAGGCTTCTGCATTCGCCTATGAAGCACTCGGGGGATTGTCGGGGATAAATCCCCAGTATCCGCAAGGAAGGAAGAAGACAGACTCCTATTAGGATTCCCCTGTAATCCTACCAGGACTTATACCATGTAATCCTACTAGGACTCCTCCTTGTAACCAACTAGTAATCCCGCCCCCTGAGTATATGAAGGAGGGCAGGGGTACCTAGATCGGCAGGCTCAGAACCATCATGAATAGCCAAGAACCAGGCTACAAAACACCCAAGCACAGGGCACAATATACAACACCCCAAACAGGACGTAGGGTATTATGCTAATCTGGCGGCCCGAACCTATATAAATCTGTGTCTTATGTCATCGCTTTTACCTTGAATTTCAGGTCTGGCGAGCCCCCATCAATCAATCTACTATCTCAGGATACCCGTCGGTAGGTTGCCGGGTATAAAACACCAACACCCGGATCTAGAAAGGATATTGCAAGTACGACAAGAGCTTGCATCGTATCAAGAACAACGTATATAAATCTTGTAGAAAACCCAATTGATGGCGTTGAAGCAACTGCGATAAGAGAATAGGATTCTAGCGAAGCCGACCGCGGATTCTTTAAGCACAACTTCTGAAAGAGTACAAGTGATTGTCGCTCCCTCACAACCCTACTTGACCCTTTAGGACCCTCCAATTCTTGCCCTATACAAGAATCTATTGCTATAGAACTGTCTAGCCTATCCCTCTAGAGCGCTCCTAATTGCCTCTCGCAAACCTTGGATGAGACCTTGGTGGTTGCCTTTTGCTTGATTTATTCCTAGAGGCTCCATCCCCTTGTTTATATAGTCCCCTCCAAGGCTCTCATACATGCAAATAGGAGTCCTACACCTAGTAGGATTCAACACTCAAGTTCTAGTAGAACTACAAGTTCTAATAGCACACCCCTATGGAGTCCTAATTAAGTAGGATTTGAGTCACCATACAACACTTTTGTATTTGGCCAGCAACATGTGAGGCTTCAGCACTCCCAAAGGCTCCCAAAGGAGCTAGGAGGGCTGGGTATACTGGATCTAAAAACCTTTGGCCGAGCTCTTCACTTGAGATGGCTGTGGTATGAATGGAAGGAACCTGATAGGCTGTGGGTTGGGACTGCACCTCCATGTGATGAAATTGGTAAGCAACTTTTCAGAGCTAGTACAACAGTAATAGTTGGGAACAGTAATAAGGCAAGGTTCTGGCAATGCACATGGTCAACGGTAGAGCACCAAGAGATATTGCACCAAAGCTGTTCAAGTTAGCCTGGAGGAAGAACAAGACAGTTAAGGAAGACATTGCAGGTCACAATTTGACTAGAGGATTATGGAGAATGAGCACAGGAGAAGACATGGCCGAATTTGTTACCCTTTTGGGATTTAGTGTAGAATGTGCAGCTATATGACAGGGAGGATGACATAGCATAGAAGTGGACTAGCAATGGGTTTTACACATCAAAGTCTGCATACTTTGTACAGCTAAAAGGAACTTATAACACCTTTGACAGTAAGGCAATTTGGCAGGGACACACTGAAGGTAAGTAAAAATTCTTCGCATGGCTCCTAGTGCAAATCAAGATCTTGACAGGTGATAAACTGGTAGCAAGAAATTGGTCGTGGAATGTGTGATCAACAGCAAGAGACAGCAGCACATTTGTGCCTACAATGAAATTACGCCAGACAAGTGTGGCTGATAGTAAGCAATTGGACCCAAGGAATAATCAAGGTATTGGAGATGGATGAGGTTGATGTCGAGGAATGGTGGAAGAGATCATGAGGGGAGGTCACAACAAAAGAAAGAAAGTCAGCTGCTGCCATTTTGATGTACTCAGCATGGCATATTTGGAAAGAAAGAAATAGGAGAGAGTGTTCGAAGGCAAGAGCTTGTGTCTGGATCAGATCTTCTCATTGATTCAAGAAGACATTAACATGCGGCGGAGGGTGCGTGGAAACCCATGTGTGGGTTCGAGTAGTCATTAGTTATCTATGTCATCTTTACTATCGATGCGAGAGACATTTGATTTATGTAATATCAAATTTATTGTAACCATAAACTTCTATCTCGTTAAATGCATCGCAGTGCTCCTGCCTCCTTTAAAAAAAAACATGTGAGGCTTCAGTGCAATTTCCCCCAGCATTCACATCACTGCAACCAACCTGAAGGTGGGAAATTTGGTACAGAACTCTCTAGGAGATTAGTAAGTTTGTAATGGTTTGTAGATAATGGGTTAAGGCTACGCTCAATGCAAATTTCATTCTTGTTAAATAGAGTGTCATGTCAATATTTTTTATGATGTGGCAAAGAGTTAATGAAGAGAGATGAAATGAGTTTCATGATGATAAAACCATATATATATACACTGTTTAGAATATGGTTTGTATCTTATATGCAGCCTAGGAAACAACAATGGATAAACCAATGCATTGTATGAAATTGTTTCAAATATGAATTAAATGTTCTATTGCTTATATATGTGGTATTTTAGAAACATAAAATCCTTCATTGAGAATGAACAAGGCACTTTAGGAGGAAATAGACTCTCTATCTAGAAGCAATATAAAAGTATTTTGTTTATCAGATGTACTTGTTTTTATCACTGTCAATTTCAAATGGCCAACTCATCATATACTTATTTGTGTATTATTGGTTGAACCATCGTGTGTTCCGGTGTCACATAGTGCAATAATAGTACTAAAAAGGGACAGTAGCTCTGATGGTAAAGGATTACGTGTTAGGTTTTGTTGCAGAGATTCTGCCATGTGTATGACTCCCTTTGTGCCGTTGGTTTAGCATGATTAGCTTGGCCACGGGGCTCGGGGCAAAACATACAAAAGGGATACACTACCGTTGGGCATATAGCAATGCTGACCCACCTCTCCTAGAGCTGCATATGCCTTCACGTCCTCACCGACCTTAATTTTAAGATCATGGGAAGCTCTATCAAAGGACATGTCTTAATTTTGTTTATTGCATTTGTGGATCCAAATTAATCTGATGTAGCTGGACTATACAAATCTCAAAGAAAAAATTGGCATGCAAATCAACTGAGATAATGATCCAGAAAAAAATGGCATGCAAATCAACTGAGATAACGGCGACACGGGCAAGTGGCTGGCTGCCAGGAAGCCGTCGATCGATCGCCGCGCGACGCCGACGCGGACGGACGGTTCGTGTGCTATTTTTACTCGGCAGCGACGTGGCCCGGCCAGTTTCGCTGAGCCAAGACCGGGCCCTCGTCTTGGCACTTTCGCTGAGCCGGCCGAGCTGCGTCGACCGGTGACTAAACCCTTCAGCATTGGCAGCCACACGGCACTGCACTGTCCGAGTCAAAGGGACAGACAGACAGACTACGGATCTCTGTCGTCGTCCTTTTTTATAAGAAGATTTACATGTATGCATATCTGAACATTATTTAAGACCATGGAACCGATGGGCCGCTATAGGACACAAAGCTAAAAAAACTTTTCTATATATCATTGCTCTGACAAACTAGCGTGATCTACAACTGCGAGGAACAGCAATAGTGCCGGTGCAACTCGAATGTATATACTGCTACAGTATCTGGGTTTGATCACCAAAGACGAAGCTTCAAAAGAAACTGACACCAAGCCATCTCCAAAGAAGCTAGTACCGCAATAAGACATCATTCATGCATGCTAGCTTTTCATGCCCATGGGGATTTTAAGCAAAAGCAACCATTATAAAATAACCAGAAATGTTAACACAAAATTCATTGCACGAAACGCGCACCTGACTACGCCTCTACATAAAACCCCGATTAAGCTGGGGTTTTTTTACCCGACTAAGTCAGTTTTGTCGAGGTTCTGTCGAAGCTACTAACATGACGCTTGTCCTGGAGGGACTTTAAGTTAGTTTATAATCGGCAGGCCACTTAGAACATTCTCGGTTGATTAGGTTTTGAGAGGTAAAAAAGGAAAATTGTATTTGTGTCAATTCGGCCGTGATCTGATAGGAAGGTCTTTGTTCAGTTAGGAGTAGAAAGTCTTGCAAGTTTGTGCTAAAATATAACTTCTAACTTAATTACATAGGTAGAATCGGCCCGGCCAGTTTAGTAATTTAGTCTGACCGTTTTTTTACAAAATTTCCCAAAATAATATTACTTATCCAAACTCCAAATGGAATGCTCAATATATGCATTTTTATCATCTTGGCAAAAATTATGTAATGGTGAAACCTAATTTGCATTCGGATAAAGTCACACTAACCGCTATTGCTAGACATGTTTATCATCCGTCTGTGCCAATTTTGATCGTTAACAAGAAACAATGTGAACTTCACGCTCTATTCATGCCAAAACTTTCAAATAAGTAACCTGAGTAATATATAGGCAAATTCCAGTAAGGTCTACTAGTATCATCCAAAAACAAAATATACATTGAGATCTGCAGCGAGGGAAAGGAAATCAATCAATCTTTGAAGGTCAATGTTGGCTCATTGTGAAAGGTCCAGGATCTTTCATGTAAGATCACATGCAATTTATCTTTAATTATATTGATTAACACACTAATTGATTACTAATAATATATTCTGACAACATTATCCTGTGAAATACCATCATCAATCATATGCGGAAGGATGACCTCACTAATAGAGAAATGGGCTTCAGTCCCGGTTGGAAAAGTGCAAAGAGCTCGAATTTCCAACCGGGACTAACAATCGGGACTAAAGATCCCCGTCTTTAGTCCTGGTTCTTTTACCCAACCGAGACTAAAGGGTTTTGCAAAAAAATATTAGAAATTTCTGGGAAGCTCCCACAAGTCACACATATACGCGTGCGCGGTGCATGTGATTCGAACCCACGACCTCAAGCATTGTGCAATCCTTCCTTAACATCTCACCTTTAGTTTGGGTTTGTATTACAAACCAAGATTAAATGGGTCTCCACGAACTACTAAATTTAGACCCGGGAGTAAAGCCTCTTTGGTCCCGGGTCCAATTTGTTTCGAGATTTTTGTGAAGGATCAAAGGTTAGTTTTCTACTGGTGCCTGTTCCTTGTCTTACCCATCATCATGTAGGGCCCACTTGGAAAGGAAAAATTGTAGGAATTCCAAAACAAATGAAAGGAAGGAAAATGAGCGTTTGGAATGGAGGAAGCGGAGGTTTCTTTCTGCAGGAGCTGGAAATTGGACCGTACCATTTCAGAGCGGCCCGTGGCAAAATCTTTTGGCACGGCCCAAAACACACATGAAAAACTCTGCACCGTCCTGCAGAAATACGAGAGCCGTGCAATACTTAGCATCTCAGCTTGGAAGGCAACATGGTACGGCATGATGGCATGATAATTTTTTTTTCAACATAGTACGTACACAGATACTCATATATGAATGCACGCTTAACTCTATGAATACGTGCACATAATCCTACCCATATGAGCACCTTTGAGAAACTAATCCGTTAGATACTCAAAGATTGATGAAGTCACAACTAACGTCTCGCTGTCGACGAGCATGTCACCTACCACTGAAAAAATAACACTAGTTAAATCCTAAAATAAATTTAAAAAAATACGAGTACATGTACCGAGTCAAAGATTCAAACCCTAGTAAATAGATTGCATCATAAGAAATCTTATCAGCTGCGTTCAATTCACGATGGTACGATATCTTGATAAGATAGTAGCATAATATAGAAGGTAAATTCATCTTTTTATTATTTATTCTTCTCTTATACTCATTTCTCCTCTTCTAACTACAAATTTTATGGATGCGCATGCGAATTGCACGGAGAAATCATGGTTGATATAACATTATAAAATTACATTTTATTAGGCAGGGCCTTGGGCTAACACTAGCACGATGATGGCAATGGCGTGCTATAGGTGATTGGGCCTAACTCGTGACATATCGGGCTGACATGCCCGTAGCACGACGAAAGCACAGTACCAATTAAGAACAATTAGTCCATCAACCCATCCTCCGAATAATAATTAAAAAATACTGTATTTAAAAATTATTTAGAAATTAAACTTTTAGATAATAATAAAAATGTTTACCTTATTGCTCTCTCATTTATTTAATACTCTAACATAATACTAATATAAATGTGTGCTTATCTTTGTCTACTTGTGATTGATTTTTAATTACTAATTACCCCGTACACTTTTTCATCCACATTAATATTTTTTTTCATTTTGTAGTATACCTTCGTACATTATGTTTAGCATAAAAATTAACATTTTTTCATCGCTTCCTCAAGTACATTAAAAATGGTCTATATGGTGATACCCATCATGTGTATATACCTTAACTTAATATTTCTATATTAATAATGACAAAAATAATAATTTAGAATCATATATTAGTTTACATTTGAATATTTATGTATGATGAATACGAAGATACTTAGATTAAGATTGACATGTTTATTTTAGGTTATTTTTAATAAAGCAAAATTTGCTATAGGGCACTGAAAGTGACGTCGATTTGCTGAGGGATAACGTCCAAAACGGGCTATGCTGGAAGACACTCTAGTTTCGTCTAAATTTGCTGGAAGACACTGGCTCAATTAAAATAATATTTTTAGGTTTAGAAGGAGAGAGAAAGGAGTTGAAATGCTGTTTTTGCCCATGGACCCACCGGTCAGTTCTTTCTCTCCTATCTTCTTCGTCTCACTGCGCCTCCAACCCATGGCCATGTCAGACTGTAGCTCAGCGCGGCGGCATGTAAGGGAGAGGAGGTGGAGTGTAGCGGGTTGGGACGAGCGGGGCACTCGCAGCGGCGGAAAGCAGGTTTTAAACCTGACGCAGGGGTGCTGTCGTGGTCCCATGCCTGAATGCGCTGAATGCCGCGTCATGAGCCCGGCGGCCGCCGCGCTCCTGGCCGCACCCTTGGGGCCACGGGTAGCGGCGAGCGCTCCGCTAGTCCAATACCGTGCTCCGCCCAACCTTGCCCCGTCAAGGGGCCACGTGCTACGCCGCCGCCACAGGTCGCCCCGCGCCACGCCGGATCCGTGCGCCGCCAAGCGGGCCCTAGCCCGACGCCACAAAATGGAGGGAGGAAGAAGAAGAGTCTTACCTGTGGGGTCAGGGGTAAAAATAACATTTTATCATGTTTCTCTCTCCTCCTTAGCTTAAAAATAATAATTTAACCCAGACGGTGTCTGTGGCGGAACCACCTCGGATTAGCTTGATTAATCAGAGTTTAGCCGCCTAACGTGTGACACCCCTGGTTAACTCAAGCCAACACGAAGCGCCGTCGGACTTCATCCGATTTAACCACTTAAACAGGATCGAGTTCAGCAACCCACACAAGGCGAGCGGTTACAGAGAATACAACGAGTCCACGGATTTTAAACAAGTTTTACTCATTTTGGTTCCACCATAAAATCCAACATTAGGGTTTACAAACGAAGATCAACAGAGAAAGCTAGCGGAAGACTTCGTCGGGGTCGGACGTCCAGGCGAGGCCAACCAGAACATCACTGAGTCCTCTCCTCGCAGTCCGAGGAGGGATCCCACTCAACCCTCCAGCCTGGCGGGAGCTGGGGCGGCCAAGCACCAACAAGGGAGGGGTCGGGAACTGCAACTTCACCTGAAAAACAGGAGCCACAACAAGGCTGAGCTACTAAGCTCAACAAGACTTAACCGGGGAGGAGCCAACTGCTCTTCTAACTAGACATGCAAGGCTTCTGGGCTGAGGGGTTTGTTTTGCCAAAAGCACTAAGTAACCTATTTTCAAGTTTTAGTTCCGGTTCTAGATTTACTTACCAGTCTAGGTTGTGCAACCTACTCTAAGCAAACATCGAGCCAAACAAAATGTGTAGATAAAAACAACAACATTGCCATCATCAGATTCCTCATTTACTCAGGGTGACGTAGCGATCAAGAAATCTCAAACTGTGAGAGGCAGACGAATCGATTCGAGTTCTTTAACCATGCATGGTGAACCTAGCCCCACGACATCCGCGCACCCGGAGGTCGCTTCCTGTGTCGGCCTTCCCCATCAATCCCCTAACCCGTGTCGGGCCCATTTCCTTTGGTGCAAGGTTCCACAGACCCGGTCTCTGCCGTTCTGTGACCACGCTTTGCCACCACGTGCGACAACCAGCAGGGGAAACTCCGTTCCAAGAACAATGGGGCGACCGCTCACGTCTAGGTTCAATCAGGTACTAGGCTTCCTCATCCCATACTAAGTATGAGGCTAGTACTTTCAAACACTTGATCACGAACACCACCACTGTCGGGCCTTAGCAAGTTTTCATAGACAGACGGGGCAACCATCCGACCACCAAAGTGTTACCCAACCCTGCCCCGTCCACCGTCCTTATAGTTGTAGCAGAGAGTAAACATGCAACTCCTACAACTCGCGAGTGACAGGAGATCACTTGGCTTTTACCGTCTCCTATTTAAGCAATGCAGCTACTCGGTCCAACAGCTAGTGCTCATATCAAGGGTCACTAAGTCATGTATCTAGGGTTTCACACAACTCCTAAACGTAAATGCACAAACATGCTATTCGGAAGGCATGTGCAAGTTTGGCAAAAACACGTAGGATTTTCATGCAACCGGGGCTTGCCTGCAAACAAGGAGGGCTGGAACTGCTCGACTTCGGGGGCGGCTTCGACTTCCGCGGGCAGGATCTCGGCCACAGCTTCTTCTTCGGGCGCCGGGTGCAACTCGTAGAAGCCGTCAGCGAGATGCAGCTCTACACGAATGCAATGCAAGGGTTAGCTTAAACGTTTGATTTGACAGCAACACTGGCTCTCCTGAGCCCAGAAACTTGCGACAAAGAGCAGGAGGTTGAGACTGTTTGAGAGAGCTGATGATGATCAACAGGTAAGGGTAGGAAGGGAACTAGTGGTCTGATCCTTGAACTAGAGGATGTGATAACTGGGATCCTCAGACGTAGGCGCTGAAGGGTTCCCACGTTTTACACATACACCCTCGAGTTGAAGAAAAAAATCACAGCCAAGCCCTCGGGCGAGGCGGACAAGGGTCGGCGAACAGACAGGGTCGGACGAGACGGAACTGGGGTCGGGCGGATAGGAGGGGTCGGGCGAGGCGGACTTAGGGTCGGCACTCACCTTCTTCCTGAAGGAAAGCTTGGGGTCGGGAAGAGGCAGACTTGGGCGGGGAACTAAAGCTTCGAGCAGGGACTAAGACTGGCGATGCTCCGGCGGCGGCGCTTCTTGCGGATCACAAGAGAGCTCTACGCAGCACAAGGGAGCAAGCTGCGGGGTGACCTGGGGAACTGAGATGGAACTGGGAGAAGAACTTTTCAAGAACTGGATGGGTGGCGCTAGAAGCTTGAGCAGGAAGCTAGAGGAGGCTAAGGGCAACAAAGACGGAGGGAACTCCGGCGACGGGGCATTCCTTTTATAGCTGCTGGAGCAGAGGAACGGAAACGTCGCGGAGAGAGAGAAGGGGAGCGGCGCGAAGGCCGGGGAGAAGCAATGGAGTGCTCTGCCGTGGCGGCGATTGAGCAAACCGGGCGGTGCTGCAGAACTCCGGGGGTGACGCCAGCGATCATTGTGCTACTCCGTCAGGGCGGCGTAGGCGCGGGTAGACCGGTGGTTGGGATTTGGCGGAGAGCGGGCGTCGTCGTGCGGAAGAGGTGATAGAAGCGACCGGTTAAACGGCGCTAGGATCAAGGGTGCACAGGTGGGAAGACAAGCGGTCGCGGCGCGGGGGAGAGCGCGGAACAACAGATTGTCGAGCGGCTTCTGACAGAGCGGGGAAAGGAACTGTCATGGCCGCGGTCGGGGTTGGCGGTGGGGGAATCGTCGTGTAGCGACGACCGGGCGGCGCAACTGTTGCTGGAAGGGACGGAAAAGACGGGCGACATTGGTCTCCGGGGCCGGGATCTGGTATCGCGATGATGGGCGCGGGAGACGAGGGTCTGCAGAAAGGGGTGCAGAGGGCTTCCGCTGCCATTGGGGAAAAGGGCGCGGGACCCAACTCTGTTCCTCGCCAGAGACAAAACTGGGCGATGGCGTCGGAGAAGACGAGCCACGCGGCAAGAAAACTCTGAGGCGGCCATGCAACTCGAGTGCGGCTGACGCGGGGGATCTGGAAAAGGATCTCACGGGTCCACCGGGGGAAAAGATCGGACGGGTGAGGAAGATCAGCAGGATCCGACGGAGGGCTGAGCTCGCCAGGGTCGGGAAAGGAACGAAGCGGTAGGGGTCGGATCTCAGGGGTCGGGACTGGCGGAAGACTGAGCACTTAGGTGCGGTCAACAGAACAACTGACTGAGGTTAAGGGCTGAGATCAAACCTAACTGGGAAAGGTTAGGGGTCGGTCGCTACAGCCTACCCCTCTTAAAAAGAATCTCGTCTCGAGATTCAAGATCAAGGGTGTGCTGTTCTTACCTCCTTGATGGGATAGAAAACCTGGAAAACGCTTGTTCAGATATTCTTCCGTCTCCCATGTTGCTTCATCTTCGGTGTGGTTTCTCCAGAGGATCTTGTACATCTTTACCACTTGACGTCGGGTGTGCCTTTCCTTCTGGTCAAGAACTCGATCTGGGTACTCGGCGTAGGCCAGGTCAAGTTCTACTTGAAGCTGTTCTTGTTCTAGGATCTCTGCTGGAACTCGGACACATTTCTTCAACTGAGACACATGGAAAACATTATGTATGGCTGATAGCTCTTCGGGGAGTTGGATCCGGTAAGCAACGGGTCCACATTTCTCCACAATCTCGTAAGGGCCAACATAGCGGGGAGCTAACTTGCCTTTTATTCCAAACCGTTGCACTCCTTTGGTTGGGGAGACTCGAAGGTACACATGATCACCAAGGTTGAACTGCAGGGGTCTCCTCCGCTGGTCAGAGTAACTCTTTTGTCGCGATTGGGCAGCCTTGAGATTTGCCTGAATTACCTTCACTTGCTCCTCGGCTTCTGCCACTAAGTCAGGGCCATAAACCTGTCTCTCTCCTGGTTGGGACCAGTTCAAGGGTGTCCTGCATCTTCGACCGTACAGGGCCTCAAACGGTGCCATCTTCAAACTGGCCTGGTAGCTGTTATTGTAGGAGAACTCTGCTAAGGGCAGGCACTTGTCCCAGTTTTTGTCATAGTGGATGACACAAGCTCTTAACATGTCTTCGAGGATCTGATTTACTCTCTCGGTTTGGCCATCGGTTTGGGGATGATACGTTGAGCTTCGGATGAGCTTGGTGCCCATGGATGTTTGTAATTGCTCCCAAAAACGGGCCACAAACTGAACTCCTCGATCAGAGATGAGGGTCTTGGGTACACCATGTAGGGAAACGATACGGTCGAGGTACAACTCTGCATATTGCCTGACTGTGTAGGTGGTACGAACAGGAAAGAAATGTGCTATCTTGGTCAGACGGTCCACTATAACCCAGATAGAATCATACCGTTGAGTTGTAAGGGGTAACCCAACTATGAAGTCCATGCTGATGTCTTCCCATTTCCAAGAGGGAATAGGTAGCGGCTGCAAGGTCCCTGCTACCTTCAAGTGACTGGCCTTGACACGTTGACAAGTGTCGCATTCTGAAACATAACGAGCTATCTCCGGTTTCATCCCACTCCACCAAAAGGTCTGTCGGAGATCGTGGTACATCTTGTTGCTGCTAGGGTGGATTGAGAACTTGGAAAGATGAGCTTCATCTAGGATCTGCCTCCTCAACTCAGGGTCGGCGGGCACTACTAGTCGGTTTCCATGGTACACACCTCCCGTTTGGTCCTGCCGGAAAAGCTTATATCCCTCGTCTTTTACCGAGACCTTACTGATGATCCGTTTTACTTCTTCATCCTTAGCTTGTGCTGACCGAATCCGGTCCTCCAAAACTGAGTCAAGGATGATGTGATCAAGGGTTCCACGGGGAACAAGCTCTAGACTTAGTTTTCCCATCTCGTGACACAAAGTGTTGGAGAAGGCTGTTGACAACAAGCAGTTGCAACGGGGTTTGCGACTGAGGGCATCGGCCACCACATTGGCCTTGCCAGGATGATAGTGCACTTCCAAGTCATAATCCTTTATCAACTCCAGCCATCTTCTCTGACGCATGTTGAGGTCGGCTTGCGTGAAGATGTACTTGAGGCTCTTGTGGTCGGTATAGATGTTGCAGTGAGCTCCCATTAAGTAGTGCCTCCATATCTTCAAGGCATGTATCACTGCTGCCAACTCAAGGTCATGGGTCGGGTAGTTCAGCTCATGAGGTCGCAACGCACGTGAGGCATAGGCAATGACTCGGCTGTCTTGCCTAAGAACACATCCGAGTCCAGTGCCAGAGGCGTCACAGTATACGTCATACGGCCTAGAGGGGTCGGGTTGAGCCAAAACTGGGGCGGTGGTTAACAAGTGCTTCAGGGTTTTGAAAGCTCCTTCGCACTTGGTGTTCCACACAAACTTGACCTCTTTCTTCAACAACTCGGTCATCGGCTTAGCTATCTTGGAGAAATTCGGTATAAAACGCCGATAGTAACCTGCCAGTCTGAGGAAACTCCGGATCTGGTGTACCGAGACAGGAGACTTCCATTCCATGACCTCTTGCACCTTACTGGGATCCACGGCAATACCGTCCTTGGAGATAGTGTGTCCCAAAAACTTGACGCTATCCAACCAAAACTCACACTTGGAGAACTTTGCATAAAGCTGGTGATCTCTCAATCGCTGGAGAACTATATGAAGATGGTTGGCATGCCCTTCCTTGTCCTTTGAGTACACTAGGATATCGTCAATGAACACCACTACAAACTTGTCCAGCTCGGGCATAAACACCGAGTTCATAAGGTACATGAAGTAAGCGGGTGCATTGGTGAGTCCAAAGGACATGACTAGGTACTCATACAGTCCATATCTGGTAGAGAAAGCTGTCTTGGGTACGTCGCAAGGTCGAATCTTGATTTGGTGATAACCAGAACAAAGATCGATTTTGGAGAACACTTTTGCTCCGGCTAACTGGTTGAACAAGACATCAATGCGGGGCAGTGGGTACTTATTCTTGACTGTTACTGCATTGAGGGGTCGGTAATCCACACACATCCGTAAACTGCCGTCTTTCTTCTTCACAAACAGGGCGGGGCAACCCCAAGATGACGTACTGGGTCGAATGAAGCCCTTTTCCAACAGATCATGCAACTGGGTCTTCAACACTGCTAACTCAGCGGGTGGCATCCGATAGGGTCTCTTAGATATCGGGGCTGTGCCAGGAACCAACTCTATAGAAAACTCCACTTCTCTGTCAGGTGGCATGCCTGGCAAGTCTTCTGGAAACACATCTGGGTACTCACAGATGACAGGGAGGTCTTCTAAACGGGTTCGCAAGAGAGGATAGGCACAAGGAGTCAAAGACTCAGGATGGGTCAAGGATAGGGTAGCACTGCCATGAGAGGGCGAGCGGAGGAAAAGAGATCGGGCTGAGGTATCTAAAACAACACGATGTTGGGCCATCCAATCCATGCCAAGGATGACGTCTAGGCCTTCGAGGTCAAGGATGATAAGGTTTTCCTTGAAGAGGGTGGGGCCTAGTTGGAGAGGTACAAGAATAACGACCTGATCCGACGTTATCCTTCCTCCAGGAGTGGCGATCACATAGGGTTCCTTAGTGTGACCTACACTTAGCCCACATCTTTCCCTTGCCTTACTCCCGATAAAGCTATGCGAGGCTCCCGAATCAAACAACACCACAACAGCTTGGTTTAAAATAAGGAAAGTACCCATCATTACTGACGCACCTTCGGGAAGTTCAGTCAAGCTGGTGTAGTTGAGTCGGCCTTGTCGGACTTGCACCTTGGGCCTTCTTCCTCTGGCTGCCATGGGGTTCTGGCCTTGCTGTTGAGTCTTGCTCCTGGGGCAGTCCCTTGCAAAATGTCCCTCATTGCCGCAGGTAAAACATCTGTTACTGGCTGCCGGACGAGGTGGCGTTGGTAAGGTCGGCCGGGGTACTTGCGGTTGGGGGCCTGGGAAACTAGGCATTGTCGCCGGTGGGGGTCGGGCGATCCATTTCCCTGACTGTTGGGGTCGGCCAGGGGCTTGTGGAGGGATCATCCGAAACCTTCGGGCTGGCGGGCTCGGAAGAGCCACAGAGGCTTTCCTCTTCTGGTCGGCCTTGAGAGCTTGCATGCAGTCCTCCTGCGAGATGGCCAGATTGACCAACTCGTTATAGGTATCCACCCTGATGGGGTTTAGCCTCTCCCTGAGCTCCAAGCTCAGTCCTCGGCGGAATCTGTCCTGCTTCTTCTCATCGGTGTCCGCGTGATATCCCGCATAACGGCATAGGTCATTGAACGCCTGGGCGTAGTGCAGCACATCCCGAGTTCCCTGGGTGAGGGCCAGAAACTCGTTGAGCTTGCGCTCCAGGAGACCTTCAGGAATGTGATGCGCCTTAAACGCCGTCTTAAACTCGTTCCAACTGACCACGTGGCCAGCAGGTAGCATGGCATGGTAGTGGTCCCACCAAAGCCGTGCGGAACCACGCAGCTGCTGAGCTGCGAACCGCGCCTTGTTGTTGTCAGGGCATGGAACGGTGAGGAGCTCGAACTTGGATTCGATCGTACGAACCCATGCATCAGCGTCGAGCGGTTCTTGGGTCTTTTGGAACAGCGGGGGCTGCGTCCCCAGAAAGTCCTCATATCTTGCGATATGCTGCTGCTGCTGTGCTCTACCACCATGTGGCTGCTGTTGTCCTTGCACCAGATGCCTGAGCAGCTCGGTTTGAGTTGCTAGGATTGCCTCCAATGGCGATGGTGGCGGGGGCGGGGGAAGATCCTGGCGCTGGTCACTGCCGCTGGGCACAGATCCTGACCTGGTGCGGTACGCCATCTGCAAGAGTTAACGCCCCATCAATCTCATAACCTTAGGTGTACTCCAGCGATTGGGAACGTATGAATTAAATCCTTTAATGCAACTCTTGCCAATGGTGCATCACACGTCCTCATAGAGGAAGCACATTCCTCCTGTCCTCAGCATAGATAACCTCTACTTGCCCTGGCACTTCACTTCAGGCACCCATGCCACACACAGACTCCTAGGGTCTGATCCACTCAAACCAAGGGGTCGGATACGGTCCGTACTCAAAGAGGGTCGGACAAGGCGGTAACTGCCTTAAGGGTCGGCGCACTCTAGCTCCCAAACTAGGGTCGGCCAACTGGACAGGCTCCCGAAAACAACACAGGGTTACGGCACCACTCACTCAACCTTAGCATCCACACCATACGGAAAGGATAAAACTATGCACCGGGTTGACTTTATACATAACGACGTTCCAACACAGGGAGTACTCAACTCAAGGCTAACCTATTACAACTTTCCAAAACTAGGCTGCCGAGGAGTACAACGAAAGAAAGAAGGTTCCCTGAGAACCCTTAAGCTACCACTGGACACTATGAGTCGGGGAAGGGGCGCCATCTTCTTCTATGTCCATGCTGGACACTCCCTCGTCTTCCTCAGGGTCCTCCTGAGCTTCAAGCTGCATGTTGAGGGCATGCATGCCTTCAAGCTCAGCTTGGTGCTCCTCTAGGTGGGCATTGGCAACGGCCAACTCCATTTCCACCTCCATTTTCTCCTCCGAGAGCTCGATCATGCCGTCCACGAGGTCGGCAACTTCTCCTTCCAGCTCGGAGATGCGGTCTTGCATGTCGTGGATCTGGATTCCACGTTGGATCAGCTGGTAGGTTTGGCCTACCAGGTCTCTTCTAGCTGCCTGGAGGTACCCGTGGGTGTCTGCAGCCGTCCGGGCAAAGAGAGTCATGGCTCTTCCTTGGAGCTCTATCAGCCGGTAGAAAGCAGCCATGCAACGGACGTTGGTGGAGATGGTGATCGTAGCACAGGTAGTGGCCAACACCTCGAGGTTTCCGATGCGGTCCAGCCGACTCCTGACGGGAAAAAGACCGATCGGGTCCAGGGTGATCTCCACAGGGTGGGACTGACAGAACTGCGTGAGCAACTGAAGAGCGGCGGATTCCCACGTATCTTCCGGAGAAAGACCGTAGGCTATGATGCCCAGAGAGGGCCAGTCGGGCCGCGCAAAAGGGGGTGGCACCAGCGCTTGCACCTGGCACGTCTGGATGCCCTGCTCCACATACAGCCGCCCAGAATACAGGGGTGGGGACTGATACCCAAACCATCTCAACGTATCCCACAAGATCGCGGGAAACCCCTCGAAATGTAGGCATGTTGATTGGAAGGTACCGTCCGCTCCAAACACCACATGCCCGGGAGCAGCCATCTGGAACCAAGAAAACCGAAGCCACGTGAGATAACTCCGAGGATCAGGGATCGGATAGAGAAGCAGAAGGGCTTAACCGAGAGCAACTAAGAGGAGCTAGAAATCCTTAGATCCAAAAGAACTCTGTTGGACAGGGTTGCTGTTGAGAAGAGAACATTACAGATTTTTGGTATGACGCATGCACGGCCTACCGTACTCTTAACCAAAAACAACTGCCCGAACCTTGGGTCTTACGCGGTCAGCGCCGGTGACAAGGCAACAATATGTCTCTCCCTATATTAACTAGTCGGTTCTAGCAACGTCTTAACGAGCGCGGTTAGCAACCTGCAGAAAACACACACACGAACCTTTCGTGCCAGCACCCACGAAAGCGTTCCCAAACATTACCGTTCACTATAGGAACGGCACCCATGCGTTTAAGGCTGCATGGACAGCACTCAACCGTGGAAATAGGTTCCTTCCGAATAGAACCACATAACCCTTCGCATACTCGTGATGCGGCATCGGCACACGTATGACAAACGTGGCGAAACAACCGTGCCAATAGGTTCGTTGGAATCGAACCATATCAACCTTCGTATGGATCACATACGGAACCTGCGCACGTATAATAGACGTGGGCGGAAACAACCGCGAAGATAGGGTCCCTTGAATGGAACTCCCTATCAACCCTCGCACGCTCGTGGTGCGGAACTCGGCACACGTGTGATAGACGTGGCGAAGTGCGGGAGGAGTTAGCAATATAACCAGATACTTATTAGTCACCTAAAACAACCCCAAAATTCCCTAGGGCCTCTCGCATTAAGTCATCCTTAACGTTTGTACGAGATTTTCGAAAGGCTCTTGCAACTTTTATATTTTCAAAGAAGTGTTTAGGGCTCATTGGGTTCTCTGATATGCTAAACTCGGCTCTGATACCAGCTGTGGCGGAACCACCTCGGATTAGCTTGATTAATCAGAGTTTAGCCGCCTAACATGCGACACCCCTGGTTAACTCAAGCCAACACGAAGCGCCGTCGGACTTCATCCGATTTAACCACTTAAACAGGATCGAGTTCAGCAACCCACACAAGGCGAGCGGTTACAGAGAATACAACGAGTCCACGGATTTTAAACAAGTTTTACTCATTTTGGTTCCACCATAAAATCCAACATTAGGGTTTACAAACGAAGATCAACAGAGAAAGCAAGCGGAAGACTTCGTCGGGGTCGGACGTCCGGGCGAGGCCAACCAGAACATCACTGAGTCCTCTCCTCGCCGTCCGAGGAGGGGTCCCACTCGACCGTCCAGCCTGGCGGGAGCTGGGGCGGCCAAGCGCCAACAAGGGAGGGGTCGGGAACTGCAACTTCACCTGAAAAACAGGAGCCACAACAAGGCTGAGCTACTAAGCTCAACAAGACTTAACCGGGGAGGAGCCAACTGCTCTTCTAACTAGACATGCAAGGCTTCTGAGCTGAGGGGTTTGTTTTGCCAAAAGTACTAAGTAACCTATTTTCAAGTTTTAGTTCCGGTTCTAGATTTACTTACCAGTCTAGGTTGTGCAACCTACTCTAAGCAAACATCGAGCCAAACAAAATGTGTAGATAAAAACAACAACATTGCCACCATCAGATTCCTTATTTACTCAGGGTGACGTAGCGATCAAGAAATCTCAAACTGTGAGAGGCAGACGAATCGATTCGAGTTCTTTAACCATGCATGGTGAACCTAGCCCCACGACATCCGCGCACCCGGAGGTCGCTTCCTGTGTCGGCCTTCCCCATCAATCCCCTAACCCGTGTCGGGCCCATTTCCTTTGGTGCAAGGTTCCACATACCCGGTCTCTGCCGTTCTGTGACCACGCTTTGCCACCACGTGCGACAACCAGCAGGGGAAACTCCGTTCCAAGAACAATGGGGCGACCGCTCACGTCTAGGTTCAATCAGGTACTAGGCTTCCTCATCCCATACTAAGTATGAGGCTAGTACTTTCAAACACTTGATCACGAACACCACCACTGTCGGGCCTTAGCAAGTTTTCATAGACAGACGGGGCAACCATCCGACCACCAAAGTGTTACCCAACCCTGCCCCGTCCACCGTCCTTATAGTTGTAGCAGAGAGTAAACATGCAACTCCTACAACTCGCGAGTGACAGGAGATCACTCGGCTTTTACCGTCTCCTATTTAAGCAATGCAGCTACTCGGTCCAACAGCTAGTGCTCATATCAAGGGTCACTAAGTCATGTATCTAGGGTTTCACACAACTCCTAAACGTAAATGCACAAACATGCTATTCGGAAGGCATGTGCAAGTTTGGCAAAAACACGTAGGATTTTCATGCAACCGGGGCTTGCCTGCAAATAAGGAGGGCTGGAACTGCTCGACTTCGGGGGCGGCTTCGACTTCCGCGGGCAGGATCTCGGCCACAGCTTCTTCTTCGGGCGCTGGGTGCAGCTCGTAGAAGCCGTCAGCGAGATGCAGCTCTACACGAATGCAATGCAAGGGTTAGCTTAAACGTTTGATTTGACAGCAACACTGGCTCTCCTGAGCCCAGAAACTTGCGACAAAGAGCAGGAGGTTGAGGCTGTTTGAGAGAGCTGATGATGATCAACAGGTAAGGGTAGGAAGGGAACTACTGGTCTGATCCTTGAACTAGAGGATGTGATAACTGGGATCCTCAGACATAGGCGCTGAAGGGTTCCCACGTTTTACACATACACCCTCAAGTTGAAGAAAAAGATCACAGCCAAGCCCTCGGGCGAGGCGGACAAGGGTCGGCGAACAGACAGGGTCGGACGAGACGGAACTGGGGTCGGGCGGATAGGAGGGGTCGGGCGAGGCGGACTTAGGGTCGGCACTCACCTTCTTCCTGAAGGAAAGCTTGGGGTCGGGAAGAGGCAGACTTGGGCGGGGAACTAAAGCTTCGAGCAGGGACTAAGACCGGCGATGCTCCGGCGGCGGCGCTTCTTGCGGATCACAAGAGAGCTCTACGCAGCACAAGGGAGCAAGCTGCGGGGTGACTTGGGGAACTGAGATGGAACTGGGAGAAGAACTTTTCAAGAACTGGATGAGTGGTGCTAGAAGCTTGAGCAGGGAGCTAGAGGAGGCTAAGGGCAACAAAGACGGAGGGAACTCCGGCGACGGGGCATTCCTTTTATAGCTGCTGGAGCAGAGGAACGGAAACGTCGCGGAGAGAGAGAAGGGGAGCGGCGCGAAGGCCGGGGAGAAGCAATGGAGTGCTCTGCCGTGGCGGCGATTGAGCAAACCGGGCGGTGCTGCAGAACTCCGGGGGTGACGCCAGCGATCATTGCGCTACTCCGTCAGGGCGGCATAGGCGCGGGTAGACCGGTGGTTGGGATTTGGCGGAGAGCGGGCGTCGTCGTGCGGAAGAGGTGATAGAAGCGACCGGTTAAACGGCGCTAGGATCGAGGGCGCACAGGTGGGAAGACAAGCGGGCGCGGCGCGGTCGCGGCGCGGGGGAGAGCGCGGAACAACAGATTGTCGGGCGGCTTCTGACAGAGCGGGGAAAGGAACTGTCATGGCCGCGGTCGGGGTTGGCGGTGGGGGAATCGTCGTGTAGCGACGACCGGGCGGCGCAACTGTTGCTGGAAGGGACGGAAAAGACGGGCGACATTGGTCTCCGGGGCCGGGATCTGGTATCGCGATGATGGGTGCGGGAGACGAGGGTCTGCAGAAAGGGTTGCAGAGGGCTTCCGCTGCCATTGGGGAAATGGGCGCGGGACCCAACTCTGTTCCTCACCAGAGACAAAACTGGGCGATGGCGTCGGAGAAGACGAGCCATGCGGCAGGAAAACTCTGAGGCGGCCATGCAACTCGAGTGCGGCTGACGCGGGGGATCTGGAAAAGGATCTCACGGGTCCACCGGGGGAAAAGATCGGACGGGTGAGGAAGATCAGCAGGATCCGACGGAGGGCTGAACTCGCCAGGGTCGGGAAAGGAACGAAGCGGTAGGGGTCGGATCTCAGGGGTCGGGACTGGCGGAAGACTGAGCACTTAGGTGCGGTCAACAGAACAACTGACTGAGGTTAAGGGCTGAGATCAAACCTAACTGGGAAAGGTTAGGGGTCGGTCGCTACAGTGTCTTCTAGCAAATTTGCATCAAACAGTAGTGTCTACCAGCATAGTCCGTTTTGGACGGTGTCCCTCAGCAAAGCGACGTCGGGCCTGTTCGCTTCAGCTTATAAGCCAGCTGAAAAGCTGAAACGACTGATTTGTTGTGAGAGAAAAACACTGTTTGGTGGCTGATAAGCCGGTTGAACAAGCTCAAGCGAACAGGCCGGTCACTTTTAGTGTCCTATAGCAAATTTCGCCTTTTAATAAAGACATATGTTGGTAACTTAGATACAAATCTAGAATGATAGTTTAAGTTATGTTTGTTAATGATATGTATGGGTAAATTAGATGAAGATTATGAGGTTATTTTAGATTATTTTTTATAATGGCAGAGTTGGGTAATTTAGATATAGGTTTAGGGGTTTACTTTAAAATATTTTCATAATGATAGTGTTGGGTAACATTTTAGAAAATATAATGGACTAATGATTATGATTATTAGAGTTACATGATTGATGTTCGATGTTTCTATTTTTTTAAGAATTTATAGAATTTATCTTTTTTTTCTAGCGTGTCTCGTGTTCCATTAAAAAAATGAGGTCACATTGCTACAAAACTGTACTTATGCAGATATATACTTATTATTTTCATCCGATTGTGATAGATTTTAGTTAGTAATTACTCTATAACGTTTTCATCCATATTTAACTTTTCACTTGCGTATATACCTTAATTATTATATACCTTCCGATAGAACCCATATATACAAGCATATTATGCACCGGTGTTATTTCAAATATTAGCACACCTGTCAAAAATATGTATCGGTAATATGTGCCAGATATATACCATTGTTGTTCTTGTTCCTTTTTTTGCCTCCTTGCTTTTGATAGAGAGAGGTCTTTTTGCGCATATTGCAGTTTTTTCAGATTGGTTTTCCAGGATCCACAAGTTGTCATCAAACACTCATTATAAGTTGTCATTTACTAATTGTAAGCTTCAATATTCTTCTCACTGCAGACTACGGAACACAAAAATTGCAAAGTGAATCTGAGTGTTCAATATTTGGATGTGAAAATGTATAGTTGTTGTTTTCTCATCAGATTCAGTAAGATGAGCACCTTAGTTTTTCCTTCTCTCTCTGCTTTTTTAAGGCAGGCAGGGATGTAACTCTTATTAATTAGAGCAGAAAATTTGTTTGGTAAGCTTTACTGCAAGGCAAGAGCTGCCAGCATCTAGAACGGTACAAAACACTGAAAGGCCTGATGAGCAAAGAAAGTACAGGTACTTGACGATAGAACTGATGGTTGATTTGAAGCCAAAATACTAGTCACATCTCATAGGTAATGATGTATTGATGATGTCTACAAATTTGATAACAGCACAAATATGATAGTCAATCTAATACTGAATGTATTGTTGGATAATCACTGGCTATTAAATTCAAGGGTAAATAACATTGGTTTGATTATCTTAGTAACAAGGTAAGGTGTATCATTACTATTTTACCTGTGATAATAGATAGGTATGGTGACATTGCGTTAGTGTGATCTGCAAATTAGGCAATGAAGTCTGAAATCAATACCAAATTTAAACCCTACCAATACATGGAAAATGAAAAGTTAAAATTATTTTAAGAGTGCTGGTTTCAAAATATACATTTTTTTAATGTCACAGTAGAACTCTCTTGTAGCATACTATAATGCAATTTGAAATAATCTGTGATTATGAATACACAATATCTAATGGTATTGAAGTAATATCTTAAGAGTTAAAGAGTAAATAGCTGTGCAACTTATGAAGGATATGCAATTTACAGTTATTCTTAAGTTACATTAATTTGGAATTAAAGAGTTGTTATGACAGGGAATCAGAGTTGTATATATGTTAGTCTTGTTAATAATTATTTTGGATACAGCTTCTTTGTAACTAAAGAAGAAAGACAACGCGACGTTGCCGCGCCTTATGACCCTTAGTGTTGGGTTTGAGAGTCACCTTAGCAATATTTGCCTGATCCTAAATACTCGAGATATATATTTGCAGCTCCTTACACATTGGTTATGTACTATACCGTATCTCCACCACCAGACTCAATGATATGCAGCCTGGCTGTATTATAACTTACGACAGTTACAATAAAAGTCTAACTTTCTGATATCATCTGCTAATGTTTGATTTCTGAAGGTTCCTAAGAAACTTATCCATCTGCACCTGTCTCTCTTGCACTTAACAATTTCTGGCAATGAGCAAACCTGCGTGCACCAAGAACATAGGTGCATTAGAATAAACCATGATTAAGAAATTTCCATGGAAAACATATCTATATGATGAATGGGTTTAGTTATGCATCTTCTCAACTCATGCTTAATAAATTGATCAAGGTGACAATGTGGTAGAAAGAAGTGATTGTATATATCAATAATTTCTCTTGATTGCTTCCAGGAAGCACATAGACTCCACTTTCTGTTTTTGTATCAAGTCGATGTTCTGTCAACAGATGAGTGGGCGAAAGCAGGTCATGAATGCGCACAGAGAAAGCAGGTCATGCTCATATCTTGGTGTGGTGGTCACCCAAATTCCAAAATTAATTTACAGTAAGGAACTGTTCTTTCACTTTTAATATATACCCATCAACAAGCCAGAGAACTCCATCTTTTACACCAAGTGTGCAAAAATGAATTTCTGTTGACGTTATTTGCAAAATCTGTACAGAAGAAGACAGGTCTTCATCACCTGGGAGCTTGGCATTTTGTCGAACACATTGCAGGCAGTGGAGGCAACGTCGATTCACAACCGTTTGAGCTGCTCGTCCAGCTCACCTTCCATCGCTCCACTGCAGGAGTACAGGACGGAAGCGAGGAGAGCTCTTTCTTGGCGCCACCGTCGCGTCGATCTGCAGCTCGCGTGCTACGTGGCCGGTGGAGAGGCAGGGGCGGCCTGGTCACCTGGGAGGCGGAGCAGCACACCGGCATCCCATCCCGTCCATGATACGGGGTCGAGGGAGAGCACAGCACGAGCCGTGGCAAGCGGTGAGCCTCAGACTAGAGCCCGACCTCCATCGACGCGCAATGGTTAGGAGGCGGCCGCCTGGAGCCACAGCTTTGGCCTTTCCTGTGATCGCTAGTTGTCACAGCCCTGCGACGCGCTCTGCCTTGGGCTCTGGCATCGGTGAAGGGGAGTGGAGGCGGAGGGAGTTTCTCTTGCGTCGAAGGCGATGGGGGTAGGGGCGACGCGCGGAGGGACAGGGAGGCAGCGGCCGCGGCGGCGGCAGCGAAGAGTCTAGCGCTCAGGATGAAGAGTCTGGAGCACTTTTTGGACAGCCCGTTCAACATCCGACGGTGGGAAAAAATAGGCGATGTGGTCCGCTGACGTGCTCGAACTTGGCTCAGGTTTCCAATTAAGAAAGAGATTTTACTTTAATTTATTTTATATAATGTTAGAGGTGGATAATTTAGATATAAATTTAGAAGTTATTTTAGGCTATTTTCATAATGGTATAGGTGGGTAATTTTTAGAAAACATAATAGATCCGATGGACATGATGATTGATATTTTACTTTTTTTTTTAGAATATCTAGAATTTCTCATTTTTTCTATAGTATTCGTCTAGATCCTAGACGGTTTCGCTTGAAGGCTTCAAAAGAAGGCTCTATCATGTCTCTTAGCTATGTCCACCTCGCAAACAATAGTCTCACCGGTCGTTTTCCTGTCTCGTTGGCCAGTAGCTCCTCACTTAGCACGATAATCCTGTCACGTAATAACCTCACTGCAGACATCCCTGCTGCTTTGTTTGCTAACTCATCTGTCCTCACTAAGGTCGATCTCCAGCAGAATTCTCTGACAGGTGTTATCCCTCCTTTTGGTAAGGTCACAACCCTTAAGTACCTTTGCGTTACTGAGAACTTCCTCTCTGGAAGCATTCCTCCATCAATTGGAAATGTTACTTCCCTCCTCTCTATACGGCTAGGCCAAATTAAAACAAATTTACAGGGTCAATTCCAGAAAGTTTGGGTCACATTCCAAAACTTTTTGAACTGGATCTGAGTTTCAATAACTTGTCCGGGCATGTTCCGTTATCTCTTTACAACATGAGCTCCTTTACGGTGGACAATACTACCATATACTACTGTTCGAAAAGAACTCGTATGGAAGGATCCAACGGTTGAGATTAATTGTATACTACTAAAACCTTAAGCTGTAGTATATATAGTATGCATGAGTTGTATAGGTAGTATAAGGGTATTATTGGAAAGATGTAAAATGGCAATGTTGTAATAGATGAAATGAAATCTTTATTAATTATAATCTTATTTATTTTTATTCCTCCTCATTTTCAATTAGTCAGAGGTTGCGACTGGGCCTCTTCATTTCCAATCGGTCGCAGGCTCATCTAGGGTTCAGGAGCGGGGCGGCGGCGCCGACTCCCCGGCGGCGGTCGGCGGCGACTCTGCGGCGGGCGGCGGCGACTCCGTGGTTCAGGAGATGCGTGCTGCGCTGCTGCTCCACGGTACCTAGGGTTGAAATGGGGCGGGTAGCGGCGACTCCAACAGTCGGCGGCGACTACGAGGTGGGCGGCGGCGACTACGCGGCGGGCGGCGGCGACTATGCGGCGGGCATCGGGCGGCGGCGACTACGTGGCGGGTGGCTTCATGAGCCTCAGGCTTCATGAGCCACTTTGATGGCTGGTTGCCCCAACACTCGTTGCTGCTCCATGCGTAAGCCTGCTTTCTATCCTCTAATAATTTCTCAAAAAACTCATCAACAAATGTACACTCCCTTTACTGAATCATAATCAAGCACCTTTTGGTGTGCAGGTGCTTTTGTGGTTTTTCTGATCTACTTGGGAGCTACACATTGGGCTGCTTTTTGGTATGTTTCTTCTCAATTCAAGCTCGAGTTTCAGTTATGAGGCATCGTAGAGTTATTTGCTTTATAAACTGGATTGGCATTGTGCTTTGTTTATCAGTTTGGCAGCCTGGCTTGTATTGACTTTTGATCAAATTGAGGGATCAAACTGAAGTGTGACACTTTAAACCTTGTGAAATATGCCATGTCGAAATCCAATTTGTTGGTGGTGCTTAAGTAGCTTCATCATTCTAAAGATTAGCAACTGCAATTTATACATACCATAATTTTTCTAAAAAAATACACCATAGCCTCTTCTGTAATATATACTAGATGGAATTTTTTTTACAAGTTGCCGTAATGATATCTTTGCACTTTCTTTTCTGTGGCCTCCATGGCCTCTTCTGTAATGTCCTCACTGTATAACAACTTATCGGTCATTAGGCATGAACTATGAACATTGGCAGTATCGAACACTAAGTCAATAAAGGATCTGGCAATATATTAAAACTTATGCTACTAAAACACGGAAAAAATGGAATGTAATCTATTTTTCATTGTCTTCCATCATGTATGTCTCCTCGGCATCGGTAGCTTTGTATCCTGGACTTCCCTTCACTTTGTTCCACGCATAGTTAACCAATGTGACAGCTAGCTTGAGCCTGAAATTAGTCATATCCTTCTGCACATAACAAATACAAATGCCTGTTAGCTGTAATGTAAGATGGGCATAGATTGGGTTGCTGAATTTGTGTTGTTCAACTTACCTGTGTGAATAAGGAAGATAATTTGTTTCAGGTCCAAAGCTCCATGAATTTAACCGTGAATAGTCCACACGATGCACTGCGAGTTTATTTGGTATTTACACAAGTTAGGAAGTACTAATTATGGGAACCCGAGTATATTGACAGGTGTTGATGTGCTTGTACTTGTCAATCTGGATTGTCTTTTTGATGCATTCAATGACTGGCCATTGTTTGACTTGGGTGTCCTTCTACCTATGTTCTTTGATCAATTGCAGGTCTTCAAGGCGTGTCATACGGTTCTGCAACCCTTGCAACTGAGTTCAATAGAATTATCAGTGGTTGAGGTAATCATGTATAAGTCGGTACCAGATTATTAGTGTATCACCAGTTGATGTAGTTGTGGCCGGCGAGTGGCAGTCCCCTTGGAGTCAAGTACCTGAACGACACCCTTACGACCATTGATGACCACCAAATACCAATGACAATCTTTAATGTTGATTGGAAAGAAGACCTAAAAAACTTATTTCGTTAGATGTTTGCCTGCGCCAAATCAACCATTTATAGCTGTAATAGGATGCAAGTTGTACCATGTCATTGTTGAGATAAGTTAATGTCCGATATAAATGGAAGTTGCCTTCTTCTTTATTTCGTAACGAAGCGATGGTATCCCCACATATCATGTTGGCATTGTAAGTTGTCTCTAGATAGGCACATCCATCTTCCCTTTCGTTGATACTAGGTTGTGCTTTTAGTATTCGGATGTAAGCATTCATAACCTTCACTTGCAAGTTAAACTTCTTTAGATTGTATTGTTGAAATAGGAATATTTTTATGTAGAGATATACTAACCGAATCATTCAGGAATATTTCACTGTTGAGAAGGCACTCTAGATCCTTCTTTGTTGCTGTGTAAAAACCAATATCAACCAAAACTTTATCCTGTGATGTTGAATTGATGTACTGGACAGTGGACAACTCATCTGCATTGATCAAATACTCTGCGGATAATAGTTAGATGAATAATATTCTCTATGTATTGGTAAAGAAATTCGCACGGAGTAGTACCATTTGACGTGCTATCAGTTGATAGTGGTTCATCAGGCATCGCAACATCTGGGATCTCTTCTTTTTCCTTGTTCTTGGGTCGATGACGTTTTGTGCCAATACTGTACTCATACTGGATGTTTGTTTGTTGGATGGGTTTTTTTTTGATGATTCGATTGATTCCTTGCTGTAGTTTTGTGCTTTGGTTGTGCCTTATCCTCCTTTATGTTGATTTCAGGCTTGCCTATATGTGTGTCCGTCGCCTCAAGCACGACATTTGTAGGTTGTACCACTGCCCTTGATTCCTGCAAGTTAGCAACGGCTACAAATGATGGTAGTCGAGCTCGGAACTAAATGAAGGTATGCCAAATAATATGGTAACAGACTTACTCGTTGTTCTTGTATTACATCATCGAACCGCTTGTTAAGTGCATTGAACCTGTCATCAATTTGATTTGATAGTAACCTGTACTGATTGGTAATGAACTCTTGAAGTTCCTGCATAATTTTGTGATTGCTATCAGCTTGTCCCTTGTCCAATTGTTCTGATGTTGTGTGGCATTGGGGGATTGAGCATGAGTTGTTATGTTTATGTCTTGTAATGTCATGGACAATCTGACATAGAATAGAAAGAAGGATTTTGTTAGTAGCTGCTGGGGTTTCTAAAAAGTAATGAGATGGTTACTGATGTCTGATATACTTTTACCTTTCCTTCCCCAAAATGATGGTTGCGTGCTAGTTTGCATCGTTCTTTGGCTCTCTTTTCGTCCCAATATTGCATAAGTGGTTTGTCCCCTCCAGGCTGTGCTAATCTAGGGTACATATGAGACATAGACACCTTCTCCCAATATTAGACCTGTAGTTAAAAAAAATGTAGTTGTGTTTGCTGTGAATATAAACATAGTGTCATGAATCTTTGTTCAACATATGGAATGTACATACCTGCAAAAGAACTAGATTCCCTTTAAGGTTAGCTGCCTTTACCTCCTTGTATTCCCGTATGCTTCTGATCAAAAAATTAAGAACCAGGCTGCTCCAGTTCAGGTTCTTGATATTATTAATTTCTTCAACGAGCCCAAGATAATCTGATTTGACGTATGGCTGTAGTGTTGGGCACAAGTAGAAACCAATGGTGTACAGCACAAATATGCGAATAAAGTCATCACCATAGGTTTTGTTCTTGCTTAAATATTCCCTCAACTCCGATGAATGAATTTTAGTAGAATCATTCCATGTGTACTTGTAAAACAGACCAGGTACATGTTTTTTTGGAGGCTCCTTTATTTCATCGCCTTGGGATGGAAGGCCTAGTATATGATCAACATCTTTGATGGATATTTTCACCTTGTTTTCTTGAATGTTGAATTCTTCTTTGTCTAAGTAGAAACTGTCCGCAATCTCCTTGCATAGCTCGCGTCGAATCTCTATGTCCTTAAGCTTAAGTAAAGAACCAAATCCTGCTTTCTCAACAGCATCCTTTTCTTCTTGGTTGAACACGCTTATAATCTCTACTAGTAATTTCTGCGAGCATTTACATGTACCCTGAAGGAAAATAATAATTAGGGATGTTTTTCTGCAGCTTATGTGAAGTTCAGGTATGTTTCTTGTAATTGGTGTTGATCTATGTTTTTTTTTCAATAAACATATTAATAGTCTGCTATTTCCTTTGTAGGTGTTGAATTAATATTAATGTGTAGATGGTTTTGATCATCACTGCCGGGTAACATACTCCTTAAAAATTATATTCTGATTTGGAAAAATTATATAATAACTCCCCTGTTTTCCTCAATCTCAACAGTGGCTCAACAATTGTTTTGGAAAAAGAAACTATAGGAGGTTTTTTATTCTAATTTCTACCTTGTCTTGGTGGCACGAACACAGTATATTCACCCAACCTAGTGCTTTTCAGTATGGTCGCATAAATTCACCCAACCTAGTGCGTATGAGCTTATCAGTATGGTCGCTTGAACCTAGTGCTCCCTGTTCTATATGGCTGGTAACTTGCTACTGTAGTGTACATATCAATGCTCTTTGCTCTTGTTTAATCATTACCCTCGCATAGCATTAGTACCAGTACTCCAATTGCACCACTATCTATGTCTTGAACAAGCTCCTGCACATCACAGTGTTGGTTAAGTCTAGAATCGGTTTTCAAAGTAATCTGTCTATTTGCAGTGAGAGTTTGTATGAAGACTATGAGTTTGACCAGTGGCAGCTTGTAGCACTTGTTCCTTCTAAGTTGTTTTTCATAGCAGGCAGGAAGACTTACACGGCTTGTAGAGCTTGGTTGCTTCTTGATCTGCCTTGGTGGCTCAAAATTGGTTGAATGAATCTGGTCCTGTTCAGTTTTTTTTACATGTCATGTCATATTAATAAAACTGATCATAAACTTTATCGTTGCAGATGAGATTGAACTTACTGGATTGAATGGGAGAGATGTAATTGGATCAATTAGCGCAGGTGGTGCATGCTCCTTCTGTTGCGCAGGTGGTGTATGGTCCTGCTCTTGTGTGTCAGGATTGATGGGTGGTACCGAAGAAGTAGCTCCGTCCACATCCATGATGGCTGAGTTGTCTGATGTGAAGCAAGATGGTAAACTGCCGCTGCCTGCTGCCTTCCTGCCGCTGCAGCTGCCTTCTACCCTTCCTGGCTGCTGCAAGATTGACAAGCCAGAGAAGGCCAAAGATATAAGTGCCAACCAAGTTTGTTGTCCATGTGAGTCCGTGTGAAGCAAGATTGTTTTTATTATCTAACGGCAAGTGTTAGTTTAAATTAGGTGCTATGATATCTTAACGTGTAGAGTTTATTTAGATTAGGCCTCACGTGAAGAGTTTGTTTAAATTAGGACTCACGTGAAGAGTTTGTAAGCTAATACATGCCTCCAGCGACGGGATAGCACAGTTTTCAACTAACATTTTTCTGTCAATGCTTTCCAAGCAAATTACTGATACCTTGTGTCCAAGAGTCTAGAAGTTACTACTGCTAGTGATTTAGACTACGAAAATCAAAGAGAAAGCACTGCCAATAGTGATCACTCTGCCCATGGATAGTACTCTAAGTGATATGGTCGTGTTGAATATAGTAGTATGATACAAAGCATTGGTCGGATCGTAGACGAGGTACTCATCGGCGTAGAAGTAGTCAGGCCCCACGCACGGAAGCCGCGGCCGCGGGGGTAGGTGCGCCCACTGATGCGTGGCTGGGTTCACCACGCAGTTCTGGAGCAACAGAAGGCTGTTGCAGTGGTCCCTGACCTCAAAGGAGTCGTAAATCTTGGTAAGCTAATACATACCACTACATGGGTCGGATGAAGGGTACAAATAAATTTATTAACGCACATATAATTAATGTACTCTAGTAGCCCAGTGGATTAGGCGGTGGACTTTGGCTTGAAAGGGTATGGGTTCGATCTCCTTTACGAATTTTTTTAAGTCACCATTTTTTAACTTTTTTTATTTTGCAATATTTATCCTTACTTTAGTATATAAACACTCAGTAATTTTTGGAATATTACCATTTTTTTTTAAATTCATGTAATTTCAAAATTATGAGCTTAAGTTCATATATATGTTACCATTTTTTTTTGTAAATTCATGTAATTTCAAAATTATGAGCTTAAGTTCATATATATGTTTTCCAAGGTGGCATGTACCCAATTTGCTCCCGACAGCTACTTGACATGTCACTATGTCAGTCCAAATTGTTTGCTACCTTTGGCCTATCATGCAATTGTCTATGTACCATGTTCCCCTACATGGCCATACATGTACTCTTGAAGACCACAAGTCACAAAGCACGCGCCTTCATCTAACACGAACATAATGACACAAACTACATGGATTATGAAACTATATCATTGTTTTTGAATTATGACACAAGCTATAAGGTCATCATGTAAGTTTAAAAATTGAAACAAAGTATATCATTATTTTTGAATTATGAAACTTAAATTATCACAAACTATTTTCTTTTTTATGTTATCATAAATTATAAACTTTTTAGATGGTGTTACATGCAATAATATAGTATTCTGTTTATTTCGCCCGTACTAGGCCGAATTGAAGAAACGGCCCGGCCCAACAACACCTCGTGCCTCTACGTACCCTACTCATTCCGCCCTCTCGCCCCGCATCACGCCGCCCCCGATCCATTCTGGATCGCGCCGCCCCCTCGCCCCGCATCACGCCGCCCCCGACCCGACCAACCAGCCGGCGCGGCGGCGGCGGCCACGGAGACCACGCCGCTGCAGCTGCACCCATCCTTCCAGCAGCGCCCACTCTCGCCGCCCCCCGGACTGCGCGCCGCTACAAGAAGCTCGCCGCGCCTGCTGGTGCTGCTGCGCCGCCGTCCTTCTCCCGCTCCTTCTCGCCGCCGCCTTCGCCGGCGTCGTCTACCTCATCTTCCGTCCCTGCGCGCCCACCTTCTCCGTCGCCTCCCGCATCGCGCCGCCCCCTCGCCCCGCATCGCTCGCCTGGGAGCCCGACCCCAAGCAGCAGCAGTAGCTCTGCTGCCGGCGCCGACCAGGCAGACGACTTCAGCCGGCTCCGCGCTAGCGTCCAGGACTCCACGGGCAAGGACCCTTCCCAGCTCGCCCCCCTCCTGTGTGTTATCCCCTCCCCGGACAAGGACAAGGCCAGGATGCTTAATGTGTGTTTCGTGAATTCTTTGTTTGCAGACTTGTTTGCGATAATGAGCATGTAACACACTGAATACCAGTACCACCGAAGCCACGACCAGAAACACCTACTCCATTACCTCCTCCACTAACCCCTTCACAAAATACCAAAATAGGAGCAACTTATTAAATAGGGCTATCTATACAGTAGGTCAAATAGGATCAAGTTTTGCCAATTCCGAATTCAAGTACAAAAACTAAGAAGTTGGCACTTTTAACACAAGGAAAAGGGAGCCCACATATAAAATCGAAAGCTGAGTTGGTGCTTGGGAAAGATACTGGTACCTTTAGACTAGGGTCAATAATTCATTAACATTTCGATATTTTCCTGGCTTAAGGCTTTCACCGCAGTATTGTCTTATGCTTTAGCCAAGTATAGCTCTAAAATCTGTTTGCGATAATGAGCATGTAACACACTGAATAGCAGTACACTTAAATTGTAGGAACTAAAACTGAAGATAACTTTTTAAATTGTAAGAGTCGAACTAGATCTCAAGGGATCCCTTCATAGTCTGCTCCTCATTGAAGACCGAGTTCACCAGTATAGCTGCAAGCTTAGATCTGAACTCATCACCAGTATAGAGGCAAATCCCTTTGCCTCATATGGCTAAGAGACCTCGAGTGCATGTAATGAAATAAAGCTCAATCTTCCTCATCAAATCAAGATTCAAGGTAGGGAGAAGGTGGAAAAAAGCGTAAGCAAAGTCACATTGGATCTGCTCTTGAGGGATATGTGGAGTTCAAATAGAGCCAAACCAACAAAACTTTGGAATCTCTTGAAGAAAAGAAAAGGTGTGAGGAAGAATTTTCAGTTGAGAAGTGTGTTAATCAAGTGGATGCTATGGTGCTTTGGATCTTTTTGAATCTGAGATATGCAGGAAGACATTCATTACAACCAAGAATCGTAATGTTCGATTACTGTGGCTAAAGTAAAAAATCAGGTGTCTCTCTTTGAATATGCTCAATGTGTGGTTCAAGAAAAACATTCTTGTCTGATCATGCTGACTTGAAATGCAAGTAGGGTTGGTATAAATATGATTGAATAGATGAATTTCTAATGCTTGTGTAACCATGTAAAATTTTTCTTTGTGTGAACCTTCTTCTGCTAACATGGCTAAATTATTTCACTTTTTTTGTTTAATTGCAGAGCCCTTATGGGAAGCACTACATGATCCGAGAGTCAGTTGCTAAGATCCCAAAGATAGCTTCGTTGTGCAATCCTTACTAGCCAGTGCAATCCATTGTTAATTTATTCAACCAGCTTCTTTCCTAGGTTGTACTACTGTTGTAGATGCATCTAGTTAATATAGCTGTTATGATGGACGCTCCCTTCTTTGGTCTGCTAGTTCACCAGTTTTTAAGATTTAGAATGCCTGAAATCAAATGTTCAGAAACATATGGACTAACAGGAGATGAAGTGGGTTCTGGGCTAGTGCTAAGATAAATTAAGATACGGAGATAATCTAGCATGGCACATCATCATGGGAAGATGCTGAAAGTGGGGGTTCAGACCTGATAGGCTAGCGAGCACTTGAAATTCCAATGCTGATGTCTTGTCACTCCATATTTTCTAGCTTTGCACTGATTTAACAATGGTAGGATAATTTTCAGATCAGGAAAGTAGTAGGCTTAGCTGCACAGGAGGTAGCCAGCCTTAGTGCCATGCTAGTGGGGCTCTAGCGGTTCAGTTACAAGTATACTTCAGAATGAAGTATAGTGCCCGTTTGGTTCCTTTGCTTATTTTTAAGCAAGTGTCACATCAATGTTTAGATACTAATTAGGAGTTTTAAACGTAGACTATTTACAAAACTCATTACATAAGTGGAGGCTAAACAGCGAGACGAATCTATTAAGCCTAATTAATCCATCATTAGCAAATGTTTACTGTAGCAACACATTGTCAAATCATGGACTAATTAGGCTTAATAGATTCGTCTCGCCGTTTAACCTCCACTTATGTAATCGGTTTTGTAAATAATCTACATTTAATACTCCTAATTAGTATCTAAACATTCGATGTGACGGGTGCTTAAATTTAAGCAAGTGAACCAAACCAGGCTATAGTTTACTCTGTACCAATGCATTAGTGATGCGCTACTATTTCCATGAGAAGTAGCTACTGGTTGTAGGACTCAGGTTGTGTGCATCAGTTACAAGTACAGTTTGTTGGTTATTGTTCCGTTAAGTACTAATTATGTGCTTGTATTATCTGATGCAGAAGCCCGATGGATCTAACTAGGATTGACATGGTGCTCCCGGAAGGCTATTCTATTTCTGTGTAATTTGTCCTGCATGCATCTACTTCCAGAGCACTTGGTGGAAAGACCACAGATAGAGTTTAATTTTCACAGAATTTTAATTATATTTATGTAATGATGAGAAATGACCATGTTTTTAGAACTTTTAAAATGTATGTAAGGGTGGATTGCTCCTGTGCAAGAAATGACCATTATTTATTTGATGAAGTTTTGCATACGAACAAAATTTCTATTACTTGTTTCTCGATTTTTTCTGATTGTTTTGAGCATTAGTTTTGCAACTAGGGATTTGTGCCCTTGTCTGCTAAACTTACGCAGGGTATAAGGAGGTGTTTGGATACACCTCCTAAAGTTTAGTACCCGTCGCATAAGATGTTTGGATACTAATTAAGAGTATTAAACATAGACTACCTACAAAATCTATTGCACAGATGGAGTCTAATTCGCGAGACGAATCTATTGAGCCTAATTAGTCCATGATTTGACAATGTGCTGCTACTCATGTGCTAATCATGGATTAATTAGGCTCAATAGATTCGTCTCGCGAATTAGTATAGAGATTCTGCAATTAGTTTTATAATTAGCTCATGTTTAGTCCTTCTAATTAGCAACACTCCTAAAGTTTAGCACCTCGTATCCAAACATCCCTGAATCCGGGATCTCAAGTGCCGATAATATACCTCCCCACGCTAGGTTTTGCTCCCCTCCTTGCCAAATTAGCCCTTAGGTGGAAATAACCTTGTTGGGTCAATCCGAGTTCAGTTAACCAATATCTCTGGGCTTCAGAAAGCAGATCTCTCAAACTGCATGCTGAAAGGGCAAATTCTGCCAGAATTTGGGAAGATGAAACAACTTTTCTATTTTCATCTTTCAGATAATGAACTGACAGGTTCGATTCCTGCTTTCATCGGTAACCTATCTGACCTGTTTTGTTGCATACAAATATGTTGACGGGCCCGATCCCAGTCACACTTGGGAATCTCGGCTCTTTAGGCCTTCTTAAGGGGCCCGCCTCCTTCCTCAGGTCCAAACCCCAGCCCACCGCTTCGGATGGCATCGGCGGCGGCCGCCGCGGAGTGGGAGGCGGCGGAGCGGAAGGTGCTGGTGGCGCGGAAGCCGTGCTTCGGGCTCCCCACCGCCTGCCCCACCAGCCTCCCCGTGCTCCTCTACCTCCGGATGGCGCAGGTCCCCTTCGACATCCACGTCGACACCTCCTTCCCCGACGCCGGTGAGCTCCCCGCCCGCACCCGCAGCCCTGCCCTCTCTTCCGCCCCCCCGCCCTCCAAATTATATTTCTGACATGAAAGTTACATGCAATATATTTCTGGACTTACTAACTACTCTTAATATCAAAACAGTTGGAAATGTTTGGTTGGGGAGGGATTGCTTGTAACGCTTGAATTTGCAGATAAATCCATACAGATAGTGAGCTGTTTTCGGTATGGTCCTTGTAAAATGAGTCAGTTTATCTGCAACAGGCGTATTTAACAGTCTCTTGGTTTAAGCTGGGTGTTTGCAGTCTCAGCACACAGTGCCCAGGCTCAGCGCCCAGCAGTCCCAGCACTGTGCACGAACCTGGATGCGCATGAAGATGTAGATAGCGGTACAAGGGAATAAATCTGTAGATTGCTGCGGGGAGAGTCATACATTGGTGTGCTAGAATATTTTTTGAGCCATGTGCGAGAGGCAATTGCTTTGCTTACACCTTAATTTTTGATTCCACAGATCACATACCATATGTCGAATTCAGTGATTGTGTGGCGTTCAACAATGAGAAAGGAGGTGTGATTGAGTATCTCAAGGTGGAGAAAATTTTGGACCTGAACTCAAAGCACCCAAGCATTTCTCCCGTTGATGTGCTGTCCACGAAGGCCATGGTTTCGACCTGGCTCGCGGATGCTTTGCAGTATGAACTCTGGGTGGTTTCTGATGGAAGCATCGCGCATGATATATACTTCTCTGATCTCCCCTGGCCCATTGGAAAGATACTCCATTGGAAGAAAGCTAGAGATGTGAAGCAACTACTGGATATAACGAAGCTTAATGCTGCAGAAAAAGAAGAGGAGGTTCCTACTCCCTACTCATTATTTCCCTAGTCCTTTTTTTTGCCCGGGTGGCACACTAATAGCTTGTGATGCAATTTTTTTTATTTAAACAGATATACCAGAAGGCAAGTGCTGCATATGACACATTGTCTTTGAGATTAGGGGATCAAGTCTTTCTATTTGATAATAGGTAAGCTACTGATCCTTACCTGTTTCACTTGAATCGGCATATTTCTTTGTGCTTTTTTATGGTTACTGTTACTGGCACTTGGATATTTGTCCTGATGCGACTTTTATGGAGCACTAATATTTCTATTTCTCTTTGTGAAGCCCTACAGATGTTGATGCTCTTTTCCTTGGACATGCTCTTTTTGTGCTCAATGCATTGCCTGTAAGTTTCCCTCCATACTCAGATGTACATCCAGATGGCAAACACCGCCTAATGTATAATTGCATAGAAACATTGGAAACACAGATGCCCAATTGCACAAGCACATTATTTAAAAGAACTGGTGCAAATCTCGGATGCCTCCAGCGTTAGCAGTAGGGGAATTAAGTTGCTTATCTATGCTGTGAAGAATTTCCTTAGCTATAACCTAAGTCCGTCCAGCAAATGATTCAAAACATTCTTGACTATGTTTTGATAAACTTCAAGGCATGTTCTGATCTTACTTCTGCTTTTTAGGACACATCTGTGCTGAGGGGCACTTTGCAGAAGCATGAAAACTTGGTGAACTTTGTAGAGCACCACAAGATCCAATTGCTGGAAGACTCATCATCATCAGGGTTAGGATCATCACCCAGTCCATCATCATCATCCCCCCCCAGGAAAAGAGCATCTGCTGGCCAAAGTAAGCAAACTGATCACTTTATTCAGATGTTCAAAATTCAGAGATTGGTAGTTATAGCACGAACACTCTACTAGATAACCTGTCGGAACATTAAAAATTGGATGGTGCCATTTTATACCTAACTCTGCCTTACTTTAGCACCCATTATAAGTATTTTTTCCTGGAGCTGCAAATGCTTTCAGGTTGTCTTTGTTGCTTGTCATTTTGTCGAATTTAATACAATAATGCATTTCATTCAATATTTAATTAGGTACGGTGAAGAAACTAAGATCTGCTTGTCTGAAAATCATTATTTTTATCTGTGCTATTGCCAATGGCTATTATATGCACACACTGAACTGTTTAAGGCCATCTGCATTCTGCAGTCTACTCATCCGCATTTAGCCATAATATTTCTGTATGAAGTGATGACTTATTCCCTTCAAAAATGCATTTCATTACAAAGTAAAGCAGTGGCTGCGCTAAATAACACCCTATTGTATTTCCCTGAAAAAAAGCATTTTAGCGGCCAAAAACTTTCTGTAATCCTGGATCATTGGTGGCTCAAACTGTTTCTTGATTTCATTGAATCAAGAAGTTGTACCAAAAGGAACTGTGTGAAACGATGCTTAGTTATAGGATAGGAGTGGAAAATCTATATGGTTATACATAGGTTGCATATGGGCAGAATAATGGTACTTGGGCTCATCTGGCAAAATGATTTTCATCAGATATGTTTGGGAATATTTGGTCAGAATTTCATGTCGAGGGGTTTATCACAATATTTACTTTTGTACATTTTACTTGTGTGCACTTTCATTTGAAAATGAGATAAGTAAAATGCATTGAGGAAATTTTGAAGTAGTGATAGCAAGTTGCACTTGAACTTCACCTGGCTCATTTCCCCTGTTATCTTGGCACTTTCTTTTTGAGGGTTGTTATCTAGGCACTTGTGCTGCTTATATTCTTGACTGTTTCCAGACATCTTATTGTCGTTTGGTGTTCTTAGGTTATAAGCCGAAACCCAGAGCCAAGAAGGAACGGACCGAGGAGGAAAAGAAATTCAGGCAAAGATCAAAGTACTTCCTGGCCGCACAGCTTGTTGGAGTCCTCGTGTTCCTATCACTGATGGGTGGGGCTGATAGTTTGGAGCTAGACGATGACGACGGCTTAGATTATGAAGATTAGATCCTCCCTATGTTGTACTACATGATTCGTTTCAAGCCCAGCCTACACCCTTGTTGGGTGCTGTGAAAATTTGTTCCCACCGTCAGTGAGATGTGATGCACTTGATACTGTAACTATGAATACACCGAGTTTGTGGGCCTTGGTCGGCTTCATAATCTGGGCCCACCGTGCCCCTCTTTTTTTTGTGTGGCTTAAGTGAATCCAACTGTAAGCAGATTCGAATTTTGGAGCTTTGGAGATGCTTCTTTGACACATGTCGAATCTGTTGGTCTGAACTTCTGTCCAGTCAATATTACTGGTTTGCAAAATAAAGGTTGCTCTGGCAGTACCTTGCTTTTGAGTTGTGAAGTTCAATTTAGTCTCGTGTTCGGATATGGAGACGTGGGATGGAGTGCTTTTCACGAGCCTGATTCCGAGTCGACCAAGGGTTTCCCGCGAAAGCTCGCGCGCGCCAGGGTTTCCGATCGCCGAAGCGTCTTCACGCCGGCTGTTAGCTGCTTTGCTGAGAGTACAAGAGCTCTCTTGAGACTACGCGCGTTGCTTGTACATGTCAACCAGCAATGTCCAGCATGGCGCTGCGTTGTCTGCTCCGACGCATTCCCGGCGGTCCCCTCCTGCCGCGCGTAGGGCGCGGTGTTCCGGCGCTGCCGGCCTCTCCGTCCCTGAGCACCATATCTCAGGTCCACCCATCCTACACCTTTCTCGAGGGGGGGGGGGGGGGGGGGGGGGGGGGCTTCGATTTTTTCCCCTATATAGGCCATCTTAATACGTGTCTGTGGAACGAGGGATCCTAATGTCAAAGTCGTCGTTTGTTTGTTTGTCGATCACATATGCAAACCATAAAATCTTTCTTCCGTCAATTGTTATTATCCTTAATCTATTATTATTAAGGGAAGTGTTAAAAAAAAGCACGTTGTTCGTCGAGAGGATCTAGAAATTATTACGTCAATCGAAAAATGAGAAAAATATATACACTATTAAATTTTGTGATGATCTAAACGATCTGAAGTAGCAGAAAGAGTTAATGTCAAATGCAATTAATAATTTTAATCGGTAGAAAGAAAAGGGAACAACACATGCCATAGATTTTGATGATCCATATTATAATGGTTAGGAATTAGGATTAATCATATATGCATTAGAATCCACTATGAATACAATTCCAATTTTACATGCAAAGAGATTAGAGGTGTGAATTAGGACCTACTAAATGACAATTGCTAAAGTCCTACCCGACATGCGACATGTGGAAATCCTATTTTACAGGCAGCACAGTGCCCTGCTCCCATTGCTATATCTGTTTCTCTGTCGCACGGGAAGTCTCTACACTGACTAGTGACTTAACTGCTGTTTGTTTGTGAGGGCTTCTTCTAAAACGATTTTACTGGTGAGCTAAAAATAGTGGTTTCATCCAGCTTCTAGTTTATTTTAGCTCCGGCTTACAAAACAGCTTCACGCTATAGTACCTCGATTTGCCCAAAACAGATGAAGCCGAATTCGAAACAAACCGTGCTAAAGAGAGCATAGTTCTGACTTGGAAATAAACAAGGAGACGAGTGCCGTGAGGTCGCAGCAGGAACATGATGGGTATTTATAGGCTGTAGCTTTTCTACTGTGTCTTTGGAAAGGATAGCTGTCTACTGTGGAAGTATGACAGGGAGTTGCTTGGATGCAACGGCCAACGGGTGTGTACCTGCCGAACTCTGTTACGAGCCATCCCGTCGTCAGGCAACTGAAGAGCAGGCCGCTTGAAGAAGGTGATGGAGAGCTGGGAGTGGATGGCACAAACTTCTTGGACAGAAAGGGTCGTTGGAGCTTGGAAGTAGTGCTTTTGTTCTCCGTCACATGTGCTGACCATAAAATCTATCTTCCGTCAATTATCGTTAATTGATTATTATCGTAGTAAATACTACTTCACATTGACTTTTGGTCACGACGTTTGACCATTCATCTTATTCAAAAAATTATGTAAGTTTCATTTATTTTGTTTGTGGTTTACTTTACCATCAAAAGTATTTTAACACCAATTTATTTTTTTGATAATAATTTTTTAATAAGATGAATGGTCAAATGTTGTAAGAAAAAGTCAACAACGATAAATATTCCGATACATCTAAAAAATTATCACGCCAATCGAAAAAGAAAAAATATGCACTATTGGATTTATGCTAGTCTAACGGCTTAGACTAACCAAAAGAGTCAATATTGGACAATTGATAATTTTAATAGGTAGAAAAAAGGAATAACAGATGCCGTTGATTTTGATGATCCATATTACAATAGTTAGGATCGATCATATATGCATTAGAATCCACTATTAATACAACTCCACTTTCACACGCAAAGAGATTAGAGGTGTAACTGAATTAGAGCCTACTAAATGACAGTTGCGAAAGTCCTAGCCGTGCAGCGAATACAAATTAAGGAGAAGAGTACCCTGTTGGACCATGCACACGTTCTTTCCTAAGAACGAAAAAATAAAAGAGGTGGAACATGAAGAGCCTGAGGTGGAATTTGTGGAATTGTCTAAAGAACCTCAAAATTTCGAGGTTATTGAACTTGCTCGTGTTATTGAAGGATCAAAAAGCTAACTGTCGGATTTATAAGCCCGGCAGTCCACCAGGAGGTTACCCAAGTGGTTGATTTGTAGGTGGAGGTGGTTGTGAGACAAGAACTCGAAGGTGATCGCGTGAACACAAGCGACACGAGGGTTTTAGATAGGTTCGAGCCTCCAGAGAGTAATACCCTGTGTCATGTATGCTTGGTGGCTTCTATTGCTTGAAGGTTCAGAAGCCCTCGAAAGGCTCCAATGCTCGGATCAATGCCCTCGGGAGGCTCCCTTGGTCGCCTTATATAGGCTGACGACCTAGGGTTACAAATCGGTTTGAATCTAATCTACTTGATTGTTACATGGAAAGCAATATGAGTCGGATTGCAATATGTATCCCGCAATATCTGGGCTGATTTGAATCGCACGGCCTCCTTGACTTGTGCTCCATGTATCTTCATATCCTTAGCCCGCACGCCCTGGTCAGGTGGGCCCACTTGTCAGGTCCGGCTAGTATCCTGGTTGGTAGGGACCTATGGGGTACCCATATCCCTTAAGCCCCCAAGCGATGTGTAGACGAATAGGAACCTGAGGTCATTGCAACGAAGCTTGAAATGTGGTCGGCTAAAGCTGCGATGGCGTTACAGTGACGGAGAGGTTGCTCAGTGCTCAAAAAAGAAGAAAAATCGAGCGAATGCAGAGCCATCCATGTAGAGCGAAGTCGAGGGCCAAGTTGATAGATGCCGGGCATCCAACAGGTCAAAACGAAGGACATGGAGGGCGTCGCAAGACGCACTCCATAGGAGTAGCCCTCGAGCATTAAAGCGATTAGTATAATTGGTCAAATGGTCAAAGAAGAAAAAATCGATCCAGAAGAAGATTTTATTGCCTAAACACAAGGATAGGCCAAGCCATAGAGGCGCGCCAACCAGAAATAGGAACCCAACCTCTGAGTACGAGGGCCAATGGAGCCACAGAGGCATGCCAAGTCGCATCATGCCCCAAGCCAGAGAGGTCGGTCGGGCAACGGGAGGCACGTCGAGTCATCTGCAGCATCCAGCCCCCGAGCCTAGAAGCACACCAAGTCGCCTCCCGCTCCGAGCCAAAAAGGTCGGTCGGGCGATGAAAGGCACACCGAGTCATCTGCAGCGCCCAGCCCCCGACCTAGGAGCCAGATGAGTTGTGGAAGCACAACGAGTTGCCTCCCACCCTAAGCCAGAGAGATCGGCCAGGCGACAGGAGGCACGCCGAGTAGTTTTTGAGCAGAAATAGGTGCCCAGCCCCCAAGAACGAGAACTGACAGAACCATAGAGGCGCGCTGATCAGAAATAGGCGCCCAGCCCTCGAGGACGAGGACTGGCAGTGCTGTAGAGGCGCGCCGACCTGGAATAAGCGTCCAGCCCCTGAGGATAAGGACTGGTAGAGCCGCAGAGGCACGTCGACCTGGAATAAGCACCCCACCCCCAAGAACGAGGACTGGCAGAGCCGCAGAGGCGCGCCGACCAGAAATAGGTGCAAGCCCCCGAGGACGAGGACTGTCAGAGCCGCAGAGGCACGCCGACCAGAAATAGCTGCCCAGCCCCCAAGGACGAGGACTAGCAGAACCGCAGAGGCACGCTGACCTGAGATAGGCACCCAGCCCCCAAGGACGAGGACTAGCAGAGCCGCAGAGGCGCGGCGACCAGGAATAGGCACCCAGCCCCCGAAGGCGCGGCGACCAGGAATAGGTGCCCAGCCCCCAAGGACGAGGACTAGCAGAGCCATCAAGGTGCACCGACTAGGAATAGGCGTCCAGCCCCCGAGGACGAGGACTGGCAGAACCGCCGAGGTGCGCCGACCAAGAATAGGCGCCCAGCCCTCGAAGACGAGGACTGGCGAAGCCGTGGAGGCATGCCGACCAGCAATAGATGCCCAGCCCCCAAGGACGAGGACTGGCAGAGCCGCAGAGGCGCCCAACCTGAAATAGGTGCCCAACCCCTAAGGATGAGGTTTGGCAGAGCTGCAGAGGCGCGCGCCGACCAGAATTAGGCGCCTAGCCCCCAAGGACGAGGACTAGCAGAGCCGTAGAGGCGCGCCGACCACGAATAGGCACCCAGCCCCCAAGGATGAGGACGGGCAGAGCTACGAAGGCGCGCCGATCATGAATAGGCGCCCAGTCCCCAAGGACGAGGACTGGCGAAGCCGCGGAGGCATGCTGACCAGTAATAGATGCCGAGCCCCCGAGGACGAGGACTGGCAGAGCCGCGAAGGCGCACCGACTAGCAATAGGCGCCCAGCCCCCAAGGACGAGGATTGGCAAAGCTGCGGAGGCGCGCTGACCAGTAATAGGCGCCCAGCCCCAAGGACGAGGACTGGCAGAGCCGTAGAGGCGCGCTGACCAGGAATAGGCACTCAGCCCCCAAGGACAAGGACTGGTAGAGCCGCAGAGCCGTGGGGGTGAGAGACATAGAGGTCGGCGACTGGAGGATGAGAGACCCAAAGGTTGGCGTCTAGGGGAAGCCCCCAAGCTTCGAAGCAAGTAGACTGCGCGAATAGGTCGGACAGTCCCTGAGTGTTAGGAACAGCTCGAGCAAGGGAATAACAAGGCAGTAGGTACGCAAAAAAACCTTGGAGGTTTTATTTATTCAGTGAAAAGGGAAAAGGAGAATACTTAGCTTGTGAATCCTTGGATGGAGAGCTTATCCCATCGAAGCAGATCTGGCGGAGGGTTGACGAAGGATGCCGAGTCAACAGAAGGTGCCGAGTTGATAGAAGAAGCGACAACATCGAAATCCGTTGGCATGGTACTGAAGCGAAGCTGGATCGACTTGGCGAGGTAGTCCTTCATTCTCTCAGGGAAGATAACGTCGAGGCGGGATGCCATCGAGCTCGCTAGGGAGGATTTCACAATCCTCCCTATTTGGTGCGCCAACTGTTAGATTTATAAGCTCGGCAGTCCACCAGGTGGTTACCCAAGTGGTTGATTTGTAGGTGGAGGTGATTGTGAGACCAAGAACTCGAAGGTGATCGCAAGAACACAAGTGACACAAGGGTTTTAGACAGGTTTGGGCCTCCAGAGTGTAATACCCTATGATGTATGCTTGGTGGCTTGTATTGCTTGAAGGTTCAGAAGCTCTCAGGAGGCTCCAATGCTCAAATCGATGCCCTCGGGAGGCTCCCTTGGCCGCTTTATATAAGCTGATGACCTAGGGTTACAAGTCGGTTTGAATCTAATCTATTTGGTTGTTACATGGAAAACAATCTGAGTTAGATTGGAATACGTATCCCGCAATATCCGGGCTGATTTGAATCGTCCAGCCTCCTTAACTTGTGCTCCAAGTATCTTCATATCCTTAGCCCGCACGCCCTGGTCGGGCGGGCTCACTTGTTAGGTCCGCCAGTATCCTAGTCGGTAGGGACCCATGGGGTACCCATATACCTCACTAACCTTTTCGAGATCCAAGGCAAGCCCCGGAGCATCTACTCCTATTATTTTTGGAGTCTTATATTCACATGTCCAAATTATTGGTTATTTCTCTATTTATGCATTAAGTCTAGGAATTGATTGAAACCTTAATTTTATGCACAATCCCACCTTGTTTGTTAGGACATCTTTGCCACCTGCTCAAAACAACTAGTAATGTCCTAAGCTTAGCATTGCTTAGAATCTATCCTTACAGTAACTTTTTTAGCTCATTAACTTAAGGTAATCATGTTCATACACGTTGGATCAAGGAAATGGTCTGATTTTTGAAAATCGTGGATAGAAGCTAGAGATGATAGCTGTCTACTGAGATTAATGAATTAAGGCCCGTTCATTGTCTTAATCTTTGATCAGTCTTAATCTTTGATCAAGTGATTTTACCTGGTTGTTTATTAGGATAGGAACCAGCAAACTCAGTGGGTTAGTTGGCTCATTGATAAGAAATGCTCTTACCCATGCTTGGCGTGTGGCAGAAAGGTGGGGACGTAGCCTGAAACTCACATGGAGATCAGGCCAGATGTGGGGTCCCATGTGGAGATGTGTTCTCGGGTTCGGGTAATTATATTTCCAATCTTTGGGTACGGCTAATCGAAAGGTCGTTATGCACAACCCGATCAGTTGTGCATGGCTAGTGATTAGGTATCTCCTGCAGGATGTAAATCAGTCCAAATCACCGCAATTCTCGGTTATGAATGCACTTGATCATCGATTAAGCATCGTAGAGTAAACAAATTTAATATGATGTTTTTCCTTGAATTAATACTTTTGTATGATGTTCTAAACAACTTGTATGCGCAAATGATTTATAAATCTAGATTGGTTAGGTAAACATAAATGGTCAATAAGATCACAAAACTAAGGTTTCACTAATAGTAAGTTTTTTGCAAAATGTTGAGTCAGCTAGTCCACTAAAAAGCTATCATACTCCTTAAAATTTTATTTTATGCATACTGGTTAGACGGGTCAGTCTTGCTGAGTACCTTCGTACTCAAGGGATCCTCTTTTGTTGTTTCCAGACGTGCAGCAGCAGCCTACCAAAGAGAAAGGCCCAAAGAACTAGGTATTCTACGAGTCTCATAATGCCCTAGTGTTGGACTTAGTTATTTAATTACTTTACTTCCCAAGCTTGTTTTAGTTTAAAATTCTTAGAATGGTTTGACTTGCACTTTAAATTTGTTTCAACCTACGGTTTGTAATAATTCGTACCTTCAGTATTTATGTAAAAAGGTAATGTTTGTTGATGCTTTCCCTTCCCGGAAGCGATCCTGATATGTGGCTAAGAATCAAGTCGTATGTGGATGATTTGGGTTGTCCTGGGGACACTCGATGGACTACCAGATTTAAATGGTTTTAAGTGCATTATGAATAATTTCTACTCCACCAGTGATTAGGCGCACTTAAGCCAGTTTAAGTCGGACGGTTCCGCCACAAGGGGGAGGCTTTATTGACTTCATGTCATATCCTGAATAGAGTTTCGAACAAGAATAAAGAGCAAATTCAATATGAGATTTGGGTTGGGAGAAAACTATCACTTTCTTATTTACGCACTTGGGGGTGCTTGGCAAAAGTTAATGTACCAATTTTTAAGAAGCGCAAGTTTGGACCTAAGATAGTGGATTGTGTCTTTCTAGGATATGCTTAGAGGAGCATTTCTTATAGATTTTTAGTAGTTAAATCAGAGGTACCTGATATGCATGTTGATACTATTATGGAGTCTTGTGATGCAACATTTTTTGAGAATAATTTTTCCATGAAAGATATTCATAGCACTTCTAGATTTTCCTCTAAGATAATTTCTGAACCAATTGCATCTATTGAATCTTCTGAACAATTTGATGAGCATGAGGAGGTCATTGAGAAGGATGACAGTGAGGCTCCTAGAAGGAGTAAGAGACAAAGGACTGCAAAATCCTTTGGTGATGATTTCACTGTGTACCTTGTGGATGATACACCCAACTCCATTGCTGAGGCATTTGCATCTCCAGATGCAAATGATCGGAAAGAAGCTTTCCATAATGAGATGGACTCGATTCTTTCTAATGGAACCTATAAGCTCACTTAACGACCCTATGGCTGCAAACTAGTCGGTTGTAAATGGGTGTTCAAGGAGAAGCTTAGGCCTAATGGTACTATTGAGAAGTACAAGGCATTGCTTGTGGCCAAAGGCTACAGACAAAAAGAAGGCAAAGATTTCTTTGATACTTACTCACTTTCGCTAGACTAATCATAATTAGAATACTACTTTCTTTGGCTACCTCATATGGTCTTATTGTCCATCAAATGGACGTAAAGACAGCTTTTCTAAATGGAGAGTTGGATGAGGAGATCTATATAGATCAGCCTGATGGATTTGTGGTGAAGGGTCAAGAAAGTAAGGTGTGTAAGTTATTAAAGTCTTTGTATGGGCTGAAACAGGCGCCTAAACAATGGCATGAGAAATTTGATAGAACTTTAACTTCTACGGGCTTTGTCATAAATAAGGCTGATAGATGTGTGTACTATCGCCATGGTGGGGGTGAAAGAGTTATATTATGCTTGTATGTGGACGACATACTAATCTTTGGCAATATTGATGTGATCAATGAGGTCAAGTGTTTTTTATCAAAGAGTTTAGATATGAAAGATCTAGGAGAAGCTGATGTTATTCTGAACATTAAATTGATTAAGGATGAGAATGGAATTACTCTTTCGTAATCCCATTATGTGGAGAAGATCTTGATCCGTTTTGGCTACATGGACAGCAAGGCTTCTCCAACTCCTTATGATCCTAGTGTGATACATCAAAAGAATAAGAAAATTGAGAAAGATCAACTGAGATACTCTTAGATTATCGGTTCACTCATGTACTTAGCTAGCGCAATGAGACCCGACATATCTTTTGTTGTGAGCAAATTGAGCAGGTTCATGTCAAACCCAGGTATTGATCATTGGCATGCACTTGAAAGGGTTATGCACTACCTGATAGGTACTATGAGTTATGGGATTCACTATTCTAAGCACCCTGCTATGCTTGAGGGATATAGTGACTCGAACTGGATTTCTGATGCTGATGAGCTTTATGCCACGTGTGGGTTTGTGTTTACCTTCGGAGGTGGTGCAATATCATGGAGGTTTTACAAGCTGACCATTTTGACAAGGTCAACCATGGAGGCAGAACTTACTGCTTTAGATACAATCACAATTGAGGCAGAGTGGCTACGTGAGCTCTTGATGGACTTGCCTGTGGTTGAAAAAATAGTGCCAGCCATTCTTATAAATTGTGACAATCACACTGTGATAGTCAAAGTGAACAGTGCTAAGGATAATGCGAAGTCATCAAGACATGTCAAGAGATGACTGATGTCTATCAGGAAATTGAGAAACTTTAAAGTAATAAGTGTGACTTATATTCAAATAGATAAAAACTTGGTAGATCCCTTTACAAAAGGGCTATCACGGAATGTGATAGAAAGTGCATCGAGAGAGATGGGTATGAGATCTGTTTGAGTTGCTATAGTGCTAACCCAACCTATGTGATTGGAAATCTCGTGAATTTGTATATGGGAAAAATAAGCTTTTGGTTAACTGAGGGGAATAATTAGTTAACTCTCTCTAAGTGAAGATGGCAATACTCTCAAATGCTGTGAGGCAGGAATATTGTAAGGCATGTGTGCTATAAGGCAAGTTGGCTATATGCCTTAATGTGATTCTATTAGCTTTAATAAGAGAAGATGTTGTCCTATAGAGCATTCTTGAAAAAAAATACCTATATGAGTCTGGTTGTTAAACGTCACAGTCTATGAGATTTGGGTGATCTCTAGTAAGCTCATGAAAGAGACCAGGGAGTACGACGTATATGCTCCACCAACGGGGAAGGCTACTAGCAGCCAAATACTGGTCATGATTTAGGTGAAACTTATTCATACAAAACTAGCAATTCAAGGCATAGTCAATTGTCAAGTTGTGGATAAATGTAGCTTGAAACTCTAGGTAAGAGTTCAACTTAACGGTCCTTGCTGAAACATCGGTATATCAAATAGTAGTGAGAAACATGTAAAACATCTAATGGGTTTTTGAGATCTGGTGGGGGATTATTAGATATATGAGCTTGGCCCATATAAATAATCCTTAACAAATCTCAAAGCTCCATTAGTGTTAGAGGGGGTATACCATATATTAGTCTCATATTGCTAACGGATAAGGGTGTGGGGTTTTCCTCCCTATAAATACGGACCACCCCCTCATGGAAAAGATGCACTATAGGCTACTATACGGGAAAGCGTTAGGTTTGAGTATCCTAAGGTGGTCTATACGAGTTAGGTTTGTGCCTCTTTTACACTGCTGCGCCGTCACTGTAGTCTTCTCCATTCTATTTGGGTCGGCATGCACTAGTGAACAGGAGAGCAGGTCTCTAAAACCGGTCGTCCTTGTGATCCTGCACCATAAGAGGGTGAATAAGGTTTTTGGGAAGCGCTCCGCGCGACTGCTCAAGTTCGTCACCATGGCTTGTCCTCCGTTCAATCTTCTTGTCGCGGCGTACCGTCGTCTTCAACACTGGCTGCTGCGATCCGTCCGCAACACCGCTGTCATCACGGCTTCTCGATATGTGTGCCGTGATCTAATCTTATTTTTAATCATATTTTCTAAAATCAAGATTATGTTATTCCCGTTGACTAGGATGTTAGAGTTTTGAATGTTAGGATGATCTCTTCTCACGATTTATTTATTTAAAAAATTAATATAGCAATTGCCTAATTATCCAACAGAAGGAGCTGAAGATATCCGTTTATTCCTCGTATCATACGTAACATGCCAACTCCATTTTAGAAAATCAACTCCATTTTAGAAAATCCAATTTGAAACTGCTACGTAACATTATGTGTCATTTTAAACTGATTTTTATTGTATAGCATTATGTGCCATTCTAAACTATACTCATCGAGGTTTTTTTCTTAATACCCGTAGCAACGCACGGACACGATCTTAGTGAAACATAAAAAATAAAAATCACACTTTTTGCAATAATTAGGATGAAAATATACTTTTTCAAAAAAGGAAACATGGCTGAGGGATAGAGGATGGAGCCGTTCAAGAACTGTTCCTGCGACCGACATGAAAAAGGAGGGGGAGAAAATGTGGCGGTGGGGTCATTGGACTTGACCTTCATGCTCGTAGCTTCGCCGTTCAGTATCCAATCCAGCCACGGACGAGTGCCGCAGTGCCTACCGTAAAAAAGAATGCAATTCTTGTTCTGAAAAGTCACCAATTTTAAATTTGATCAAATTCATGCAAAATACTACTAACATTTATGATACAAAATAAATATTAATAAATTAATTATGTAATATATTTTCATACTAGATATGAATGTTAGTATTTTTATATAAATTTGATCAAATTTAAATTTTTTGACTTCTCGAGAAGTGAGGGTTGAATTTTTTTGGTCGAGGAAACATGTAAGGATAGTTTGTCAGCACTCAGCTCAGGCAAACCGAAGCAGCAGAGCATGAACCACGTTGCCACAGGCTCCGCAGTGCTGTTCCAATCTTCAGGCTCCGGCAGCATGGATCGTTCCGCGCGTGTGGCCAAACGCCATGAATCATGCGTCCACGTTGACTGCTCCCTTGTTTGTTTCCTCAGCTGCCAGTTCCATTCCACACAAAGTGTGTAGGGATCTGGATTCTAGTGGATGTTAAGCGTGTGGATACATGAGAGATTAGTACATGAAAAGGCTAACTATTTTTCGTTTCTTCTTTTTTTTTTTTTGCCAAACATGTGCTCTAGAATTAATTATTTATTCAAATAACTTTTGCTAGAGTATAATTTATTAAGTTAACTAGAGGCCAATCCGAAACTTACATACGCAGGAAAATAAAATGTTCAAAAGATTATCGGTGAGGTGGCCACACAATTTCCATTTGGGAGAAGCCCAGTTTTTACCATCCAACTATCATCGAGATTGATTTTAACCATTCAACTCCTAAAACATGAATCAACTATAACTATCTTCTTTTGACCAGATGCACTATGATTATCTTTTCCTTCTAAGCATACTCATTCCAACCAAAAACAATTTTGTGACAAAAGTTTGGGTGATGCTATTTTCCAGTCACCTAATTTTTTAAAGATTTTTTTCAAGCAACCAACCTTATCCATCTGATGCTGCACCGACCGTCCAGATTACTTTGTGAATTTTTAATCATCTCCTTCCTCGCATTGCATCTCGCTACTTCTCTCCCGCAAACCTGAGTCTGATGTTGGATGTACGTAACTGTGAATGCAGATAACATGTACGTGGATACTAATGCAAAATTGTGCGTATAGTTCACATGCAAATGTTTTGGTTTCCAACAAAAAGTTTGTTGCCCGTAGTAATCTATGAGCACAGATATAAGTTCCATTTGGTAGAGCTCCGGCTCCTTAAAAAACAGCTTCAGTTTCGGCTCCTCTGGTGGAGTGACTTCTTTAGTGAAGCTAAAGATGTTTTGGAAAAAACGTTTGATAAAATAGCTTCTCAATGGCAATGGCAATATGGTTAATTTTATGGTCACTTAATGCTTAGAGAGGGAGGAGAAGCTAGTGAAACCACTTTTTTTCTCCTCTTTAGTGTAAGCCGTTTTATGGCTTCTTCCCGATTTCAACGGTGGAGCTGTTTTGAAATTGCCCCATTGGTAGGATTTCACCAAAAGTTGATGGAGAAACCTTTTGAGAAGCCCTACTCAAGAGGGGTAATATAACTTATTATGTCTACTGTAGGTTCATTCGCAAACTTGCATTTGCATAGGAAAATGTTGTAAAAAGAGATTAGCAGTAAAGTAGTCACGCAACAATACTTTCATCGATGAATTACAATTTTTTATCGAATCGCCTTTTATTATATTGTTCTTCTAAGCATACTGATTCCAGCGAAAAACAACGTACATTATCCATCTGATACTGCACCAACTATCCAAATTTGTAAATAAAAAAGTCGACCCGTCGGGGGGAAAACCTCCCCGAAGGCATTGTAATTAAGGTAAAAGATAACTTCCAACTACGAATCCAGAAAACCCTCAAATCCTAACTTATGCCGGTGAGGGTATTTTTTTTTACTCCGGCCTCGTAAATTCACTCCAATGAGCATCTGAAGCCCGACCTACCAGATGCTACTCAAATGTTGTAACCAAGTAGGTGCTACTCGAATGCTGTAACCACTGAGCAGAGGATCTTTTCACAGATTTGTGAATTGCCAATCATCTTCATCCTCACATTGCATCTTGCTCTTCTCTCCCCGTTCAGGATGACACTAATCCTCAAATCTTTTCCTTCCATTTCGATATATGTACTCATTCTCACCACAGATAATTTTGTGATGTAAGATCCGTCGACTGCAGGCAAGATAATAGGCAAAATAACCATGATACGTAAAAAAAAATTCCATCGTAAGAAAAAATATCAAAATGCGATTGATTTTAAAGGTGTGTTTGGATACGAGGACGGGATGGGATAAGATGGGACGGTTCTCCTCCATCCCATGTTTGGTTCGAAGACAAGCGGGAGATTCATCCCTAGAGGAGAATATTCTCTCCATATGTGGGACGCCCCCATCCCTCCAAATCAAGCAGATGGGCGTCCCACTTCTTCCCCCATCTCGCTCCGTCTTCCACCGTCGCAGGCGCAGTGAAGGAGGCTGGTGTTGTGGGGCGCGGGAGCTCCTCCGGCGGACACACCTGCTCCCCGGAGATCCTTCACGCGAGCCCCCCCCTAGGAGGACGCGCCTGCTCCTTGGTTGTCGCTGCGCGACCTCCGGCCACGGGCGGATGCGCCTGCTCCCCGGTGAGCCGACATGAGAGCTCCGACATCGGGCGGACACGCCTGCTCCCCGATGGCCGCCGCGCGAGCTTTGGCCGCGGGCTGCCGAACGAGCTCCGTGCGTGCTCCTCCGACGGTGTGCTCGATTTGGCTCGTCCTTCCATGGATTCGTGAAGATGAGTAGTCAAATGGGTTCGCAAGACATCAGTGAAGTTTTGATTGCAAGTGATTGAGTTAGGATTCAACATGGACGAGGAATTTCACCCAATGATGATTGGTAGTTTTGACAAGAGGGAAGGGGAAAACGGGATAGAACAGAGGAAGAAGATGGGAGAGGGAGCGAGATAGGTAGATAACGGTGTTAGATTATCATCCATCCTATTCCAACCATCCCTCCTACCAAACAAAAAAAATAGGACAAAATCATCCCATCTCAACCAAACATTAAACGGGACTGTCCTATCCCACAAAATTAGGATAGGATTGTCGCATCCAACTCGTCCCCAGAATATTTAAATACTAATTAGGAGTATTAAATATAGGATAATTGCAAAACCAATTGCATATATGAAGGTTAATTCCCGAGACGAATCTATTAAGCCTAATTAGTCCATGATTTGACCCTACAGTAAATATGTGCTAAGTAGGTTTAATAGATTCGTCTCGCGAATTAGTCACGGCTTATACAATTAGTTTTATAATTAATTGATACCAAACCTTGGACGTAGCCCGAACTAATTACGTGGATCGAAACTGAAAAGGGTCCACCAATTTGCAGGGGTCCACCAATTTGCAAATCTGAGCAACTCGTAGCACCAGAGCCGTATCATGCCTGCTTTCACTCATTCCGATGCCTTTAAATGCCCCGCCGCGTCCGCATTCGCTTCCGCAGCAGAGCAGAGCACCCCCATCCTTCCCGGATTCGCCGATTGATTCCCCCCTATCCCATCCCATTCCCGCGTCCCATTCCCAAATATCTCCCCCTCCCCTCGCCATGGGCAGCGCCGCCGCCTCACCGCCGCCGTCCGGGGAGCTGCTGTCGCAGGACGACCTGAAGCGCGTGGCGGCGCACCGCGCGGTGGAGTTCGTGGAGCCCGGCATGACGCTGGGCCTGGGCACAGGCTCCACCGCCGCACACGCGCTGGACCGCCTCGGGGACCTCCTCCGCGCAGGCGCGCTGCCGGGGGTCGCCGGCGTTCCCACCTCCCTCAAGACGGAGCTCCACGCGGCGCGCGCCGGGATCCCGCTCCTCCCGCTCGACGCGGCCTCGGGCGCCCGGATCCGCCTCTCCATCGACGGCGCCGACGAGGTCGACCCGGACCTCAACCTCGTCAAGGGCCGCGGGGGGTCGCTGCTGCGGGAGAAGATGATCGAGGGCGCCGGGGAGCGGTTCGTCGTGATCGTCGACGAGTCCAAGCTCGTCCCCAGGCTCGGGTGCACGGGCGCCATCCCCGTCGAGGTCGTCCCCTTCGGCGCGCCCCACACGCTGGGCCTCATCCGCAAGGTGTTCGACGGATTGCCGGGCTTCAACGCCAGGCTCAGGAAGGTCAAGAAGGACGCTGGGGAGGTGCCGTTCGTCACCGACAACGGCAACTACATCGTGGAGATGTTCTTCGAGGACGGCATCCGCGGCGACCTGCGCGACATCAGCGACAGCCTCCTCCGCATCACCGGCGTCGTCGAGCACGGCATGTTCCTCGGCATGGCAACCACCGTCGTCGTCGCCAACAGGGACGGCACCGTCACGGTCCTCCACAAGAAGAAGTAAGCTTATTTAAACTGTACCCCCCGCCCCCCCGGCCGGCGCCGGAGACGGAGACGACCATGCCGCGCCGGCCATAGCCCGTACGACGGGAATCTAATAACCAGCCAAGAGAAAGAAAAGCGGAGCGAAGCTGCTCAAGTTTTGTTGCTCTCTCCTCCAGTCCTGTTGTCGTACTAGAATCACTGGTCCAATTTCAAGGGTAATAAGTTTTGGATTGCTCCGAGATATCATCTGCAAGTAGTCAAATTTCTTGGCCGCTCGCCGTCGGCCGTCGCCGCGCTTTTGACCTTTACGTTGTGCGAATATCTTATCTGCTGTCCCTATCTGTGTATCTGGTGATGCGGTGAACATGGACCGGTGCTTTGTGTTCCTCCATCCATTGAGCATTTGAGCCGTGTGCAGAGAAAGGAGAGGACGATAGAATAGCCATCGTCCTGACCTGCTGATATTCAGTGAACATGGCCCAACAAACACTTCGGATTAAACAGGTATGAAAAAGAAAAGAAAATTTTTGGCAAAAACAAAGTCCGGTTTGCTGTCCCTTTTAAACGTGAGATTCTGCATTTTATGCTGCGGCTGTGGCTGCTAAGTGCAGCTACTCTGCATGCTTCTAGCTTGCAGCCGCAGCCACAGCTGGAACCGGCTGTTCCGATCACAGCCGATGGATTTCTTGCAACTTCCCCTGAAAACAGGGGAAATTGAATCATACAGAAAGGAAATTTGAGGAGCCGTGGAGGAGATTCCTACGAGACATTCGCATCTCGCTTTGTTTAAGCGTTCTCGTCCAAGCGGCAAGGAAGCAATGAAGCAGCTTGGTAAAATGTTTTTTAATTCAATTAAATACTACATAGTAGCTTGATTGTGTAGTTTGAGCCCTCGTGTTTCTTGCTGCTCGGGACCTCGTCCTGTCATCTTTAGACCAGGCTTGCAAAATCCTGCTTGGCATGAGGATAGAATTTAGATGGATGGTGACACTCGCAATTTGTTCAGATGAGGTCGCAATCCAACTGTGGATTTGGCTCCATTTTCGGGATACTGAGTAGTTAGTGTTTTTTTCGTTTGTTGTTTTTTGTTTGCCAGTTTCTTTATCAACATCTTCATAACTGTTTTAGTTTCTCAATGCTGCACACAAAGATTTCCCCTTTTTTTTAGACGATGACAAAATTTTACTTGGTTCGTGTGGACATTTTACACGTCCAGCGGAAAGCTAATTGAGCATAAAACCTGCTAATCGCTCGATGCAAAATCTCATCAAAAAAACTCATCAAAATCTCATCAAAGGTAAATGTAAGGACAGAAATGCAATCATTAAAAAAAAACAAATGATAAAACGCAGGTGCCGAATCCGATTCGTGCCTGCACGAACGCATTGACCCTTTGACCAGCGACTGAGCCGTCGCACCTATCACCAATGGCGGCTACAGTAACGAGATGACCGGCAAGGCAACGCGCGGTGTCGCCGGTGGTCCCCGCGCGCGCGGCGCCGCGGAGGCTTCTCCGCGGAAACTTTTGCTCCCTGCTGCCTCGAAAGCAACAGCTGCGGAGGAAGACGCGGCTTGAAATCTTTTGACACCGGCTGATCTGCTGGCCATCCAAACTCTGCTCCTCTTCCTATAACTACAACTACATTAATTTTCTTTTTGCAAACTTGAAACTCGTCTGAATCTGAATGCTTGAACTTCAATCAACTAGTTTAAACTAGTGTAATGCCTGTGCTAACGCTACGGTAATGGCTAAAAGACACAATATATTTTTAAAATGATACACAGCCGGGATCGATTAAGATTCTGAAATGGGTGTCTTCGGTTCATATAATAGCGCTCAAGATAACAAATCTTTATAAGTCACCTTTAATTCCATAGTTGATCGGTCATTTTCTGGCTCCTTCAAGTTCTTTGATATGAGAAAAGAAAAAATATATAAAATAGTCCAAGCATGCTACTAAATCTCATTGATAACTACTTGTATGCTACTGTTTGCTTGAGAACTGCAACCTCAGAGCCTTGATTGGTGCGGCTGTCTAATTTTGCACTCCTAACTTCACAATCTGAAAAGGGATAAGCATGGGTACACATCTGAAGTTTCCTAATTGAGAAGCTACAGTAACAATGACTATTCATGCTCGTGCAAAGTATATGCGTACCTTTAAGGAGCTCCGCTCCACAGCCACCTGCTTGGAATTGCCTTGCTGGTTGTCGAACCAGAAGACCATAAGCACTCGAGCTGGTACGGTGTGGCCTAGCCTACAGAGGCAACATTAGGCAGCAATGTATTGAACTATTAAGGTGAATTAAATTGCAATTCCCACTACCGGGGAATCCACGTTTAGTACCGGTTGGAAACCTCCCTTTAGTACCGGTTTCGCAACCGGTACTGGTAGTTCGGTACTAGGGGGTCCTTTAGTACCGATTGAAATAACCGGTAGTAAAAGGTTTAAAAAATAAAAAAAAAGAAAAATCTCCGCCGGCCCTACCCCCACCACCCCACGACTGGCCCCCGCCGCCCCTCCGCCCCCACCCTCCGCCTCCGCCCCGCCGTCGCCTCCCGTTGCCGCCACTCCCGCCACCCGTCGTCACCCACCCTCGCCGCCACCCTCCGCCCGATGGCCGTCGCCACCGCGCCTCGCCCCGCCGCCGCTCCTCGCCTCAGGCACGAGGTGAGGGGCGAGCGGAGGGGGGAGGAGCGGGGAGGCTGGGGAGGTAGGGAGGGGGCCAGTGGAGGGGGAAGGAGGAAGGCCGAGTTGGGAGTGAGGGAGGCGGAGGGAGGGAGAGGAGGCATGCGGGATAAGAAGAGAGCTAGCGCTACGCTGAGGAGAGGATAAAGTGAGGAAGGAGCGCTGCCCTGAGGAGGCTTTAGTACCAGGTGGGCTTCCAACCTGGTACTAAACGGTGACCTTTAGTACCGGATGGGCTTCCGACCTGGTACTAAAACGTGACTTTTAGTATCGGGTGAAACCTCCACTTGGTACTAAAGGGTTCACACTAGTATCAGGTGGAGACTCCCGGTACTAAAGAGGATCACGGAGGACTCCTCGGTACTAAAGAGGGTCACGGTGAACTCCTCGAGACTATAGCCGCGGCGGCACCGGAAGCCGTATAAGCAACTAGCAGCAGCTACAGAAGTTGCAGCCAGCCGGCCAACAGCTGCTGTAGTCCAAACGAAGTAATGCCTAAATCTGAGCAAGCTTTGAGCATGCAGCCGAGCGGCTTGGCAGCCCCAGCTAGAGCTGCACCAAGGAAAAATCATGTGGTAATCACGTTGAACGTTGACCAAGCACCGTAGCTATCGAGTGTTGCCAACTCTGCAACTTCGGTTTTCCCTGTCATGCCTGCGCAAAAGTACAGTACTTGAGGCGACCGGATCAACCTCAACCTTTAACCTACCTCTCCATGGAAGTTTCACCCTCAAGTTGCAGAGGCACACGACCTGCAAGTTGCAGGAACTGACAGTTCGATCAGGTCAAGAGCGATCGAGCTCGACCGGACACAGGAGGAAGACGCTCATCGCAGAATGTTTTCTCACACGTGCTCCAGTCTGGCTCATCCGCGTGCAACTGTGCAAGTCGATGGATCAGTTCTTGGAGCCTGTTCGCTTCAGCTTATAAGCTGGCTGAAAAGCTGAAACGGCTGATTTGTTATGAGAGGAAAACACTATTTGGTGGCTGATCGATCGATCGGTTTGTGCGCGTGCCGCCACGGCGAGACGCGGAACGGGGGGCTGCATGCTGCAGCCGCTTGGGCTTCAGCCGAACGGATGTGCTGTACAGCACGAAGAAGCGTGCCTTGATGGCGTCCATAACATATGTTAAAATCATTTTCTTGCTGGTTGATCAATACTCCATTCTTTTTACAAGGTGCTTTCCGTTAGACAATGTTTTTAAGAAATAATTATTCTATCTGTATTTTTCTTTACATGATGCAAAATATATTCATAAGAAATCATTTTTAAAAAATCCATGCACATTACGTCCTAAAGGATAAATTCTGTTTTTTTTAAATGGACATTTTGCGTCTTGGGGGCCCAAACAGGCCCAGTTTAACGACTCGAAACATCTGTGCGGCCCGAACTTTCTCTGCAGTGAGCGCCGCCGTCGTCCCCACCAGGAGGAACGCCCCGACTAGACCGCAATACATCGTCGCCGCCGAAGAGCGAGATGTCTCATCGGAAGCGTCTCCGTCGAATCGGCGACGGCGCTGCCACAGTGCCAGTGACTCCGGAGACCGAGGAGGAGGACACACGCGCGCTGCTCGGCCAGATCCACGGTTTCTACAGGGCGGCGCTCGACCGGCTGCCGGCGGAGGAGATCCCCTCGCTGGCCCCGCGCCTCCTCAGCGCCAGCGTGTGCTTCGGCGTGCTGGACCCGGCCTCCAACATCATTGCCAACGCCGTCTCATACTCTCCCACTTCGCGGACGCCCACCGATCCCGATGATGAATATGACGAGGAGAAGGCGGCGCCGGCGGCCCAGCTGCACACGAGGGAGGCAGTCCTGTCCAGGATCGTCGGCGATCCCGACGTGATATCCCCGGAGGCTGCCGAGCGCATGACCCTCGACCGGCGGTCGCTCGACGGCCTCGTAAGCTTCCTCATCTCCTACTTCCGCTACCTCGCGGAGAGCCGGAGACCGAAGCGCTGCGCTACCTGCGCCTGGCCGGCGCTGACCTCCTCGCCGCCGTGCGGCTCATCTTGCTGGACCGTAACAGCAGCGTCGACCCGCCACAGGACGGCAAGCCTGGGTTCAGTGTCATCTCCCTTACCACCGAGGTAGCCCTGGGCTGTGCCGCGGTCTCTGCAAAGCACCCCGAACCAACCGCCTTTGTGAGAGCGTCGCGGTTGTTGGCAGCTCGGCTGGACGATGCCTCCATGGTTCTGCCCGTGGTGCACCAGAGCCGACCCATCTCCTCTGCAAACTTGAAGCGCCTCGGCAAGTTGCTGAAGCGAAAGCCCAGGAACATGTAAGCTTACAGATCTCTGTTACTGGCAACCGTTGCAGCTTGCTGGTTCGCGGTACCATGATGCCAGGAAGAAGATGAAGAGAAAGTTGGAGAAGCTTGTGAGAATTTGGTGGAACGTGCACGGCTTATCTCAGCACATCCACAGCTTCGTGTTATATAGAGGCAAATGCCTATAAGATGTATATGAGAGGATTACAACTTGATCTTCAAGTAAACAATCTATTCTATCTCTATCTCTATCTCATGCGCAACGATCTAAACTCTCCTTGGCCTTGAGATTTAGATTGTTCCTGAAGTCTTCGAGTTTCCCAACTGGTAAAGCCTTTATAAAGCCATCAGCAATATGTTCTTTGGTAGAAATAAGCTACACGCTCTCTAACAAAATGGAAATTAATTTCAATGTGTTTGGCTCTAGCATGAAAGACTGGATTAGCTGACAAGTATGTTGCTCTCAAGTTATCACACCGAAGACATGGTGGTTTATCAAGTTTAACACCAAGCTCTTTGAGTAGTGACTCCATCCATATTGCTTCTGCATTTGCATTAGACATAGACTTGTATTCCGCTTCTGTACTTGAACGAGAGATAGTAGCTTTCTTCCTAGCACTCCAAGAAATAAGGTTAGGTCCCAAAAATACTGCAAACCCACCTGTAGATTTTCAGTCATCAATACTTCCTACCCAATCAGTATCTGATAAAACACTTAGCAACAATGAGTTGGATCTTTGAATGTGTAACCCAAGACTAGTAGTAAGTTTGACATATCTGAGAATTCTTTTAACAGTTGTCCAATGATCCGTGGTGGGTGCATGTAAAAATTGACATACCTTATTTACTGAGAATGCTATATCAGGTCTAGTGAGAGTAAGATACTGAAGAGCCCCAAGTATACTCCTGTAGCAGGTACTATCTTCTGCACTTAGCGGCTTGCCTTCATATCTTGAGAGCTTTTTTCTGATGTTGACAGAGGAGTCGGTGAAGGCTTGCATTTGGTCATCCCTACTCTCTCTAGTATTTCATTTGCATATTTTTCTTGTGACAGAAGCAACCTTTCCTTGTCTCTTTGCACTTCGATGCTCAAGAAATAATGCAAGTCTCCCAGCAAAATTCTTCTTTAGATCAGTCATCAAAGCTAATACGGCTTTACTAGAAGAACTTGTAACAATTATATCATCAACATGTATGAGCATATAAATTGTTATTCCAGCCATATGATAAATAAAAAGAGAGGTGTCTGATTTTGAAGTATTAAATCCAAGATTAAGTAACTTAGAACTCAATCTAGTTTTAGACCATAAATAGCTTTGTCAAGTCTACATACCATATGTGGTCCTTCATCACTTTCAAAACCAGGTGGTTGTTTCTTATATATACCTCTTCTTCCAGAACACCATGAAGAAGTGCGTTTTGCACATCTAGTTGCCTTAAGCACCATCCTCTGGAAACTGCAATTGACAGAACAAGTCAAACATAGCAATTTTCACAACTGGACTGAATGTATCCTCATAATCAATACCATACCATTGCTTGAATCCTTTGGCTACTAAACGAGCTTTGTATCTGTCTATTGTACCATCAGATTTATTTTTCACTTTATATACCCACTTACAATCAATCACATTTGTACCTTGTTTTCCCTTGACCAGATGCCAAGTCTGATTTTTCAGGAGCGCATTATATTCATCCTCCATTGCTTTTCTCCACTTGGGATCATCAAGCGCCTCCTATACAGACTTAGGTTCACCTGTGACATAGAAATTTCCATATCTAATAATTCCATCAAAGAATTTTTTAGGTTTTACAATACCACTTTGCAATCTGGTGCGCTTTGGAGGAGATGGCCCTGGAATCTGATCAGGTGAAATAGCTGCCTCCACACTATTTCTAGAATTGGGCGTAGAGGATCCACCGGCGTCCATCGGAGCTGTCGCTGCAGGAGGTGGAGACAGGGAGCCATGCGGCAACTCCGGAGCGGGTGCAAGCGGCGCAGACATAGCTTGTTGCTGCGGTGCCGGCAACAGAGGGGCACGCGGCGCGCTAGGAGAGGGTGGTGGTGCACTCAACACGCCTCTGCTCCCCCCACGCATTAAGCCGGAGCTGATAGATCCGCATGGCTGGGCCGTATCCGCCTGGGATCGGGCGCAGGGATCGTCTGTGGGCACCGAAGTATCTCTGTTTGACACCGTGGCAGCATCATTTGATGTAGGAATTTCTTCACCTAGATCCTGAAAATTTACATGTTCTTCTGCAGCAGGGTTAACTTTAGTAATATTGGGATCAGTACAGCCTACACCCCCTGAATTCAAGAGATAATCTGGTAAAAGAAGAATTTCCTTCCTAAGAAGAGCACCAGCATTTGGATGTAAGTGAGCAAAAGGAAAATATGTCTCATCAAACACCACATCCCGTGATATGTATATTCGGCCAAAGGAGACATCCATACATTTGAACCCCTTGTGCATGGAGCTGTACCCAAGGAAAGCACAACGGATAGAACGAAAAGCAAGTTTGCGTGTGTTGTATGGTCGCAAATTGGGCCAACACGCACAACCAAAGGTACGCAGCGAGGTATAGTCAGAGTTGCATAGTCAAGAACTTTACTAGGAAGGAGATTAATGAGATATGTGGCTGTTAGAAAGGCTTGATCCCAGAATTTAAGAGGCATGCTAGACTTGGCTAGAAGGGCTAACCCAACCTCAACAATATGACGATATTTTCTTTCTGCTAGACCATTCTGTTGATGAGCATGAGGGCATGACACCATATGAGCAATGCCTATGCGTTGGAAGAAGGAATTAAGCTTCTCATATTTACCTCCCCCCCAAAATCCATATGCATAGATAAAATATTTTTATTAAATTTCCACTCAACTAAGCTTCGGAAGTCCCTAAAGACTTGAAAAACATCAGATTTTTTCTTGAGAAGGTAGATCCAAATGTATTTATTGAAATCATTGATAAAACTTACGTAATAGGAATGACGCCAAATAGAAGTAGGCGTTGGTCCCCAAACATCAGAGGCAATAAGATCAAGCAGAGCACTGAAAATTTTATCAGATCGCAAATAGGGTAATTGATGGCTCTTGGCCATTTGACAAGAATCACAAACTGACTCGAGAGTTTGATCACTAACATAAGGAAGCTTATTATTGCTAAGGACTTGATTAATTATGGGAAAAGCTGAATGACCCAATCGACTATGATATATAGAGGTAGACTATTTATTGACTCCATAAACTTGCTTCCTTGGACTTCCACTTGAGGACGGCAAACCTAAAGGATAAAGGCCACCACGACATCTACCTTGATGGAGAATTGCCTTCGTTGCCTAATCTTTGACAAGGAAGAAATTAGGATGGAATTCAAGAAAGGCATCATTATCTCGAGCAAGTTTGTGAACACAAATAAGATTTTTATTGGCACTGGGGACATGAAGAATATTGTTTAGATGCAGATCTTTACTAGGGGTGTGTAAGGTTGTATGACCAATATTACTAATGCTCATACCTGATCCGCTAGCCGTGTGTACTTGATCCCGTCCATTGTACTTGTCATGAACGGTCATCTTCTCAAGCTCACTGGTGATATGGTCTGTAGCACCACTATCTGCATACTAATTAGTGTCATATCCATACCCAGTTGTTGTGGCTCCTACAACCTTGATGTTCTCCTCTTCATCATTCTCATCATAGTGGTACCAACACCTGGAAGCTTCATGACCTGTCTTCTTGCAGATCTGGTACACGGGTCTTAAGGTCTGTCCACTTTGCTTGGGGGCGCCTGTGCTAGCATTGCTTGTACGTCCTCCACTCCCACAACCACCTCATCCTTTACCACGATTGTTACCGTGACCACAAGGTGCACCGTGTCCACAACCAGCCGAATTTGCAAACAACTGGAACTGATCGCCGCCATCCTGGTACGCCTCCAGACAAAAGTCATATGCCATCATCTTAGAGTAGAGATCTCCCAAGGAGATTGGATCTGTCCTGCTAAGGATAGCTGATACAAAGGGGTTGTAGCCATAACCAAGACCATTAAGTAAATTTGCCACAACTTCTTCATCGTTGACGATCTTGCTGGCAGCAACGAGCTCATCAGTGATGGCCCGCATCTTGTCGAAGTACGCTGTGGTGGACATGCCACCCTTCTTTAAATTGGTGAGTTGCATGTGTAGATTTATCACGTGTGCACTCGATCGCGCCAAGAACATGTGTTCCAGCGCCTTCCATGTTTCAGCCGAGGAGGTCTCTATCGCCACCTGCCCCAGCACATCTTTGGTGATGGAGTTCATCAGGTAGCTGAGTCAAGTTTGGTCTTTGACCATCCACGAGTGGTACTTGGGTTAGGGATCTTCTGCTTCTTGTCGTCTTCAATGGTCTTCGGCGGCTCAGGGTAAGACCCATCCAGGATCTCCATGAGCTAGGCGCCACGGACAGAAACTAGACTTTCCATAGGCGGTAGTTCTCTTTCGTGAGTTTCTCCAAAACACCAGACCCAAGCTGGATTGATGAAGGGAAGGAGGAGGACGCCATGGAAGGAAGGTAGTAGATGTGTTTAGGAAGAATCTGCTCTGATTACCATGTGAGAATTTGATGGAATGTGGACCGCTTATCTCAGCACATCCGCGGCTTCGTGTTATATAGAGGCAAATGCCTACAGGATGTACATGAGAGTTTGTTTGGATTACAACTTGATCTTCAAGTAAACAATCTATTCTATTCTATCTTCAAGGTCAATGCTGCATTGAACAACTATTCCAAGAAAAACAGGGTCAGTGCATTTCCTTTACGTTGTTTTTCTTTCTTTTTTGCTTTTCAATTTCACTCTTATTTGATTAAATGTAAATTCTATCGATTTATTCTTTCTACTGAATTACTATATATGCAGGGACACTTTGAAGTTCATGTTATTTGCGGTGTGAATCCTAATGTAAGCGAAGGTGCACGGTCACATATCAACTTTTGGGCAACACCCAAGGGATCAGATATTGCTGGCACTACTCCTTTACTGTTCTTTGCTGAATGTAGCAATGATGCTGATGAGGAAGAGGAATCAATGTGTTTCTCTGTATATTCTGCTTCAATTGATTCCGGTATGTTTTATCTCTCTCACGAACACATTGCCAGGGGCTCTTGAAAATATGGTGTGTGTGTTTTTTCCTTTGGAAAAGATGCCAATCAGTCTTGTATGATTCCACTGAACCTCAATCTTTCAATTCAACTGGGCATGGGCATTCATGACAAATATTGGCTCGACATGATTTATCTTGCATGCCCTAAGTCATATGCCTTTGATGACATCTCAAATAGATATTTGATAATGGGAACCGATTTTTTCAGTTAAGCTATTATAGATTATAACTGTTCCAGTCCGATGACAACTTTCTGCTGTTATCTAAACAACTTCTAGGTACGATGTATATTCTTCTTTTTCCTTTCAAACTTGCCACTCTAAATCTAAATGAGTCTCAGCTAACTAAAATTTGGATGCAGTAGTAATCTTATTAGTATGGAAACTTGAGTAATATGTTAGAACTATGCAAACCACAAAGTTGCTGGCTGTTTTATGACAAAAGCTGATGTCATTGTGCTTCTAGGTATTTCTTTATTCATTTACATGTAATAGTATTTCATTCATATTTGGCTGATGATCCATTTTACTCGCTCTTGTTTTTGAGGGAAGTGCGATGCTTTGATTGTGAGTACTATGGAATAAAGATTGTGCATCCGTGTGATGAAGGTGTATCATGGGAGTGGCGAGGAATGGCTCGTGGAGAACACATCTCCACAGCATCAGTAATGAGTTGATTATTAGCGCCTGCCAGTTCCATGTTGAAATGGTGTACGTATTGGATCTATTTTGATTCGAAGCTAGATGCCAAGATTGCTGAGAGGAACACGATGGAAATGACTGTCAGAATCTTCAGAATGCACTGTTTGTGAATCGATGACTCCATATTTTAGTGATAGTGCGCCTTCTAGTTCGAGAAACTAAGGTCGATGCATGATATATGCTTTTGTTAGTAATAGGTACGTAGCGCTAGATTTTTGCTGACAAGTTTGCTGGGCATCCGTAGGCAGCTTGGCGCTCCATACATTATCAGGAAAGCATTGCCTCCACAACTATCTAGTCAATTTTAAGCATTTTCTATAGCACAACAATACCTTTGGTGCAAGATATTTGCGTCTGGGAGTTCTTTATGCATTCCCTGCGAGATTAGCAAAAATAAAATCAAAATCTGCGCCACAATTTATCTCAACACAAAAACCAGAGGAAGAGAATGTGCAGGCTTGTTATTCTGAACAATTCGCATAGTCTGAACTGAAATGAAACCATAGCTGGTGATCCCAAACATTGATGAAAAGGTCCACAGATGCCACAACCATATGCAGGAAACTGTACAGATGTTCACGTCGTTGTATGTGGCTTTATCTACAAAACCCAAGTTGGCTACACATAACAAGTAAACAAAAATCATACAAGGCCAGTAAACTGTTCACCCTCATTTTGTCTGAAAGAGCGCGCCATTTGCTCCTTTTGGATTCAAAGCACTTCAAAGTTTAGACAGCTGTGCGACTTCAAACAAATGGTGCACCTCACCATCTTTGAGTCTCTTCCTACTGATTTTGGTACAGCAAAAATTGTTGCGGGGTCAACATTTTGAATTGAAATTAGAAACGTAAATTTACAATTAATATTCCTAACTGAAAACGGCTACTTCCATAGAACATGAGATTCCAAGTTACAACATTGAATGCTGCTGCATCCAGCTGCACTACAACACCAGCTTCCTACCCGATTGAAGTGCATCTACCATTGTATATCGTTCAATGGAGAGGAAATAATTCAACCCATGCCTTCATATACAAAGTGACCCAAAAAGATCTGATTCGAACAGTTTTGCTCTCTTCCAGTCATGATTATGCAATCATCAAAGGGAAAAAAAAACTACACAGACTAAGTATGCTACTCCCTCCATCCCAAATTATAAGTCGTTTTAGCTTTTCTAGATCCATAGATTTTGATATGCACCTAGATATATATTATGTCTAGATGCATAGTAAATGGTACGATCCTAGAAAACCCAAAATGACCTATAATTTGGAATGGACGGAGTACTTAACAGTGAGAAGAGAAACGCTATGGAAACATGCAATCATTTGCCAAACTCACAAAACAGAGCATAAGGCTAATGTCATTAAGCTGGAAACCCAATCCATACCTGGCCAGTTCAACAAAGATCGAGATAGTAATTCTCTTTGAAACTCTTATGCTTCAAATTGCACACTTTCTTAAGAGGAACTCAACATAACCTAGATAGCAGGGAGCTCCAGTCCCTTTACATTGTATATAAGTATTAAGAAACCGATTTGTCAGTACCTCATCAGAGTTGAGATGAGGCTACTAGGGGAACAAAGGCAGTGAGCATAATTCAGTTAGTCAAAACTGCTATTGTGCTAGTGCACTGGAATAGCATAGCATTGATGGTATGCTTTTAAAATGCAGAAATGTCACTGAGCCAGTCACTTCAGCATAAGCAAAATTGAGCACTTAGTTTAACAGAGTTAAGATATAAACTAGTAGTAATCTGTTAGCATGTAGTTACCTCACCACTGTATAGAGACTCAGACTAGTTTTCTGAATCAGCATCAAGGTGGTGCCATTCACCGATTAGCAACATCACAATTTTCGCAACAAACTCATCATTTTTTCCTTGTTAATTGAAAAAAAAACATACATAATTTGAGCCCCCAACACCTGATCTATCACCCTAGCAGCCTCTAGTATTTCCCAATCGCAAGAAAACAGTAGTTACAGAGTACACGAACCACATACGCCTATCCGCATCATCAAGAAAACCTGACGCCGCCGTCGTCAGCCGAAGAAGTCCTGGAGTCCGCGGCCGGCGAAGACGCGGTCGGAGAGCTCGGCGAGGAGCGCGTTGACGGAGAGCAGCGCGACGGTGGAGCCCGCGATGACGCCGAGCACGACGCCGGTGGTGCCCACCACCTTCCCTGGCGCGGGCCACTCGATCTCCGACATCTCCTGCGCCACGCCCGCCCACCACCCGCCCCCGCCCTCGGCGGTCTCCGACTCCTTCCGCGCCCGCAGCACCTCCTTCAGCTCCGCCGCCACCGCCTCCGGGCTCTTCTCCCCGGGCGACGCGCCCTCCGCCTCCGTGCTCTTCTCCGCTCCCCCGTCCGCAGCCTCCGCCGCCCCCGCGGACGGTGCGGGCTCTTGCTCCTGCTCCTGCCCCTTGTTGCTGGTGGTGTCCCTGGAAAAGGCGGCGAGGCGTTGGCGGTGGAGGCGGCCGGGGAGGGAATAAGAGAGGGAGAGGGAGATGGAGGGAGTGCGGAGGGTGGAGAAAGAAGGGCGCGCGGCGGGGTGCGGTGGGCCCGGGGCGAGGAGGCTGGGGAGCGTGGTGGTCGGCGTGGCCGCCATGGCTTCCGGTTCTCTGGTTCAGCGGCTGGGCTGGACGGGGATCTTCGCGGCGTCGGCGGATAAGAGAGAAGGGGATGATTCGTATCGCTAGTCGGGCCGCAGGGCTAGAACAGCCGTCCGATCAAGATCTCACGGTTGGTATTGGTAATGCCCTTGGCTGAGAACAATCCAATGCTACACGCCACTTGAGACGGGCCCCGTCTTCCCCGGCTATAGCTTCATCATCAAAGCAATTTCTACAGTTTTACGGATTGTCTTCTTTCAAAGAAAAACTGTACTATAAATTATTACGATTTTAGTGACTTCCGTTAAAATCGTACTAGGAAATGTATTCACATCTTATACAAAAAAAAAATCAAACCGCGGGAGTGTCATTCGGAAACAGCAGACATGAAATTATGAAAGTGATTTATTTTCATGTGCACGACGCAACCATTGACAAACAACACCAAGCACCGTTCTACGCATTTAACCTTTTAATCTGACCGCTTAGGGGTTTCCCAAATCTTAGATCACAAACAATAGGCCTGTCTGATTCTGTGATTCTAATTTTCTATGGAAGCTAGAAAGCTGATTTTCTGAGAGAAGTGATTTTATGGCTGAAAGTGATTCCCTTTGATTTTCTAGCATAAATTTTTAAAATCAGGATGAGAAATCACTTTACAGAATTATGAGAAACTACCTTTTTTTCAGCTCCCAACCTCTTAGTTTATTTCAGATAATCACTTCACAAAATCAGTAGATAATCATTTCTCTCTGAAAAAATATTTGGCAGAACTCTTACCGATTCAGCAAAAAGAATCAGCTCAGCTCTAGGAGCTCAAGCGCAATAAGCAAAAGGAATGCGACCAAAAATTCCGATCATCACTGAACAATACAAGTATAACGGCAATGCAACCCACGTGCGTTTTACCGGACAGAAGGAATGAAATGTTGGGTCCAGACCCACATGTATTGTTTCACTATCTTTTCAGACTCTTCTGAAGTTCCAGAACTGTAATCACATTTCATGTCACTGGTGCGGAAGCTACAATGCGGAGGGGAGGTTCCATGGAAGTTCAGGATGAGTCTGGGCATATGCTACAACATATCAGGTAAAGGGGGAAAAAAAGGCTCTATAGCTTTGGTTTCGGCTGCGGAAAAATCTTTCTCATCTCACGAATGCTATATTTGGCTCTGAATAAACGCTGCAATTCCTCTGTAAGGAACATTAGCTGATGTCAAAGAAAAAACATTCTTTCTTTGATCTGTTACAGAAAACCATATAGTCACCCTCATGCAAAGCCGTGTGCATTGGCATTGTCCGGCAGATGTAGAACAGGTGTGATTCCCTCGTCTCCCCCAATTTTGATACTCAGTTGGTGGCGCAGCTGGCAGGAGATTTCTCCAGCACAGACTGGTCGCGTTTCCATTGGAGGTGGTAACCAGATGTCTGCTTTGGGGTCGACGCTGTCTTGAACGGTGGTGACTTCCATGGCTGCAGAGGCCTCCCAGTCTGTTGAACAGATGCCAGAAATCCTGGAGGTGCATCCGCTTTGCGCATTACCTGACAACATCATATCAGCACAAGAATCAGAAACTGGACCAAGATTATATTGGCATAAGCTACTTTATTGCTAAGGATGTAGAGGAGCTAGTGTGGTCCAAAATTAGAGTGGATTCCAGCTTTGTTTTCGTGAATACCTGATGCCTAAAATGCTACATGTCCGATAACTACTTTCAAGAAAGGAAAATGAAGTGGAAACGCCAATATAGACATACAGAAAATCAAAGAAAAGGAAGGTAAGCGATGCAACTGTTCCTTAAGGACTTCAAGAAAATTACAGTTGAGCAAATGGTAAATGCAGGAGTCATACAGTGAGTACTCTGGCGAGAAACGATGTCCCACTAAAAGATACAGCTTTCTCAATACATTCCCTGTCAGCAAAAGTAACATATGCAGCCCTACAAAGAATCCATTCAAAACCATTAACTGAAGGTGCTAAAAGATCCCAGAGGTAAAATAAGCTCAAAGACTGTACCCTTTAGGGTGGCCAGTAATGGCATCTGTCAAAATGTTAACCTTAAGCACAGTGCCGCACTTCATGAAATGCATTGACAATGCTTCCTTTGTTGCTGCAAAATGTACCTAAAATAATCATCCAGAGGGGATGTGCAGCTTAGATTTCTTTAATTCGGTTAGAGTCAAATTTATAATCTACAGAATAATTCAATGTAGGGAAAGCAGGGATCTAATTGACATTAGAGAAAATAATTCAACGGATGCTCTTTACATACATTTGTCACGAAAATAGTTCTGGAGTCAGCATCGTCTTCCGAATTAGCATGGGGCCCTGCAGTAGATCCATACATTGATTGAACTTTAACCATCCATGATACATCAAGGGTATTAAATATTAATAGGCAAAAACAAAATACTGAGCTAGTACTATAGTTATGTAAATACATGCATAATAATTTACATACCACAGTATTGAAACATTATTAATTTGAACCGGTTAACTAATCATATATCAACAAATTAGGCAACATGATAGAGCAAGCAACAATGCCTAATTCGTTATGGTGTAAAAGTAGCATCCACTGCAAAAGACATTATGAATCTTGTATTATCAGTTTTAAGTGGTAAAAGCAAGTATTAGTTCCGTTTAGGAGTGGGGATGTGAATGGACCATCCAATCCTAAAGCACTTTCTGGGATTTGTTAAGGGTACAATAGTCAAGGGTAATATTGTAATCCTCTAGCCTAGTGTTCCCCTCAAGTACTCCTTCTGTTTCAAATTGTAGGTCATTTTGGCTTTTATAGATACATAGATTTTGCTATGTATCTAGACATAGGTGCATAGCAAAAGCTATGTATCTAGAAAAGTTAAAACGACCTACAATTTGGGACAGAGGGAGTACTCTATATATAATCCACATTGGGCCTCAATACAATTATCCATTCAGCCTCTATTATTTGTAACAGAATTGAGGATAGAAATCAGTTGGTCCATCACCAACTCATCTGCCATAGGAACAGAAATACAGTATCATCTCACCAAAATAATGGGATAATATCATGGACCAACTCCTTCCAGGATGAGTTGGTTCCACAAAGTCGACACTCATAATTGAGTAGTTCCAACATGGACAGTTTTCCACAAAGACTACTGAACATATTTGATGTATGCAAAGATCAAATTTAGACTACTGTAATATCATTGTACTCTGCTAACAAGTGCACAATGCAAGCAGTTAGAGTGCAATTCATGTGGAGATGAAGTGTATTGAAACTAGCCAGTAGGTATTGCCCATGGCGATCATTGCTTCTGAAGATTGCATGGCAGGCACAGTACACACAGAAAGGGTGCTAAGTGGAGCAGTTCAGACTGTGCCCCTACGATGACTAACAGGTGATAGCATCAGGACTACTTAGCTGACTGGTGCACTAAGGGGAAGGAAAGATTTGATTGAGGGCAATTTGGAGGAGTGAAAGATAAGAGAAACAGAAAGGAAAATAACTGATAGATGGGGTCGGCTCAGCAACGGATAAGCTATGTCCAAAGCCTTATATGGCACATAGAGGAAAAAGCCTTGACGGCAAAAACTTCTCTTCCCTGCATTCACAAAAGATGGAAGACCCCGGCACCCAAGATTTTGAAAAGAGGATGTTTCTGAGGTAGAACAGGGATTCGATCCACAATCACTAGCCAATAAAGAAATTTCTCTTCTGAAGAGACTACAGGTGATTCTGGCTCAATTTAGCGAAATCCAGGGCAGGTCACCTCACTTTGGCGAGAAGTGGGGTCTACCAGATGTGCTAGTACCTTTGAGACAAATAAACAGCTTCTCAGAAATAAATGATTTAGAGCCTAGTTCTAGATAAGGGAAAATCCGGTGGAACTAAGACCGTATCATGTTCCCCTTAGAGTGGAATACAGTGCATATTGAGTTTCTCCTTTCAGTACCTCTAATTTGGAAATCTTCGTTAGGTTCCTCAAGGACCTCAAGTAAGAAAAGGGTCAAAAGCAAGGCATCATGGACAAACCTAATGATAGGGCTGCTTGCTTTCCATTGTTTATCTGTGCCTGCTTGTTACGAAGCTTGAGGACATCTTGTTCCATTTGCTTGAGCTTTAGCTTCACATCCAAAATTTCCTGCATAATCAGTTAAGATAAAAGAAGTCACAGCTGATCAGAAGTGCCCAAATAGTAAGGAGTTGATCCATAGAAGTGTAGCTTACTTCTTTCACAAGTTTATTCCTGCAACTGTTACCGTCCTCATGTACAGAAGATGGGATCTTTGAATACGCAGGGCTGCTAACTTGCTCACCATGCGATACTTCGGTTTCTGAATTTCTCGGTACAGTTAGCAGAGGCAATTTTTTTGAAGCTGACGCAAGCCCTTTTGATGGTCTGAATGTATTACATATGGGCTCAGAAACAGCAAGAGGTGAACCCTTCATGTCAGATGTGAACTCGTTCAAACTTTGTGATTGAATGTTTTTAATTGGCAATGACAAACTGGACTTCTGGCTGATAACATCTCTATCTTGAAGATTATTGCGCCCCACATCACCATGAAACACATTTCCTTCACCAAAACTTAGCCTACCAATAAGCCTGCTTCTATTTGCCTTCCCCGCATGCTGATGCCCTTGCATTGTGTTGACATCTGTAAAGCAATTGGTGAATTTTCTGGAACCTGCTTTATCAAATGCATCATGTTGTGCATTTGAGGTGACATGGTATCTTGGTTCATGCTCAGCCACCATTAACTTGGCCACCTTATGTACTCCATTTTGAACAGGTATGTCATGAGTTTGTCCAACTAAACCACGATCTTCTACAACGGGCTTCCCTAGCCTATCCCAGACATTGCGACGTCGTTTCAAGGACACTGGCACTCTCTCATCATCGATTCCGACACTCTCAGGTAACCATCTTGTGGAAGCATTTCTTCCAAGGTGCTCTCCATGGAGTTCATCTGCATTAAGTTTTCAACAATATAGTAAATTAGTTGCAAAGAGTAATATTAACCTTTTGAGTTGTTTGATATATGGTAAACGGCAAAACATCACATTATTTCCAAATGAATTATTTGGGATACTAAATAGATTAAATTCAGCTAAACATAATAGTTTGGGGTTTCAAAATGTAAGCCAGTGCATTGATTACACCAAGCATGAACGCTGACCGGGAGAAGTCAGATTAAAAAGCACAGGCACCTGGATGTGGAACAACTTGGAGTAGAAAAGACATGCAAGCTAGTGTCTTTGTTTACAATGGCCAAACAAAATTCATAAAGAACACATTCTTGTCTGTAAATGCATTTGCCCAGCCAAATCTACCAGCATTAATTCAACCCATCACATGCATACGACTACACAATAGACATAAAGCCTATAAATCAAACACAAACATAGTCACAAATCAACAGATCCAAAATAAATATAACACAATAGTCAAGGATTTGAGTTTGTTTAGCATTGTGAACACAACACAGCCTAAAATGTCAACTCCATGGTTCCATGTGACAACCGTGTCCATACAAGATGACACCCTGCCATAACAATGTATCCCTTATGGTAGTGTGGTTCAGGCACACCAGTAGTACGGCCAAAGAGGTAGATTTGGAAATAATTTCCGGAAACAGGTTTATATTAATAAACTATTTTTAAAAAACAATATTAAAATATATTAACTGCGATGATAGCACAAATGAATATAGAAAATGTGTACCTTGCGTTAATATTTCTGTAGTCCTTTCAGAGAAGCTTCTGCTGCGTGCTACATTTTGACCATTCTGCTTTAATATATAGACAATCAATTTAGATGACTGCATTAATAGTAAACAGAGAAGCAAAGTTAAAACTAAAGGTATAGCATTTCAACCTTGTGATGCTGATTCTCCCGAATGAACTGGTTGCAGCCCAATTTTTCAGGAGAGATTATAACAGTGGAGTTGATACACCGCTGAGGCACATTTTGTCCTATAGTTGAATCAAGCTTATGAAGACCATGGTATGTTTCTGGTACTGTGACCTTGGAGTTTACCTGACCAACAGTGGATAAGTTAGTAAAATTTTCTCATAAAATAAAATGAACAGAGTCTAGCAGTGTCCATGTCAATTTAGTATAGACTAAGATAAATAATGTAAATAGTTGCATGAAAATTAATGATCACAATAAAGGATATGAAGACCCTTACAACATGAGCATCACCATGATGGGCTTTCGCAACAAGATGTTTTTTCTTGTCATTCAAGTTCTCACTCTCATTGTCCATCCCATGTTGAAAATTACAATTATCAGCTGATGCCAAAGCCTGTTTGCCCAGATAACTCCAAAGCCTGCTTAGGCATATAAAAGCATCATGACTTTGTAAGTGTATAAATTGCAAAATACAACTAAATGATTAGCATACAGTTACAATACCATGCAACAAATTTTGCACTGTCATCGCCAAGAAAGGCCTCCAAGTCATCACGTGCTTGATATTGATTTTTTCCATTACAGACTAAAATTACAATGTACTCCTTTATACAAGGAATAAATAAACATAATCAGTCATCATTCAGGACAAAAGATAATCAAGCAACTGTTTGTACTGGCAACAAGGTATTTGAGCAACCATAACATGAACCATTCAAACAACATGTTATTTAAATACACATATGAAATATGTGACTAAGATGCCCAGTTACCATACAAATAATGTCAAAGAGGACTATGTGGTGACCAAGCTTCGTCAAAAGACACTGGTATTTTAATTTGGCCTCACAAATTGAAGGATGTTCAGAGCTTTACTGCAGTGAGGAATATTCCCCAAAAGTGCTTTCTTTACAAGCAAGTTTCATCAAACACTCCTCTCCTATTTCATTTCACTTTATGAATTTGTCAACTTGCCAATCTAAAAAAGGATAGCAAGATAACTGAAAATGAACTTAATGTATCCAGATATTCAGTTAAGTCCAGTCAACATGGAAATACTGACACCCAATTGCACCCAATGTCAACCACTAATTATCCTACCTACTAATTCTCTATAAGTGCGGATGTTAATGTTACAGCACTAAACACCTTACTGCAGAACTAAACCTAGCTGCATTCTGTAGGATTTGACTTGAATGACTCCACAGAGTCCAACTACATATGTTCATGTTTTTTCATAACTTGTTGGCTCAGACATTGTAGGGCAGTAGCAAATGGCATGCATGTTTAATACTGCAATCCTCAAATCGTCAACAGAAATGTGCAGAAGTACTACAAAAATTATAAGCAACTGTAATCTAGTGTGTGAACCAGGTGAAATGGTGATACAGAAATGGCGCCAATTGGCTATGATTCAGATACAACTAACTGAAAATTGCTATCCCATTACTACAAAAAATCCTGCTGATGCCTCAGGCGATGGATCTAAGGTTGAGACAAATACTACGCAGCCCAAAACTCCACTATGCATGAAGAATCAGCTTGTAACTTCTTTAGGACGTACATAGGAAACAAACAGAATGTTTTCAAGTTCTTTATATATGTAGAACTGCTTATCAGATGCATAACATGGATATATCATCTCTATAGAAGAGTACACTAAATCTGAAAGATAGTATCATTTTCACAAATCTTTGAGCTTCCAAGCTGGTCAGGACAATACTTAGCTTCAAGCATCACACATCGAAAATGCATGTGCCCTTATATTCATAATCCTACACTACCATACTAAAAAGTGGGAACACAGGGCATTGTGCTGTTGTTAGCATATCAGAGTCCTATGTGCTACCTGCAACCATATCTGCTATTTGGTATTAGAGCAAGGTAGGCCACAAAAATGGGCTAGAGAACAAAATCTCAACCCCTTGTCAAAGCACAAGTTGACTCTAAAGTCTTCCCTTCTCACTTTCCATTTCACATACAGTGGAGACCTTTACCTGACGCATCTACTCCCCAGCTTCAATTTGGAATTGGCTACTTTCACTCGATACAGAAACAGAGCACTGACCAAATCAACAGCACGCTCATCGTCTACCCAAACCCACCCAAATCCACCTATTATGCTAGCAGCCCCACCGAAACCTATTTCGCGCGATAAACTTCGCCCACCGCATCGCACTGCACATGTCTGGCAGCAGCAGGCCCTACGGTCGCGCGCGGGACAAGAGAGGGGAAGAGGGATTGGGGTGCTGCGCGTACCTCGAGGGTGTCGTCGGTGTAGCTGCCGAGGAAGCGGGGGAGCACGTCGGCGACGGCAGCGCGGAGGGCGGCGGCGGCCTGCGAGCGCCGATCCATGCGGAACGATCGGTCCTCGACGGTGAAGAGCCGGCGGCAGCGGCGCAGCAGGAGCTGCTGCTGCTCGGCGTCGAGCTCCGTGGCCTCCCGCCCCATCGCCGGTTGGGGGAGCAATGGGGCCGCGAGAATCTTCCAGCGGCTACTGCTTCTCCGCCCTGTGTCTGTTTTTTTTTTTTTTTTGAAAAAGACCCCCTGGGTTTTTCACCTGGATTGTTAATTTCTTTATTAGGTTGTATATGGACTTTAGATTATCGAACACAAGAATCAGGAGCCATTTTCATTTTTTTTATAAACTCTAAACCTCCTCTTCAATTTGCTTTTTATTTCCATCAATCATCCCAGGTTGTACTAAAAATTGAAATTAAATTCGGATTTAGGCTAGGATTTGGAAATATTGGGATGCACAGATACATGTGGCCTACGGATCTAGATGGAACTCCAGCACCGGCCAGTGATGGAGGTGAGAGAGACAGTGGCGGAGCGAAGGCAGCGTGGGCACGACCGGAGCTAAGCTTTGGGAGACGTTCCACCTGAGGAAGGTTAGCGTTGTGATGGTTCGAGAGCGGTGATAGAGGTAGAAAAATACCGCTGGAGTCGAAAGGGAAGTAGGGCGGAAGGAGCTTGTGAGAGAAGATAGTGGAGGAAGAAAGTGGCGTAAGGAGGGTAAAAAGGTAGGGGGAGGGGGGATCTAAACCATTTATTTGCTTTCTAACGGTTGGAAAAAGTGACGACAAAAAACCTTAATTGCAATGGATCCGGATAAAGATAGATCCAAAGATGTTAGCCTTTTATATTTCAAAATCAAAAAGTAAGTGAAGGTAATGATGAAGTGCAGAAATGCAATCCTTCTCGGATGCAAAAGATATAGATATCACATACATAAAATGCAATGTTACTAATACAACAAGTGCAGAAAAAAATTTGCTAAGCTACTCCCAAATGACCGTGTATATTTAATGACGTATTACCTCCTAACAGGTAATAAATTTAATATTTATTATATATTTGTTAAATTTGAAAATAGGGAAATATTTTCTATTGGATCTAACTTCCATGCAATTAGATATGAAACATTTCTTGTTCCCCCTCTCACGTGACCATGACCAACCGCCCATTAAAAAAAACTGTGAGAAGAACATGACGGACATGGATATGCTACATTTCTTTTTTTCTCTTACGTGATTATAGCCAACCCAATCATCAATTTCAAAAAAAATACAGAGAGAAGAATGTGACAAGTTTTCAAAAAAAAAAAATTGAAACGTGATCTATAATTTCCATAATGTATAGTACGAGGTCTAACTTATGAGATCTAATAACTAAATATAATAGTATATGATCTAATAATATAATCTGATTTTCATAATAAATAGGAAAATTCATCCTGATATAGTGTGACAAAACTTACAAAATAAAAATGTAACATGGTATAAATTTCTTGATACGATCAAAGTGACAGGTAAAAACAAATGTGCATAGCATTGTCATTAGTTGCAACCAAAAGGAAATAAATTGCATTCCACGTGTAACTGCTCCTCCTAGATGCAAGGAAGAGGTGATAACCGGTTGTTTCTTTCTTTCTTTTTTCCTTTTTAATTATTATATCTCTCCTAATAATTAGGGATTCAGTTTTTAGTTTAAACTCTTACCTCCTAGGAGGTAATGGGAGTACCTTAGCATTGCAAAAAAAACATGAGATGAACTATACAATTGCACGTAGAGAGGTGTTAGGTTTTTCTACACAAGTGTTTCCCATGGCTTGAGATGGCTAGAGAGCATTTTGATGAAGAAAACTCCAGGTTTGTCGATTTAGTTCAGAGATTTTTGCGTGGAAAAACATACACATGCTAATCTATAGGTATACCATAAGACACCTCTGTATCTCCTAAATTCTAATCTGATTTTTTATCTTCACCAGCTTGACAATACCTTAAAGTAGGTTTGGTACTTACCCTAGGACATCTGTACTATACTAAGTATGCGAATACAATCTTGTTAAGAATTGCATGAATTCAAATTTTCATATGTCTATATATGTTAGATCATGAAATCTTATATATGCATATACTATCAAAAGAAGCAAACAAATAGTATAGTATGATCGTTGTTTTCTCGGAGCTCCACAATTACTCCCATCTTTTGAAGTAGCACCTCAACCTTCTTCTATAAACAACTCCTAAAAAAAGTAAAATACATAACCAAAAGTGCCCATATCTTTGAACCCCAAAATCAATTCATCGTAAAAACACACAAATAAATTGCAAATTTTGATTCAAGTTGTTTTCTAGTTACTATAACTTTATAATCGGAATAGTTGTTAGCCATATTCAAATCCAGCTCAAATACAAACTATAAATTATGCAACCAGCTTACATCCTTCCTATCGAGGTAACTTTCTAATGATAAAACTACAAGAAAAATATTTTTTTTTCTTTTTGACATTCATGGAACTTCAGTCTTTTCCCAAATCAATTTATGAAGTTTTTATTTCAAGAATCAATTTTATAAATTAATCGGTAGTTGATGCATATCAAATAAATGTAGTATGAGTAAGCATGCTCATATTAGGTAAAAAGGGATCATTGTCCATAGTCAAAGCATGTATAGAACATTTCCTTTAGTTTTTCTAAGTTGACAAATGTGGTAAAAAAATCAACCATCAAATACTACTACATAAACGTTGATATTAAACTTCTTAGTTGTCACGGATTGCTTGGAACCATGGAAAATAATTTTTTCTATCATAAAAGTTAATTTTCTATCATGTTTTGTAACTCATGCGAGATGATTCATCCATCACTACTCTATTTAATCACTACTATGGAAGCAACTTTTGGAATCTTATTACAACTCTGATGGCATTGGTGTTTTTAGTCTTTTTTTTTGTAATTGTGGTTCTTAATATTTTCTGAAATATTTTGCTTCTTTACTCGTGTTGCATGACAAGATCTTGTTGATCAGAGAAAAAGATTGAAACAAAAACAAATATGGTCGACTAGTGTGATGAAAGCATCAAATGCCTCGCAAAACAACCTCTACCTTGCAAGGTTGGCCCTAGGGCCGTACCGGAGATTTTGAGGCCCTATAGCAAACCAAGAAATGGGGCCCTATATATACTATAGTAGTGAATACAAATAATCGAGATATATTTGGATTCCAGTATATGAGTAATAAGTACATGTTTTTTTGCATACAAAGAACTGCAATATGAAATTAGGTACTCATGCATACCAATATCTTTTTAACCTCTAGTTAAAGCCCAATAGTTGGGGGCCCTAATTTTTGGGGGCACGACTCGATCGCTCCAGTTGCGCTGCCTAATGTACGGACCTGGTTGGCCTTGTCATGTTCTCTCTTCATAGGGCACCACTCGCCTCTTATTTTCCCTCTTCAGTTATTCTATTTTCTTCCTGGATGGATCCAAGTACTACAAAAGTTAGACTCCAACCATGGAAGTTTGACGAACCACCGATCATTGAGATGGAAGACATGATTTGCACCTCTCATGTCCTTATCTTTCTACCCTTCATCAATGAGTGAGATTATTGACATCCTCGTATCTTTCGGACTTCATGGTCTTTCATTCCCGATACATACGAAGAAGGTTTCGTAGGCATATTCCTCCCTTTTGGTTGTGCTTGTGCATATTGAGCCTGGCATCGATAGGAATATTATGCATGATACAAGCTGTTGCGTGGCGAACGTGAAAAATGCAGAGCATGCATGGGGACCAATGCATCCAAGCACATGGTGGCAACTATGAGATTGGGTTGTGGAGGAGCACAATGGTGGTGGAGGAGGTGCAACGCACGGTGGCCACAATCAATTTGTGTTACCATTATCGACAGAGGTGGATGAAGTGCATGATCGTTATCACACCAAACATATGATTTGTGATGCTGCAGTCAATCTATCTGTGATGTTGTGATAGTTGATTCTAGATATTTTAGTTGTTGAATTAAGATATTTGCGGGATGTTTGCAATAGTATTTTTACGATACTACAACAATTGATATGAGATGTTGCATTTTATTTGGTTTGTTTGCAACAAGTTGGAGATAAATATTCATATATTACATTTTTTTGATTTTGCAATTGTTGTCTCAAGACGCTGCATCTACGATTTTCTAATGTTATAGTATCACATTTTGAGTGTTACAACACTTAACCTTGCTAGATTAAGATTATGAATGTCGGATGAACGGGAGTCTTTTGCCTTAGAATCAGTGGCAAAAAAGTATCTCAGTGCATGTTTTGGAGGATGCAAGCATTATCATTACTTGTTGCATAAGCTCCTTCCCCTAAATCACATATGATTTTTTTCCCTCATGTTGCAATAGAGTGACGAAACTTTTGATGAGAAATTTTTTATCAGAAGTTCGGGCGCGAGTAAGTCAGAAAAAAAATCACCCAAGTGATATGCAGTCACATTATCCTTTCTCTACTCACATGATTGTTTTTTTCGAAACTGTACCCACCTGATTTTGCTCGTGCGGCGAATAGCTAAAAAATATGACTATTTTCCGTGGACAAAAGGCCGAAAGGCCGAGTAATGGCCCCGGCTCATCCTTTCCAGGCCCAGCAGCCTCGGGTGACCCCCTCCACGTCAAACCCACTTGTCTTCCTCCGCTCGGCCACTGCCGTACCGTCCCCACGGTTCCGTGTCCGTGGTGCGTGCCTGCGAGCCCACCGCTACGACACCCGAAACCTATCTCTCCACTCCACCGCGCCTCTTCCCCTCCCCGATCTCGCCTCGCCGCGCGGCCGGCGGCGCCCCCAGATCCGCCTGCCCCCTCCCGCCTCCCGCCGCCCCGCCGCCAGATCTGGCCCTGCCCCCGCAAAACCCTACGGCGTCGCACCCGAGGTGGGGGGAGAGCGGAGGCGTAGGTCGCAACAGCAGCAGCAGCAGCCATGGCGGCCGCGGAGGAGAACACCTCGCTGTTCCTGATTTTCATCCTCACCATGATCGCGCTGCCGCTCGTGCCCTACACCATCATGCGCCTCTGCCGCGCCGCCTCAGAGAAGGCCAAGACCATCCACTGCCGCTGCTCGGGGTGCCACCGCTCCGGGAAGTACCGCAAGTCGATCTACAAGAGGGTGCGGATGCCGCTGCTCTTCTCCTGCTTTTTACTTTTTTTTATTACTGTATTGTTCTCCTACTAGTGGATTCTATATGTGGGGATTTGCTGTTCTGACTCTGTTCTGCTTGTCTTATTTTGCAGATATCCAACTTCTCGACGTGCAGTAACCTGACCATCGTTCTGCTCTGGATTGTTATGATCTTCCTGGTTTACTACATCAAACATGTTAGCCGTGAGGTATGTGAATTTGTAGCTGACACAAATTGTTCATATTCTTCTACGTTGGAATGAGCTCATTTGATTCTTCTCCGATAAGAGGTAGATATTGATGTTTTGAGGTAGAACAATTCTTACTGGGGTATGAATATGCTTTACCAAATCGATAGAACTCAAAGAACAAGTGATCAGTTGATGAAGTGTACCGTTAGTGTAGCTAGCTGAACTGGTTTCTTGTCCTAGTTCCAAACTGCTGATTCCACCCCCTTACTTTTGTGCTGCAAACTTATTTAGGTGTCCCTTGCATGTAAATGGTCTAAATAACCATCAGCTATTTGGGGTCCAATGCCAGACCAGATAGACTGTTGTGTTTCTGGTACATGCTGCTTTTACTAGTGCAGGGGGTTTTGCATGGTGATGGTGCTTTGTATTGATATAATATATAACAGTTTAGTGAACTAAAGATATGGTATATTCAATGTGAGCATTGAAGCCACATTTTCTTCTAAAAGTTCAGCATGCAAAGATTCCAATATCTGGTGTTATATGATTTTTCTTTTGAATCTTTTAGGTCCAAGTTTTTGAGCCTTTCAGCATTCTTGGACTGGAAGCTGGGGCATCTGAATCTGAAATCAAGAAATCATACAGGAGGCTTTCTATTCAATATCATCCTGATAAAAATCCTGATCCAGGTACTCCTTTGTAACCTGTGATGCTGCTCAGTGAAGAAAATATCTTACCTTAGAAATATTGTCTTATGCTTTTTCTCCACTTGTCCAGAGGCCCATAAGTACTTCGTTGAATATATATCCAAGGCATATCAGGCATTAACTGATCCTGTATCTCGTGAAAATTATGAGAAATATGGTCACCCTGATGGGCGGCAGGTAATATGAATAGCGTAAACTAAATTTTGCCACATTATATTTCAGAAATGTATGGAGCTAACATGGAATGTATCTCATGGTTCAGGGGATGCAAATGGGGATTGCTTTACCCAAGTTCTTACTGAACATTGATGGTGCGTCTGGTGGGATAATGCTTCTAGGAATAGTGGGATTTTGTATACTGCTGCCCTTGATGATAGCAGTTATTTATTTGTCAAGGTCGTCAAAGTATACTGGAAATTATGTCATGCATCAAACGCTGTCCACTTACTACTACTTTATGAAGCCATCTCTTGCTCCAAGGTATTAACTTGCAAACACCTCATTTTAACAGTCTCAGTATCAGTAATTTAATATTTATGTTGTCTTATGATATCATATTAAGTGAAAGTGCATCATTTCTGTTTTTTTTCCGGTTTTTAATGTCAGACGGGCACAAGATTAGTAGGTCCAGCAGCATAGGATTTTCTTAATGTATGAAAGTGAAGATACGATTTATTATTTATTGGCTTATCACTGTTTTGGACTTGGCTTCTTTTATGGTCCACTAAGAGATTTTTTTTGAAAAAATAATTTACTTTTACTGGGCACATCTATGGTTGCGCAGTTCAAAATTTTTACTTTATGTTATTATTGATAGTTCGATAAAAAATAATTCTGCGCATACAGAACCACAGTGATTGATGTATCGTTACCCAGTCTTGACAAAGTAAAGAGTTTCAGTTTTCAAAAATGTGCAAGGGTAATTATGGAACCTAGCGAGGTTTCCTTGAAATTATTTTTTGTCGCTGTTGACCAAAATCCTTGGGTCTAACATATATATTTTTAACCAGCTTTTGTATATCTAGTGCACCAAGCTTTATTTTCCCTTCTGCTGTGTGTTCGAGGTCTACTTGCTAGCCTTAAATTTCTTGTCACCTTTTCCCAAACCTGATCAATGGATTGGTGCTATGTCACAGCAAAGTTATGGATGTCTTCATCAAGGCTGCAGAATATATGGAGATGCCGGTTCGGCGCAGTGATGATGAACCCCTGCAGAAATTGTTTGTAGCTGTTAGAAGCGAGTTAAATCTGGACTTAAAGAACATTAAGACAGAACAAGCAAAGTTCTGGAAGCAGCATCCATCACTAGTAAAGGTTGGTCTTATGTTGCTTAATGTTATGATACAAACTAATCTATGCAATTTGAAAAGTCCTACAACCTATCAACCTCTTTATTCTGTTTGGTAGATGGAACTCTTGATTCAGGCGCATCTAACTCGGGAGTCATTTGTCTTGACTCCAGCACTTCTAAAAGATTACAGGCACATGCTTGAACTTGCACCTCGTCTTCTGGAGGAACTGGTTAAGGTACCTGCATGAATGTCTAACTCTTTAAAGTTTTGTCCTTCATGTTGTTTTGAGCGTATTTTTGTAAGTTTTAGTTTTCTACAATTGTTTAAGCAAGTCGGATGCTTTGAGCTTATCTGTGCCATTTGACATTGACATCATGTAACATTGTGGTGATTTGACCTGAATAATATGTCCATGAAACATCTGAAGCTACCAGACTTTATGGACTTAATTTTTTATAAGGTATACATATTGGTAAAACTATCATAAAAGTTAACACTTGAGATTACACATAGAGCTATCAGTTAAGCATAAAATTTGCTGATTAATAAACCTATCTGGTCATATTGAACCTAGGCGGATTTATATTTCAGTTAGCTGTTGCTATGCTGTGCCGTGTTGTATATGTAAATAAACTGGCATTTCTGCACGATGCAACTATTTGGTTAGTCAACAGTCTTCCAAACCTGGACCAGATTTAATCTTGCGCAAGCGGGGAATATTAGAAATGTCATGAACATTGTGACACACTTTCCAAACTATTGTGTTTAAGTTATCTTTGTTTTTATGACAGTAAGCTCTATGCACTAGTTTCTTATCTTAGTAAACCATATTAGTCCTAGAGTGTGTTACCATATGGACCATGCCTCATGGCTGTGCACATGGCACACACAGTTTCCATTAGTAATTTATGCAGTTACTCAGGCACTAACAAGATCATATGCAGACTGCCAACCAAGAAATCATTAGTCTTGAGATCTGATACGATACATGAAATTTCCAGTTGGTCTGCTTTTCAATAGTTGACAGTTATTTATTCAACGCGTACTTCTTCAAATGTGGTACTTTAAGCTACGAACGAAAGAAATGTTCTGTTGTACTTTTAACAGAAGTCACCTTTCATTGTTGTAGTCCTTTTCCTTTGTTGTTGAAACTAGTGCATTGCTCATTTCTCTATTGTTTCATGCTATATAATTTAAAATTACTCATTGGATTGCAGATTGCAGTTCTACCAAGGAACCCCCATGGTTTTGGATGGCTCAGGCCTGCAACTGGTGTTATTGAACTTTCTCAAAATATCATCCAGGTATTTTTTTTTGTCTTCCACCTGATTTTTCTTCAGGCAACCTATGGTGAACCACTTCATGTTGATGTACTATGTGGAACTGTAGAAAATAGATAAAACCTTGTGTAGCTTAAATTAGCTGAATCATTCAGGTGCATCTTTACTTCTTTATATACGTCCCTGATCGATCTGTCCCAGCTGTCATTTCATAGATTCAACTACTGATTAGTTCATCCTAAGATGTTGTCAATATTAGTATTTGTTGAAAATGTTTTATATTTAGCGGGATTGTAAACCAGTCATATGATACCCTGTGATCCTGATTATTAATGGTAATATAGAATTTACCAAAGTGTAGCACATGCGGAAGCAGTATCAATATATGAAAATTTGTAGATTGAACATTCACATTTCGAATATTATGTTATGGTGACCTAATTATAATTTTTTCTCATTGATATGGTTTCACTGTCATTACTGTGCTGTTTTTAGTTAATAAACTTTCATCTTTTAAGTTGATCGGTTGGCTTTTATGCAACACTGCTCCTAGTGACGTGTTTGGCAGAAAATCTACTTATTCATTGTGACAATAATCTTGGTAGGAAAGAACATTATGAATTGGATTACCATGATGTGACAGCGATATTTGACAAGGGTTCCATGGTGCCCTATATACAGCACTAGTCATGCCTCTGTAGATTCTTGAATCGTCCAGGGAGATTGTGTTAGATATTGCCTCAGAAAGTAACAGTCGTTATATTTTTTGGTTTGTGTTACTGCATTTGCTTCTAGTTTATAAGCTCGTTCATCACCATTAATGTCAATCTAAATGTTTGGATGCTACATATTTAGGCTGTGCCACTAAGTGCGCGAAAAGCTACTGGAGGTAACTCGGAAGGAATAGCGCCTTTCTTGCAGCTGCCGCATTTCACAGAGGCAACTGTGAAAAAGATTGCTCGCAAGGTATTTCCTGACTGCCCTTCTCAATCTTTTGACGAAAGGAAACTGAGTATAGGAATATACAAAATTGATGGTCTTTATTTTAAAGCAGTACTTTTAACTCTGGAATTTAACAATGTCATTCTGTGTTTGACTACAGAAAATACGTGCATTCCAAGAACTGTTTGACATGTCTGTGGAGGATCGTGCTGCATTGCTGACACAAGTTGCTGGGCTTTCTGAAGAACAAGCTCGCGATGTGGAGCTCGTACTGGAGATGATTCCTTCTATTGAAGTCGATATTAAATGTGAGACCGAGGGTGAAGAGGGCATTCAAGAGGGCGATGTCGTGACGATGTATGCATGGGTCTCGCTTCAGCGCCGCAACGGACTAACTGCTGCTCTTCCCCATTGTCCCAACTTCCCGTTCCACAAGGAAGAAAACTTCTGGCTGCTTCTAGCAGACGCTGCATCAAATGATGTGTGGTTGTCCCAGAAGGTCAGCTTCATGGATGAGACCACTGCCATTACTGCAGCATCAAAAGCTATACAAGAAACCCAGGAGGCACTGGGTGCAAGTGCAAAGGAAATAGGGATTGCAGTTCGGGAGGCAGTTGATAGGGTGAAGAAAGGCAGTAGGCTGGTGATGGGCAAGTTCCAAGCTCCAGCAGAGGGCACTCACAACCTGACTTCCTTCTGTTTGTGCGACTCGTGGATAGGCTGCGACACCAAAACCAGCTTCAAGCTGAAGGTCCTGAAGCGCAGTCGCGCGGGTACCAGGGGCCACGTGCCTGAGGAAGGGCCGGTGGCAGCAACGGAGGATGGCATTGAGGAGGAAGAGGAGGAAGAGGAAGAGGAGTATGATGACTATGAGAGCGAGTACAGCGACGACGAGGAGGATGAGAAGAACAAGGGGAAGGGAAAGGGGAAGGTGGTGAACGGAGCGGCCCATCAAGGAGGGGCTGACTCTGATATAGAGTCTGGCAGCGATGAGTGATACTATACAAGTGTTATGGTGAAACAACAATAGACGCTTAACACCATTCTGTTTTGACTGTTGTACCCCGTCCCCGTGAATTTAAACATACCCACCTATTTATAGAGTTGGCGGTAATAGTTACTCAATTTTGCTTATTATCCTCGTGGTTAGATGGATGAAGAATAATCAAGATGAGACTGATGGTTACAAGTGGACCGAATAAAACCAGTTGAACGGCATGTCATTCTCCAAAGTGCAGGTGCATCGCAATTACGTGCTACTGTACTACTTCTCCATGCACAGCACTACCCATTGAGCAGGGCTCTTTTATGGGGAAAATATTATACATCGCCTAGGCTGGTAGGATCGATATAGTCTGTGACGTTAGCGGTTTTGTTCTCTCTTCTCTTTCTGCTCCGGGCCATTGTTTGCTACCCCATCTGTTCGTTCTTCCTAAACATTAACACGTTGCAACAATCTACTTGCTGGATTGCTGCTGCACTTTGCAGCCCACTGTTGATTTCATGGATCGATGGAGAGTGCAGTGTGATTGGAAAAGAGAAGGTTATCCGGTGGTAGCCGACGACCTGCGGCACGATAGCGTGGAGGGGAGAAACATGAGTTCATTTGGAACATTTTCATCCTCGCTTGGAAGTTGGAACTTGTTCTTTATTTCATGGTTGGGACAATTGGTTCCAAGTTATGGAACATTTTCATTTCATGTTTGGAACAATTAATTCCCCTTCATAGAACATTGACACTTCTTTTTAAGGATGAGACGCGAAAGCAAAGGGCGACGCAGCAGACTAATTGACTACAAGATGCAAAGGGGTGCTCTCACCAATCTTAATTTACCATTTTAAGATTACCATGACTCCATGTAGAGTTCGTTGTTCTAGTTGCATTGGTTCCTCAACCTGAATTTACGAAAAGATCAAATGGTTTGAAAATCGACTTGTCATGGCAAAATGATGAGCGTAAATCACATGGCAGATACAAACTATTTTTGATATAGGGAAGCGTAGCATCTACCTTATTTCCCTTCCAGATTTGTCCCTTGCAGGTTAATAGAGAAATTTCATTTAGCCGTGAGGTACTTTTGGTATGCACATCGTTTGTACTTATTCGTTGTCTATCCCTATATCTTGCTTTTGCCATGTTGCGACATAGTAGGCCAAGGGAAACGTTATGAGTGCAATCATCATTTGAATATAAATCAAGTATAGTCACCATATGAACTAAAATGTTTGTGCTCGTATTTAATCCAATTCTAACTTCCCTGCAGCAAAATCAAATTAGATAGCACCAGTGGTTGTCCTTCCGTGTTTCAAACAAAAAAAGAGCTCTCCTTGGAAGTGCTTCTCTAAGATTTTTTTTAATGAGAAGTACGTTTTCTTGTGAGAAGTGGTTGCACTTTCCCCCCGGGCAAGTTGCCTTATATTTATAACGCCTACCTGGAGAAGCACGGCGTTTGACAATCCTGGGTTTTTTTTTGGCAGATTGTCTATCCTGATTCCTGAATGTAAATTGACATGTATGTCTTTAAAGCTGATGATAGCTCATTTGTTTCCGAAATGCGAGCAAAAAGCAAACTAACATTGTTTTTGAGGTTTGTAAAATAGAAATTTGGTTAAACTTATGCATAATTGAGAGACCAAGTTGAGATATGCCTTGGTCTATTTGTGATGAGTGATTGACTAGATGATTTGAGGCTTTACCGGTTGAATCCATATTTCATATGTGCATGATTATGCTAACGGCTAACCGGAGGTGTTGTGTTGTGTGCATTGTGTTGTGGTGTTTCTGTAAAACATATCTTGTGTGTTGTGTCTCTTGGCTTGTGATGTGCAGGTGATGGATACGACATGGCGGTCGACGGCATGAGGTGAAGATCAAGAGAAAGATTTATGCCGATATACTAGGGCAGTGAAGAGTGGACACGAGTAGGCTTGGATCAAGGGACCTGAGGAGTCTGGGTGGAGTCATGGGCGATCCACATGGTGCACGGAAGAGCAAGAGTACACGGACGGGATGGAGACAACATTGGTTGAGTCAAGCGGGACGGAGGCGAGTCGAGTAGGCGGCCCGGGAGCCGAGAGCGAAAGACTTGGAGGCATTGAAGGCTTGGTGGAAGCCGGACACGCGTCGGCATCAGTGAGTCACGTCATGCGCGGCGTGCAAGAGGGTTTGACCTGTTTGACCTCAAAACCGGAAATGAGTCACGGCTGTAGAGTGTGCAAGAGGGTTTGACTAGTTTAGCTTCAAAATCGGGGGATGAGTCCGGTGCGGCACCATTGCGGAGCTTGCATCGAGGTGAAGCTAAGTTGTGAAGGCGCTGGGTCCGTCCGATGTATGAGGAAAAAGATGGACGATTTTACCCTTGGGGGTATTTGAGTTCTGTGCTTCATGTAAGGGCATTCTAGTCATTTTTCGTATGCCTATATATATGTGGAGAGGGCTGTTGGGCAGCCACATCTCTTGGGTGGTGGGCTTCTCATTTGTTTGTGAGAGCCTTTGGGTGTAAGAGAGGAAGAGAGAGAAGTGGATCTTTGTGTTGATCTTTTTGCTACCCTAGCTTTGATTGTGCTTAGGAGTGGCTTGTAACCGAACATGGTGGAGTAATCGAAAGATCAATTTCGTGCTATCTTGTTTCATATTCTTTGAATCTGAAATTTATCTTTTTTGGGTTCTTCGGAGCATATTTGTGGGAATTTTTGTTCTTCGTATTTGAGCTCAAATTCCGTGATATTTGTAAGGGGAAATTGTTGGTAGGACTCTTGTGAGCATCTTTGTTGTGATCCTCTTAAATCTCCCACGGATTCAGCTTGAATTTGAAGTTTTCCTAAAACTCTCTCTTTTGTGTTCTTGACCGTATTCCGTGAAATCCATTGTGAAGTCTTGATCTTTTTTAGGGGATCTTTTAGGCAAAGACTCACTAGGCTATTATGGAGCTATGGTTAAAATTTCATTAATTTTGGAGGTCATTTAATTGAATTTTGAAGCGTTGACTTAAACTTTTCGGGCTGTTTTTTTGAGCTGTAGGAAGTTCCTGCTCCGTGTAGGAAGTTCCGATGGGACGGAAATTCCAACACCAAACCGGAAGTTCCGATAATTTATTTTTGAAAGCCTGAGAGTCCTTTAACAGCAGTTTCTCAATACATTCGATAGGTGCTGAAAGTTCCGGTATAGGGTCGGAAGTTCTGACAAAACCGCTGAGGACCTCTTGTCGGAACTTTCCAGACAGTTCCGATCCCACCTTCAGAAGTTCCGATAAGTGGTCGGAATTTCCGATATCTGGAAGGTGTTTTGAGCTTGGTTTTGCCTCAATCTTTTGCGTTTGCTTCCGTGTTGCTTCCGAGCCTTCCTGGCATCGTTCCTAAGGTCAGTAGGACCGCTGTGACTACGTGATCTTGATAATAGTTAGAAGAGAGGGTTGAAGGTTACTTTGGGACTTAGGTCGAGTTACTTAGAGAGATTTTTGAATTGATTTCCATTCACCCCTTCTGGTCACCCGTTTCAGTCCTTCAATAATGTCTGGAAGTCAACATAGTAGCAAAAGGAGCACCTATTTCATTCACTTAAGTCCAAAAAAAATATAGAAGCTAAACACCGGCTGGATGTTTTAGAACAAATATCAGGAACTTCAGTGCCAAATGTATATTAGAACAAGAATTTGACCAATACTTACTCTATTAATATTATAATTTTGTGGTATGAAAGTAAAATCATAAAAATATTTTTGAATACATTCAGTGACATCAACTTTATGTCACAAATAACTACATGTTAATAAAGTATTTGTTGATTACCAAAATGAGATAAGTTGTATAATTTCAGATAAAGATAAAGGGAGCATAATTGTTTAGGAAGAGAAGGAAAGAGATTGATCAACTAACACTAGAAAATTTTAAGTTGGTTTCTAGTAAATAATGATATTCGTTGACATCGAGATGTAAGTTGGCAAATGAGCATAGGAACCACACTAAGAATCAATAGAGACGCGGCTATGCTTTTCTGGTAATATTATTGTGATATACTGCTAGATCCAACATCCACCGGACGAGTTGGCAGTGGGGAAAATACGATGACACAAATGCCGCCACGGCAACCGACTATCCCGTTTTGCACTCAAACCCCTGAGCTACCCATACCCAGGAGGTAGGAAGGGAAGGAGAACTATCATTTGCTACGTACCGCGGGTTACGGTTCTATATCGGTGAATAAAAAACTTATCTAAAAATACGATTAGATAAAGCATGTAAGCTTATATCATTTTGCAAATTTTGAGGTTGAAGGAAAACTTGTGCAAGAAAAAAACAAAAAAAGAGAGAGAGAAATCAACACTTGAATAGTTACACTTACAGGTTGTGATCCATAATGAACAATTGCACTTGCAACTATTTGATTTCTCTTCTTTTTTTTTCCTCCTTGCAAAGTTTTTTTTTGTTCAATCTTACTTTTTGCATGATGATAGATGCTTACATACTTTACCATTTATAATTTTTGGATAAATTTTTTATGTACTCGTTTAGATACTACTGTGTTTGGTAGCGCGGGATATGCGCCGCTTAGGCCAAGAAGGCCCCATGTTCATCAGGTCTAGCACCAGAACTATATTTCTCGGAGGAGTAACAACACACGAACAAGGGGCATGGAGGCGCTCGACATGTGCCCAACACTACCAAAAAACCAAATTACCTTGGTGGCGAGGAATTTCCTTGGCGTTCGAAATAAAGCAGCCAAGTAATACAATGTTTGCTTGGCGGTGCTAGTAAACTGTGAAGGAAATGTATATTTATTGATGGCTAAGTGAAACCACCCATTGCATTTTCTTGGCGGATTTTGCTTCACACTTTCGGTGTTTTTCTTGATGGTTTTTGGCCGTCAAAGTAGTTTTGGATCATGATAGTGCAAGTAACAATGCAATTGTCTTGCCTGTCCTCTTCAGACATCTAACCAATCTAGTGTCTCATCATTTAGGTTTAGCACCATTTCGTAGCATGCAATGCAGGGAACTTGTTATGTCCCAGTAGTAACGTGACAAATTGTGCGAAACCTCCTCAACGCCACGATTCTTCTTCGAAGATGTTTCGGTTTGTAAACATAGTACATGACAAATTGTGCGAAACCTTCTCAATTTTTTACCACAGCCTCCACGTATGATATCATCACATCACGACAAATTTTATGATTTTTAGACTTCGTTTGCTTTTTTAAGAATTTAAAAACCATTCGGCCACATGTTCGTGGTCGTGTTTCCTGAACAAGATGTTCGAAACTTCTTTTCATTTCTCGGGTAAAGCCTCACTGACTCAATAACATAAATATCATTTTTCTACTAATTTTCTACTCTTATTTGAATCACTTGCAGTTCAAATTTGAATTATACCAAAAAATTTCTTGAAATGCAATAAATTAATTAAATATAGCAAACATATCTAGAAATATACCAAATTTGTACATGGAGTACCACATGTTATACGTGGAGAGCAGAAAAAGTTTTAAGGGAAGAAGACGAAAAAAACTTTTTAATTTGTCGAGTGCTGAGAGAAAACACTCGGCAAACTAACTGATTTGCCGAGTGCCCAGGTCAAACACTCGACAAACTTGTTGATTTGCCAAGTGCCTACGAAAAACACTCGGCAAATGTAGTTCTTTGCCGAGTGCCACTAACGGACACTCGGCAAATGTGGTTCTTTGCCGAGTGCCACTAACGGACACTCGACAAAGAGCTAACGGCAGGCACACCTCCCGAACGGATGTCGACGTGGCGGTATTTTGCCGAGTATTTTTTGCTGGTTTGCCGAGTATTCTGCCGAGTATTTCTTTTTCTACACTCGGCAAAGAGTATTTTTGCCAAGTGTATTTATTTTGCCGAGTGTTTCTCTGTCAACACTCAGCAAAGAGGTTATTTGCCGAGTGCCCGATGGATTGCACTCGGCAAACCTTTTAGCACTCGGCAAATATCGTGTTTCCAGTAGTGAATGTCGCCTTAGTTTCTCTTGACTAGACAGCCTAGCTAGTTTCTTCAGCAATCTTACTCAAGCTGCGGTTGCGTGTAAACTAGACCTATCAACTGTTCAGCACACCAACTTCATGGGCCATCTAAATTCCTGCCAACAGGCTTGTCAATGACTTGGAGTCTTGCTACAGGTAAACCGAGACCTTCGCTCTTGGCATTGACTTGGAGTCTTGTTCCAAATGGAGTCCAGTTCCACAAAGATCAGTAAGAACCGTCAGCTTCTGCGCATACTATCCGAGGGCGACCAAGCCTGGTTAGCCTTAAGGTTACGACTGATTCCACCGGATATTCATTTATTGAGTTTTAAGATTCCAGTGAAAATTGATAGAAATGGCGGCATGTTTTCTTGCTTGTCATTTCTATCCCCATTTCTTCCTATTGCTAAACAATTGATTAGCAAGCCTCCTAAAATATAATATAGGCAACATGGAGATGGGGATTATGTGATTATCCAATTTGAATCCAGAAACTCCCAGGATGAACTTTTAGCCTGGTCCATTAGTTAAACTGCTGAAATCCTGGCCCCAGTTCGACGATGTGTGTCACTCTACTGTTTAAAAGACGAAGTAGCGAAGAACAAAGTAGAGAAGATGGTCAAACATGTTGGCCCAAATAGATCACTTTCTCATTAATCCTCCCACAAAGGGTCTTTGGGGTACATATAGGCTAACTATAGGTAGGTGGCTTGGAAACTAAGCAAAGCATCTAAAAAGTATCTAAATGGTATCTAAGTAGATAAAGTGCACATAGGCACATAGATAGATAAAAACACACACCCAACACACACATGACTTATTCTATCAATCTCCCCCTAAGTTTTGCGTGTCTTGAGCGGTAACTGGACCATCCCAATCCTAGAGCAAAGTTCTTGGAACTTGATCCTTCCAAGGGACTTGGTAAGAAGGTCGACGAGTTGATCCTTGGTATCGATGTAGTTTGCTCGACACTCCTTTCCTCCAAGCAACCTCGATAAAGTGATACTTCACTCTGATGTGCTTGCTTCGCTCATGGAAAACGGGATTCTTCGCTAGAGCCAGAGCGGACTTGCTGTCCACCTTGAGCTCCACTGCTTCAGATCCTTGCTAAGGAGATCGCCGAGCAGCTAAGCGAGCCAGAGAGCCTGAGTCAAAGCAGAAGAAGCAGCAATGTACTCGGTCTCATAGCTGGATAGGGCCATCATCTGCTGCTTGACCGACTGCCAGCTAACGAGGCACTTGCCAACAAAGAAGAACATCCCGCTCGTGCTCTTGCTGGTGTTGATGTCGCTGGCGTGGTTGCTGTCACTGTAGCCGATGAAGTGTGCCACCCTGGTACACCTCGGGTAGTGGAGGCTGTAGTCGAGAGTCCTCGCAACGTAGCGGAGGATCCTCTTGACAGCCTGCAAGTGCTTCGTCGTCGGTCGCTGCATGAACCGAGTCGGTCGCTGCATGAACCGACTGACGTAGTTGACGGAGAACGCCAAGTCTGGTCGCGTGTGGGTGAGGTAGCGAAGGTTCCCCACAAGCCGCCAGTACTGTGTAGCATCCACCTCCACAGTCATGCTGTCGCGGCTCAGCTTCAGCCTCTCCTCCATCGGAGTGAGAGCTGGGTTGCAGTCGGTGAGTCCACCCAGCTTAATGACACGCTTGGCGTAGGTGGTCTGTCAAAGTGTGATGTCGGAGTCATCCTGATGCACCTCGATCCCCAGGTAGAAAGAGAGAGGCCCTAGGTCACTCATCTGGAAGGTAGCCTTCATCTCCTCCTTAAACGCTTACACCTCCTCATCCTTGGTGCCTGTGATTACCAGATCGTCGACGTAGACGCCCACTAGCAAAGCATTGCCTCCGTTGCCCCGCCGGTAGACGACCACCTCATGCGGGCTTTGCTTGAAGCCCATAGTCTTTAGGGTGGAATCCAGCTTGGCATTTCAAGCTCACGGTGCCTACCGCAAGCCGTAGAGGGCCTTGCGCAGGCGTAACACCTTGTCCTCTTACTGGGGATGACGAATCCTGGCGGCTGGTGGATGTAGACTTCCTCCTTCAAGTCGCCGTTGAGAAACACCGACTTGACGTCCATGTGGTGGACGCGCTAGCCCTCCTGGGCTGCCAACGCGAGGAGTAGACTCACAGACTCCATCCCTGCAACAAGAACGAAAGCATCATCAAAGTCAACTCCCTCATGCTGCACAAACCACGTGCCAGCTTCATCCTTCTTCAGCTTGTACACCCACTTAAGGGTGATCGCGCGGTGACCGGGAGGAAGATCAGCCAGCTCCCAAGTCTGGTTCTTCTCAACAGCTTCCATCTCCAGCTTCATCGCGGTGCGCCATGCCGCGTGTCCCTCAGCCTCAGCGAAGGAGCAAGGCTCGCCGTTGTTGTACGCGAGGTGCAGCTCCGCCTCCAAGTCGTGAGGCACCAATCCCGGCATCGGCTGGTTGCTGAGGATGTCCTCCATGGTACGATACCTCAAAGGCTCACCGTCATGGGCCTCGTCAACGCGGTCCTCGTTGTGAGGGAGCGGAGTGGCGAACTCCACTAGGCTGTGCTCGTCATGAGCCGATGCTGGTGCAGGCATGCCCGAAGAAGTAGCTGCCGGTGCAAGGGCGTGTGGTGTGGCCGGCTGTGGTGGTGGTGGTGGAGAGCTCATCGCAGTCGGAGTAGTACTCACCAGAGTCGGTGGAGATCTGGTAACTGGAGTAGGCACGCTCGGCGAAGAAGAGCTGCCCACTCCCCTAGCTCCCTCGGAGTGGACGTAGTTGATGTTGATGTTGTCGTACGTTGGAGTTGAGCCGTCATCCACCATTTTGCCCCATGCACAACCTCGCCCTTCGTCGAACAAAATGTTGCACACCGTGCACACACGCTGTGTCTCCGGATCGAGGATGCGGTAGGCCTTCACCCCCTCTACGTAGCCGATGAACAACCCATAGGGTGCTCCTGTTGTCGATCTTGCCGATGTGGCCCAGCTCCTTGACATACGCGAGGCAGCCGAAGATGAGGAGGTGGGCGACCGCCGGCTTGCGCCCATACCAAGCCTCGTATGGTGTCATGCCATTGAGAGCCTTTGTGGGCGAGCGGTTGAGGATGTAGACGGTCATTAGCACCGCCTCTCCCCAAAAGATGACCGGCATCCTCCTCTTCTTGAGGAGGGCCCGGGCCATGGCCTCCAATGTCTGGTTGCACCGCTTGACGATGCCGTTCTGCTGCAGGGTGTACGGCGCGGAGTAGTGGTGCTGGATCCCCTCATCGGTGCAGTACGACACGAACTCAGCCGCCATTGTTGGTGCGCAGCACGTGTAGCTTGCGACCACACTTGTTCTCTGCAGCAGCTTGAACATGCTTGATGTCATCCGCAGCAGTTCCCTTGGTGTCGAGGAGGACCACCCGCATGTATCGGGAGACGTCGTTGACGAGTAGTAGGAAGTAGCGCCGTCATCCTCCAGGTGTAGCTGGCGTCACCGGCCCGCAAAGGTCGTCGTGCAATAGCTCGAGCCACTGCTTGGCTCGGAAGCTCACCTAGCGAGGGAAGGGGCACTGCCTCTGCTTCATCACGACGCAGATGTCACAGAGCTGCTCCACGTGGTCGACGCACGGCATGCCCCGCACCATCTCCTCGGTGTTGAGCTGCTTCAGTGCTTCAGGGCCTCGAAGTGAAGGTGCCCAAAGCGCTCGTGATACTGCCAAGCCTCGTTGTCGCGACGAGTAGCAAGGCAGAGGGGCTGCACCACCTCCGCATAGAGGACATAGAGGCGGTTGCTCCCTCTTTCCACCTTGGCGAGTAGGCGCTATCGTCGATCCCCGATCCGGAGCACTCCGCCGTCGATCTCCATGCGCGAGCCACTCTTATCCAGCTGCCTAAGGCTGATGATCAAGTTTCTCAGCGCGGGGATGTAGAAGACTCTAGTGAGGAGTTGGTGCTCGCCAATCTTGGCGACGAGAACGACGGAGCCGATGCCCTTGATGTCCACAGCCGAAGAGTCGCCGAACTTGACGGAGCCACGTACGTCGACGTTCAAGTCGGAGAAGTACTCCCTGCGCCCGGTCATGTGGTGCGTGGCACCACTGTCGAGGAACCAGCCGTCGATCTTGTTGTCGCTGGTACCGTCGCCGAGGAAGACGTGCGCGTGCATCTCGTCGAGGTGGAGGAGAGCCGTCGCGGCCGATGCTGCTAGAAGTAGCTTGATGGTCCTGTGAGCCAAGAATAGAGCCGACTCCTCCTCCTCCACACCCTACGCGATGTGGACCTGGCCGTGCCTCAGCTAACGACACTCCCTGGCCCAGTGGCCAGTCCTGCCACAGTTGTGGCACTTGTTGTCTCATGCCGGCTTGTGCTCGCTAGCAGCACCGCCCTGGGCACCTCCTCGTGCCTTGGACGCCTTGCGCGGCTTGCCTCGCTTGCGACCGCCTGTCGAGGAAGAAGGCTCCCCCTTCTTTCGCTCCCTCTGGCGGGCGATCCACTGCTTCTCAGTGAGGTGGAGCTTGCCACCGATGCTGACGGGCCTGCCAGCGTCATCTCCTCGCGATCGTTGAACGCCTTGAGTCGCCCCATCAGCTCCTCGATCGACAACGTCGAGAGGTCAAGTAGCGTCTTGATGAAGATAACGAGCTGTGAGTACTTCTTCGGGGCGACGCCTAGGAACTTCTCCACGGCTTTCTCCTCGTTGATCTCATCGTCGCTGTACCGCTCCAGCTGTTGCATCATGCTAGAGACCACGTCCCACATCTCCCGCACCTGGAGCTTCACCTTCATCACCAAGGACCACTCCATGTAGTTGGTCTTCGTCAACATCGGCCACTGCGTGCTTCCAATGGACTCCTGGATGATGGTCTTCATGAACCTCGGGGGTCGGTGCCCGGAGTCGAGGTCGGAGTCGTAGTCGGAGTCGAGGTCAGACTCGTGGATGGAGCTCCTCCTGCTCCAAGGACACTCGTTGTCCGCACCTCGACGCAGGTCCTGGACCCACCAATCCACCCCCACGTTCCGCCGCCGGTCTGCCTCCTCCAGCTCGGGATGGTCACCCTGCGTCTCAACACCGGCGCCCTGCACCGCGCGCCTTAGCTCCATCTCATCACAACGCGCCATCTCACGCATCGCCTCCGCCTCCTCGCGCAGCCAGTCCGCCTCCAGACGCCGCTGGGTGGCGGCCACCACCGCCGTCGCCGCCTGTGCCTGCTCCATGGCTAGGCGGGCTGCCTCGGCCGCACGCGCCGCCGTGGCCTTTGGAGCTGCCGTGCGCGTTGCTCGAGCTGCAGCGCCGCTGCTCCTCCACCGCCGCCTCCTCCTCGGCCGTCGCCCTGCGGCGCCGCCCACTGGTCGTAGCCGAGTGGTGGTAGGAAGAGGCCCGTGAGGCTCGCGAGCAGGCTGGGGAGCGAGCTAGGTGCACTGGTAGCACGGCAGCCGCGTGCCCCACTGTTGACGCCAGATTTTGACATGTATTGTGAATCGGCGTCAGGGAAGGAGAAGATTGGCCGATGCGGCAAGCTAAAAGCTATAGTTGGGAATCGGCCGATTAGAGCTATAGTGTTTCGGCCGATTGGCAAAAGAAGTCAGCAAGGATTGGCCGATTGTGAGCTGGAGTGGCTTGGCCAGTATGGGCCTTGAGTGGGCCGGAGAAAAGATTAGCTAAAGAAGAAAGTTGGTCCATGAGATATGATAACCAACTCCGATACGAGTTGTGTTTGTAAATATTTATTATTATTTTAAATTAGAGATAGATCCTAGTCGGTTAGGAAATCAGTTGTAACAAGCTATAAATAGCCACCTCTTGAGGTTTGTAAAACACACATCAATCAATACAACAAATCTACTTATTCCTCGCACTTTACTTTCAAGTCGGCGACTTCGCCAAAAACCTTTTCTTTTCATGAGTTCGTACGGATTGGCAGGGCTGCATCGACATGATCTCCGACCGATTTGTAAGTTCCGTTTATCGAGTAACATCTAAGCTTTAACTTCGGGCGCATCGCTATCGTTTCGTTTAGATTTATTCACCAGTTATCAATATTAACTAGAATTATAGGTTTTATCTATTGTTCTAGTTTTATCACCAGTTATCCATCTTGAGATTCAAACTATCGGCTTCGTCACTGTTATTCTTGTTTTATCGCTATATAGCCGATTAGATCTGTCTCAAGTGTTGCATCTGTAGCGTTCTTTAACTTGCTCTGGTAATTTCTTTGCAATCGCTACGTGAATATCGATTGTTTTATAGCCGGTCATCTCTACAGTAAATCGGCCGATTCGCTGATACGCTTTTCAAGACAGATCGGAACTTTAGCCGATCGAAACCCCTGGAATTTAACGCTTTTTCTTTTCTTGTCAATCAACAGGTCAGATTGACTGGCACGCCATGCGAACCACACTAGGGCAATAACCTGAATAGGAGTTAAGCAAATTCTCTTGGGTCGTGTGTCCGACGCTGAGAGTCCATCGGCCGATTTCCAGCGCCAACACCCACGTCGTCCGCGGGCGCTGTTCCAGTCACCGAAGCCGCACCAACCACCTGACCAACACCACCCGCGCCTCCTGCCGGTCGCCTGGAGCCTGCCATGTCAAGGAAGAGGTCGGGGAAGAAGGGTGCCTGCTGCTAGTCGTACATCTGCTCCTAGCTGCCCACACGCCACCTGCTGCCAATCGTTGCCCGCCCACGTGCGCACGCGCACGCCGCTCGCGCCCGCCGAGCCCAGCCAGAGCCGACACCTAGCCGCTGCGTGCCACCCACGCCTGCGCCCGAGCAGCTGCCGCCGCGCGCCGCCTGCACGCCTCGTGCGCCACCGTCCGCGCGCGCTGCCTGCACGCCTCGCGCGCCACCGTCCACGCGCGTTGCCTCTGGCCACCGCCGCCTGCGAGCTATCGTGTTGCTCTGAGCTCGAGCTGAGCAGCAGCCGTCGCGCCTCCTGCTGCCTCGATCCGCCGCCGGAACACCCGCCGCCGCTGGATCCGTGCGCGGGACAGGTGGGGAAAGATCCCCACCAGCCAGATCTGCCCGGAGAAGCTGCGCCGCCGCCGCCTTGTGGGCCCACTGCGGGTCCTAGGGTTTCAGGTGCTCACAGGCTGAGGTAGCACAGGTGGCAGGAGAGAGATGATGAGAAACATGGACTCTAGATACCAATTGTTGGCCCAAATGGATCACTTTCTTATTAACCCTCCCACAAATGGTCTTTGAGGTACATATGGGCCAACCATGGGTAGGTGCCTTGTAAACTAAGCAAAGCATCTAAGAGCAACTCCAAAAGACTGCTAATCTTATCCCCAATATTTTTTTTGGGAGAAAAATAGAAAAAATGAACTCCAACAGTCCACCTAAACCTTCCCCAATTTTTTAGCGACGCTAAAAAACAGCCTGCCACTGCGTATATTTTAGCATTGGTGTTCCTCCCCCAATCTTGATTCCCGCATACCCGGGCCCCCCTTCTGATGGGTCCAATATGATGGCATGACCTGTTTTGAAATATTAGGAGCAATTTATTAGCGATCTGCTGTGGATTGATATGTTTTTGGGGGAAATTTTTTTAGGAGAACCCCCAATACATAGTTTTGGGGAAGAATTTTTTTGGGTACTCTTGAAGTTGCTCTAAATGGTATCTAAGTAGATAAAGCGCACGTAGGCACATAGATAGATAAAAACACACATCCAACACATACATGACTTATTCTATCAAAACAAACTGTATATTACCATATTGGGACCAGGGTAAACATTTTTAAGTCCAAAATCCTCATGAATAATCAAATTTAGATAAGTTTGGATGAATTTCGTTAATTTATTTCGAATCGAATATATCTGATGAAAGTTTAGAATTTGTGAGAAAAAGAAGTTAGATAGTACAGATGAATTGGGTGTTGATTGTTGAATACAGATCAAAATATAGATCACCCTTACTAATGTTTTGATTACAAGTCACAGTTTGAAACTTACCTGGTGAAACCTACAGGTCCGACAGAAATTTGCAGAAACTGGTAAACAACTGATTTGCCCTCACTAGGGTCTCCCGTATAAAGTAGCTTTAGAGTCCACTTGTACTGACCTAAGCCATGGGACAAATTCAAACATGACATGCCTATAAGGTAACCTCACAAGTACTCTTGATCACCTACCAAGTTGAATGTTGGGATTCAGATTGACCAGCCATAGAAAACCTGTCATGTAACTATGTAAGGATAGTCATGATCTATACAATTGTTCCACAGCCCCTTACCATGGGTTAGAAACTTACTAGAAAGTTGTGGCACCAGGATGGAAGTTTCTTCTATAAACTAACACCTGTGACTGGTTCGAATTTCCAGTCATGAATTACTTCCAGTATTTAGTTAATCCAGCCGCAATTGTTTGAACTTTGCTGTAGTGCTGACTGACCACACGTCTCTTTAGAATTGTTTACAAACTTACATTACAAACTATTTTGTATGGTTGAGTTTGTGATATTTGAAAATGGTACGAGTAGAATTTTATCAAAAAGTAGTTCCGTGATGCACTTTGCTACGTATTACAAATATATTACAAAAATTAGTGGCCAAAGTTTTGTTTTGGAGATAATTCAATGTCTAAAATGTCACTTATTTGTGACTGGAGGGAGTAGATGAGTGGTATTTACTACTTGATTGCTTGAACTGTGCATCTGGAGTTTTGGGATCTGGACTGCCTTTCACTATTTAGTAATGATGTTCCTATTCCAGTCATTCATGATCTATTCTTCCAATTCAAGGACATGATGAGTCCATGAAGCTTCTGCCAGTGAACACAGATAGGTTAATTTTATGAACCATAGATCCAACATGGCTAAATTGGTTCATGTTCTGGAACAATTTCTATTACAGCCCATAAAGGTGGTCTCATAGGCTAAGCAAACCTACACTAGAAACTAATAGAACATTGTCCCATTTCAGTTGGTCCGTTCCCCAAATTCCAAAAAATTATTTTGAAGACAAAATGTATAAATGATGGTGAGTGAGCAATATAATCTCCCTATTATCTTCTGTCTGGTGGTCTGACCTACAGTCGAGTGATCTGCATTGCGAAGAGTTGGAATCATTGGAAAAATTATTGGCACATGGATCGACTAACTAGCCAGCCATCAAATAGTCCGATCTTATTGTGTGGTCTTTGAAGGCTGAGAAAAGTAATAGCGGAAATGGACATGGGCGTAAATTGACTGGAAAATTTTCTTGTGGACAAGTTCTTTGACGCTAACTGAGCAGATGGAAACAGTAGGCATTGACTAACTAGAAATATTCGAAATCCTCATTTTCTCTTGTTTCCATCTGCCAATAATTATTAGATTTTTTTGGGATGGATGGCTCTCATTTTTTCCAACCATTCTAAAATTTCTCTTATACATAATCTGTTTTCCCTTTCGCAGAAGAACTATGTTTCCCCCATCCTGAAAAGTCAGATTCATTTATTATCTTGTTATTATTGAATGTGCACAACACATAATCGTGAGCATAAAAAGTGTGAAAAGCTAATATAATTTGTAAACTAGAGGTCCCAATTTAGACAAATAATGGGAAATAAGAGGACCTATTGAAGAGTACGTGAATGACAATCATTTGCATATTTTCCTATTTGTGTGTAAATTGTAAAACTACGGTTCATTCATATAGTTTAATTAATAGCAGAGTTCATCCAATTCAATGTTTTGAACTTGTTATTTTTGTTGTGCCACGTCTCAAGAAAATCATAGCTGTTGGATGCGATTAAGGAAAAAGCTGGCTATATAAGGGTCTGCACAAAGGTCCAGTACCCCTTCACCTTTGGGTACTTGTGTATCTCCACTTTGGCATGCATGCTTGCACTTGCTACACCGGCAAGACAACGGCTATCTGGACCTTCTTCTGAACTACTAGTTTGTTTATTCAAGAACTTCCAGAATATAAGCTTCATTTTTTTTTGTCAAGTTTCAGAAGTTAAGCACTGGTGGAGATGAGGCTATTTGATTTACTGTTTTATCTTCTCCTGCTTATTTTGATTGCAACTCCTGCTGAGCAAGCTTCTGGTGTCCTAACAAGTCAAGGTAGCAACAATACTCATCCCTCCAGTGCCATGTATTCCCCCGGTTGTCCAAAAAGTTGTGGCAACCTCACATTTGACTACCCATTTGGCATCGGCTCAAACTGTTTCCGGAATCCGGACTTCAATCTCACCTGCAACAATACCACACAACACCCAAAGCTGTACCTTCAGGATCTTACCACAGAGGTTATCGATGATATTGATGTTAGTGATTATGGAAGCATCAATGGCTTCATTGACACGGAGTTCTCAGTCAGATTTTCCACAGCCATCTCCATGAGACAGGGCGTCGATGTGTACGACATGTCCTGGAAAGCTCCTGGAAGATCTTTCACTCTTGACTACGTGGAGCTAAACATCACCGGCTGTAATTTCGATGCATACTGGCTAGACCAAGACATAAATGCAGATGTGAGGCTCTGTAGAGTTACCTGTCCTGATGATGCAGAAATCACGGACAAGGATGCTAGGCAGAACTGCAATGGAACTGGATGTTGCTCCATCGAGTTTGAGACTTATCTTCGAGCATTCCAGTTGAAGTTCGTCCTCCACAATAGAGGTGAGCTTGTGCCAAACACTAACCGAAGCTCCCTATGGGACAGCATCAATGTAACTTCTGCGTATGCCTACATCGCATGGAGTATTGTGGACCAAGCGACATGTGCCAGCACCTTGGATAATAGGACGAACTATGCCTGTGTAAGTAACAACAGTACATGCTATGACAGCTTGGAGACCTCAGATCTTGGATATCTCTGCAGTTGTGATGGTGGGTATGGGGGCAACCCATATATACCCAATGGCTGCTCACGAGACAAAGGTATTCCATAGTCCATGCTGTTCTTTTTTATAACATATGATGTTTGAGATATGTGTAGGCAAATTCCTAAATCTGTGGGTATCAATCTTTAATGGATATTCAGATTGGATACATGGAAAATATACATGTATATTGACCCTCGAACATATTTTTATACTGACACAATTTCAACAGTTTTCAAATAAAGAACAATAAAAACTGCTAGCAGTAAAGTTGTGTTTTCGGAGAGCATGTTGATGTTCAGAGACTTATTTCCAGGTTGTACATTTTTCTATATTATTAAAGTTATACATGCCCATCTATCATCGTATTGCCTTAAGTTTGTCTTTGTTTCCATCTAGGAATAACCAGGCGCAACCGTAGATTTCTGGGTTAATTGGGGCAGTGAAGTGTTAGCTATGCTAGCAAACTATGACACATCTCAAACATCTCATTAGCTATGATAGCAAATCATGACACATCTCAAACATCTCATTCTTCATGGGGATTTTCTCATTGCTAGGCACATATGTAAACAAAGGAATAGTTTTATTTTCCAACCAAGTAGACCCTCTTTACATTCTGGAAACAAGGATTGTAATCAGGAACCCTGCTCTTCTATAGGGTTAATATGGAAACAAAGGAATGGTCTTATTTTCCAACAAAGATTGATTTTTTAATTAGTTTGCTCTCAATCAATCTGCTTCAACCTCCTTGTGGTCTTGTAGACTCCCTATATTCCACAATGTTGGTCCATGGCCTTGGGAGAAAACATTTCACAATGTTTATTGTCCATTGGGAATATAACTATAGTGTAGTTATTGCAATATTTAACTCACTAACCCAAATTAAATGCTTTGAAAGAAGAAAAGGGATTGTATCATATGGATATTGATTTCACATTAACTTTTACTTGAAACTAGTACTTAGTCCGCATGGTTTACTATGGACAGATTATTCCAGAATGAAGGGAGTAGCTTATTTTCTTGTTAAGATTGTCCACCATTCTTTTTACAGAACATGTGATTTTGCAAAAGTACAGTGGCATATAAGGAACTTGCATAAAAGAAAAATTAAAAGAAAACTCATACTCTTAGGAATATGCATGTATATGCTCAGCGCGTCAGAATGCCTTGAGATTCCATGGGAATGATATTGCAACAAATATAAGATAAGAGCGCACTAAAACTGAGGCATGTATGATGGGGGTTACTGTACATGCACACACATGGTGAAAATGACATTGATGAAACCTTCACATAAAGCGTGTGTATTACCTCAGTCATGCTGATTGTGAATACATAATAAGTTGGTTGCAACACCATGGCTTGGTCAAGTGCCTAACCTTATTTTAGCAAAAATAACTTGGATATTCTCTAATGCTGGCCACTTCCGAATTTGTCAAAATCAGGATATAATCCATTTGAACAAAAGGTTAATTGCCAGCGATCATGTGGTAACATCAGTGTCCCGTTCCCTTTTGGCTTAGAAGAAGGTTGTTTTGCAAGGAAGCTATTTCATCTCAACTGCACAAATGTGACATCTTCCAGTCTCCAGTTTGATGATGAACATCAGGTGGCATATATAAACATCAATGAAGGGCTTGTAGGCATTAAGTACAGATCAATTTATGAACAGGAGTTGTTTAGGGTGTATATACCTAAGCAACCTGGTCTCTATATTGGTTCAGGGGAATCATCCTCTGTGCAATGGGCCGTTGCCAATCTGACCTGCAAGGAGGCAAAGCAGAACTACTCAGGATATGCATGTGTTAGCATCCATAGCATATGTTTGGGCGTAAACTCAACAGAAGGTTACATTGGTTATCGATGCAAATGTATGTCTGGCTTTCAAGGAAATCCATACGTACAGAATGGCTGCCAAGGTTCGATCTCCCTCTGCCTTGTGTTTTGGATATCCTGACCATTTTGGTTTAACAATTGATTGCATTCTGGAGAGTACAAACACACACAGTGCACATACGTTTTATGTCATTGAGATCCTAGCCATTTTAGTTCAACAACTGATTGCATTTCGGAGAGTACCCATAGCTAAAACAGCAGGGAGTGAATGAGATTGTCCAATTCAGTTTCAATTTCTCAAAACATATCGGTATCAGCCTGTTAGCTTCTGCTTATTTGCAGCAGCTTGTGCTGCAGCTGCACAGCAAGCTGCTCGGGTGCAAGTGCTGCACGCTTCTGCCCAGCTGCAGATGCTGGACATGTTGTTGGCTTGCTGCAGTTGCAGCTGCTGCAGGTTCAATATTGGAAGTTTATGCTTTAAAGTTGTAATTTTTCGGATATCTTCGTTTTCATTTGTTCTTTTGGAAACTGCAGTTTATTCTGCATGAATAAAAATTCTGACATCCATGCCTCAAAATTGACAACCCTCCTTGCATGTCAGAACTTTGAATCTTTTAGGCCATCTGGAGAGCAGAATCCTGCTCTGTATTTTCATTTTTTGGCAGATTTCAGTGAACAATGATGGGGACCATAGCAAGTTACTGAGCAACCACTGACCAGACTGAAGTCAATACACTGGTGACCTAAACTTTAAATATTTACAGCTGATTTATGTTTGGAACAACTTTATAACCGCACGTTTCCATTTTTTTTAACTTTGCCTCATTGGCCTGCTTTGACCAAGTCAACACAGTCGCCCCTAGTTTTGTGTACTTTGATGGCAAAAAGTGGCTAAACCAGGGGCAATGGTGACTGAATGGAGGGTAACCATGCACTTAGAGATCAAAGTGCGGAATAATTGCAAATGACCCTTTATATTTTTGGAACTGAATGGTGTCTCTCCCTGCTGTGGTACTGGCTTAGTTTCTCCTCTAAAAATTAGGATTTGTCTGCACTTCAGTGACATAAATCTGTGGCTAAACTGAAATTCACTCTGGACTACCGGTGAGAAAAAAAGAATACTTTTCAAACCATATTCCTATATGGGATCTCTTTTGGTCGAGGTCACCTAAGATCCTGGAGTGTGGCACAATTGCAACTTAGTTTAGCTTCTTGGGTGTGTGGAGTGTGTCCTGAAGAGGTCTCTTGGCCTCTCCTTTGTACATATTTCTCTCCCTTCTTAATGAAATGATACACAGTTCTCCTGCGTTGTTCGAGGAAAAAAAGTGGGATCTTCCGTATCCTTCTTTGTTTCTCCACCAAGAAATCCAATAGCCAAGTTTTCTACATCACAAAACGAGTTCTGAGAATCTAACTATAGCTATTCTAAGTTCAGGCGGATTAGAAACAATTCCAACTTTTCTCTCCTCTCCAATTAGCATGGACAGTTATAGATTTTCAAATTAACATAGAAATTTATATTCCTCCAAAGCAAACATGAAGTTTCTATATTCAGTATTAGCTTCGCTTTGTAAATTTCCCTCACCTAACTAAAATGTGGTTGCAGATATTGATGAGTGTCTCACACCAGGAATATGCAGAGGAGTATGCCAAAATACTGTAGGAGGATACTATTGCACCAGTTGCCCAGACAAAACACAGTATGATACTACGATAATGCATTGCACTCCAATAAAACGGCAAAATCTTCTATTAGGTGAGCTTTATTAAACAGTAATTTGACAACTAAGATGGAGAAGATAATTAAAGCAGAAACAGACTAAGGAGCGTAATTGTTGCAGGTATTGGCATTGGGCTTAGTGGTGGCTTCAGCATTCTACTTCTCAGCTTAAGTGCATCAGTGCTTGTTCGCAGATGGAAAAGGGACATCCAAAAGCAACTACGAAGGAAGTATTTTGAAAAAAATCAAGGACTTCTCCTAGAACAACTAATATTGTCAGATGAAAATGCAACCGACAAGACAAAGATTTTCACTTTGGAAGAGCTGGAAAAAGCAACAAATAACTTCGATCCTACACGAATACTTGGTCGTGGAGGGCATGGCATGGTGTACAAAGGCATATTATCGGACCAACGTGTTGTTGCAATTAAAAGGTCTAAGGTAATTGAGGACAATGAGATCAGTCAATTCATTAATGAGGTCGCAATTCTCTCTCAAATAAATCATCGGAATATTGTAAAGCTCTTTGGATGTTGTCTAGAAACAGAGGTTCCACTACTGGTGTATGACTTTGTTCCCAATGGCTCATTATTTGGAATTCTACATTCTGGTTCAAGTAGTAGTTTCTCTTTGTCATGGGATGACTGCCTAAGAATTGCTGCAGAAGCTGCAGGAGCTCTTTACTATCTCCACTCGGCAGCCTCTGTATCAGTCTTCCATCGTGATGTGAAGTCCTCTAATATACTGTTAGATTCCAACTATACTGCAAAAGTTTCGGACTTTGGTGCTTCTAGATTGGTTCCTATTGATCAAACTCATGTTGTTACAAATGTCCAAGGCACGTTTGGATACTTAGACCCAGAGTATTACCATACTGGGCAGCTAAATGATAAGAGTGATGTATATAGTTTTGGTGTGGTACTTGTGGAACTGCTTCTTAGAAGGGAGCCTATTTTTACAAATGAGACAGGGTCAAAGCAGAACTTGTCTAATTACTTTCTTTGGGAGCTAAAGGCAAGGCCAATTAAAGAGATAGTGGCTTCTCAGGTTTGTGAAGAAGCAACCGAGGAAGAGATTAACAGTGTTGCCTCTCTTGCGGAGATGTGCTTGCGACTCAACAGTGGAGAGAGACCTACGATGAAGCAAGTCGAGATGAATCTGCAGTTCTTGCGAACAAAAAGATCAAACTCCTGCCATGTTGTTCAAGATAACTCTGAATCTGAAGAGATGCAACCATTGCTATGTACAAGAGCTGAATCTAGATATGAGACATTTGATATTAGCTTGGGTGAAAGTTCTAGTTCAAAGTCTCGCTACAGCCAAAGATTGGGTGAAAGTTCTTGTAGCTTGGAGCATGATTTCGGATCATCTTTTGGGGTATCACGATAAGGATCTCTTGTCAGCGTCAGAACTCCATAGAACATCACAAGAAGATTTTTGTGAGAGTGAATGTTTCTTTTCCTACAAGTGCTATCGAAATAATGTGTTGTACCCAGGCATGTACCTGAACATCTTATTGCGGAGAAGATGATGGATTCCTCATTTCCTCTACAGTTTCTTATTTTATACAATATCATACAGCAGTATGTAGTGCCTCAAATTGGAATTACACTGATCTGTCATTTGTACTTGGATTCTTGCAGTTCATAACTTGCGTATATATATTTAAACTTTTTGCTGCATATTGGATATGTGAAGAGTTATTTTAGGTATAATGTATTTGTGTGCAAAAGTTCAAATAACAGAACAAACGCACTATCTGTTCCGTCATTGATTTTCAGATTAGACATGAAACCGTATCTCTCGGCAAATCAACAAGTTCCAGGAATCTAAACTGAGTACTAGGTTATTCTAGCGCATGAAATGTTGCCCAAGTGGGATAGCATACATGTTTATGTCACTAATTCGTTGCCACCAAAGATACATATATGTAATCCACAGTTTGTGACCCACTGCTTGGAGGCAAATAATCTGAAAGGACCATACCTATATCCGAGCCACAAACAGAAGGAAGCAGCACACCGATGGGTCATGGGCTCATGGCCACACCATGCCCTACGGATAACGGATGCAACCCATGGACGGCGGCGGCGGTCAGTAATCGGCAACGTTCACAAAGAGCTGATCTGCAAAATTTGTCACAAAATAGCTATAAACCAAGAGATTAAGTAAGAGGGAAGCAATGACGCATACTCGAAGACGACCTACCAACCAAAATGGGGAGCAGCCCGGCAGGAAGGCAGCGGCCAGCACTGAGCCGGCGGCGCTCGCGGAGAGGCTGCGTCGGGCCACATCCGCCGCGCGGCGACCCCGATACAGGAACGAACGTCCTCTCCAGCCGGAGAGAGAGTGCAAGCGCGGGAGGGACGGAGGGGCAACGCGATGGCAGCCGCCGGCGAGGACCGGGTGCGGATCGGTTCCCGGGCGGACGGGCGGTGAATCCGGTTGATAGCCAACGGGCAAGCCGAAGAGGATAACGAATGGGCCGTGGCTATTTGGCCCACGGGCTAGAACCTTCTATGTATACTTTTGACCATCAATCACTTAATATTTATTTTAGAAAAAAATATGATTAGAATTCTATTAAGGATATTCTCGGTACGTCATAACTTTTTTTAGTTTTATGAATTTATTTAGTAGTCAATGTTGGTTTAAAGCACTCTTCAAATATATTAATATATTTGTCGATGTTTCGTACCGCCGACTAGTGATTGTATGCCGTGCTCTCCTCATTTCCGATGGCTAGCACATAAGAGACGAGGAATTATATTGGCTCGAAAGGCCCTTACGTTCAGTTACAGCAGGAGTCGCGTTCCTTGGATCGACTACACTGGGCTTACAACAGGGTGCTTGCAAGAAAGCGTTCGTATGATGCGTGTGTGAGTGTGATGGTTTCGAGCGAGAGAGTAAGAAAGAAGGCTCGATTCCCTTTATATAGGCTAGGATCGGGAGGCAACGTTTTTTAGAAAGGAGGGAGTTCCCCAACCTTTGAGGTCGGAGGATGTGATGTGGTCAAGGCCGCCTGACCCTTCTTGTCGCCGTGGGGCCTCCTTGCCCTCGTGCCCCTATGGTGACTCCTGTGCAGCGTGGGCTGCCTACGCACGACCTGGCCTGCTTCAAGGTGCACCTCCGTCTCATCCACCAACCTCGTGGCAGTGAACGGGACGGATGCTGTTTGCTGATGTCCGTACCTAGGATGAGTAGGTAAGCCTTAGGTCAGCAGCCTGGACAAGGCAGGCCACTTCCCTAGCTTTACCCGACCTCTCCAGCATGCCCATGGCCTCCCAAAGCCGTGATGCCCGACCCTGGGTCCCGCGTCGCCTACGGGCCCGTACCAGACCTGGCATGGTGGTCTGGCTTCGATCACGAAAGATCACTATGGTGAGAAGGCGATGATGACGTTGGAGCACGTGAGCATGTACAGCCACATGGCCTTGTCCCTCAGGTTGTCCTGGACGGTCCGAAGGGTGTAGCCTCATCCTTGGACCCCTAGGTCGGTTCCCTCCGTCAGGTCACGTCCTCGCGTGAGGTGATCAGGAGGCCACGTCCCACATTTAATGCACCAGGTACGACACTGACAACCCTTAGTCAAGGGGTACGTGAGGCTGTGGGCCCCTTGCGGGCTCCGTCCCCGAACTTCAGTAGCCGATCAAAGGGAGGTCGGGAGACGGGCCGTGATGTCGCATGGGTCACTTCCGGTATGCCTCTTGCTGTTGGCCGTTGGCTTCTTTACGTTTGGTCATCTTAAGGGGGTGTTTGGGAGCACTCCACTCCAGAAAAACTAGCTCCACTCCACCAGCTCCACACTTTCCTAGCTCCACTCCACCAACTCCAAAAAAATATGGAGCTGCTATACGTGTTTGGCTAATGGCAGTGCTCCAGCTCCAAAAACATTAGCACTTGTTGTGAATGGTCTATTATACCCATGTGAATGGGTCCCACTTGTCAGTCTCCTTTTCTTCTCCTTCTCCTTTCTTCTCCCGAGCGGCGGGCGAGCGGGCGCGGGGCGCCGGGCGCGCGGCGGGTGGCGAGCGCGGTGCGGCGCGCGGCAGGCGGCGCGGCGAGCGGCAGGCAGGGATGGCGCGGCAAGTCGGGCGACGGGATGTTTTCTTTTTCATTGAATCGAACCGGTATGTGTGTAACGAGTGGCAATGGTGGGTAAATACCCACCAACTCCACGAGGAGGTCTGTAAAGAGGATTTTTGGAGCACCTCTTGAGGTACTCCACCAAAAACGTAGATCTACCCCCTGCTCCACCTTTTTCCCTGGAGCCGGAGTTGCTGGAGCCGAACGCGTTTGGCTGCGATTTTTTTGGAGTCGGTGGAGTGGAGTGATTTTTGGTGAAGTGAAGTGCTCCCAAACACCCCCTAAATCCCTTTCCAGGGATACTCTGGTATAGGAACCGGATCTGTGCCCTTTTCCTCGGCCTTGTAAAATTGTTTATATCCTTCCTTTATAATAGAAAAATACTAGTAGGGGCCTAAAAGTATTGTTTGCAGCATGTTATTTCTTTAAGAAAAAGATATATATATATATGTTTCAACCAAAGAAATCGAAGTATGTCAGCACACACTGGGGTGGATAACCAACTCGCCGAGACGCCGATACCTGACAACACGATCAGACTAGCCCACGAACAAGACGACATATATTAACAGGTCACTAGCGAAGGTGGAAACCTCCAGGGTGATTATTATTCATATATCGGATCGGTTAAGAACACACGGACCACTTCTACATCTCTAGAGTCCTAGTTATACCACAGTTTGCCTCACTACTAAAAATCAACATCAAACTAATTAAAACAAGCTAGACTAGTTCTAATCGAGCATTGCTGATTCATTTACTTCCTTCTAGAAAAAGCAAGCCCCTGCTTATGTTGAAGGCGAACCATGCTGATTCTTGGGAAGGACCATGTACAAATTTGACCTCTGGAGCTGCATCGTTACAGATGCAGAATTGCAGATTCCGTGATGATATGTGAGGCACGAGCACGTTCATCGGGTTGAATTTGGGGGTGTGATTCCTTTCTCCAAGTAATATGCCTTCTCTGCATCAGCCAATCTGCTGCGAAACATCCCCCATTCCAAATTGCAGCGTGCCTTTACCTGTGGATTCACAGCCAACTTATAGCAGCCGGAGCAGGGGATTTGAAATATGTGCTGGATGGTGGATAGTTCAGATTTCATGCAATGAAAAAGAATTTCATGAGATCGATGGGTAGATACTGACTGCCTCACCCCTTTCCATGGCGCTCGTCCTTTAACTGCCTTTCCCTGTAAAAATACAGTCGTTATTACAGAGAATCAGGTGGCAATGTGCGGAATCAAGTCCGGTAGTCTGTTAGGTGTCTATACCTGATTTCCGAGCGAGGGGATGGCTTGATGAACTATCCATTGAGCATCAACAACTCCAATCTTCTCATGAGCTGGCTGTTCAGTTGAAGGCAAAGCCAAAGAGGCCTGGCTCAGCAAAACTTGTACGAATGGATCGTGATAGCATAAAAAATAGGGGAACTGAAGATTCATCCAATCTTTGATGATGCTAGTCTTGTAGGTGTTAATCCAGCTGATTAACAAGTAATATTGTGATAATATGATGCTGGTTTAGTTCTATGTATTTATATGCTAACGGCAGAGTACGTATATACCTCCACGCACCTCCTAAGAGCAAGGTCCAGACCCCATCCATGGACCAAGTCATTCTTCAGAACACCGTGTCTAAGCATTAGCGTATCAGTTCAAACAAATTTGTTAAGTAGCATGTATAGTGTCACCCCACCTGAACCATGTACCATACGCAGCGCCATGCATTTCTAGAAAATACGGTCGCCATGATTTCGACAAATCTGCATATCAGATTTAACATGATGGCAGATGTTGGGCAAAGGGAAACAAATAATCTCGAACAAAAAATGGGATCCTACGCTGCACATGGCGGTAGATGGGGATCTGTGCACCAGCCTGGTCTCTCCTTGGTTTCTCTGAATTAAACAAAAATATTACTTGAGAAACTAATTATTATTGACACATTTATGGTAATTAAGCTCTGGAAACTAATATGGATTGGGCTTCACTTGTGAACTTCTTGATCACTATGCCGTTTGGTCATTCGCCATGCTATTTTTTTGTCAGATTCCAATCCAGGCTGAGAAATTTCCAACCCATGCTTCCTAACAATCTCAATGTACCTGAAAAGCAGCATAAATGTCATCCTACTCAACGTGCAAAATAAAAAAAAAACCCCACAAAACAGAAACATAATGTGATGCTTACGCCTCTGCATTGAAATGCTCGACACCAAGATCCTCGTCCCAGATAAATATGTACTCATATCTGGAGACAACATCTGGATGCAGAAATCTTTTTGCATACCACCTTATATAAACAAGAGAAGTACAGAATTTAAAATTCCTAGTCAAATGTTCCATACAATAGATTATGTCAGGATGACGTTATAAAACTTACCATTTAGTCTGTTTCCTGACACTCACATGGATGGCTCTTTTGGACCATTCAAATTCATCCCATTCGGTAGTGTGACCATCATAATGGAATAGCATAATGGTGAAGTTATCTGAAAACTGTATAGTAAATTAAAATGAATGTGGAATGATTACACATTAGTAGTGAACAAAGTGACCGCTTGTCTACTCGAATGCATGGATAATCATTTTACATCAGTCCGGAAATGATATGTCACATGCACTCAGTTTAAGAGGCAGGTAAATGTGTGTCAGTAATTACCTTTTTTACTGCTGCGTCAACATTTGCTTTTTGTGCGATGCCAACTGTGAAAGTAACAAGGTACCTCGGTTGGCTAGTAAGATCCTGACGTATGACCATATATTTCAGAATGTAGATTAATATGGAAGAGGGTAAACAGAAACAGAATCCAAGTATTACAGTAGAAACAATCGCCAACCTCACTAGGTTCACCCCATGATCTTCGGGGATAAAGATCTGTTTCAGGCACAACAATGCCTGGTGGAAGTCTTTCAGTACCTTTTGGGTTTGTGGAAAGGTAAATCTGGAGACAGAATTGTACAATTTTAAAAGACGTTGAAAATCAAGGTTAAAGTCTTAAGCTAAATGTGTGACATGTAAGAGTGAAGGTAATGTCTGGTCTACTTTCTATGGACAGAGCACCTTAGACTTACAGCCTTGACATATGTCTTGATCTTAATTTTTTACACAATCCATTTGGAAGTATGCAACAGTAGAGGCATGGACCAAAGATAAGAAAGTATCAGAAACATAAAAATCAGGGCCTAAGACATAGGCATATAACACAAAATCAGAAAGTACCTTGGGAATTTCGTCATATTTTGAGTCAGAATTGTCCTTATGGCTGTTTGCAGACGTCCATTCGTGGTTCAACAATGTCCGGGTTGTTGTGATGCCAGCACTTTGATCTTCAATGTAGGAGGCAACAGAGGAAGGGAGATTAATCTGCGAAGAGCGGTGGATTAAGATTTTCTTCAAACCTCATTAGTACATATCAGAATAAAGAAAGATGAAAAGGTGGCCAATTAACCTTGGTTATGTTGAATGCAGGGAAAAAGATCACAAATAAGTAACCCGAGCAGACTCCAACAACTGCTGAAAATACGAGTTTCATGCCCTTTTTGGACCTTCGCGTGCCGTTGCTGACCAAAGTTAACAAAATCATCATGCATTACAGTTATAGCACACTGGTGGCTAGGAGCAATTGTACGCGGCCTCCTCAGAAAGAGTAACATGCATACCTAGGGCAGACGCCATTTGCAAGCTTCGCCATGGGAGTTTTTTTTTACTTTGGCCGGCAGCAGGGCGAGGGCGGCCTCGCTCAGGGATATCGGCGGCGCGACCACGCAACAAAGGGGAGGATGTTCAGAGGTTTGTTTGGAGGAGAAGGCGATGGAGGGAACCGTCGAGTTGTGGGCAGTTTGGAGTCTTCCAAGGTTGACTAAATCTCGACAACCCATTCGTGCTGCAATTGGAAACGTCATTAGCAAATTATTAACCGCTGATTGCCGGTTTCTTCGTCGGGTTTAACAGGAAAGTTAATTTCCCAAATTTGCTGCCATCTGCCCGTGTTAATTTCCACGAGCAAAGCAAACGCACCCACCCAGATTCGATCACGGGGACAGCTTGGGTGTTGCGCTTCTGCAGGTCCTCGACGCATGCGTGGAACCAAAGGGGAAGTGTGACGTGCCCATCACCTACGAAACGTTGTGTGACTTTGTCGATATCTGGAAGGACGTTGTGTGTGTATAGTTTATAGATCTAGCGTGCGCACAAGGGTGTGAGTGGGGCATGTGTGGATGTAGTGTATATTTGTGTGTACGTTCAGATGATACTACACTGTACTGCAGCAGACTCAACAAAAATTCCACAAGCAAAGTAAGTCTAATAGATGGAAACAGTATAATCCGAAAATTCATTCATGGTTGGCCGGCCTTGTGCATCATTTGTTTACATGGTTAACCCTGTGTTTAGTTTCTTAATTTTTTGGATTATGGTGACATATGCCATACCAAGTGTTTGGAATTGCATTTTGTGACATGCTAATATTTTCTCAAAGACAATAAACCGTTTGGACATGGTTAAAGGAGGCTGTTATGTTCCTCAAATAGAGGATATTTATGGCGGTTATCAATGTCACCCATCTCTAGAAATAGAGGATACTAGATCTATGCCTGTGCGTTGCTATAGGTAGCAAAATATTTCTAGCAATCAATCACTTAAAATGTTGGCATTACACCATACTCAGAGATAGAGGCTGAGAGAAAAAAAAATCTCCAATACAAGCATCAAACTGTTACAACAGATTTCTCTGAATTTCTTCTGATTTCCACGTATTTTATGATAGCAAGCACAGATTTGCTAATCTTCAGTAATAAACACACACCAGCATACCACCATCTTTTGCAGCGGAATATCTAACACGTTCAAAACCATCCTGATCAACAATCAGATTGGATGCATCTCAATCAAATGAAAAACAATTACAAATCAAATATCCGGATAAGAATTCCCATCTCTGTTGTTATATTACCTTGTGATCAAGCATAGGTTGAGTGAAAGAGGTTCCAGAAATTTTTACCTGCCCAAGTGATAAACAAGCAGATAAGTTCAGTTGAACTCATTGCCACAGAGAAAGAGATATTTTGAAAACTATCCGACTCTATCTGCCAGCAGTTGATTACCTGTTCAATGATAAACAACCACAAGTAGAACACTGGATCTATGTTGCATCATGATGTCCGAAGAATGGGAACATGTTCCAAGATATTTTCATACTATCAGACCCCTTCTAACAAATTAGGGCACTCTCTCTTATGTGATATTCATGAGACATCAACACAAAATGGTGTCAGTTTTATGTTGTTTCATTAAGATGTAACTCTGAAGAAAATAAAAAGAAAAGAACCCACCTATCTCAATGCCTCAATGGACTTAGACATCTATCAGCTGCACGACTAACAAAACAGGTGTGTTGCCTCCCAGCATCACCATTGACCTATAGATGGAGAAGTTCACCCCATTACTGAAGTCTGCACCCAACGGCTTCATGTAAACGCTCAACTGGTTGGCTCTTAGGCTGCCACCTGAATCAGAACATATGTCTTAAAATTAAACATCTTAACTGAATTCTGCAATTTAGACATCTTAGGCTGAACTGGTTGGCTCTTAGGTTTCTTTTTTTTTGCCAACTTGCCATAGGTGTTAAAAGATGGAAATAGATTCTCAATACTTTATTCGCTTTATTCAATTTAATACGTTGCAAAAAAAGTATAACAAGTTACACGAATGAAATTTTTCATCTAAACTGGAATAAACAGACTGGCACTTCATATGGGACCTTCAGACCTTGTATATATCTTGCTGCTGTAATAAGCAAAGAAATGAACAGAGAACTATGCCTGAGATATTGAAGATATTTATTTGCTACAAACATCCAAATAATAAATATATTGCATAGGTGTAGAATCCTAAAGAACCCTGGAAATATTTGCTCTGTTTAATTCTCGTTCCTGTTCACCTCTTCTCGATGAATTGAACTGATGAGAATTAACAATATTAGGTGTTCTTTTGTCATATCAAATTTAGTAAATTGTAGGTATGTGTACAGGCATGGGGCATAATGTATGGATCACCCTTGAATAGGTAAGTTAATTGGTACGGTAAATCACGCCTTCCATTGGAATGAAGTAGTCTGACACTGCATTCGAAACTATAGTCAACGAATTTCAAACTTCAAGGCATTAACTAACAAGCAAGTAGGAGGTCAAGCAATTTGGTTCACTCATTTTTTTTCCAACACGTAGGAGGTAGGAAGTAGGCAGCGCTGGCCCGTGGGGCGGGGGGTGTCGAGCTGTGCAGCCGCCCCGGATCCAAAAAACGGAGGGGCCCATCTGTCACTAAGTAGAGAATTGGCTTTCGATGCGCTCCTTTTTATCCCGGTTTAAAGTTAGCCCGGGACAAAAGGGGGTGCGCCACGGTAGGCAAAAATGGAGGGGAGAGTTAGTCCCGGTTGGTAATTGCAACCGGGAGTAAAGGGTTAGTCCCGGTTGCAACGGCTAGTGGAGGGCTGTCGGTGGCGGCACCCTTTTATCCCGGTTGGAGGTTCCAACTGGGATAAAAAGTTTAGTCCCGGTTGGAGCTTCCAACCGGGATAAAAGGGTGTCCCTTTTGTCCCGGTTGGAGCTTCCAACCGGGACTAACCATTCAACCAGGACAAAAGATGTTCCTTTTTGTCTCGGTTGGAGTTTTTAACCGGGATAAAAACTCATCCCCATTATATATGGCCAAGACAGAGGACTTTCTTCCTCCTCCAGCCCGAGCCAGTCCAGCACATTGACAGAGAGAGCTGAGCTTCACCTACTCTCCGGTGGTGCCGAAGCAAGGGAGGTGTTGCCCGAAGTTTTTTCCCTCATTTTCGTGGGAATTTCACTCGGCCAACACAAGTGTTGTGAAGGTTTGCTACTTCATCCTCGTGTTATGCTTTGATTTATGCTTTGGAGATGGAAAGATTATTTGCTAGAATGTGATGATGAAGTAGAAAAATGGAGAGGTATTTTAAGCTAGAATGTGAGGGAGATTGATGTGTCATATATAGTATGCATTATTGCAGTGGTTTAAAAATGATGCTACCTTGTCTAGACAGTTTATCTTATCAAATTCAATATGGTTTTTTAAATCCATACTTGTTGAACTTGCATACCGTGTTCATTTCTGCGATGATGTTCTCCGCCGAGCAGCAACGTATGTCAAGGAGGAGGTTCGATTCTACGAGAAAGAGTGGATACGGACATCGTGACCGTGTCCCCTTTTCCGTAGCATCTAACCTCTTTCATGACGAAGTGCGGTGCCGCCCAGTTGAGAACATGCTCGCGAGATGATCACGGTCTTCAAGTTCAACAACTTCTGCAGTGGTAAGGAAAGAATTTTTGTATATATATATGACTTCTGCTACTTGTTGAACTTATCAAATTCAATAAGATTTTTCAAATCCATACTTGTTGAACTTGCATACCGTGTTCATATCGGCGAGAATGTTCTCCGCCGAGCAGCAACGTAGGTCAAGAAGGAGGTTCGATTCTACGAGAAAGAGTGGATACGGACATCGTGACCGTGTCCCCTTTTCCGTAGCATCTAACCTCTTTCATGACGAAGTGCGGTACCGCCCAGTTGAGAACATGCTCGCGAGATGATCACGGTCTTTAAGTTCAACAACTTCTGTAGTGGTAAGGAAAGAATTTTTATACATAGATGACTTCTGCTACTTGTTGAACTTATCAAATTCAATAAGGTTTTCAAATCCATACTTGTTGAACTTGCATACCGTGGTCATCTCGCATAGGATGTTCTCCGCCGAGCAGCAACGTATGTCAAGAAGGAGGGTCGATTCTACGAGAAAGAGTGGATACGGACATCGTGACCATGTCCCCTTTTCCGTAGCATCTAACCTCTTTCATGACGAAGTGCGGTGCCGCCCAGTTGAGGACATGCTCGCGAGATGATCACGGTCTTCAAGTTCAACAACTTATGCAGTGTTAAGGTAATAATTTTTGTACATAGATGGCTTCTGCTACTGGAGGAAGTGGCGATGGTGGGGGCGATCGTGGTTCCTATTTCGGCAAGGGGAAAAATCATAGTTGGCCCTCAGCATAAGCCAAAGAAAAAGAGCGTGCTGGAAAAAGCAATGCTTCATTATTTGCAGCAACGTCATGAAGAAGCTGTTGCCGCGGGTCAGGAACCTCCTTTTGGTGGTCGTTATGCTCCACCCTCAGTCCCGGGTGTTTCACGTCCACTTAGTATTACCGTTTCAGGCGGCACAAATAAACCTAAGGATGAGGTTGAGTCAGCGGAACCTTCGTCTTCACCGTCCAAGGATGCTTAAAGTCCTCCTTGATAATAACCAGTGGATGGCTTGTTGTATTGTATCATGTTGTTTGGGACTTTAATTTAAATATGTGTATTTGGATCTTCATGTTGTTGTATTGTACCATGTTGTTTGGATCTTTAATCGATTTTCACGCGTAATCCATTGTCAATTGTAATCCATTTTCATGCGTAATACGATGCAGATGGACCGGCAATGGATGTATAATGCAGACAGGCAGAGCAAGACGTTTATTGATGGCTTGCATTATTTTCTCGAAGTGGCCAAAGCGAACAAGCCAGAGAATGGGTTCGTATGTTGTCCATGCTTCCAATGCAATAACAAGAAGGAGTATTCAAAGGATTCCTGGGGGACTATTCACAGCCACTTGTTTAAATACGGTTTCATGCCTAACTATTTGGTTTGGACCAAGCACGGTGAACTAGGGGTCGTAATGGAAGGTGGCGAGGAGAAGGAGGAAGATGACACCATTCCGGACTGGATTGCAGGCCAAGCTTTTGCAGGTACTACAATGGGCGAGGCTAATGAAGATGGGTTTGCAGAAAATGGCCCTACTGATGACCTTGGTCAGGTGATACGAGATGCATACAGAGATTGCGAAACTGAGAAGGAAGCAGCAAAGTTGCAGCGCATGATAGATGATCACCAAAAATTGTTGTACCCAGGTTGCCAGCAGGGCCATAAAAAACTAGGTACGACACTAGAATTTGTGCAATGGAAGGCAAAAAATGGTGTGTCCGATAAGGCATTTCAGGGGATGTTGAACATTGTCAAGAAGATTCTCCCCGAGAATAATGAATTACCGTCCACAACATATGAAGCTAAACAGATTATTTGCCCTCTCGGATTGGATGTTCAGAAGATACACGCATGCCCTAATGACTGTATCATCTATGGTGGTGATGAATACGAGAAATTGGATGCTTGTCCCGTTTGCGAAGCCCTGCGGTATAAGATCAGGCGAGATGATCCTGGTGATGTCGAGGGGCAGTCTCCCAAGAAGAGAGTTCCCGCGAAGGTGATGTGGTATTTCCCTATAATACCACGCTTGAAGCGCTTGTTCAGGAACAAGGCGAATGCTAAGTTGATGCTATGGCACAAAGAAGACCGTAAGGAAGATGAGATGCTGAGACACCCCGCAGATGGGGCACAGTGGAGATCAATTGATAGAACATTCCCAGACTTTGAAAGTGAAGCAAGGAACATAAGATTTGGTTTAAGCACTGATGGATTCAATCCATTTAGTGAGTTGAGTAGTGGCCATAGTACTTGGCCTGTGACCCTTTGTATGTTCAACCTTCCTCCTTGGTTGTGCATGAAGCGGAAGTTCATTATGATGCCGGCGCTTATCCAAGGCCCAAAACAACCCGGCAACGACATTGACGTGTACCTAAGGCCGTTGGTTGATGACCTTTTACAGCTCTGGAAGTAAGAAGGTGTACGTGTGTGGGATGAGGATAGACAAGAGATCTTTAATCTACGAGCATTATTGTTCGTAACCATCAATGATTGGCCTGCATTGAGTAACCTTTTAGGACAGACAAATAAGGGATATCGGGCATGCACCCACTGTTTAGATGACACAGACAGCATGTACTTGAAGCATTGTAAGAAGGTCGTCTATATGGGTCATTGTCGATTTCTCCCTGCTCACCACCAGCTGAGAAAGAGCGGGATGCATTTCAAAGGGGCGCCAGACCATCGTAAAAAACCTGCACACCGTAATGGAAAGCGTGTGTTCGAGATGATGAAGGATGTAAATGTAGTCTTTGGAAAGGGACTTGGTAGCCAACCTGTTCCGAACGACGATAACGGACATGCACCCATGTGGAAGAAAAAGTCAATATTTTGGGAGATACCTTATTGGGAAATCCTAGAGGTTCGCAACGCAATAGACGTGATGCACCTGACGAAGAATCTTTGCGTGAACGTGCTAGGCTTCATGGGTGTTTATGGAACCTCAAAAGATACATTGGAAGCACGACAGGACTTGAAAGCTATGGGGCAACGAGATGACCTACATCCGAAAAAGAGAGATAATGGACAGCACTACTTACGTCCTGCCAGTTACACTCTCAGCAAGGAAGAGAAGGATAGCATGTTTGAATGCTTGAATAGTATGAAGATCTCGTCTGGGTACTCCTCGAATATAAAGGGAATAATAAATATGAAACAAAAGAAGTTTACAAATCTCAAGGCTCATGACTGCCACATGTTGATGACCCAGTTGCTTCCAGTTGCACTGAGGGGTGTTCTACCAGAAAATGTCCGGTTGCCGCTCGTAAAGCTATGCGCATTTCTCAATGCGATTTCGCTAAAGGCAATCGATCCATCCAAGCTATCAAAACTACAGAACAATGTGGTGCAATGTCTTGTCAGTTTTGAGTTGTTATTTCCACCATCCTTCTTCAATATTATGACACACTTATTGGTTCACCTAGTAAAAGAGATTGGTATTCTCGGACCTGTATACCTGCACAATATGTGGCCTTTCGAGAGGTTCATGGCAGTACTAAAAAACTATGTTCTTAATCGTGCCCGTCCAGAAGGAAGCATCGCCATGGGATATGGAACAGAGGAGGTGATCGAGTTTTGTGTTGATTTTATTGATTCAATTGACTCGATTGGGGTTCCAACTTCACGCCACGAGGGGAGGCTCCGAGGAATGGGCACCCTTGGAAGGAAATCAAGTTTGAGCAATGATACTGATTTGTTCGACAAGGCACACTACATTGTTCTACAACAGTCATCCTTTGTGTCTCCGTATATCGAGCAACACAGGCAGATGATAGCTTCCAAAAACCCGACCAAATCCGATGCTTGGCTTACCCGTCAGCACATGGAAACTTTTCCCACCTGGTTGCGCCAACAACTTATGGGTAACTCTGAGATTCACCCACAGCTTGCCTGGTTAGCCAGGGGACCTGCTAGCACAATCATCAAATTCCAAGGCTGAGATAAATGGTACACTTTTTACACGAGAGCCCAGGACCAGAAAAGCACGAACCAGAATAGTGGTGTCCGCATAGATGCCATGGACAGAAATAATAGCAAGGAGTCGTATTATGGTTTCATACAGGAGATATGAGAACTCGAATACGGACCGCTGTACATCCCTCTATTTCTTTGCAATTGGGTGAAGCTAACTGCCGTAACCAAAGATCAGTATGGAATGACAATAGTAGATCTGAGCAAGACTGGATATAGTGATGACCCATTCATACTTGCCAATGATGTGCATCAGGTGTTCTATGTGAAGGACATGTGTAGCAAATCCAAGAGGAATCCAGAAGAGACATGGGAGCCAAAGTGCCACATAGTTCTTCCAGGTAAAAGAAAAATCGTGGGAGTCGAGGATAAAACAGACCAATCAGATGATTATGATCAGTTTGATGGCATGCCTCCATTCGCCGTTGAAGTTGATCCAAGCATCCTGCTATCCAAAGAAGAGGCTCTGTACTTACGCCGCGATCATGATCAAGGAACTTTCGTGAAGAAGAAATTTTACAACGTTGTATTGTAATGCGTTAAATGTACATGACCTTTGTGTATTAATTGATACAATTTTTAATTTACCCTATGTATGATTTCATGTGTTCTTAAATTTGTTAGGTGAAGATTTTTTAGATAAACATGAACAATGTTAACCACATACAAACATGGATTTTTCTGCGCATTGAAATTATTTAATCGAATAATTTCTTGATCACAAACTGGTATAGAATTAATGATTAATTCATACTTATTGTCAATTTATTCGTTAATTAAATATATTTTTGCATGTACAAAATATGTGAATGTTTTGTTTTTCATCCTGAAATGCAGTGAAAAGATACAATAAAATCCATTTCCAAAAAACAGGCGGGAGAAGAAAACTAGGAAAAAAGACCTTTTGTCTTGGGTGCCAACAGCAACCGGGACAAAAGGCCCCCCTTTTATCCCGGTTGAAACGGCAACCGGGATAAAAGGGTACTTTTCATCTCCCGCCCGGACGTACCCTTTTGTCCCGGTTGCCAACTGCAACCGGGATAAAAGGCCCCCCTTTTAACTGGTTGGTGGTGGCACCCGGGATAAAAGGGTACGCTCCCAGCCCCACCTGGCGGATGCACCCTTTTGTCCCAGGTCCCGTCACCAACCGGGATAAAAGGGGGGGCTTTTATCCCGGTTGGTACCCCGTTTTATCCCGGTTGGTGACGGGACCCGGGACAAAAGGCCCTTTAGTCCCGGGTGCCATTACGAACCGGGATAGGGGGGGTTAAAAGGCACTGTACTCCCTTCTACCCCCACGCCAGTTACACTTAGCAAAATTTTCACCAAGTCCTGCACATTCTGCTCCGCCGTCGCCGCCCGTCCGCCTCCCTCGCCGGCCGCCACCGCTGTCATCCCCCATTGCGCTGGCTGTCGTCGTCCCGCCACTGACTGCGCCCAGACATCCTCCTCCTCCATCGCCCCGGCTGGCCCGCCTCGATCCTCCTCGTCCGTCGCGCCCGACCCCTACCTCATCGCCTCCGGCCACCAGAGCTCCATCGGCCGCCTCGTCACCACCTCCATCCTCGTCGCCGCCTCGTCGCCCCTCGTCGCCCCTCGTCGCCGCCTCGTCGCCGTCCCGCCGTCCCGCGCGCCTTGGCTCTGTCGTCGTCGCCTCGGCTGCCGTCCTCGCCGCACCGGCCGCCGCCGTCCCGCCGCCCGGCCGCCGCCGTCCCGCCGCCCGGCCGCCGCCGTCCCGCCGACCCGGCCACCTCGTCACCCCGGCCACCGTCGACGACCGCGCGCGAGAGGTCTGCCGCGCCGGCTGGCACTGGCGCCGGGAGGGCCTTTTTTTAAGTTAGAAAATAAGGTTATATTTTTATGATAGATTTTTAAGTTAGATTGTTAAGTTAGAAAATTAAGTTATATTGTTAAGTTAGATTTTTAAGTTAGATTGTTAAGTTAGATTTTTAAGTTATATTTTTAAGTTAGATTTTTTTTAAGTTAGATTTTTGTATATGTGTCCCCTCCGCCGTCCCGCCGCCGTCACAACCTAGTAGGCACCGCCCGTGGTTCCGGGGAACCATCCCCGCCTCCGCCATACCGCCGCCCTGACCGCCGCCGTCACAACCTAGGCACCGCCCGTGGTTCCGGGGAACCGTCCCCACCTCCGCCGTACCGCCGCCCTGACCGCTGCCGTCACAACCTAGGCACCGCATGTGGTTATTGCTAGAAATTCGTAGAAATTCGTAGAAATTTGTAGAAATATTCCGGACTTTGTAGGATTCATGTTATTTTATGATTTCATTATATACATATAAGTAAGACAATTTCTATGACTGTCATGTATGATTCCATCTATGTTTCAATCGATAGTTGAAATGGCAGACGATGAGACCACAAGGTATATCATGGAGCAGATAATCGCTGGTGATGGTAGTGGCGACAACGTTCCACTATCGTACACGGATGAAGAGGGCACCCAGGCGGACATGTTCCTCAACATGTCCGCCGATGGGAATGAAGAGCAACAGCCGCAGCAACACCTTGCCGTGGCGGAAGGTTCCGGCGAGGTATATATAACGATTCTTGTATTGTTTCACGCCACCGTTACTACTACGTACTAATTAACGAATCTTGAACTTTTAGCCCTCCGGATCGACGCAAGGGCAGAAGACCCGAGGTCGTACAAAGGTGATGGAAGGGAGGCTTGTCATCACGGCAGTGACAGAAGAGGGCAGGCCGGTTGCTCCCGAGAAAGTAGTAAAGAAGTACGTGAGTCAGATCGGGGCAATCGTCCGGGACAACGTGCCTATCAGCATCAGAGAATGGAAGGGCAGAAGCACTAATCCGTACGCCCTCCCAGAGACAGAAAAGAATATGCTGTGGGAAGACGTGAAGAGACATTTCACATTCCCCGAAGGATATAGTGAGAAGGATATCAAAGCGTGGACGCTTAAGAAGATAGCTACACAATTCCAGACATTCAATAAGATGCTGGATACCCACTACATTAAGAAGGGCTGAACTCTAGACTTCAACGCGTGGCCAAAGTTGAGGGACCACTGGGATGCATTTGTTGAATATAAGAGGAGTGAAGACGGTGTGAAAAAGATCACGACCAACACAACAAATGCTAGTCAGAAGGGCTACCACCATCATCTGGGGCGAGGTGGGTATGGCTCAGCAATTTCCAAGTGGAGGAAGATGGAACAAGATCTGATCGAACGGGGAATCGTACCTGCAACTATTGAATGGCCCGAACGATCAAAAAATTGGTACTACGCTCATGGAGGCTCCCTGAGCCAAGAGGATGGGACGTTGATTTTCAATGACACAATACGTGAGAAGGCCGAACATCTTGTGAAGAACATTGAAGATTCTAAGGCTGGGAGGTTGAAGGTGGACCGAGAAAATGATGAGCTCACATTGGCCCTCGGTAATCCGGAGCACCCAGGACGTTGCCGAGGGTTCGGGGTGGTTCCGTGGAAGTTTGCTTTCCGAGGTGACAGCGCCTCGTACAGAAGCCGGAAGCGAAGAAAGGAACAGATCGAGGAGAGCTGGCGGCAGATGCTAGAATCTAAAGTGCAGGCACAAGAACAAAGAATGATGGATGAAATTAATCGGCGGGTGGCCCACGCAGTTGCGAAGTTGGCCCAATCTGGAGCATTGCCGAATCCTAACACGACCAGCCCTTCTCAACGCCTCTTGAGCAGTTGTGCTTCTACAGGGGTCCCCGATGCGCAGACGTCCAGGTTACCTGTGGAGGAGCAACGGTTCCCCGTGGATGCCATCACACAACGGACCTCATGTGAGCTGCATGCACCGGTCAGCAACCTCACTATTAAGGTATACTTATACATAATATTTATGCAATCTTGTCAATTGATCTAGGCCTCGAGATCGGAGTTCAACTTGTTTACTTCTGCTATATGTACAGGTAGCGTACGGGAGTGCGTTAGCAACCCTGCCGGGGCAGAGCAGTCATGGCATGAAAATTCCACCTGGCTACGCCAGCGTCCACGTAGAGCAAATAGTTGATAGCCAGTATGAAGGTCTAGAGCTCGACCTCCTGGGAGGCGATGGGGAAAAGACATTGGTAGATGCGCTTCATGGGATCATTCTATGGCAAAAACGCTACATCATTATTCCCGGCACGGAACCATCTCCTCAGAGCTCAAGACCGCTCCCCGTAGATCCCCAGCAGCGACCTTCTCCTCATACCTCGAGACCGTCATCTCCTGCTCCAGGACCGTCCCTTCCATCTATATCAAGGTCTCCATCTCCACCACATCCTGGTGCTGGGAGCGATGACGACAATAACAACACCCCTCCCCGATCACCGTCGCCGGCACCAAGAGCGGCCCCCGTGAAGGAACCTGCACCACCACTAAAGAAGTCACGAGCACTGCCTCCCAAGCAAAGACAGAGAAAGAAGAAAACAAAGGAGCCTGAAGTGACTCGTAAGGAACGCTGGGAGGCAATGTCTCATGCGGAACAGTGGGTAGAAATCCAACGAGAGGCCAGTGAGTGGTTCAAGAAACAAGCCGAAGAAAAAAAAGCAAGGGAGATGGAGCCACCGCCAGTAAGTCAGCGAGATTTAAAATTTTTTATCAGGATGGAAGAAGGAGCCAAGAAAAGGATACCACTCTTATCAAACTATGAACGGGCTTTAGTAAAGGCTGATGAAAAGGATAAAAGGAAAGGAAAGTCATCTTCCAGCGGTCCTGTCCCCGACCTCAGCCATTTATCAAAAAAAGATGCTCAGCGGGTAAAAGCAATGCCCTTGGATCAACAAGCAAATGTATTGAAGTTCATGGAAGAAACAAGTCTGCACATTTATTACATTGTATAACACAAATATGTCATAACTTATTTTTTTCCGCACTGAAGTGCTTAAGATAGGAACCCGGGAATAATCTATGTGGCTACTACATCTGTGAGCACATGCACAGTTTTATGGGACCCAAGGGACTGAAGATGACGCCGCACAACTTTAAAGTACGTAAAATAAAACTATTACTAGTTAATTATTTTCTAGCTCCTTATATGTATTTGTTCATGTAACATTCACAAATTTCCAAATTATAGATGTTAAATATTCAACAAGGACTCTTGAAGGAAGAAAGAGTAGCGGCAATATGTGAAGGTCTCATTGGATTCATAATGGACGAGGTGGTAGATCTAAAAGGAGAATTTTATTACGATGGACGACAATTAGACACTCCGATCAGCAACACCACGACGGGAAGATTGTAGACAGATACTTTGATTTATTTGTATATATAATACGCGCTAATTATGATCGATTTATACTAAGCTAGTTGAATTGTGTATATGAATTGTGTATAAGAATTGTGTATATATATAGTAATTGTATAATTACAAATCCCATTCGTTTAAATACTAGTTGATTTCGTTCTAAAAGATCTCAACTACTAAAGGTTAACAAAAGGGCCGTGGTACTACGTACGTGATGCATGCATGAAAAATTCAGGCGCCAGGCAGTGCCATGCAGGCGCCATTTAGTCCCGGTTGGAATCCAGCCGGGACTAAAGGGTAACCCTTTAGTTCCGGTTGGGAAATCCAACCGGGAGTAAAGGTCCCCCTTTAGTCCCGGTTGGTTTCACCAACCGGGACTAAAACCAACCGGGACTAAAGGGCCTGTCCCGCGCCTGGCGTGGCAGGCCCTTTAGTCCCGGTTGATCAAACCAACCGGGACTAAAGGGGGACCTTTACTCCCAGTTAAAGGACCCGGGACTGAAGACCCCCCCTTTTGTCCCGGTTGGTTTATCCCGGATGGATTTTCGAGAGATATGCACCCTACCAACCGGGACTAAAGGCCAATTCTCTACCAGTGTGTATGCATGTATATGTATACGGTATATATACTCTATCCCATGTATAGAATAGGAGGCCAGCAGCCCAGCAGTTTGTTCTATCCCATGTATTCGCGTCTCGTCAATCTTCAGTTGGGCCAGGCCCATAGCACAGCAGGACTGCAGGAGGCCAGTAGACGCGAACGGACGGATTAATTAGGTGATTTGACGATTGACGATTTGACGGCTGGAGTCTGGACGTCTGGTCGCCTGCCTGCGCGGCTGCGGGGCCTCTGACGCCAATCGCCAGGTCGCCGTCTCGCACTCTCGCCGAAACCCTGAAACCTGAGTCGCCGTCTTGCCAAAACCGGAAACTCCTCGACACCTGGACGCCTCGACTCGACGTCTCAACCGTCGTCTCCTCGACTCTTCGAGCTGTGCAACCACGGCTAGAAGTAAAATAGGTAAAACAAACTTGCCCGCTCCAATCCTCCATTAATATTCAAAATTCATCTATGCTGTAACTTACATAATTTACTAATAATTTGATTAAGTCAGTCCTATATGTTAGTACATTTGTAAGTTACTAATTGTCTTGTTAAAAAATCCCAGTGCCCTCGTGTCATCTAAAAAGCATGCATCAGGCAGTGAGAAAAGGAAAAGGAAGAAACATGTAGATGAGTTGATAGAATCACAAAGAGGATCCATTGACAAATTTTTTAAGAGTAGTACAACAACTTCAAAAAACCCAGACGATTTGATGATAGTTGTTGTGGAGGAACAAACTAATACTATTCCAGAAGACAATGTTGGCATCAACACAGATGATAACAATGTGAGTGATCATGAGCACTTTGCTAGTGATGAAGAACCCGTTTTTACTTCAATATGTATGATCCAGTCAATTGGGACAATCTTGATAATAAAGCAATTTTTGGATGTAATATAAATTGTTTGATATAAATGTTGCTTTTGGACACATGATCTAAATATTTTATTATTATTATTACTATTGCTACTACTTTTCTTAGTATAGGCCCCTTTTTAGTTTCGCTCCGGGCCACAAAAGTCTCAGGACCGGGCTTGGAAGTAGGCACGCAGCAAAAAGGTTTCTGACTTCCCGATCAATGCAAAGCTTACCAATGAGAAGAATGGTGGCTTACCTGGATGAGCAGCAGTACATATGTCCCTGCTACTGAACTTCCCGCACTTCGCAATCCTTCTGTAACTCACGGACGGCCGCCATGGCCTGTTCATTTGCCGATGCTTCCTCTCAGCCTAGCACCACCAAACATTGATGCTGGGGCTGGGCTTCCTCACCGCTGGCCTCCGTTCCCTCGCCTCCACCATCCCCAATGCTGATGGCTGACCTACACACGACAGCATACTCCGTCAGCTCAGCATTCGATTAAAGAAACGCCCCCAATCCTCCCGTGCGGGTTAAAGGGCGACGGAGTAGGGCATGGCAATGGCGCCGCACCCAGCTGATGATAGGAAGGAGGAGCAGGGTGGCGAGGAGGGGGATCAGAGGAGGCGCGGGGGCAGGGCAACGGCGGTTCCAAAAAAAAACAAGAATAACGGGATAAGCCAAAAAAAATGAGAGAAAAAACGGATGTTAAGAACAATGAACACATCTATTACTTCACCATGAACGCTCCCAAACTATTTTACCAAACACCTCCAGCTCCAACAATCCCAACTTAAAAAAAATTGGATTTAGAGGGAAACTCTAAGGTTTTTCTAGAGCATCTCAAAAGGTGCTCCAAAAACACAGGTTTCATATCTTCTCTTAGAGTTGGGTGGAAATTATCCACCAATACCACTAGTTACCTATACCTCTTAGGAAAAAAAGGCTATTGTTTTGCCCCCTCCCCTCCCTCCCGATGTATGTGCGCCGCCCCCTCCCCTCTGCTATTCTCCAATTTTCATATTGTTGCATGGTGCTTGCAAACAACCAAATTGCAATGTGAACTGGCTTGAAGCGGTGAAGGTGCTCACTGCTCAGCTGCTTGTTGCATTGCTGCCCTTGCGATAGTGCGCCAGGCAAGGGGAGATGGTGCCACGCAGCTGCACTGGCCGCCCACCTCCTTTGCAGTTGCAGCAGCTCACACCCTTGCTCGCACCTTCCTCCCTAGCTGAGTCCTGGCACGCCATCTCCGGCCGCCTGATTTGGCCTTAGCCTGCTGGGCACCATTGCAATTTTTATTGGAACAATGCTGTCTATATTCTTCAATATGAAAATTTTCCATGTGTAAAAATAAGATGAAGCATAATAGAAATGTGTACAGTAGCGCCTCATGTACTGTAGCGGCGTGGGTACTGTAGCACCACGCGGTACTTTAGCTCGCGGGAAAAAAACCACCCAAGGGCAAGAGCAACTATTTCCACTAGTTCCTATAATTGTGGAGCTGGGTTTGCATCTGGTAGCCAAACAGGTACATAACTCTCTATTTTCCTGGAGTTAGTGGAGTGGAGCTACAAAAAGGTGGAGTTGGTGGAGTGGAGTTATTTTTTTTGGAGCGGAGCAGTCCCAAACATACTCTATATATCACAAGATCACTATCGGGATCCTACCTTGATCTTGGTAACTTTTACCTCCAGAACTCCAATGTGATCTTCCTCGCACGGTGATCACGCCGGTAGAGGTTCGCCTACGCTAGCCACTGACAATTGCATGGCCCTCTACTCTTCGAAGAGGTGTCCCTCAAGCTCATTCTGCTTTTCTGCTACTTCATGTCGAGTACATCATCTTAAATACAGGGCTCAGTGGATTTTTTGGGGTATTTATAGTCCAGAGACCGCGTGGTAAAAATTGGAAGGTGGGGGGCAAAGGAAATCCCCAGGCCGATCGGCCTGGGAGGGTCCAGGCTGATCGATCTAGGCCTTCCTTTTGGCCCCTCACGTCCTGCTTCGTCTCCAAGTCTCCTTTGGTGCTTTGAAGTCTTGTTTTGACTTGCATGTGGGCTTGGCACGTCGGTTGCTTCAGGATGAGATTGATCTTCAATGACTTTTCAAATCTCCGTTTGATCTTTTTTGATTTCTCTTTGATCCTGAAGTGATCCTTTCCATATCTTCACAAACTTAGCCCTTAAGTTATCCCGGAGGATTGCTTGTCAAAGATGGGCATTGGAAGGCTCCAGAAGATCCTAGGCCGATTAGCCTGGGCTCCTCTAGGCCGATCGTCCTAGGCCCTTCCTGGACCCGTTGGCCTTCATCTTTGTCTGGTTCGATCCTCATTCAGTGTTTTATCCAAAAATATACTTTTAGGTCAAATTCCTTGCAAAAATAGAACATCCTCCAAAATATGTTGCATATGTGAAAATGACCGGTTTATTAGGTGTAATTAATAGCTTAGGTATTAAGTTCATGTTATTATTGAAGATAAACAGGGGTGAAAGTGTGTCAATAGTGAGCGTCAATACTAGGTGGGTCTCCAAGTGGGTACAGGGTGTTTGGCGGTAAGTTTAGGTGGTTTTCGTCCCTGTTGTGGGCCCAATGGATACGTGTGCTGCCCCTGTGGTGATCTCTCATTGGAACTACATTATTCAAGACTTAGATTGGTTGATGTGGAGTTGCTACTATGTTGTATTTCTAACTTATGCGTTGCCTACAATAAAATATTCTACCATGATTTGAAAGAGTTGGCATTGATCTTACCTCTTACCTTACTTTTGTGGGGCATGTAATTCACCTTGTCTTGAATGGTTGAGAGATAGAATGGTTTCATAAAGCACCATTCACTCATCACTTGATCAACTATCAATCCAGAGGTTTTGCAAAGTTTTTCAAAAGAAATCCAAGTTCCTCAAATGATACTCTTGAATCCCTCATTATGTATGATTCCTCACCAAGGCATAGGATTACCTTTCCTTTCATAACCTACTCCTAATAGCCTTATATGTGGAGCTATAGGTAGGGAAAAAGAAGGCATACCTGTTTATGTATTGCTGAGTCAAAGATTGGATCCTTGGGAGAAGCAAGTCATACAACCTGATCAAAATGTGCATGTGTATGGATGGTGGATATGGTGGGTGGTGTATGGACTCCTTTTTGTATGGTCCATCTCTCCCCTTTTTTTTTCTTTTGGGACATGGTATCTTTTTCTCTTTTTTTCTTCTTGTTTTTCATCATGCTTTCATGAGCATGTACTTTATTTTTTTTTCATAGCCCATGTCTCTTTTGTAAGGATAACTTTGGAGAGATAGGTCATCGAACAACATGGAGCTTTACTTTGTGGATGGATGGATGGCATGATTGCTAACTTCCAGTGTAGAAGTTTAGTGTATGGTGGTGGTGTGTACGTGATCTTAATCATGGAAGTATGAAAAGCATCTCACAAAGGGTCACAACAATTTGACAAAGCTTATTGAGATAACAGACAACATATGTGGAGGATATTCAATATGAACAACATATGACCTTGGTTAGGAATTTCTCATCATTGATGAACTTATTATTTTATCATTTTCAAAAATAAAAATCCGGATATTAAGCATCACGTAGAACAAGATCATAGCAACTTTATTCTACCAAATCATATCTCACAACAATCTAGACTTCGATCATGCTTTTGCTACCCACAAGTTTCAAGCTAAGGTTTGATCATGCAAGCCAACAAACTCAAAACTTGGTAGAACACTAAGTTGTAACTAGGCATAGAGGAAATAAACAGAGCAACTATTCATCATTTCAACCATGAAGAACTAAGGCATTCTTATCGCGCATAGGAAAGCAGTAAATATTTTTGGTCTTTTTAATTTTTAGATTTTTATGTTGTTTTTATGATGCAAACTGAAAACAAGCAAGATACAAGTTACCTCTTATGTGGAGGTCCTCCCCCAAGCTAGCTTCTTGGCTTACTACCCTTGGTAAGGATTGCACCCATGCCAATGGTAGCAAGCTCTCCACTCATGCTTTTTGTTGCTGCAGAGTACAAAAACACAAAGGAACAAACTCGAAATGGGTTACGTTAGTGAAAAAGAATGAAATTACCCGAGTGGTTAGTCCTCCAGAGCTTGAGCAATCTTCTAGCAAAAGGATATAAGAGGGAAAGAGTTTCTTGCACTTAAACTTGACCAAAACTCGAATGAAAATCCTGAGAGCAAAAAACTGATAGAAGTGGATGCATCGGACGAGCAAAACACCCCCTTCTTAGAAAATGCCCAAAAAAGACTTTTTAATCAAAATTTGACTTAGTTTTGTTTTCAGATTTTTTTCAAAAAGGGAAAAGGCCAGAAAGAAGTACAACATGCAAATGTGGTGTTGGAAAATCAAATATGCTCATGCAAATGCAAGGGTTGAAAAAATCAAATTTTGGAAAGTAACTATGAGATAACTACCAATTTACCTATGGGCGGAGGGCTCACCATTTGAGTCTGATGAGCGGGGCTCTTCTCCATCATGTTCAGCTTGATGATGTGGCATCCAAACCTAGAGTAGTGGATTCAGATGATTGTCCTTCCTTGTCCACCACACCCTTTTTGGTTTCCTGTTGTTGTAACGGTATGGACGGTGATTCCTTGAACTGTGGAGGTTTTGGATTAGTTCGCCTCCTCGATCTCTTTACCTATCGACGCGGTTCTTGGAACTTGAATTCTTCTATCTTTCCATCAAGACGGAGATGAATAGTCTTGGCCCTCACATCGATCTTCGCCTTGGTAGTGTCCAGGAATGATCGTCCAAGAATGAGTGATACTTTCGGGTTGATTTCCATGTCAACAACTACAAAATCCATGGGGAGATAGGTGTTTCAGATTTTCACTGGAACACCCTTTATGATACCCATGGGATAGCAGTTTGACGAGTTGGCCATCTGCAGACACATTCTTGTGGGGCGCAAGGGAGGATAATTGATTTTATCATATATTACCTTCAACATGATGCATATACTTGATCCAAGATCACATAGAGCATGCTCGGTGTGGCAATCCCAGATCGAGCACTCGAGCATCGGGTAGCCGGGATCCTTCCTCGTTCCCTTGGGTCGATTGATCGGGGAACAACTCCCTTGAGATGTCATGCCTTTCTCCTCATCGAACTTTGTTGCAGTGTTAGCGTAGTACGGGTTCCGAGAAGGTTTTCCCACTTCTCGATCACTGCACTAACATTTGCACGAAAAGGTTCGGGTTGCCCTGGAATCTCTCCGATCTCAACAGAAGAAATAGCAGCAGCCAACTAAGCTATCTTAGTTTCTAGCATTTTATTGAAAAGTTGGTTCTTAAAAGCAGAGGATAGGCTTTCCAAGGTTTTTTTGTTGGCAGCAAGCTTTTTAGAAAGGGATTCAATTATTTTTTCTTGGGCAAAAACAAGACCTTTCATGGAGGGTTGACTGGAATTGCAATTGTTACCTTTGTTAGCTCCTTGGTAGTCGAGGCACGTAGTTGATTGCACTCCTAGCCTCCTTGTGGATGATACCCATTGTTGTTGTCATTCATGTACAACACGTCCTGACGAGGTTGGAGTCGTACATCGCTCCACCCTTGGTTAGAGACCATATTTTCAATCAATTTGGTGGCATTTGCTATGGTTAGAGAGAAGAAGGCTCCTCCAGCAGTAGCATCAATATGGTCATGGTCTGCCAGCATAATTTGCTCCTCTAAACCATTGTAGAAGTTCTGAAGAATGAGTCAATCATCCATCCCGTGGTGAGGACATGTTAGGATGTAATCCTGAAGCCTTTCCCACGCCTCGGGGATTGACTCCGTAGCTGCTTGCTGGAAACTGAAAATCCTTCCATGAAGGGCGTTGGCTTTGCCCAATGGGAAGAACTTCGCAAGGAATGCCGTAGAACACTTGTTCCAAGAGTTTATCGTCTCCCGGTTCACGTAGAACCACTGCTTCGCTCTCCCGAGCAGAGACAACGGGAACAGCCGAAGGCGGATAGCATCTTCACTGACCCCTCTGATTATGAAGGTGCTGCTGAGCTCTAGGAATTGCTGGAGATATGAACTTGTGTCCTCATTGGCTTTCTGACAAAATGGGCTAGCCTCCACCATGTTGATGAGACCCGTCTTGAACTCAAAGTTCGCATTCCTCGTGTTGACCATAGGTCCAGCAGGAACCTAAGAGGTCGAGGGAGCCGAGAACTCTCCAAGGGTCTTCTAGGACATCGCGTTTAATATTGATGGTGCAATGAAAGCTGGATCGGGTGCCGAGAGGATTATCTGAGGAGGGATGATATGAGATCTTACTCTTCCCACCAATGACTCCAGATTCTCGATGAAGTTTGTCGGCAAGTTGAAACCAGTACACTACCTATTTTCACATGAGAGAGAAAACAAAGCAAGGTTAACTTGTTTAAGCAGTGGCTACCAATCAAGGATACATTCATAGAACATTAGTAAAACTCTTAACCAGTGCCTTCCCCGGAAATGGCGCCAGAAATGCTTGTTGGTATATTTAACGATCACGAGTAAATTCGCAAGCGCACGGATATACCATTGTAGCATTTCACCCAAGAGTATTCTCAAGGGTATTGTATTTCCCAAAGGAAAGCAGGTAGGTCAAAGGAGATACTATGTTCATGAGTACATCTTAATTGGGTAGACCAAAACTCAAATAGGGGTAAGGATAATAGCAGGGTAGTGTGACACACAAGAGAACCAAACTCAAGATAAGATAAGTTAAGGCTAGGGAGAAAGACAAAGAGATAGCTCTAGGTTCATATGTACTTCCTATATACTGCACAGCTCATACTAGTATACATACACACACATTTAAAACCATGCCTATACACCCAGGCACACACGGGGAGACAGTACCTGTACCGGTTCTGCTCGAAAAAGTTACTGCTAATTTATGAACTCCTACAGCGTACTCGAATGTGGGGGATTACGAAGGACGGACAGAGTTGTCACCACTTGCCGCCTACCCCTAGCAACCCGTGGGGCAAACTTATATCTAATGGAGCCAACAATCCAAGCACCATGCTTGCATTGATGAACAATACTCTAACCCCCTAGGACTTCCACCTTCCGATGGACAAGCATAGGGCTAGAGCAATCCATAAAGATCATTGGACCGATGCCGTAGCATAGATCAACTAGCCTAAACATGCATTGCATATGTAACACATATAAACCATGGCAAGGGCATATGACTATCACAAGAGCATATAAACCTAGCATACTAGTATGACAAGGGTATATGACTAGCAAGGTAGCATATGAGCCAAGCACAACACTATATAAAGAAGATGATTCTATTGAATAGCATAAAGTCTTACAAGGAAATAAAGATAATGCGCCATACCTTCAGCTCCAAGAGGACTTGGAACCTGAGTAGAGCTACTCTAGCCTAACTCCACTAGCTAAGATACTAAATGAGGGAGAGAGTGCTTCTTCTTGGTGTGTCTTGGAATGGAGCTCCTCCCCTCTATTTATATGCCCATAGAGGCAGTTTACAGGAGGAATATGCTGGGGAATCTTTCCTGATCGCCTTTAGGATGTCGGTTAGGGGTGACACGTGGCAGCTGGAGACAAGGGGCCTCACCAGGGGTTTGGCCAAACTGGGGGTTTGGCCGACCCCTGGGCACCTCCCCTTGCACTGCCTTTCATCTGGGATACTGCCAGGTGGGTTCCCAAGTGGGTATAGGGTGTTTGGCGGTAAGTTTATGTTGTTTTCGTCCCTATTGTGGGCCCATGGATACGTGTGTTGCCCCTGTGGCGATCTCTCATTGGTTGGCGTTGTGTTTCTTTGTCATGGGAGTGTGTTTTTCCTTCCTTCTGTCTTATTTCACTTGCACTCAAATAATCTCCAAGGACATGTGGAACAACATTATTGGAAACCGAATATGGATGTAAGAAATGCTAGGTCTCTCTTATTTTTGAGAATATTGACAGTCATATTTGGTGTTTAACGACCGTCAACAGTATCACAACATGCATCTCAAACTTTAGCATAGTAGCATAGCTACACAACTGCTTCCTACCTTGCAATGCCAACCATGATTTCTTTACAAAGAAGTACAAGTAGTCAACAGCTTATTACATGCTTGATTAGGAAACAGATCATAGTGAATTGGAGCGAAAAGGGAAGGCGGCGCACCTTGATTTCTTGAAGGGACCTGATGCCGGTGTGGTTCCTGGAACGGGATCTGTTGGTGCAATCTTGATTGTTGCCGGTGTGGTTCTGGGAGAAAAAGGAACGTGCTGGGTTGGAGGCGGACGAATTCGGCGTCGACGCTCAGTATGGAGGCCTCCCTCACAGATCTAGCAAGAAGGGGAAGGGAGTGAGCCGATGAGGAGAAGAGGAAGGGGTGATGCGGGGAAGGAGATGAAGAGGGGAGATGGAAGAGGAGTTCCTTGATCCGTGGCTGTCGAAGGAGGAGCTCGCGCGGGAAGGGCGGCGGCGATGGTTGCCCGCGATGGAGGCGGTGTTGCCTTCTCCTTGCAGGAGTGCAGCGATGCGAGGATAGGTGCGGAGGTGTCCCCCGTGAGAACCCACTACACGAGGTCAACAAGGATCCGTTCTAAAACCCGCCCCCAACCCGCAAAACGGAATACCCACCCCGCCCCAACCCATTACTACCCATGCAAACAAACCCCAACTGGAGAGTCCGACCCGAAATCCCCATTTACCCCGGCCCCATTAGCAGGCCTAATTGCTAGCGCCGTAGGCCTGCACTGATGGCCGGATGAAAACGACGCCGAAGATTGGACGGCCGAGAATTAAGCTTGACGTGGTCCAATCCCGTGCTCGATCTTGGAGGCTGATTTAGGTTTTAAAGATGCCTTCCAAGGCCATCAAAATAATTTAGAGCCAATGATTGGCAGCTACAGCCCTAATACACACTAGGTAGTTCTTCTGTTTAATATATTTTGGTACATGAGATTAATGTGCGTATGTTTGGCATAGATTGTTTCAATATCTTCCGCCAGAACAAAAGGATTGTTTCAATGCTAATGTTGGCCAACGATGGACAATGGCATAGATTGTTTCAATGTCTTCCGCCAGAACAAAAGGATTGTTTCAATGCTAATGTCGGCCAACGATGGTATGTACACCAAACAAGGTTATGCAGTCAACATGCACCCGGAAGTCTGGCAGATTGGTTAAATTAGCTAGGACCATTGTATTCATATATTCATAAGAGAGTTAGAAATGACTCCTGCTCACGTAGACTTGGGGCTACACATGCGCATGCTTTGCGTGTGCTTGACATCATGAGAAGAAAAAGATTATAGAGACAGGAGTAGAGTATCATTAATTTCTTTGTGGTGGAACTTGTCCTTAGACATCATGTCTGTTTTAGTGTGGTGCCTGTATTTACAATTAATAAATTTTTCACTTGTAGAAAATAGGCCACATGTTAGGTACCTATTCACTTGTAGAAAATAGGCCACGTGCTTGTAAAAGAAAAACTTTGATATAGACCAACGTAGCTACAATATACTCGCTCCGCCCAAATTGTATAGGTAGTTTTGGCATTTGTATGTTTGTAGTATTTTCTATGAATTTAGATATACACTATCAAAAAAGCGAAAACGATGTATAATTTAAAATGGAGGGAGTAATTAGGTTCGGATTAGCTAAAGTGCATATGTTTTTTGGTTAGATAGTTGCACTTCTGATTTTTGCAACAAACACATGATGTAATTTGTGGTGCAAAATTTCCCCACGAAACTCTTCTTCCCCTTACGGACACTAAACTTTTCTATGCACCTATACACACCATATCACACCATATATTATGTCGAGTCTATTTTGAACCCGCCTAACACCCACTAGCCTACGTTAAAAATAATTTTGTGCCTGGCTGCCTGCTTCCATGCGGTGGCTGTGCCTAATTTCATCATGCGGACTCCTGCCGGCCGGTGCCTGCAGACGTGCTTGCGTGCTCCCGGAAAGCCTAGCGGGTCAATGCAGGAAGGGGAGTAGGTGCATGCGGGGTCCTGCAGAGCGAGCCGCTTGTGCATGCGGCGGTTGCGGCAGCCTGCAGGCCGCCTGCATCAACCCCTACTTGCAGACAGCCAAATCCTACTAACGCCTTGGAAAATTTGGAACGCTCAAATCAGTGGCGGAACGATGCAGTTCGAACTATATATATATGTACAACTTAAAATTTACAATTGAGTGTCCTTATTTTCACTAATATACTTTAGTCCTGATTGTTTTTTTCAAGCATATTCGTAACTTAATGACTGGAAAATTAAAATGTCTTCGTTTAGAATCTTTAAAAGATTAAAGCCAAGATTAAAATACAAAACTGGCAGCACCCTGTGGATTACAGGGATGTTAAGGAAATTCCCACGCGTTAGGGTCACTACTAAAAAAGTCAACTTATAAGACGATTCATTTTTGTCATAGTAAAGGCCAATAACGTCATGGAAACATATCTGTGACGAAGCTATGACGAAATTCTGTTCGTTACCTATGTAGCGTCATAGCTGTTGCATAGTGACGATTTGGTGTATTTCATCATTAGTTGATCTTATAGTTGATCCCTGGTAGCATGATGCAACTTTTATCTTAGTTGATCTTCTATACATACAAGACATGGGTAGACATCATTGGGACATCATTTTTGTGCATGGAAAATATACATGCAACATACACTTTCCACAATGTTACACAAAATAATTAAGTACATAAAAGGGTCCATGTTTAAGCTGGCGTGCTACATGTGGTACCTTGTGTTTCCTCCTAACCTTGACCACATCTCCGCACTGCGGTTACTACGGCTGGAGACGTGCCAGCTCCTCAGCGAACACCTTCCTGAACTCCGGCATGGACTCAGGCTCCAGCGACAGGGCGAGCGTGACGGCGTTGTCCTTCCCTGCCGCGTTGAGCACATGCAGGAATCCACTGTAATACATGAGCGCCGGCCCCATGAACGCCGGAGCGCCGAAACCGAAGTCGGCGTCATGCAGCGACATGCCCATCCAGCTGATGGCACGGAGATGCGCCCGCGAGATGCCGCTCCTCGGCAGGTTCATCGTGTCCACGCCCTCCAGGTAGTCTACCAGTGACCGCGCGTACTCGTCACCTTGGCTGGTCGCCGCGCGCAGGCGGCGTGCGGCGTGGCCGACGGGGTTGCACACCACCTCCTCCACGGTGGCCGCCGCCGACGTGCGGATCACGGCGTTGCCGAAGTATCCTGGAGGGAGGGGTGGAGATAGGCGCGGGCGCATGTCGACCATGGAGTAGAGCCTCGTCTCCGCGTCTGGCGGCAGCGACCGTGCCCGGCACGCGCACTGCCACACGAGCGCGACCACTGCGCGGAACGTCGACGCGGCCTCGCACCGCGCCTTGAGCGCGCTCACCTGTGCTTTTGTCACCGTGATCAGCGTGCTCGCGTAGGTGGACGCGGTGGTGACGGCGTGAGGCGGCGGCGTTGGCTCCGGCTTGTACTCCGGGTGGTCGTAGAGCACCGTGGGCACCGGCCGCGCGCTGAGAAGTTTGTGATCGAAGCACGGCGGCGCAGGCGCATCGCCGGTGGAGCCGCGCGCGATGCTCGCCCACGTCTCGACGAAGTGCGCCGCGCTCCTGGCGTCGACGAGTGAGTGGTGCACCGCCAACCCGAGAACCATGCCGCCGCAGCGCAGGGACGTGACCTGAACTAGCAGGAGCACGCATGGCGGGGTCGGCGACAGCTCCCGGGGCACGAACAGGTCGCGCATCTCGGTGCACGGTACGAAGTCGTTGATCAGGTCGTTGAGAACGTAGTCGGAGCGTGCGGTCACGAAGACGACGCCCTCACCGGTGCAGTCGACCTGGAGGCGGCCGGTGGCGTCCAGCCCAAGGCGTCCTGCAAGCGGGTAGAACGGCACGAGCGCTTTGGCGAGGCTGTCCTTGATGATGTCGACCGCGAACACGCCAGGCTCGCCGTCCGGCCGGTAGAAGTAGACCGTGGGCGTGTAACCGCGGCGCGCCGCCAGGTCGAGGTTGGACAGCCAGACGGCTCCGGCCGGCGTCTCGTCAGCCGGAGCAACAAGCTCCGACGTCAACACCTCCACTGCGGCCATGGAAGGTCGTGGAAGTGCTGTGTGCTTCGTCTTCAGCTGTGTTGCGGTGTGTGCTGTGGTCTCTCTGAGCTTTTCGGACGTCCTTAATATATAGAAAATGTGAATGGAAGCATGGGTGAGCGAGGCACATTGCGCGCCGGGCGGTTGGTGGCGCTTGGCACCTTGCGGAAACTCTTAAAATTTGAGCTCGAGAAATTCATGCGTGGCACGCCCTGTTGTTGACTGTCGCAGGTTCTGTAGAGACACAAGTCATCCACGAGGTGATGCGGTATCAGCATCTCCTACTTGTAAACATTATTAAAAGGAATGAAATTGGTATCGGTATTATCCGTCCGTTGTTCGCCGAAGGAATTTAGACATTCAGATGGATAGTTTGTATTCGAATCCCCACATTTAATATATATTCGTGTCGTATCGTATACTCAAAGTTAGATATCTAAGATGTGAATAGAACGAATATCAATATTCGACACATCTTAGCACTATTCGTATCCAAATTCGATTCGAGAAACATAACTATCTATATTCATATCTATATATATCCATTCTATCCAATCCATTTTTATCCCTAATTATTACTGCTACAATTGGATATTTCTTATTATTACGTGCGAACACACGTATTTTACACAATTCAGAGGGTACTGGCGTATCTAATGGCAGCAATTGTCTACGTGTGGATCCATGGGTCTCGACAGACATACAGATGGAGAAAGGAGCCCAATAGCAAGATAGAGTTCGATGTAGCTCAGTTGTTGGAGTGTGCCTAGGCCGGCGGTGGCTTGTCGTATCTTTCTTCACTTCTAACGGGTAACGGCTACCTAATTGTATACATACAACATCAATAATATCATGCTATAACACTGACACCTAAAATTTAACATCTTCTCAGATCAGGCAATCCTTGTGAACTGTTCGATTTGAATCTGACGTTGCTCGTGTCATCTTCTTCATCAGTTCAAGCACTTCTTGAGTTGCAACAGTACCACACCGCACCCCTGCCTCCCACACTCATTCGGCCATCCTAAGTGGCATCCTCGCCTGCCGGAGCTGCCAGAGCTGCACCCGCCACTCTAACAACTTGTTTTTAACCACCTCAACCCCACCTCCCCAACCCAAAAAAATGGCAGCCACTGGACATTCTCCACCGCCCACGGCGTGCTGACAGTGCCCCACCTCGCAACTTCGCCCACAACCCGTCTCCTCTGAAAGTCTGCGGGCCTTCCACAAACTTCATTCTAAGCTCAGAGCACCCAACAACCAAAAAAACCTGAAACCCTAACACCCCTTTCGGCTACTTAGCCATTGCCGAGCTGAAATTTCGCAAAATCTCAGGCCTCTAATGTTTAGGAAATGTGACGTCAATATCACCCAAGCATCCCTCCTAAGAGACTATAATAATACAATTGTCATTCCTATTCGACTTTTAAGTTCAGATAAAATAAGCTTAAGAGGTCCTGCTCAGAGTTCCAGGTTTCATCAAGGATATTTGGTAGGATACAGTGGTTGTACCAAACTTCATGGCAACGGCGTAAAAGTAGAAAACATAAAAATAACAAGAGATGTGTAGATTCCTTAGCCGTGCACAGCCTCGATGATTTGATCACGTTATCTGTACAGAAGCAAGGTACGGGAATAAGGTTTATTCTTAATGACTCGTCTTCTTCATTGTCAATACTAGTCACCTCTATAATTAACTTATGAGTCCAAAAAAACAAAAAAGAATACTTCGTGTCAATACTTCCTAACTACTATTACCAACTCTCCGTGTATTGTCCTTCCGGTCCATGACATTGCATGTGCTATGCTTTTGTAGTCATCTCATCAAGTTTTAGCATCCACCTAACAAAGGTTAGACAGTATGTATAACCTACATCTGCAATATAGGTTCAGAAGAATGCTTTTGGTGGAATAGAGTGGCTACAAAACTGGGTGTAGCTGAGCGCCCTTTTTGTGTCATTTGATTTGATTATCAATGGAGTCAAATTTGCTTGGATAGTTTAAAGCATAGTCACTATCAGAGAACGGACTTTTATGGAACGGGATCTTCTTGCAGATTCAGCTTCCATGGTAGCTAAAACCGTAGAGATTCTTGTAATATTAGTTTGGCATTTTTTTCCCATCATAGTCGTCGTCAACTTTTTCTTCTTCAATCATCGAAACTAATTTTTGAATTTATATTCTTCTCAGGGGCAGAGTACGAATCTAATTCTTCCGAGGAGCATTTTTAAATTATTCAATCTAATGCCTTGCGAGGCCATAGAAATATTCTAGTGCTAATAATTGGCAGCTGCAGTTCCTTATTAAGTCTAGGCCCTTATGGTACATTGCAGGGTTGCATGAATAGTAATATTCTTGTTCTTGGCAAATGGGAACAATTCTGGGAAAGATTGACATGGCACTCTACCATTCCAGAGATCTTTCCGGAGCAGACAAGAATGCCCATCCTACAGTACCACACATGCTAACCCTTTGAAAGAATTCAGCAACTTGAGTATATCTTGTCACCAAAAGGAACCCTTCTTTGTATGATTTGGTAGCCTTCCATTACTGTAATGTTTTTTCCAAACCAGGTGCACCCAAGGAGTATCAACTTTATTGATGAAGAATTTATGGAGATGTTTATAAGCAGGGCCTCATTTTGGGTTTATAGCTTAATAACCCCTAGACCTCCCTCCGATTTGGGTAGACAGACCATTTCCCATGCGTGCTGTCTTTGGAGGGTTTTTGGCATTGACATCAGCTCCTCTCCACAGAGGCAATGGTTTCGGTACTTAACATGTTTGATGACAGTTTCATGCGTGAGAAAAGTGCACATGTAGAAGATGGCAAGGAGGTGAATACTGAGTTTGTTAGCTGGAGTCTACCCGCTTGGGACAGGAATGTTGAAGTGCTGAGTAATCTTCTTTCACATCGTGTGACCACAGGGAGAGAGTATTCAATTCTTGGTTTGGTGATGTTTGGGATTGTTAGTGACCATTTATAAGAGAGTTAAGAGAGTTGAGCTGTGCACGCTTAGAGAAATACTTTCTGAGGGGAAAACAGTAAATTAGTTTCCGTGGGTGAAACTTGTCCACTTGCAAGCACAATGTATATACTGTAGTTTCTACAAAGCACAATAAAAACATTGCATACACTACATACGGACCAACGTTCAATACCACGGGATTCAGATTCGGGTTCTGCATTATTGTTTTGGCTAGCTAGGTGCACTTCTTATTTTTGAAACAAAATCTTGTATATTTATGGCGAAAAGTTTCCGCGCGAAACATTTTTTAGAAGAATCATACCCACGAAACTCTCTCCCTCGCTGAAAGCTCTACTTTTATATGGAAGTATATATATGTACACACCATATATTATCTAATATATCTGCCTAACCCACTAACCTAGGTTAACAATAAATTACCTACATGTGGACCACATCATGTAGCTACGTTCAAGCCGGCCTCCACGACCAACCCCTGCACTGATCCGTGTAGCTCGGTACAAGCCGGCCTCCAGGACCAACCCCTGCACTGATCCGTGATGCATGTAAGTTCAAACCTCTTAGAAAATTTGGAACGCGCAAATGCAACTTTTGTCTTAATTGATCTTATATTCTATGTATACAAGACTTATGTAGACATCATTGAGACCCCCTCATCATCTATGTGAAAGAATCTTAATCGTATATATTTAGCTCGGAGAGTTGTTGTACTACTCCAGATAGGATGTGTCTGCATGATATTGTGGATCTGGTATTAAAATCCTCGTCACGTGACCCATCAGCAAGCTGATGAGGAATAACCTAATTCCGGCCATTTACCTTGCACACTACTACAAAAACGGTTTCAGGTGCGGATAGGTCACCCGCTCCTAGCTTTCGCAGCTATAAATAGCTGTTTGCAGGAGCGGGTAAGGTGTTCGCCCCTGCAAACCATTTCCGAAGGCAGGTGCCATTTGCAGGGGCGGGTCACCCCATTCACCCACCCCTAGTAATCGATTAAAAAATAAAAAAATGAACCGCTAGCCCCACGTGGAGCCTCGTCGCTGGGCCCTGCTAGAGAGCCGCATGCTGCCGGGGAGCCCGCACGGCACTAGAGGCCGCGCCGCTAGCCCTGTTGCCCGCTCCGCCAGAGATCGAGTCCTCATGGCTGGGGAGGTCGGGGAGGCCCCCACGCATCACCACTAGGGAGGTGGGCCCTGCGTGCTGCCTTTGGCATAGGAGGACGGGCCCCCACAAGCCGCCAGAGGCTGGGGAGGCTGCCACCACCGCTGGAGGTCGTCCTGCTACCGCCGCTGGCCGCTTCGCCGTAGGCCGAGCCCGTGCAGCCGGTGAGGTTGGGGAAGCCCCCGTGCGCCGCCACTGGCCGGGGAGGTGGCCCCCCATGCCGGCGTAGCCTCACTGTCGGGCGCTGGCACAACAGCTGGATGGAGCCGAGCTAACCGGCGGTTAGGGACGAGGAGGAGGAGGCATGGCGGGAGAGGAGGTGCGTGTGGTGGAGGAGGTCCAGGATGATTTTTTGAGGTTATCAACTACAAAGTTTTCTACCCTTTTAATATAAAGTTTATCTTCATCCAAAATTGTATGAAAAAGTTATGAATTTTTTTGCACGAAATAATTTCTAGGTGCGGTTCATGCCATCACCTGCACCTAGAAATGATTTTTAGGGGCAGTTGATGCCCTTACTTGGCCCTAGAAATTATTTTCAGGTACGGGTGGCGCCATCACCCGCCCCTACAATTGTTTCTCCATTTTTGTTTTTCTTTTATAATATATTTTAGAGCTATTAAATGATCCCAAATGCAAAAGTTATCAACTACAATGTTTTATGTTTCATTGAGCTCTACAATTTTGATATAAAGTTTGTATTGATTCGAGATGATATGAAAAAGTTTGTATTCAAAAAATACATCCATTAAACTCATTTATATTTACTCACATATATACTCATACATTCACATATACTTATACATTAACATATACTCACACATATCTTATTTATTATATATATCTTATTTATTATATATACTCGTGTCCATTTAGACCTCGTTGAGCGTTACAACTTTCATATAGAGCTCTACAAGTTCGATACAGAGCTTCTCATAGTCGAAGTCATTTGAAAGTTAAAAAATATTATTTTTCAAAATTAGAGAACTTATAATAATATTTTGAAGTATTATACAATCCCAAATTGAAAACTTGTCAACTTCAAAGTGTTTGGTCTTGTCGAGCTCTACAAGTTTGATATAGAGCTTCTATATAGCCGAGGTCATTTGAAAATTCAAAAGTTTTAGATTTCAAAATTAAAGAACTTATAATGATATTTTGAAGTATTAAACAATCTCAAATTGAAAACTTGTCAACTTCAAAATTTTAGGCCTCCTCGAGCTCCACAAGTTTGATGTAGAGCTTATATATAGCCGAAGTCATTTGAAACTTCAAAAGTTTTAGATTTCAAAACTAGAAAATTTATAATGATATTTTCAAGTACTAACAATCTCAAATGAAAAACTTTTCAACTATAAAGTTTTAGGTCTCGTCGAGTTATATAATTTTTATATGAAGTTTGTCTTCATCTGAGATCATATAAAAAAGTTATGGATTTATTTCCACGGGACCATTTCTAGGGGCGGGTATGTCATCACCTGCCCCTGGAAATCATTTTCAGGAGCGGGTGATGCCATCACTTGCCCCTAAAAATAGGAACCATTTCTAGGGGTGGGTCATCCCATCGCCCGCCTCTGAAAATAGGGGCTATTTTCAGGACCTGCAAATGTTTTTCCAAGGATCCACTCCTTTTGTAGGTGCGGGTGGCAATTTCACCCGTCCCTACAACTTGTTTTTTAGTAATGGCAAGAGCCAGCAGCACTACACGCAATTTTTTTTTGTCCGGCCAGCATTTTGATGGTCGCCACACGGCTAGGCCGATATATGGTGTGCCTTGTACATGCACTCGGATGGTAAAAAACATTAGTCACTTGTTTGTATATAGTGTAAGCCAAAAAGGGTCGGTGCTAACGAGATATTCCAAATGATAGAGAAAAGCACGTCTCCTGCTTATGATGCTACGTAGTATCGGAGTAGCATTATATCCTACTTGTAAACATTACTACTGCTGCAATTGGGTGTTTCGTATATACTGTTAAGTGCAACACACACGAACATGGCGTCATGGGAAACTACTCGCTTGGTCCTGCAGGCAGCAAATGATTTCTTGTGGGCAGCTTGGGTGAAATGCGTGGGCCTGTTGACTGCCGCAGGTTCTGCAGAGATATGTAGAAGTATCTCCTATTTGTAAACACAAATTTGACGTCATAGGCAACTACTCGCTTGGAGCTCAATTACCAACTACGTACAGGCGGCAAATGGCTTCTTGTGGGACGTTTTCCACGATCTCTAGAGTTCAATTGCCTAGCTAGAATAATGATTTACAGTAGGACTTGGTTGCCTCAATTATCAAGGTTGAAATTTGCACAGGATTAGTTCTAGCTTTTTTTTACGAACGGACTTATATATCTTATTCATATTAAGAAAAGTGTTAACCAATACAGAAAAACCATGTTAAAAAAGATAATCACAAAAAAATTTGGAAAACTATTCTTGTCCGATCAAATGCATCAATCGCAACTATGATCACTCTGCGTGTTGTTCCCATGACTTTTAATCTTGCCGGTGAAAAGGAAAGGAGTAAACAATAACCAATGATCTTGGAGATGTTTTGCCGTAAGATCAGTTTCGCCATTTCTTGTTTCCCTAACGTTGGACAGTCTTTAACGTGCTAGTGCTGGTGTGGTACGGCCTGTTCTGCACCCAAGTAAACAGCATGGCATTATCCTTCCTGCTACCTCCGCGAGGCAGGACGGATCCCCTGTAGCAGCGTCACTCAGGCTCCACTCTGTGCACCAGGCTCTAATTTATATCCCTTCACTTCTCAATATGAAGTTTACTTAACGACGATCCTCAATAATCTACTCCATTTTTTTTTCTTCAATATGTCCCCTCCATCGGCTCTTCTGTATAACAGCTCTTAAAAAGCAACACCATCTATTTCAACGCGGTATGATCCCACATATTGACATACATCCATTAATATTGCTAATGGATAGGTACGGTATCACCCAAGTATTACTTCTAAGAGACTACAATGCAGTTTTCACAAGTACATTTGGTACTGTACAGTAGTTGTACCAAACTTCATGGCAATGGTGCAAAAATGGAAAACACAAAAGTAGCAAAAGATGAAAAGAGAGCTGCAGACTCCTTAGCCACACACAGCCTTATTTAGTAGGATCACCTCATCTTCATTGTTGTTATTTTGACTTTAATATCACCTTTCTCTAATTAACTTTTAGTCCAGAAAAAAAAGGAATACATCCCTAACTACCATTATTACCAACTCTCCTTGTGCTTCTGTACCAGTCGTCCATGATTTTTTATGTGATTAAATGTATTATTCTTTTGTACATTCTCACCAACGGATCCACCTAACAAGGCTAGCTAGATAGTACAAGCTGCATTTGCAATGATTGGTTTAGATAGATGATGTTGGGTCGAGTGGAGTGACTACCAAACGGGTTTAGCTGAGACCTCTTTTAGTGTCATTTGATTCAGTTATTCATGGAGTCAAATTTGCTTAGATTTTAAAGTGTAGTCAATATCAGAAAACTGATTTAGTGATTCGGAGGATCTGCTTGCAAATTATTCCATGTTCGCTAAGAGGTAGAGATTCCTGTAATATTTGCTGGTATTTCTTCATCATTATCATCTTATCGCCATCATAATCTTCTTTCAACCAACAGAAGCAATTTATAATTTGACTTCATCTGAAATTTATAGAATTCTTTTTTCTCTTTAACAAAAGAGAAATTTTAGTGAGGTGCGGTTTATTAGCTCACTACTATAGAAGCTTCTGGCATGCTTCGACTTATCCCACTGCCCGCTATTTACAAGAAGTCATGGGTACACTTATTGATAGTGGGTCCGGCGGGCAACCGAGGTTCAACGAATGTAGAAATATGGAAGATATAAAACTTCCCACTTCGACGCCCACTTTCAAATAAGTAAAAAGGAAGAAGCGACTGGAGAGGCAGAGGTTAGAGTCAAAGGAGGAGCCACCATAGTCAAAGCCCCAGTTGCATCTTTCGTGTTCATCTACTTTACTAAATAAGTCTAGCTTCAAACATGTGTAGGCCATATAGTTACTCGCAAAAATAAAAACGTGTAGGCCATATAGGCGCCCAGCTGCCTTTCCTCGCAAAAGAGGATATATAGCGCTTGGGCATTTACCCTTGGTGCAGAACAAAAGACCCCTATATATGTAATTTCTACCAAGCACAATATAAAAGCTTTGAACAACAAAGGGACCAAGCAACCTACATCACAACCTGTGTCTCTGATAAGGTTTGCACATATTGTTTTGGTTATATGCACTTCTGATTTTTCTCATGGAAAACTGTATGCTTGTGGTGAAAATTTTCTCCACGAGATTCTCTTTTTCTCTTTACGAAACTGTACTTTAATTTTTTTTGGACCTATACATAGTGCTAACCTATGGTTTTCATCTCATAGCACCTATAACGCCACTAACTTATGGTTAAGAATAAATTGCCCTGCATATGTGTAACTAGGGACAAGCCGGCCGACTGGACCAACCCCTGCATTGATCCGTGATGCATGTAGGGAACAGTACTATGTCCAAACCTCCCTCGGAAGATTTGGAACGCATAAATGCATCTTTTGTCCTATTAGTTTATCTTCTATGTATATTATACTTATATTATGGAGTAAACATCATTGAGATCTATATATGTATATTAGTTCATCGTCTATGTTAAAGAATACTCCCTCCGTTCCAAATTATAAGTCATTCCAAGAATCTTGGAGAGTCGAAGTATCTCAACTTTGACCAAATTTATATGATAATATAATAATATTTATGATGTCAACTAAGTATCATTAGATTCTTTATCAATTATATTTTCATAGTATATCTATTTGATGTCATAAATCTTTATATTTTTCTCTATAATTTTGGTCAAACTTGGGATACTTTGACTCTCCAAGATTCTTGGAATGACTTACAATTTGGAACGGAGGGAGTATTAATTATCTTTAGCTCAGAGAGTTGTTGTACTCCGGATATATCGATGCTTTTCTACACGATACAGTGGGTCTGGTGTTTAAATCTTTATGTGACGTATCCGCAAGCTGCGTAATTAACTTAACTAGCCGTAAACCCGTGCATTCGCAGGGGCTAGCTATATAGTTAAGCAATAATATCAAATTAGTAAGAACACCACCTTTTTTCTTTGGAACAAAAATTATTCACATTAGGTTCATGTAAGCATAATTGAATTAAAAATTCTCCAGTATTTTATTGTTAGAACATGTCGACTTTTATGCGTGGGATAACCTTATTTTAGTGATGGATACAAACAAATATTTTGAACTTCATTGATCACCTGATATTTAAACTTTAATTTAGTTATTGTTAGACAAACATATATATTCTATCATGTAATGGGCAATTATATAATAGGAAGCAAATGTCACCGAAGAAATCATGAAAGTTTTGTCATTGCATATATATAAGTTATCCAAACTTATATAATAGTATTATAGCTTAATTATGAGCTTGCACAGTAAGCTAAGCGTGCATGTCTAACAATAACTAAATGTTGTTTGGCATGAACGCTCGCCGTCCAATGTTGTGCATCTTATTGCTCAAGATTGTAAGCTTTCTTTGTTAATGACACCTCCGTTTTATCTAAACAGAAAGTAAAGCACATGTTCCAATTGATTTGTTCATACGTTGTGTGCCTCGCAGCTTGCATGCCTTCACTCCATGGAATCCATCAAAGACATCAAGAATGTGCATGCATGCAAGAATCAAAGTAGTCCAACTTTCAAACTTCTTTGCCTATCGCTTGGGCTTTTCCATGCATGCATAACTCTATATGTCATACATGGATTTTTTTTCTTTTTATCTGAACCAACCAGTAAAATTTGGAGTCACGGTAGATACATGGCCGGATTTTGTCCCTCTGACTCTGACTGATGTAGAAATTTCTGAGACGACATACCAAAACCAACGTAAAGGTGCTGGACTCTCTTTGATACATAATGTACGTGGCACGTTTAGCATTTTAAATAACTAGCAAACATGTCCGTGCGTTACTACAGGTCTAAGGTGAAGATCTTAAATATTACATGTATTATCTATAAATAATATCCAGACTCTCTCTCAATGCATGAACTTTTTACATGCATTGATTCATGGCCTACTATATCAGTATGGTAATTTTAGAAGCACCTGTTGTGCAACGCAACCAAGGTAGCCATGCTTGATATTTTCACGAACATCTCATGCGCACGCAAGGCACGGTCTTGTGAATCCAAGCTCAAAATTTGCCAAATGCCAAGCCCAGCAGATTAACGCGCGAACTTATCCGTAGCAATAGCAAGCAGGACAAGAAGCACAATCCCAGACCTCCAGTGATCCAGTCAACCGGATTGCTCCACGCTGCCACTGAAGGTGACGGCGGTATAGTAGAAGGCCGCCGGCCGCAAAGGAGTGCATGAACAGGGAAGGCAGCTGGCAGCACACACGACAACGACCGCCAGCTGGAAAGTCTGATGAGTGCAGGGAGCACCCACGAACAGAATGCTGCATAATTTAGTATTTTCTATACCAGTGGACTCTTTATAAGTGGATAATTTTCCTTTCGACAGAAGGAACAAGTTTCTTTAAGGGTGGTTCAATGGGAAGCGGATAAAACTCATTCACTGGATGAGCTGGAAGCTCAACGTGAGTATGCCAATGACATGGAGAAACAAATCAAAGCTCTTGCACAGAAGTTACAATCAGCCGATGCGCGCTACAAGCAGAAGGTAAACATTGTCCTTGCAGCATTATCCCATTGTAAAGAGACCATCATCTTACATGAGGTCAACAAATATTATAATACCATGATGAAGCTTTGCAATTTTGCAGTACCCATACTTATAGGTTTTGGCTAATACAGTACATCCTTTTACTATTGAAACTTACCGACTTGCTGAAATAGCATGGTGCATTTGCTAGCTTGCAACATTTTTCTCTTTCATTGAATCGTCCGAGCTTTCCAGGTCACAGAAGAGAGGGATAAACTTGCTGAGATTACCACAGAGTTCAATAAGTTGACACAAAAAGTAAACAAGAGCGTTGAACTTGAGAAGAAGGTGCATGACCTTGAGCAGAAGCTGCAGGTAGCTTACTCTAAATCTGAGGAACAGGTAAGTAGAGACGTGCTGATGAAATCTCTTGGTTACCTTATATCTGATCATTTGTTATTGGCAACTAATCCCGAGAGTTCACCTTGGATTCATCAACAATTTCAAGAAACAAAATGACAAATCTCAGGGTGCTGACGCGGCCTCACCAAACCCAATCTAGCAAGAAGTGCCCCCCGTTCAACCATCATTCCTGTCTTCTTTTCTCCACCGAGCAAGCAATCCACAATAGCTAGCTTCTTTATTTTTCTTCCTCCATAAATGAGCAAGCAATGGCTCGAATCACCAGCACACCTTCTGCTCTGTTCTTCTGTCCACCAAGACAACAGCAGCAACCACCTACCAGTAGCTCTTCCTTCTTCCAGCCAGCAAGCACCAGGAGCAGATCAGGCACCCAGCAAGCTTTCTTCCCTGCAAGTGCAGCAGGAGTAGGAGAACGCTAAATCTATCTCAAAAATCCTCAAGATCCATTTGTTATAAAGATATCTGCATGCTTCAGCTTATCGGGGCTCCTCACTCACGAACATGGTGAGCATCTCGCACCTCCGGAATTTGCTTAACACAAAAAAAGCAATTAAAACAAGAAATAGATAGTCAATCTTTTCTTCAGGCAATACAACCAGGAACTGGTGTGCATCAGAGCTGAAGTAGAAGAAAGGGCATGGACCTGTGAGCTTTCTCCATGGTAGGCTCATCCTGATACCCTTAGCTCACCCGATAAATCTCGTTGTCCCAGGATAAACTTGACGAATCAGCTTTCTCATCACCAAATCAAGCACCTACAATGACCAAATCGAAACAAAACAAACCAAAACGGAATACATATTCACAAAATCGAACTGCAGATCAACCAAATCAATCTATGGATGCATCAAATTGACTGGGCTGCGATAACCTGGAAGGGAGGGCTCTGGGAGGTGAGGATGCCGGAAGGTGCAGCCCATGGATGTGAGGAGATGCTACAATCGCGCCGCACCTCGCCCTTGTGCTGCCATCTCCCTCACTGGGAGCACTGAGAAGAGCATTGTAGAGGACGCACGCGAGAGAGAGACGGTAGAGCGGCACTGCGACGGGAGAAGCGGCAGTCCACCGCTAGCGTCTCTGCTCCATCGCCACCACCAGAGCTTCCTCCCTCCACCAGCCCCCATTGCTTCCGCTCCCGGCGCTGCAGTCCGCCGGCCCCACCACCACCTCTCTCCACTTCACGTCCCACGGCCCCAACATCCCCTCCCTCCGCCTTGCGCCCCAGCGCCGCCAGCCCGCTGGCCCCCCGCTAGCCGCTTCCCACTCCTCTGCTCTGCGCGGCAGCCCGCACCTCCATCCCGCGCCGTCATCACCATACGCCCCAGGCCGGCTGGCCTCGTCCACACCGCTGGTCCCCTCGAGTCTGTTCCTCAGCGCACACCGTCGCCCTGTGCCCCAGCGTTGCCGCCCGCAAGCCTCGTATTCGTTGTCCACCCCCTCCTTCTCTTCCCGCCGGCCCACACCGCCAAGCGCCTGGTCGACCTCGTTGCCGAGGCCACGCGCAAGGGTAGCGCTTTCTGTTTTTGAAGAAAGGAGAAGCTTTTTCCCATTTAACCTCCTCCCTTCCCTCCTTTTTCCACCTGAGCTCCCCTCTATTCAGAATTTGGACTGCGGGTTGACTCCACAAAAGTTGAGGGGGACTTTTTTGCAAAATAACCACGACGGTTGGAAGAAAGAACCGCTTTTTTATATTAGGTATATATATATTTTGGCAAGTACTAACCAATGGCATGGTGGGTAATTTCAAGCAAACTTTTTTGCTAATCTCAGCCGTTGAAGTTTTTCTCAACAATAGATAGGTGGCTAGAAATTTTTCTTTTTCTCCAATTAACATGGGAATTTCTAGGGAGTCTATGATAAGTATAGATAGATAGATAGATGGAGCAAACTTTTTTTGTTAATTTCAGCTGTTGAAGTTTTTCTCAACAATAGATAGGTGACTAGAATTTTTTTTTCTCCGATTAACGTGGAAATTTCTAGAGAGTCTAGGTATAGATACATAGATGCTGGCCATCGAGCTAGCAAGCAAGCCTGCAGCAGCAGTACACGCAGTTTCTTTTTTTTTTCTGGCTAGCAAATTCACCAGAGCCAGACACCTAGGCCGACATATGTTTTTGCAGCAGCATCTCTTTCGATAGTGCATACACAAGGCGCATCGTTAATAAGCTTGGGAGGTAGGTGGAGAAAAAATTAACAAAGAAATTTTCTCCAAGAAAGAACAAATAAAGAAGCTGAATCGTCTGCATTGGCTGAGAAAGATTGTAGACGTTTTACCCATATAGCTGTCTGCTTAAAGATTCATTCGCACACCTTTCACACGATAGCCGTCGGTGTTATGAGATGACTGGCTTTTGGCGAGTGCTAGAAAGTGAAACCCAGAGGTTAATCTAGTAACGGCCTAGAATGTGAGGCATAGGTAGTGATCAGGACTCAAGACAGTGGTGGGGCGGGACCAAAAGACCTTTAGAGCCAGGTCGAACATAACAATTAGTAACAAGCTAGCAAGTTCACCCAAACATATCACAAACGTATCGACCCTTGTGATGCAAATTGGGAACATCGTGTTGGAAAGCCTTCAGGTATTCAAAGTTTAGTGGGAAGGCTCGGTGAGGGAGAAACAGTATGGGAGAATTATTGATCAATAGGCATATACACGTCGTCAGGTTTGAAGGTTGTTAGCTAGATGGAACAAATTAAATGTACAACTACCAGCTAGCGGCACATCTGCCCACATAAGGCTAGAAATTCTTGGGATTGGCACAAGTAGCACGCTTAAGGCTAGTATGATTTTTTTAATGCCATTCTTAATGGGGTTTCATGGGCATTAAATGTCAGCATTTTTTATGATGTGGTAGTGTATTAATGAAGAGGGAGGTGAAATGAGTTTCATTGGGATGAAACCCTGTGTACACTGTTTCCTAGACAGCTTGTGTCTTGCATGTAACCTAGTAAACAACAAGAGATGAAACTATGCACTGAGGGGAGGTGTTTCATCCCAATTTCAAACAGTTTTAGATGATGTGTCACTCTAGGTAATCGTGATAATGAAACTCCCACTAAGAATAGTCTAAGTGACTTTGAGTAGCAAGTTATGTACCATGTCACAAATATAGTAATATATCAAATTGAAGTAAAAGAATAAAAAAATTTACCATGTTTTCATTCATAGCATCCATCCACACTACAAAAGAAACTTTTGAAGTAATATTCTAGATATTTTAAAGGCAGCCTATGCTCCTGTAGAATCGCCAGGGGTATTACATATCTATCCATGAATTTAACCATTCTTTCTATACTAGCATATTCAACTTCATCTATAGCATATTCAACTTCATCCTTTAAAGTAGATTACATACTCACTTCTGGTCAAGGGAGGGAGGCTAGCGCTGGGCTGAGAGAGTGGATGTTCTAACAACGTCCGTCACGTTTATCATTTCAGAGGTGGTTGGCCTTGGTCGGCCCCAAGTCTTTATTACCATGACCTAGAGACCTTAGAGGTGACGTGCTTCTTTTGCCCGTCACTTTTCACATGCCATCTTTAATGTGTTTTATGTACCACACGCATGATCATTGCTAATATTATCTCGCAGACCAGTGCAAGAAACTTGTGTACTATCATCTGTTACTGTCATATATAGGCGATCTATGGTTTGGGTAGATAGGGAGTGGTGAAGAATGCAACAAGAAGAGGAGATGAAGCAGCATGATATGGCGAGGGTGACACCATGAGGTTCATGTGCTAGCGGAAAATGGACTGCACGGTGCTCGTCGTTTTCTCCTTTACTCTTACTGTCCGTGCTTGTGCTCGTACCACCACTGTGCTCTTGCCACCTAGCTGAGACGCAGTTCAACCGTTTAGTTGAACAATTTTAACATTAGTTTAGTCAAAACATGTTTTAGTGTTTCTTAGTTTGTTAGAAGCCTGGCTGCTGAACGCCTGGTTTGGTAGAAACTGAATTTCTTTATCGCTTGTTCCAAGTACAAAATAGGGCCAGAGATGCATGCACACATATAGAAAAGTACAATTCAAATACAGTTCCAGATACTAAGAGATGGTAAGCTGATAGGTAGAACTAATCACTTCCTGACCTTCATGGGAAATCTAGGATGTTCATATGTAGGAGTAGCATCATGGGAGACTTTACCGGGGTACCTCGGCAGATAATATGAACTCTTGCTCCAAGCTGTAGCATCTTTGGCTTAGTTGGTCTAGGCTACAGCCAGCGAGAGAAGCAGCATTATCTCCAGAAGACAGCAACTGCTGTAACTCTTGATCATCCCCTTGAGCAACTCGGGATAGCTTTGACCTTTTCACATGCAACGTGTGCAATGTCATCTCCACTTGCTTCATAGTAGGTCTCTCTTCACCTTGGAGCCTTAGACACATCTCTGCAAGGTGTGCAACACTGTTGATTTCTTCCTCAGTTGCTTCTTCACGAATTTGTGCAGTAACTATCTCTTTTATTGGCCTTGACTTCAACTCGCAGAGAAAGTAACTTGACAAGTTCTGTTTTGAGCCTGACTGAGTAGTAAAAATGGGCTCCTTTCTGACAAGCAACTCAACAAGTACAACACCAAAACTATACACGTCACTCTTTTGATTCAGTTGTCCAGTTCGGTAATACTCTGGATCTAAATAACCAAATGTGCCTTGTACATTTGTGTTAACATGGGTCTGGTCAATAGGAACTACCCTTGAAGCTCCAAAATCTGAAACTTTAGCAATGTAGTTTGCATCAAGGAGTATATTAGATGACTTGACATCACGATGGAAAACCAATACAGAAGCTGCAGAGTGGAGATAGCAGAGAGCGCCTGCTACTTCTAGGGCAATTCTTAGGCACTCAGCCCATGACAAAGAGAAATTGCTATCTGAACTTGAATGAAGAATATCATATAATGAACCATTGGGAACAAAATCATATACCAGCAATGGGACCTTGGTTTCAAGACAGCATCCGAATAGTCTTACGATATTTCGGTGGTTTATATGTGAAAGAATAATCACCTCATTAATGAACTGGTCGATTTCACTTTGTTCGATAGCCTTGGAACTTTTTATGGCCACCACTCGCTGATCAGCTAAGATGCCTTTGTATACTGTGCCATGTCCTCCACGACCTAGGATACGCGTTTGATCAAAGTTATGTGTTGCCTTCTCTAAATCTTCTAAGGAGAATATTTTTGTCTTGTCACTGGTATTTTCGTCCAATGATATTAATTGTTCTAGGAGAATACCTTGATTGTCCCGGAAATATTTCCTTCGTTGTTTCTTTTGCTCATCTCTTTTCCATTTAAGGACAATCAATACAGCACTTAAGCCCAGAAGAGGAACACCAAAACCAACACCAAGGCCGATCATGATACCTATCATATGCACAATTATTGTTCTCGATTTTTTTTCTGTTTTTTGAATTATTACGTGAAATCTATTGGTCACGAACTCACCTAGCAGAAGACGACTTTTTTGCCTGTTCGTTGGAGTGCACCCCATTTTGTTGGCATCATACTCTGTTTTATGAGGACATTTTGTGCAATAGAAAGCTCCTATAGTATTATGGCACAATCCTTCACAAATGCCCGGTATAGTTTCACACTCATTGATATCTGCATCCACATGTTAGTTTGTTACGACAAATCAATAAAAGCAAAACTATATATAAATGTGTAGAAATATATATGCACATTCTTGTGTGGGAATAACCTTGGCAACCGTTCCGGACATACGGGTTTCCGTGAAATCCAGTCAAGCATCTGCATCGATAGCCAAGATAACCGCTAAATTTTAAGCTGACACCCAAGCAAGTACTGTCAGCACTGACGCATGCATATGTAGCGCTATCCTCTTGCGCCTCTTGGCAGCTAAGATTGGCTACGACCCATTGTAATTCTTGAGTGCTTATTGAACCGGCGTAGATACTTTGCGTTTCTGCATAAGAAAATTCATCCCTATTTATTGTTTTAATTGTCCCTTCGCTGATATTGATCTGCTGTATTACGTCGTAAAGCGGACTAAGAAGCGCAAGTCCGGAGGATCTCATGTCGAAGCAACGGAGCTGAAATTGCTTCCTCGCATAGCAGCCTTCTTCTAGGCCAAATGGAAATGGAATGCTGATGTTCCCACATGATCTACCACAATTCGCCTTCCATTCAACAGGATTATACCCTGTTCATTGTATAGGAGGCTAGGTTAATTTATCAACCATGATGAATGCAACTATATTAAAAACTTAATGCGGCAATAATCAAAACTCCCATGTTTAAATAGTTCTGGAAGAAATAAAAATTATGTTACCTCGATCTCGGGAGCAGCCATCTGCGACATATGGATTGCCAGCATACCCGTTATGGCACATACACTGGTATGAAGGTGACATCCCGGAGTAGGCGTCAAAGCATCTGCTATGATCACTGACACATGCGTAGTTTGTCTTGTTAGATGCGGCATCGCAATTTATATTACGTCGATCCAGTACAATGCCCCACAAAAGCAGCATGTTGTAAGTTTCGACCCTGATTGTGTCCCATAGCAAACTCTGATTGGTGTGTTGCATTTCCCCTTTGGTCTTGCTTTTGCCGCGGTCGTACCTGACAAACTGGAGCTCCAAGGAAACAACTGTGCGGGAAAACATTGAACGGCAGCATCCAGTACCGTTGCACTGCTGCTTGGCAACGCTTTCCGGGATCCCATCGTTAGGGCAGTTAACTGTGCATATCAATTCCCTTGAGTTAACGCCATCTAGCAAATATATATCAAAGTCACAGCCAATGAAACTCAGTTCTATGACTCGTGTGCCAATAAAAGATCGTCCAGGTACTCTCCAAGACATGTTGTAGACATCCACGCCGGATCTCATTTGCCTGGAGTGCGAAATGGCGACGCGTAGATCTGTTATTTACCATGATCTATGAAATGAGGATTTGCTACTGGGGGAAACCAAGCACATGAAACTGAATTGTAGCCACAATAATACATGCTAGCATATTTTAATCTGCTTCAAGTGTGCTAACAAAACCCTACATCTATGTAGGAGATCGGTAACTAATGAACCAATTTCATGCACCAAGGACTCCAGCGTCCACCGGGCAGCAGGGAAGAAAGACATGTATAAATGTTAATGATGGTTTTTAGGCCTGACTTTCTGCACGGCATAAAATAATCTATAATTTTACTAGAGATAGGATCCTATTGAAGTTTGTGAATGCTACTGGAGATGTGATATTGCGGAGAAATATGTTGGCTCAAGCAATAAGTTGAAAAGCACAAAAAAAAGGAAGAATCCAAGAAATAGAAAATAAAGTAATTCTAACCTCAAAACAATCGTGGGAACATGATTAAGAAGCTTGCCAAGAGAACAAATTTGGCATGCTACTTATATCCATGAGGAATACAAGTCCATCAAGTGCAAGAGCAAGAAGAAGGGAAGACAAAGAACACAACCTCAAACACCAAGACCCACATGAATGCTTAAAAGAAAAGAGCACACCATACTTTCTCAAGAAGAAAAACCGACATGTCTACTAGGCTCGCAAGGACATGAACAATTTCTTTGACTATTGGTGCAATAGCTACTTTTTAGAGATGGGGCTATAAACACCCCCTGACATGAATAGTTTTTGGCTTAGGTGCTCATGTACACACACGCGATGCGCACGTAGGGACACACGGCGCATACACACACACAAATGCACATGTTCACGCACACTCACACACCAAGTAGCATTCAAGCCACCCAAGAGCTCAAGAGTTGACCAAGGCGGTTAGCACAAGCTTCTAGGCTGATTGGTTCTACATTAGGATTTTCGTACACCTTCCTAGAATGAGGAGAGATTATATCTCCTATTCCCATGTTTGTTATTGTTGGTGGCCTTAAATATCGTACTGACCACTAACATCTCGGTGATTAAAGTGGGTATAAATATAGTTTTATGCATTATTTGGTTTGACCTAACAAATTCCATCAATTTTGGTGGATTGAAATGTTTTGCAGGATTATGCTAAGAAATATGCAAGAGATAACACTACATGGAGCATATACAAGGATGTTACAACATGGACATAAGATGGCACCATTGGAGACATTGTCAAATGCTAAATTGGACATCACCATGTTGAAGAACAACTCGTCAAGATGAGTGAGTTGGATATATGGTTCGCCCAATTCAAAGTCCCAATGCAAAAGTTATGCAATTCGGAAGTTCCGACTATGCTGCGTTGAAGTAGCAGGCCAGCCAGCCCCACACTTTGCCATATCTCGCCACAAGGCAAATAGGTACCACCCCCCCTAATGGACCCCTATGCACTGGAGGAACGAGCAAATTCCAAGCCGAAGACCGAAAGGCTTCCACCAAGGATTGGATGGCCACAACTTAGAGCAATGTCAACAAAAAATTGTTGAAATGAGGTGTGGCTGATCTATTATGGCCATCCACCACACAATGGAAGTTGATTGGATGGCTTTGGTGGAAATACTAGGCCGGTCAGCCTACCAGCTTTGGTGAAATGGACTGGTCATTTTAGGAGAGCTAGCTAACCTCCTGTAGAAGCTAAATATATGTGGACCAAAGCAAGGTTGGAGAAATCATAGGTCAGTTAGCCAAGCATTTCGATAGAACTGCCTTCATCTTTCTCTAGTGGCAATCAACTGATGTGGGGAGACTTGAGGTGGTGTCTTTCTCATCCAAGGTGGCAAGAGGAGAGTGTTAGGAGGGGAAGATTCTCTTTGGATTCCAAGAGCATCTCCACTATCCCAAGCCACCTTCATACTATAAATAGGACTTCTCACCCTCATTGTCATTTGTACCTTCCTTCACCACTTCCCTGCCACTTTGGGAGGCATCCCTTTGGTTGGCGGCGTGGCGCTTTCTCGTGTAATTCAAAGGTTAGTTCCCGAGCTAGAGTCAGGAGCTCTCTTCGGTTCCAAAGTTACCTTTAGGAGTCTAGGTATGAGTTCCATTATATATTTACTTTCTTGTAACACTTTGCCTATTTAATACAGTGATCTTTTCGCATTTGCACCATGTCAAGTGTTTACATTCCGCAATCCATACTAATGCCTAGATTAGTAGTGGAATAGTTGTAGAGCTAAGTAGTGGGGCTATGCTGTATCATTCTCTTTCCATTCACGGGATCCCTTGTCCATGTAGGTAGCAAACCCTACCTATTTGCGAGTGCTCTCTGCCTTAGATCACGTTGGTTAGAGTAAGTGACTAGATTGGTGAGGCATAGTCTCTGGGCATGATAGTTACCGTTGGGTTGTGTCCTACCCCATGGAACTATTTTGGAGAGCCATTGGTGAGGTTGTGATAGCCCTATCCATCCTTTGTATTCCACCATGTTTGTGTAGTTTCATAGGAGTAGTAGTTGACAATTTAGGACTCCCTTCTCATCCCTTTTTGAGTCTTTTGCTAAGTCCACCAAAGTGAATGAAAGAGAATGCTAGTCCACATTCCCACTGTCTCTGGGTTCTATAGTAAGCGTATGTCTCCTTCGCTACTATAACTCTCGAGCAGTGCTATCATAGTCAACATTTCGTGCACCTTGGCATGAGACATAGGAATGATCCATCAAACCATGCTCCTGTCTCATTTACCTCCAAGCTATCTTTACCATTGTGATGAGATGCGTGTCGTTATCTTTCCCTACCTTCCATATCATTTATTTGGAATAGTTGATAATATCTAGATTAATTATAATCTAATATCCATTCCTCAATTGCTTCCCTTAGGAAATACAATACGCTGGAAATACTCCTAGGTGAAATGCTACAATGGTGTTTCATGTGCTTGCGAATTTATTCTAAAGGCTTAACAAACACCAACAGTTATGCAACAATCTCAAGGCTGGTGGCATTGAATGTCTTATGAGGTCCTCCAACTGCAAAATAGTGAAATTGCCATGAAGTTCGCATCAAACCTACGGATGGTAGCATTAAGGAGAGACTAATTTAGAGACGACTTGCACATAGGGAAGTTACTATAGCTACCATTGCAATAACCTAATTGGGATACATACCCTTATTGGCGGGGGTTGGGGGTTGGGGCTCTAACAAATTGTTGAGAGTGTGAGTTTTATGGTACATTTAAAAAACAGCATGTCTGATCACCTGTCTTCCCCTCTAATTTCTGCATTGCTTATTGTACTTTAAAATCTGCAAATCACCTTTCTTAGAATTCTTTCATGACGATGCTTATAAGATTAGAACATAAGGTGTAAAGGTTTGATGTGGTAAAGGGTATGGTAGCACCGCAAAGAACCTTAGTGCACATCTCGATAGAAATTATGTAGGTTCTAATGCAAAAGATATAGATTCCTTAGATTGGTAATTCTCCATTCTTATGGTATCTTATCCCTTCAATGTCTCGGTCAGAATTTATGGCCACTATGGCCCGCTAGGCCATAGTTGAGTTTGGTGATCGGTAACAACATAGTCACTAGGATTAAGATGTTTGTCTAGTAATGCCTTGTTAGGCTTTACTAGGATTGTGTGTGCAGGTGCCATGTAGACATTGTGGAAAGCAAGAAGCAATATGGTGTTCAAGGCGAGAATACTGAGCCCTCTTGTGGCGGTGATCCACAGGTTGCTTATGTATCTCAAGTACTGGAAGCCACTCCAGAAGGCGAAGGACGAGAACTTGTGTGGCGAAGATTATTAACAAGATTGCCACGGGGTTGCAGCTATCTAAGTTTTGGAGTGTTTTTTTTGTCTCTGCTGTTTCTGCTGATGTTTGCATGGCATTGGGAGTGCTTAGCGTTACTTGAGGTGGAGCTCCAGTTGACATTTGGTTTGTCGCGCGGCCTGCTGTGCTGCTTTGTTTGCTCTGAGTGATGCAAAGGTTGTAAACCCGTGTTCATTCGACCTTTTTGTAAACGCTCTGTTAGACAAGTTATGGCTGCCAACTAACAAATTGAAGCCGCACTTTTAGCAAAGTTTGACAATAATATATATCTATGACAAGTGAGGTATATGGCTAAGAAACTGTGGGCAAACCGCAACAATTGAAGTGAATCAAAACAATAGACTAGGAATCTATGATAGGCCTAACCTCAGGCGTGGCAGTGTTTGGCATGAAGCAAACTGATGGGCCAGTAGCGTGTTTGGAACACGCCCAACCGCGCCGCGCCTAAGGTGTGGTGAACAAAAACATTTGCCACACCAGCATGGAGCTGCGGAGCACACAAATGAACTAGCTGGCTGCAGCGTCTCCGCAGCACGCCTAACACCATCGTGCCAAGGCTGCAGTTGCGGCACGGCAAGGTATGGCATGCTTAGGCATGAACCAAACACAGCGTAAGTCTTTGGTCAAAAGTTTATAGTCAAATGTTAAAGTTTGACCAAGGCCTTGTTCAAAACATGAACATTTTGACCAGCGGAGGGCGTAGGTAGGATGTTCGTTTGCCGCTGTAATATGCAGAACCATACTAGTATGTCTATGTGCGTACCAGGTCCGTCTGAACCGCTGAAGGTATCTGTTGTACCGATGTCGTGGAGGACCTCCGTGTCACCGTCCCTGAGGAAGAGCCTGGCGGGCTGCGTGGTGTTGTTGCAGATGAGCTCGAAGTCGGGGTCCCGGAAGCAGCCAGCGCCGATGCCGAATGGGTACGTGAAGCTCAGGTTGCCGCACGTCTTGGAACAGCCTGCAAGCGAAGCCGTAGAGGGAATGGTCCCTCTGCTGGATCCTTGCGACGCTGCAGACACAAGTAGAAGCAGAGCAGCCAGCAGCAGTGCATCAAGAGCAAGGAGGCCCATCATGGCCCCGTCTACGAAGCAACAGCTCACTGGCGACTAAAAGTGATCGATGTGGTTGATGCCTTGATGATGCTCACGTAACTGTCGAACCGGAATTTATAAGTCTCCCAAGAACACAGCTGTGCAGGATAACCTTTTTCTTGTCTAGTGTCAAGGAATTAGGAAGGGAACGGTCGAATGAATGTGTCTACATCGATAGATTGTATAAAACAAATATAAATCTTATCTTTCTTGGCTCATACACTGCATGAATTTAGTAATTTGCCATGTGGCACGCATTCGTGCACTTGGATGCTTGGTCTGGTCTGATATGTCGTCATGGTCGGTGCAGGATTAGAAGATGCTTAACTCAGGTCAACCGTCAACTACTTGCAGGACTATTCTACTGCTGCGGCAGAAGCTTACTCGCTGCTGAATAAATCCATGGCCCCTGCCTGTCATCTTTATTGTTCTGTACGTCAACAACAACTCCTATTACACGCTGCTTTGATGAATTCCCGGTCTACTATGATACTCAAAGTAACACTGCTTCGAAATTTCCCAAAGCACTAGGATAACCAAGGCACACTGCTACCGAATTTTTCGTAGTAGAGCACTAGCTAGGATAATCAAGACATGGCAATCAAAGCAGTTGGATGCTTGCAGCCTGGTCTGCTATGTCGTCACTGCTCATCCTAACACAACAAAAAACTAATCGCCATGAACCTTTGAAAGTCATGCCTTTTGGGACCTACTACAGGTTTCTTTACCAAGATATAAAAACTGCAGCCTTCGTTGAAAAAAATGACCACGCATGTCCCAGGCAGACGGATTAAGAAGTACTCACTCCGGTCCAAAACTAAGTTTATTCAAGTTTGGAGGTCTAATATTTTTAATTGTTGCCATAAAGAGTTTATAAATCACATAGATGATATAATAAAACTGGTGTCCCACTATATTTATTATATGAAACACTTACTATATACAACATTTTTTACAAAAATACCATAAACTTTTATAAATGTTATTAGTCAATATATCATATATACCAGAGAGGCAGAGACTGCATCAATGTTCTGATTGACTCCAATTGAGATACGAGGGAGTAGGAAAACAGTTGCCGAGGCTTGGAAGTTCCAAACTAATAATGTTCCAAACTAAAGGACAAGGCTGGTTGGTAGGGTTAGTATTTGGGGAGGTAACTTGATGTTGTGTGGGAGCTGTGTATAAAGGGTATGTGGCTTAGCCACTATTTGTGATCCCACCATAAGATGAATAATGGGACATCCATAGCAAATAGGAGTGGAGGATGTCAAGCTTCCATCGGTGATGGGCTTTGAGACTTTGATATGTACCTTTAATTTCTTAGACCGGAAGTACTCAGCCCTAGAATCTGAACTAGAACAGTACCTGGATGTATCCTTCACTCCACGTATCTAGTAGTTTAATATTTTCAACTGGTGGAAGCTTAATGCAGTTAAGTTTCCAACCCTCTCTAAATTGGCCCGAGATATCTTTGCCATTCCTATGTCCATGGTGAGCAGTTGCAGCTACATACTCTCTGTTGGAATAGGAACGAAGTCACATGCTATAAGATTACAGAACCTCTCTTCCTCCTTGGATCGTGGACACACTTTTGTGTTTGCTAAACACTTGCTCCAATACTCACCATCAGCCAACGAGTTGCCAAGTTCTGCAATAGTTAAGGCCAAGGATCATAAGTCACTTCTTCTCTAAGCATGTCTGAAACTGCTTGGAATGAAATGTGAACGAGATACATTCTGCGATCTTCAACTATTGTGATGGATCCATGAAGCCTGTAACACAAGATCGATGCAACCCATGGACCATCCTACGCAAAAAAAACCTAGAAACCATAACCAATTTCACAAATCGAACATTTTCCTTAAACCTTAAAGAAATGCATGAGAGACGCACCCACGTTAACGGTGCTGACTTGTGGCGTGTGGGAAGATGAGTCCACTGAATCCTGAGACCCGGAAGGTCCACCACTCCCACACAGGTGCGATGACCCCTATCTCGATATAAAAACTTCTGTCACCGGTGACCGAAGTCTTGGGGCTAGCCTGCTAGGGCTCCAGCTATCACTGCCAATCCTCTTGGCGGAACTTCCTTCATAAGTGCCCATCACCGCCCATCTCCAATACACACAACGAGCAAACCGATCCCTTTTCTCGGAAGAGGATATTGCGGTGAAAAGGACAAGGCTGGTTGGTAGGGTTAGTATTCAGGGCTGTAACTTGATGTTGTGTGTGAGATCAGTATAGGGGGTATGTGGCTCAGCCACTATCTGTGATCCCACCCTAAGTTGAATATTGGGCCCTCCATTGCAAATTGGAGTGAAGGATGTCCAGCTTCCACGGGTGATGAGCTTCTAGACTTCGATATGTACGATTCATTTCTTGGATTGGAAGTATCCCTAAAAATCTGAACTGGAGCAGTACATGGATGAATCCTTCACTTCACGTATCAAGGAGATAAATATTTTGAACTGGTGGAGTCTTAATGCAATCAAGTTCCAACCTTCTCTAAATTGGCCCAAGATATCTTGGCCATTCCTATGTCCATGGTGAGCAGTTGCAGCTACATATTCTGTATTGGAATAGGGACGAAGTCACATGCTAGATGATTGTAGAAGCTCTCCTTCTCCTGGGATCATGGAGACAATAGTTTTGTGTGTGCTAAACACTTTTGCACTGGCCAAGGTCTCAAGGATCTAAGATTATTGTGGTCAGTGCTTCCTTTGTGAAACATGAATGCTATTAATTTATCTATTGTCTATGAGTTTAGTTAAGTGTAGATAGGTGATAGGACGAAATTGCGACCTATTCCGGTATTTATCTGGTAGGAGCACTTTTGTTTACATAAACACACTACCAGGAAAATGACTTTCCATCCCCCACATAGATACCGGGTCCAAATTTCATAGCCGTTGGAGGCCTTTTAGTGTACCTGGTGGTGTTACCACACGATACTAATGCTTCTTGAGGTACTAAAAGTCATCTTTAGTACTAGTTGGCATTACCACTCAGTACTAAAATGTTCTCCACGGGTTACTTCAAAAGGAAAGCATCTTTTACCCAGTGACATGTGCTGTGTAGGTGAGATAATAAGGAATGTTATGTGAGACAAGAGTTCCCAATATTGAACCCCACACTCTGCGCACATGCATATTTTGCTTGAAAATTTGCGTGACTCGTGACATGTGCCGTGTGTGAGCCTCCCCGGGATTTTAAATTTTTTTCGACCTTTTAGTACCAGTTGGAGTTAGATGTTACCAATTACGAATCCGGTACAAAATAGGGGTTTGGAATCGGTACTAAATGTCGACTCTCTAGTAGTGACAATAACATCCATGTGTTCATTCTAACGTGAGTCATGCTTATTTTGCCGATCATAAAATATGTTTATAACACACTATCAGATGGCGGCACGTTCCTGACGGCCAAAAACCATAAGGAAAGCCCCGAAAACTGCTAGGAATATGATTCCCAATGACCGTTAGGACACGGCCAACAGGAGCAGCTAGACAGGAAAGACACTGTTTCCCTGATGGTTGGCCGACAGGAAATAATTCCTGACGGTAGTTCACAAAGGTTTAGAGCCCACCAGTCAACCGCGTCTCACGTCATATTTACCATCAGGAACATACCCCGACAGGAGTTACCTTTGTTTTTTCTGACATATCATAAGTCAGAAACTTGGAACATACCCGGACAGGAGTCAACCCGTTGGCAGCAACATGTACATAAGAAAACAAAAGAAACAGTAAGGTATTGCATCTGCTTACTTGGTTGGGCATAAAGGTTTGTTGCATCTCTGCAGGTATTTCCATTTCAAACTTGTAATAAAGTGCCTGCAAAGAAGACGAAGTACCTCAAAAAGAAAAAGAAGAGGTAGACAAAGTATGTAAATGGCCTTATCATAGAACCACGTAAATAGCACATTTAAGAGAAGCAATGAATTGCATGAAACCATTTGCCTTGTCTGGCATCTGTTTAGAGCAATGCTGGAAACAAACCAAAATGAAATGACTCTCCGTAGTCTAGAAATTGACATTCTTGTTACTACCTAGCTACATGTACATTACTAAAATGTGCAGTGCTTTCTTCATAGAAAAAGAATAAAGAAGCAGCATCCTAAAGTCATAAATCGACAAGAGAATAAAAATCACCACTGCAAAAATTCTCTGAATAAATTACCTTCCTTATATGTAAAATGTTCCTGTATCTAATTGCATTATAAAAACTCCTAGCTGAGTGAAAAAAGGAAGAATAAACAATTAAATGCACTAGCAATCAAATTGATAAATTAAGTCTTTCCTACAATCTGAACCCAAAGCATACATGCTATGCCGATGACACTAGTTGCCGACTTAATATGAGAAAAGGATAAATATTTTGGTAGTTGCAATCTTTTCACAGAACATATTGAATTTTGTAATCATGATACAGATCACTCAATTACTAACCCAAAGATCACTACAAAATGTCTTAGGTTTCAGTTATGGTGAGACTGCAGATCCCTGCTTGCTGCTGCCTCAGTACTTGCAAAACATAAATGGTACCATATCGCATTCAAGCCTGTATTGTCAACTGCTGCCTCAGCACTTGCAAAACAGGAAAATAAACAAGAAACAAAATTATCCATCGGTACTGTGAACTGACCTTAGAATTTTGGCCGACCTCATGATTTTTGGTTGAACGGTGACCTCCCTCCTTTGCCTATTGCGGATTTCTCCCTTTGAGCCTCTTCTGGATCTCCCCGTGAGATTCTTGTGGATCTCTCCATCTGACTCTGATCCCCTTTTGCATCTCACCGTGCGCCTCTTGTGGATGTCCCTTGCACCTCTTATTAATCTCAATGTGGAAACAACGGCGTGTGGGGCATCGCTGTGTTGGGATGCGACAACGCATGGGGGTGGCGGTCAGGGATGCCCTTGATGGGTGGCGGTGACGCCGGTGGGATGAGGCTGCAGCGACAATGGTGGGATGAGGTGGCGGGTGGATGGATCGAACACAAATGCATGGGGCGGCGACGGAGTGGGTATGGTAGCGGGGGACTGAGGGGTAGGTGGGGGAGGCGATTAGGGTTGGGAGGGGATAAGGCTCCAGCTACTATGCATCGCAGGATGGATTGGAGCCTTGGAGGCAATATTTTACAAACCAGTGGTCAGATGTGGGCCCAAAAAAAGCTGACATGGCATTTTTTTCTTCGATTCTTGGAGTTGCGATTTTTTCTCACCCGCTACCGGTTTTCCCATGCAGCTGGGGCCTGAAATCGGGGCTTCTTAGGAAATCCCGTCAGTTTCACACGATCGTCAGGAACTACACATTTATTCATGTCGGTATTTCAGGTTCATGAGGGTTTCTACAAACCGAAAGAAGAAAATGTAGTATTTCCCATCAGTTTTGCTCGGCTGATGACAGGAAAGAGGTCTGGCTCCAAGCAGTTCTCAAAAAACCGACGGGAACCTCCTGTTTTCTGGTAGTGACAGGAAATGATCCTTTCGTGAAGGATCATTCCATATCTGCGCTTTGATCATGCTTAATCTTCTGTGCCGCATACACTGAATATTATATTTGTGAAATGTTTACGTGGTGAAGCAAGTGATTAGTTTTGTAGTACCATCCACCAGTTGGTTTAGTTCAGTCTACTATTTTTGTTTGTCTATAATGTCGCACGTTACACGTTCTTCAACATAGCAGCCCCTCTCCCGTCAAGGCCTAAGGTCGTGTTTGTGTTAGCTACAGCTTTTGAGCTTTTCTAAAAAGCTGGTGCTCGCTTTTTGTCTTGAAAAGCCAACACTAGCTTTTAGAAGATGTGATTAGCTTTCTGAGCTCAAAAAGCTACGAAAAGCTGGTAAAACTAAGCTTTTCAGGGTTTTTATATATATAAAGTTAGCTTTTCTGAGCTTGCAGCTTTTTGGAAGCTACACGAAAAGTTCGCTGTTTGTTTGAGCTTCTGGCTTTCCATGCTAAAAACCTTGGATACCTAGGTCACGAGCGGTGTCGAGGACCACAAAGTCCACGGGGGACAATAGAACCTTGGATTCTTCTGGGAGGTTTTCTACCATCCCTTTGGGCACTACTAGAAAAATCACCTCTCGTTCCGAGGCTTACCACTGGTCAACTTACTAATGTTAGCATTAGTACCGGGCCTAACGGATAGTCCTCGAGTAGCCCCCCGTGACCCCCTTTAGTACCGAGTGGAGCCTCCACCCGGTACTAAAGGCCCTAAGGCACATTAGTACTGGGTGGGGGCTCCACCTGGTACTAAAGGCCCTAAGGCACATTAGTACTGGGTAGGATTCCCACCTAGTACTAAATCTCCCCACCCCCCGCGCGCGCACTGCCTCCTCCTTATCCGTTAACTCCTCCTCCTCGTTATCCCTTCCTCCTCTACACACTGCCTCCTTCCTCCCTCTATCTCTCTCACATCTCCCCATCCTCCTCTACTGTCTGCCCTCCCCTCCCCTCTCCGCTCACCTCTCACCAACGGTGAGGAGCAGCGGCGGGGCGAGGTGAGGTGGTGGCGGCGTCAGCGGGTGGCGGGGCGGGGCGGAGCAGAGGTGCGGAGGCGGAGTGGTGGGCGAGGTGGAGCGGCGGGGCAGGGTGGGATGGCGGGGCTGGCGGCGGAGGGCGATAGGCGGGCGACGGTGGGTGGGAGGTGGAGCTGAGGTGGCGGGCGGGGCGAGGCAGCGACGGCGAGTGGGTGACGGGCAGGAGGCAGAGTGGAGGTGGAGGTGGGGCGAGGCGGCGACGATAGGCGGCAGGAGGGGCGGCGGGGTGAAGGGTGGCAGGTAGGACGGAGGCAGAGGTGGAGACGGAGCGGGCCGGCGGGTGGCGGGGCTGGTGGCGGAGGGTGGCAGGACTGGCAGCGGAGGGGGCCAGCAGGGCGGGGTGGGCTATTAAGGGCGACGGTGGCGGGGCGACAGGGCCGGGCGGCGAAGGGTGGTGGGGTGGCGGGGGTAGGCAGCGGAGGGGGCCGGTGGTAGGGGGAGCAAGGCCAGCGGGATTTCATTTTTTTTAATTTTTTAATACCCTTTAGAACCGGTTATCTCAACCGATACTAAAGGACCCCCCATAATACTGATTTGCTAGTACCGGTTGCACAACCGGTACTAGATGGGGTTCCTAACAGGTACTAGAGGCGTTTTCTCTAGTAGTGGGGGTAGTGAATCATTGAATGGGCCAGCTGCAGACGTATCATGGTATGGGAAAGACTGGGGTAGTTATTGTGTCAAAGATAACCTTGGGCAGGATGTTGACACTTGCACCAAGGTCGCAGAGGGCTTGATCAACGTGGAAGTCCTACATTGAGCAGCTGATCGCCAGGTACCCTAGTTCTTCGTTCTTGACTGCTAGTTCCTTCCATGAGTTTCTTCATCGATGCCTCGGTCTTCCTGCATGGTTAGTAGCGGGCAGGTTCTGAAATAGGTTACCCCATCTAACAGAGACTGCACTATCATTCTCTGGTTGCCCCGCGATTATCTGAGTTCAGAAATGGGAACATCATCAGCAATTTGAGCTAATTGTGTCTCTATCATTTTATTTAAGCTCACTTGATTTTTAAAAGCTAAGGAAAGACTTTCAATTTTAACATTGATGGTTTCCAAAGTTTTATCATTGGCAGCAAGCCTTTTAGAAAAGGATTCATTGATTTTTTTTTCTTGGCCAAAAACAAGATCTTTTAGGGAAGGTTGGTTTGAGTTGTAATTCGAATTGTAATTACCATTATTGTTACCTCCCTGATATGGTGGGCGCGACTGGTTCCACCCTTGACCTCCTTGTGGACGGTACCCGTTGTTGTTGTTGTTGTTCATGTAGGCGACATCTTCATGGGTCTCGAGGCAGCCGTTCCCCGAGTGTCCTCCATTTCCGTAGACCTTACACGTGAGGTACGAGTCCAAGGCTTGAACAAGTTTGAGCATGAGTCCTTGGGTCTTCTCCAATTCGCCCATGCGCTTGAGCAGAAGATCTAGCTTAGTGGCTAGCATGCCCATTTCCTTGACGGTGTGCCTGCCCCGCGTACGAGATCTGTTGTACTGATCTGTTGTGTTGTTCATCATAGTAAGAAATAGGGAAAGGCACTCACAATGGCATCCTTCGCTTGCTCATTAAAACCTGACTTGCTGCTGCAGTGGGTGTCCTTTAAAATATCAATCGCAGTTGGTGGCGCATCCTTAAATTAGGTTTGCTTGTGAAATTACATACAAACAGAAAAGTAAATAACTGAAAGCATGTGAAGAGTTATTTGTAGCAGCAGGATAGTAGCAGCAACACAGTTAATAACAAAAAAGTAAATTACATACAGCAGACAGTATTTTCCATGCAATAAGCACCATTTCTGGACACATACAACCTCTAGTATCAACTAAAAATCACAAAAGTTTGTAAAGATGCAGTGATTTATCTTACCATGACATAGCATTGAGCAACATAGCTCCGAGATCATGTCATCTGGTGGTACTGAACTAGCTCACAACTATCTTTGTTTTTCAGACATTTTTCCTATAGAAAGACAAACATTAGGGGACAGACAATCCATATATTCTGTAAGGCAACAATTTTGATAGATATTAAGGAAGGGTACCTTGTGCTTTGGGTTAGACCACATGTCCACGAGTTGTTTCCACTTCATATCAGTCATAGTGGACAGAGGTGAAGTTGTTCTCACTACATTTGCTGGTATGCCATTGAAGTATTGCTTCTTCAGCTTGTATCTCATCTGCCGCTGTCCTTTTTTGAGCAAATCAGAAAATGCATCTTTCACCAGGACAACATCTTTGTTAATGGTGAATTGACTCTAGACAAGAGCATGCACATATCGTTAAACGTCATTCACATGATGTTCTGGGAGTGTGCGGCAGTGGCAGTGGTAGCAACAGCAAGCAGTATAAACAAGTGTCAACTCTAGATTATGCAGCACTATATGATAGAATAATTTGAATATAGAGATAGACAAAGTCTATGATCAGCAAGAAAAAATACACAACTTTCTCTGGCTTCTCACGGTTTTCAACATTGCCATCAAACACCTTGCTCCTCCTCCATGGATGGTCCGTAGGAAGGAAACGCCGATGGCCAATGTAACATATCTTATTCCTTATCCTTTTGGAGCAAGGGTTTTTGTCACAATGCACACAAGCATAATAACCTATTGTGACTCTACCAGACAATGTGCTCAAAGCAGGATAATCATGAATGCACCATATTATAGCAACATGTAAATCAAACTTCTTCACTAAGTGCATCAACAGTAGGGACGCCTTTCCAGTGGAGGGGATGGAGAACTCATGAAGAGTCTTCTCGGCCATAGCCTTAGGAGCGAATGGTGCTGGAATGACGGGTTTGGTTGCCGAAAGAACAATCTAAGCAGGGACGACTCGACGTCGTACCCTTTTCACAAGATGTTCCGGGTACTCGACGAAGTTGGTCAGCAAGTCGAAACCGGTCATACACTACCCTATTTGCATCCATCAGGAGAAAACAAAGACAAGTTAGCTTGTATAAGCAATGGTTATACCTTAGTCATAGAGCCAAGAACATGTATTGATAAATCTTTTAACCATTGCCATCCCTAGCAACTGTTGGAGGTATGCCCTAGAGGCAATCATAGAGATGATGATATTCCATTTGTATCCATGATTTGTATGTTGTGTTCATTGAATATCCATTGAAGGCTACTTGAATTGATTTGCAATTATGTGAATTGTATGTGAAACTCTTTACTTGTATGGTTATTCTAAAGTTGTCCCTAGTCGGGGTTCATGTGAGGACACACATGAATATTAGACTAGCACATGTATTAGTTGATGACTATGTTTCACAAGTCATGGACATGGAGATGTTGAACTAATAATGTGGACACATGTGGAGACATGTGCTAGGACTGACCCAACACGAGAAGTAGTTCTCTCTTTAAACAACATATACGCTTTGTCCATAGACCTGAGATTGTCGCATGTATTCTAGATGTGGATCGACCTACTTAGGGGCTATCAAACGCTACGCCGTAACAGGGTAGTTATAAAGGTAGCTTTCGGGTTTGTCAAGAAGCATGCTATGAGACATGGTCAATCAAGATGGGATTTGCCCCTCTCTGATTGAGAGTGATATCTCTGGGCCCCTCGAGTGATCGGATCCGAAAATGCATGGCCATGCTACGTACGGTTAAGAGTTAACCTACAAAGGGATTCCGAATCACAGGATCGAGAAAGAGCGGTCGGCTTGAAGCTAAACCAAATATCGTGAGGCAAAGGGAATAGCATGTATATTATGTTGTGATGGTTCGTCTGATATGATCTTCGTGTGCGTATAGGAGTTGGCACGTCTTGCTAGAGGCCGCTACCGACTATTGGGCCGAGTAGGAGTACTCGGGCCATGTCTATACGTATCCGAACCCATAGGGTCACACACTTAAGGGGCTGGAAGCCCAATTCGGATCTGATCCGAGTTGGATTAGGTTTAGGAGTACTGATGGGCCTCGGATCCAGAGGCCCATCAGGAACCTCTATAAATAGAGGGGTGGGGGCGCCCTAGGGTTTACACCTTTTTGGCGAAACACACCTGACGCGCCTCCCACGCCCTCGCCTGTTGCAACTCGCGGATCTAGCAATCCGGCTTGCGACGCTTCCTCCCTGCACGTGTGGATACCTTGGAGGTGTTGCGCCTGCAGCACTTGGATGAGTCGCCGATGAGCCACGACGAGCCGACGACGAGCCGCGGTACCGGAGGCGATCTTGCTGTGCACGTGGACGAGCTGCTGAGGAGCTGCTGGACGTGATCGACTACGTACGACTACGTTGATCGACTACGTACGACTACGTGATCGTCTTCACTGCATCGACGCATATCTACATCTTCCGCACCAGTAGTGCGTCGAGTGGTAATCCCGTGATCCTTATACGGCAGTTCTTCCTGGTTATACGCGGTAGAAATTTTGATTTGCGCTAGTGTAGCCTACCTCGTATCCCGACACATGCTACGTACGGTTAAGAGTTAACCTACAAAGGGATTCCGAATCACAGGATCGAGAAAGAGCGGTCGGCTTGAAGCTAGACCGAATATCGTGAGGCAAAGGGAATAGCATGTATATTATGTTGTGATGGTTCGTCTGATATGATCTTCGTGTGCGTATAGGAGTTGGCACGTCTTGCTAGAGGCCGCTACCGACTATTGGGCCGAGTAGGAGTACTCAGGCCATGTCTATACGTATCCGAAGCCATAGGGTCACACACTTAAGGGGCTGGAAGCCCAATTCGGATGTGATCCGAGTTGGATTAGGTTTAGAAGTACTAATGGGCCTCGGACCCAGAGGCCCGTTAGGAACCTCTATAAATAGAGAGGTGGGGGCGCCCTAGGGTTTACACCTTTTGGCGAAACACACCTGCCGCGCCTCCCACGCCCTCGCCTGTTGCAACTCGCGGATCTAGTAGTCCGGCTTGCGACGCTTCCTCCCTGCACGTGTGGATACCTTGGAGGTGTTGCGCCTGCAGCACTTGGACGAGCCGCCGACGAGCCACGACGAGCCGACAACGAGCCGCGGCACCGGAGGCGATCTTGCTGCACGTGGACGAGCTGCTGAGGAGCTGCTGGACGTGGACGTGATCGACTACGTACGACTACGTTGATCGACTACGTACGACTACGTGATCGTCTTCACTGTATCGACGCATATCTACATCTTCCGCACCAGTAGTGCGTCGAGTGGTAATCCCGTGATCCTTATACGGCAGTTCTTCCTGGTTATACGCGGTAGATTTTGAATTGCGCTAGGGTAGCCTACCTCGTATCCCAACAGTGGTATCAGAGCCGTAGCTGCTTAGTTTTGGATTCGGGATGTGTGCATATGGAGATATGCGAGTTTCAATAGAGGGATATTGATTTTAGTGGGAGTAGATTCTGTTAAAATAGTTTAATGTGATTTGCTCTATCATGGATACGTTTGTCTTAGTGTATTTTGCATTACTTTGTTGTAGATTAAATGGCACCTAGCAGCACTACACCGTTTGCTTTGCGTTCGGTCCTTGAGAAGGACAAGTTGAATGGAACAAATTACTCGGATTGGATCCATAACCTGAGAATTGTTCTCAGGGCTGAGAAAAAGGAAGATGTTCTAGACAACCCACTACCAGAAGAACCTGCTGATGATGCACCCGCTGCTGCTAAGAATGCTTACAAGAAAGCATGTGATGCTAACCTCGAAGTAAGCTGCCTTATGCTTGCTTGCATGGAACCCGAGCTGCAGATGCAGTTTGAAACAAACCATGAGGCGCACGATATGATCGTGGTGCTTAGAGACATGTTCCAAGCACAGGCCAGGACTGAAAGGTTCAATGTGTCTAAGGCCTTTGTTGAGAGCAAGCTAGCAGAAGGCGCAGCAGTAGGACCACACGTAATCAAGATGGTTGGTTACACTCAACGGTTGGAGAAGCTGGGCTTCCCACTGCGCCAAGAGTTGGCCACTGATTTCATTCTTTCGTCTCTTCCACCTAGCTATGGGAACTTCATCTCGAACTACCATATGCATGGGACGGAGAAGGGTCTGAATGAGCTGTGTGGCATGCTTAAAACAGCAGAGGCTGACATCAAGAAAAGCGCTAGTACCAGCCATGTGATGGCTATACATAACAAGCCTAGCTTTAAGAAGAAGGGCAATTCTTGGAAGAAGAAGGGCAAGGCTGGAACGTCCAAGCCAAACCCACCGCCCAAGGTTAAAGCTGGACCTGGACCTGCTCCAGACAAAGAGTGCTTTTACTGTCATGAACTTGGTCACTGGAAGAGAAACTGCAAGCAGTACCTAGCTTCCTTGAAGAATGGCGGAAGTAAGAGTACTTCTACCTCAGGTACGCTTGTTATTAATGTTATAGACAACATATTTCTCGCTGATACAATTATTAATTCTTGGGTATTTGATACCGGATCGGTTGCTCATATTTGCAATTTGATGCAGGGAATGATAAGAAGTAGAAGCGTGGAAAGAGGAGAAGTTGATTTCCACGTGGGCAATAATGCAAGAGTTGCTGCGTTGACCGTCGGGACGATGCAACTCCACCTCCCGTCAGGATTTATTATGGAGTTGAATAATTGTTATTTTGTTCCTAGTTTAAGTCGAAACATTTTGTCTCCTTCATGCTTGATGAAGGATGGTTATTCATTTGCGAGTGAAAACAATGGTTGTGTGATCTCTAAGAATAATATGTTTATGGCTTTTGCACCCATTGTGAATGGATTATTTTTTTAAATCTTGATGGTTAACATGTCTGTAACGTAAGTGCTAAAAGGCCTCGGCCTAATGATTTGTGTCCTACCTACTTGTGGCATTGTCGTTTGGGTCATATAAGTGAAAAGCGCATGAAGAAGCTCCATTCTGATGGACTTCTAACTTCATTTGATTTTGAATCATACGAGACATGTGAGGCTTGCTTGCTAGGCAAGATGACCAAGACGCCTTTCACAGGATTTCCTGAGAGAGCAGTAGACTTGTTGGAACTCGTACATAGTGATGTATGCGGACCAATGAGCACGATGGCTAGAGGAGGATTCCAATACTTCATAACTTTCACTGATGATTTTAGTAGATATGGCTATGTCTACTTGATGAGGCACAAGTGTGAAACCTTTGAAAAGTTCAAGGAATTTCAGTATGAAGTTGAAAATCAGCGTGGCAAGAAAATTAAGGCCTTACGATCTGATCGTGGAGGCGAGTATTTGAGCCACGAGTTTAACGATCATCTAAAGAGTTGCGTAATTGTTCCACAACTTACGCCGCCTGGAACACCTCAGAGAAACGGTGTGTCCGAGCGACGTAATCGAACTTTGTTAGACATGGTTTGATCAATGATGAGCCAGTCGGACCTACCGTTGTCATTTTGGGGATACGCTCTAGAAACAGCAGCTTTCACACTTAATAGGGTACCACCTAAATCCGTAGTTAAGACACCATATGAGATATGGACTGGAAAGGTTCCTAGTTTGTCTTTTCTAAAGATTTGGGGATGTGAAGTGTTTGTCAAGCGACTTCAGTCGGACAAGATCACACCCAAGTCGGATAAGTGCATTTTCGTGGGATATCCAAAGGAAACTTTGGGATATTATTTCTACAACCGATCAGAAGGCAAAGTGTTTGTCGCTCGGAACGGGGTTTTCCTAGAGAAAGAGTTTCTCAAAGGAGAAAAGAGTGGAAAGACAGTGCATCTTGAAGAAGTTCAAGATGAGCCGATCGGGCAAGAATCAATGAGTGATGCTAACGTAGCAGAACAAGTTGAGATACCCATGGCAAGAGAAGCACCGCCACAACCACGAAGGTCGGCAAGGCACCGCGAAATGCGGGAAATATTATTGTTGGACAATGATGAGCCTGCGACATATGCAGAAGCAATGATGGACCCAGACTCCGAAAAATGGCAGAGTGCCATGCAATCCGAAATAGAGTCCATGGGAGACAATCAAGTTTGGAACTTGGTTGACCCGCCTGATGGTGTTAAAGCCATAGAGTGCAAGTGGATCTATAAGAAGAAAAAGGACATGGATGGAAATGTTCACATCTATAAAGCACGACTTGTCGCAAAAGGTTTTCGACAAGTTCAAGGAGTTGACTACGATGAGACCTTCTCGCCCGTAGTGATGCTTAAGTCCATTCGGATTATTCTAGCTATCGCTGCATATTTCGATTATGAGATATGACAGATGGATGTCAAGACAGCTTTCCTGAATGGAAACCTAGCTGAGGACGTGTATATGATACAGCCCGAGGGTTTTGTCAATCTGAAAAATGCTGGAAAGGTATGCAAGCTTCAGAGATCCATTTATGGATTGAAGCAAGCATCTAGGAGTTGGAACATTCATTTTGATGAAGTGGTCAAAGGGTTTGACTTCACCAAGAACGAAGAAGAGTCTTGTGTTTACAAGAAGGTTAGTGGGAGCTCTGTAATATTTCTAATCTTATATGTGGATGACATATTACTGATTGGAAATAACATTCCTATGCTTGAGTCCGTAAAGACTTCACTGAAAAATAGTTTTTCGATGAAGGACTTAGGGGAAGCGGCATATATTCTGGGCATTAAGATCTATAGAGATAGATCGAGAAGGCTTATAGGTTTAAGCCAAGATACTTACATTGACAAAGTGTTGAAGCGGTTCAGCATGGAAGAGGCAAAGAAAGGGTTCTTGCCTATGTCACATGGCATACATCTCAGCAAGACTCAGTGTCCTTCGACTGCTGATGAGCGGGATCGCATGAGTAGAGTGCCATATGCCTCGGCTATTGGATCTATCATGTATGCAATGATAAGTACTCGCCCAGATGTTTCATATGCGCTAAGTATGACAAGCAGACATCAATCTGATCCAGGTGAGAGTCACTGGACAACGGTGAAAAACATTCTTAAGTACTTGAGAAGGACTAAAGATATGTTCCTCGTCTATGGAGGTGAGGAGGAGCTCGTTGTAACAGGTTACACCGATGCTAGTTTCCAAACCGACAGAGATGATTCAAAGTCGCAATCAGGATTTGTGTTCACGCTAAATGGTGGTGCTGTTAGTTGGAAGAGTTCCAAGCAGGAGACGGTGGCCGATTCTACGACAGAAGCCGAGTACATCGCGGCTTCAGAAGCCGCGAAGGAAGGTGTTTGGATAAGGAATTTCCTCATTGAGCTTGGTGTGTTCCCGAATGCGTCCAGCCCATTGAATCTCTACTGTGATAAGAATGGGACAATTGCGCCAGCAAAGGAGCCAAGGAACCACCAGAAGAACAAACACGTAATGCGGCAATTTCATCTCATTCGAGACTTCGTTAACCGGGGTGAGATCAAGATATGCAACATACACACGGATCTGAACATTTCTGATCCGTTGACAAAACCACTCCCGCAGGCTAAGCATGATGCGCATGTAAGAGCTATGGGTATTAGGTACCTTCTAGATTGACTCTAGTGCAAGTGAGAGACTGTTGGAGGTATGCCCTAGAGGCAATCATAGAGATGATGATATTCCATTTGTATCCATGATTTGTATGTTGTGTTCATTGAATATCCATTGAAGGCTACTTGAATTGATTTGCAATTATGTGAATTGTATGTGAAACTCTTTACTTGTATGGTTATTCTAAAGTTGTCCCTAGTCGGGGTTCATGTGAGGACACACATGAATATTAGACTAGCACATGTATTAGTTGATGACTATGTTTCACAAGTCATGGACATGGAGATGTTGAACTAATAATGTGGACACATGTGGAGACATGTGCTAGGACTGACCCAACACGAGAAGTAGTTCTCTCTTTAAACAACATATACGCTTTGTCCATAGATCTGAGATTGTCGCATGTATTCTAGATGTGGATCGACCTACTTAGGGGCTATCAAACGCTACGCCGTAACAGGGTAGTTATAAAGGTAGCTTTCGGGTTTGTCAAGAAGCATGCTATGAGACATGGTCAATCAAGATGGGATTTGCCCCTCTCTGATTGAGAGTGATATCTCTGGGCCCCTCGAGTGATCGGATCCGAAAATGCATGGCCATGCTACGTACGGTTAAGAGTTAACCTACAAAGGGATTCCGAATCACAGGATCGAGAAAGAGCGGTCGGCTTGAAGCTAAACCAAATATCGTGAGGCAAAGGGAATAGCATGTATATTATGTTGTGATGGTTCGTCTGATATGATCTTCCTGGTTATACGTGGTAGATTTTGAATTGCGCTAGGGTAGCCTACCTCGTATCCCAACAGCAACGGCACCAGAAATCCTTGTTGGTATTTCTTAAAGTTACGAATAAATTTGCAAGCGCATGGATATACCATTGTAGCATTTCACCCGGAGAGTATTTAGGGTATCCTTATTTATATTTTTCCCAGAGGATGGTATTGGTGTAAAACGATTTATCAGATACATATTCAGGACAATATGCTTAAGTAATAGAAAAGATCATATAGGGGTAAGCCAGGATAAATATATGAGGGTAATGTGACACACAAGCCAATCTCATGAATAAAGAATAAATGAAGAAACCTAAGGTTAGCAAGAGCAAGGCATACAAGAGGTCCTACTAGCATCTATCTATACTATCAAGGGTCATACAAGCACATGATTAGAACTATATCTAAGCATACGACATTACAGGGAGAAAATACCCATCCCTGGTCTGCCAAGGCAAGGTATCTTTTAGAACTCCTACACCATACTCGAATGTGGGGGACTATAAGGGACGGACATGGATCTCACCACCTGCCGCCTACCGCAACAGACCATGGGCACAGTCATATTCGATGGATCCCAACGCACCTGAGCACCATGCTCATACGCATGATCACTACTCAAGCCCCTCCGGAACCCCGACCATGATGATCGACATGCATAGAACTAGAGCAAGCCCAAAGGCACAATGAACCAATGCGGTAATGTAGATTTAGCCTAAGCATATGAGTATAACTTGATAAAGCAGAAGACATGGCAAAGCATACTACTGAAATAGCATAACAACCATATTCTTTGTCCCTCTGACTGATATAGAAATTTCTGAGACGACATACCAAAACCAACGTAAAGGTGCTGGACTCTCTTTGATACATATTGTATGTGGCACGTTTAGCATTTCAACTAATTTTGGCAAGTACTAACCAATGGCATGGTGGGTAATTTCAAGCAAACTTTTTTTGTTAATCTCAGCCGTTGAAGTTTTTCTCAACAATAGATAGGTGCCTAGAAAATTTTCTTTTTCTCCAATTAACGTGGGAATTTCTAGAGAGTTGGTGATTAGTACAGGTGCAGATAGATAGATGTCGGCCATCTAGCTATGCTAGCAAGCAAGCCTGCAGCAGCAGTACACGCAGTTTCTTTTTTTTCCTAGCCAGCAAATTCACCAGAGCCAGACACCTAGGCCGACATATGTTTTTGCAGCAGCATCTCTTTCGATAGTGCATACACAAGGCGCATCGTTAATAAGCTTGGGTGGTAGGTGGCACTGGTAGAGAATTGGCCTTTAGTCCCGGTTGGTAGGGTGCATATCTCTCGAAAATCCATCCGGGATAAACCAACCGGGACAAAAGGGGGGGTCTTTAGTCCCGGGTCTTTTAACCGGGACAGGCCCTTTAGTCCCGGTTGGTGACACCAACCGGGACTAAAGGGGACCCCTTTAGTCCCAGTTGGATTTCCCAACCGGGACTAAAGGGGTCCCCTTTAGTCCCGGCTCGATTCCAACCGGGACTAAATGGCGCTTGCATGGCACTGCCGTGACGCCTGAATTTTTCATGCATGCATCACGTATACGTAGTACCGTGGCCCTTTTAATTTGTTAACCTTGTAGTTGAGATTTTTTTAGAATGAAATCAACTAGTATTTAAACGAATGGGATTTGTAATTATACAATTACTATATATATACACAATCATTATACACAATTCAACTAGCTTAGTACAAATCGATCATAATTAGCGCGTATTATATATACAAATAAATCAAAGTATCTTCCTACAATCTTCCCGTCGTGGTGTTGCTGATCGGAGTGTCTAATTGTCGTCCATCGTAATAAAATTCTCCTTTTGGATTTACCACCTCGTCCATTATGAATCCAATGAGACCTTCACATATTGCCGCTACTCTTTCTTCCTTCAACAGTCCTTGTTGAATATTTAACATCTATAATTTGGAAATTTGTGAATGTTACATGAACAAATACATATAAGGAGCTAGAAAATAATTAACTAGTAATAGTTTTATTTTACGTATTTTAAAGTTGTGTGGCGTCATCTTCGGTCCCTTGGGTCCCAAAAAACTGTGCATGTGCTCACAGATGTAGTAGCCACATAGATTATTCCCGGGTTCCTGTCTTAAGCACTTCAGTGCAGAAAAAAATAAGTTATGAAATATTCGTGTTATACAATGTCATAAATGTGCAGACTGCATACGTACCGGGAAGTCTGTGTTCCATGTAAGTTTTTCTTTGAATGGACCTTTGTGTGTCCTTATGAATTGTTTCCATGTGCTGCGGATTAGAATAATGAATGATATAGTGTAACAGGGATAAAATTTAGGAAATAAATTTTTGCATAGAGATAAAGGTCCAGAATTATTACAAGCCTAGCATGTCTTGCAATTCTTGGTAGTCCACCGGATCTTTCCTTAACGAATCGAAGATAGTGACGTGGCTTCTTTCAGGCTCAATTATAATAAGGATCCAGTGGAAGTTGCGTGCGTAAAAATGTTCATGCATATTAGAGCTAACTAACATGTAGAGATAAGGAAAAAGACATCGAAAGTAGACGGTATACACACACTTACTTGAAGTTGTATGGAAGTAGTATGAAATCCTTGAATGTTTGTTTGTGTAGGAAATTGTATATTTCCACAAAGGTTTTTTCCGGCGCTAATTATATCTGTTGTTGGTTAACTACAGATGGATCCATGAAGCCTATATGTAGGTACGCATCTCGGCGGCATGTCTGAATTAGCATCCTACATGAAATGGAAGATGAAGTTAGTACGGTGACGCACGCCAAAATTTACATGTAGAGATAAACGGACACTTACAGAATCCAAGCGCTGATCAGAGAGACGTCCAGGGCATCATGATGGTACACTTCATATATATCCTTGAAGTCTAGCCACAGCACTTTCTCCCCTTCACTGTGAAAATCTATCGGTTTTACCTTCATGCCGATCATCTCCCTCGAGTCGGCGGATGCCATCATGTACCATTGATGGAATTCGTACATCTTTGTTGATAGCTTCCGTACCAATGAAGGCTTTACTAGAGGTTTGCCTAGCTCATAAGGCCACTTCGGCTCAGGGGGCGCTGTAGTTGGCGTCTCAACTTGCCCTATGCATTCATCAAGTCCCAGACCTATTTCTTCCATGAACTTCAATATATTTGCTTGTTGATCCAAGGGCATTGCTTTTACCCGTTGAGCATCTTTTTTTGATAAATGGCTGAGGTCGGGGACTGGACCGCTGGAAGATGACTTTCCTTTCCTTTTATCCTTTTCATCAGCCTTTACTAGAGCCCGTTCATAGTTTGACAAGAGTGGTATCCTTTTCTTGGCTCCTTCTTCCATCCTGATAAAAAAGTTTAAATCTCGCCGACTTACTGGCGGTGGCTCCATCTCCCTTGCCTTTTTTTCTTCGGCTTGTTTCTTGAACCACTCACTGGCCTCTCGTTGGATTTCTACCCACTGTTCTTCATGAGACATTGCCTCAAAGCGTTCCTTACGAGTCACTTCAGGCTCCTTTGTTTTCTTCTTTCTCTGTCTTTGCTTGGGAGGCGGTGCTCGTGACTTCTTTAGTGGTGCTGCAGGTTCCTTCAAGGGGGCCGCTCTTGGTGCCGGCGACGGTGATCGGGGAGGGGTGTTGTTATTGTCGTCGTCGCTCCCAGCACCAGGATGTGGTGGAGATGGAGACCTTGATATAGATGGAAGGGACGGTTCTGGAGCAGGAGATGCCGGTCTCGAGGTATGAGGAGAAGGTCGTTGCTGGGGATCTACGGGGAGCGGTCTTGAGGTCTGAGGAGATGGCTCCGTGCCGGGAATAATGATGTAGCGTTTCTTCCATAGAATGATCCCATGAAGCGCATCTGCCAATGTCTTTTCCCCGTCGCCTCCCGGGAAGTCGAGCTCTAGACCTTCATACTGGGGATCAACTATTTGCTCTACGCAGACGCTGGCGTAGCCTGTTGGAATGTCCATGCCATGACTGCTCTGCCCTGCCAGGGTTGCTAACGCACTCCCGTACGCTACCTGTACATATAGCAGAAGTAAACAAGTTGAACTCCGATCTCGAGGCCTGGATCAATTGACAAGATTGCATAAATATTATGTATAAGTATACCTTAATAGTGAGGTTGCCGACCGGTGCATGCAGCTCACATGAGGTCCGTTGCGTGATGGCATCCACGGGGAACCGTTGCTCCTCCACGGGTAACCTGGGCGTCTGCGCATCGGGGACCCCTGTAGAAGCACAACTGCTCAAGAGGCGTTGAGAAGGGCTGGCGGTGTTAGGATTCGGCATTGCTCCAGATTGGGCCAACTCCGCAACTGCGTGGGCCACCCGTCGATTGATTTCATCCATCATTCTTTGTTCTAGCATCTGCCGCCAGCTCTCCTCGATCTGTTCCTTTCTTCGCTTCCGGCTTCTGTAAGAGGCGCTGTCGCCTCGGAAAGCGAACTTCCACGGAACCACCCCGAACCCTCGGCAACGTCCTGGGTGCTCTGGATTACCGAGGGCCAATGTGAGCTCATCATTTTCTCGGTCCACCTTCAACCTCCCAGCCTTAGAATCTTCAATGTTCTTCATGAGATGTTCGGCCTTCTCACGTATTGTGTCATTAAAAATCAACGTCCCATCCTCTTGGCTTAGGGAGCCTCCATGAGCGTAGTACCAATTTTTTGATCGTTCGGGCCATTCAATAGTTGCAGGTACGATTCCCTGTTCGATCAGATCTTGTTCCATCTTCCTCCACTTGGGAATTGCTGAGCCATACCCACCTCGCCCCAAATGATGGTGGTAGCCCTTCTGACTACCATTTGCTGTGTTGGTCGTGATCTTTTTCACACCTTCTTCACTCCTCTTATATTCAACAAATGCATCCCAGTGGTCCCTCAACTTTGGCCACGCGTTGAAGTCTGGAGTTTTGCCCTTCTTGATGTAGTGGGTATCCAGCATCTTCTTGAATGTCTGGAATTGAGTAGCCATCTTCTTAAGCGTCCACGCTTTGACATCCTTCTCACTATATCCTTCGGGGAATGTGAAATGTCTCTTCACGTCTTCCCACAGCATATTCTTTTCTATCTCTGGAAGGGTGTACGGATTAGTGCTTCTGCCCTTCCATTCTCTGATGCTGATAGGCACGTTGTCCCGGACGATTGCCCCGATTTGACTCACGTACTTCTTTGCTACTTTCTCGGGAGCAACCGGCCTGCCCTCTTCTGTAACTTCCGTGATGACAAGCCTCCCTTCCATCACCTTTGTATGACCTCGGGTCTTCTGCCCTTGTGTCGATCCGGAGGGCTAACAGTTCAAGATTCGTTAATTAGTACGTAGTAGTAACGGTGGCGTGAAACAATACAAGAATGGTTGTATATACCTCGCCGGAACCTTCCGCCACGGCAAGTTGTTGCTGCGGCTGTTGCTCTTCATTCCCATCGGCGGACATGTTGAGGAACATGTCCGCCTGGGTGCCCTCTTCATCCATGTATGATAGTGGAACATTGTCGCCACTACCATCACCAGCGATTATCTGCTCCATGATATACCTTGCGGTCTCATCGTCTGCCATTTCAACTATTGATGGAAACATACATGGAATCATACATGACAGTCATAGAAATCGTCTTACTACAAATTTGTACAAAGTCCTACAAAGTCCGGAATCATACATGTATCTAATAAAATCATAAAATAACATGAATCGTACAAAGTCCGGAATATTTATACAAATTTCTACGAATTTTGACGAATTTCTACAAATTTCTATGAATTTCTATGAATTTCTATGAATTTCTACAAATTTCTACGAATTTTTATGAATTTCTACGAATTTCTATGAATTTTGACGAATTTCTATGAATTTCTAACAATATCCACGTGCGGTGCCTAGGTTGTGACGCCGGCGATCAGGGCGGCGGAGGCGGGATGGCGGCGATCAGGGCGGCGGTACGGCGGAGGCGGGGACGGTTCACCGGAACCACGGGCGGTGCCTACTAGGTTGTGACGGCGGCGGTCAAGGCGGCGGTACGGCGGAGGCGGGGACGGTTCACCGGAACCACGGGCGGTGCCTACTAGGTTGTGACGGCGGCGGTCAGGGTGGCGGTACGGCGGAGGCGGGGACGGTTCACCAGAACCACGGGCGGTGCCTACTAGGTTGTGACAGGCGGCGGGACGGCGGCGATCACGGCGGCGGGACGGCGGAGGGGACGGCGATGCATCCTACGAATTTCTAACTTCATTTTCTAACTTAAAAATCTAACTTAACAAACTAACTAAAAAATCTACGGTACAAATATAACTTAATTTTCTAGCTTAACACTCAAAATTAGAAATCTATCGTAAAAATATAACTTAATTTTCTAACTTAAAAAAAACCCTCCCGGCGCTGCCGGCCGGCGCGGCAGCGGACCTCTCGCGCGCAGGGCGGCGGCCGGGGCGGCGGGACGGCAGCGGCTGGGGCGGCGAGGACGGCAGCCGCCGAGGCGACGAGGACGACGGCGGCCGAGGCGACGACGACGGCGGCGGCGTAGGCGGGACGGCGACGAGACGGCGACGAGGGCGACGAGGGGCGACGAGGATGGAGCCGGTGGCCGGAGGCGACGAGGGGGCCGGGGGCCGGGCGCGTCGACGGACGAGGAGGGGATCGAGGCGGGCCGGCCGGGGGACGACGACGGCGCAATGGGGGACGACGACGGCGGCGGCCGGCGAGGGAGGCGGACGGGCGGCGACGGCGGAGAACGCGCGGGAATTGGCGAAAATTTGGCTAAGTGTGTAACTGGCGGGGGGTAGAAGGGAGTACAGTGCCTTTTAACCCCCCCCCCCTTTTATCCTGGTTCGTAATGGCACCCGGGACAAAAGGGCATTTTGTCCCGGGTCCCGTCACCAACCGGGATAAAAGGGGGGGGGGGCCTTTTATCCCGGTTGGTGACGGAACCCGGGACAAAAAGGTGCCCCCGCCAGGTGGGGCTGGGAGCGTACCCTTTTGTCCCGGGTCCCGTCACCAACCGGGATAAAAGGCCCCCCCCCCCTTTTATCCCGGTTGGTGACGGGACCCGGGACAAAAGGGTGCCCCCGCCAGGTGGGGCTGGGAGCGTACCCTTTTATCCCGGGTCCCGTAACCAACCGGGATAAAGGGGGGGCCTTTTATCCCGGTTGCAGTTGGCAACCGGGATAAAAGGGTACGTTCGGGCGGGAGACGAAACGTACCCTTTTAATGGCAACCGGGATAAAAGGGGGGCCTTTTGTCCCGGTTGCTGTTAACACCCAAGACAAAAGGTCTTTTTTCCTATTTTTCTTCTCCCGCCTATTTTTTGGAAATGGATTTTATTTTATCTTTTCACTGCATTTCAGGATGAAAAACAAAACCTTCACAGATTTTGTACATGCAAAAATATATTTAATTAACGAGTAAATTGACAATAAGTATGAATTAATCATTAATTCTATACCAGTTCATTTAGCCTGTAAAATATTTATTTTACTGCATTGCTGTGATCAAGAAATTATTCAATTAAATTATTTCAATGCGCAGAAAAATCCATGTTAGTATGTGGCTAAAAAATCTTCACCTAACAAATTTAATAACACATGAAATCATACATAGGGTAAATTACAAATTGTATCAATTAATACACAAAGGTCATGTACATTTAACGCATTACAATACAATGTTGTAAAATTTCTTCTTCACGAAAGTTCCTTGATCATGATCGCGGCGTAAGTACGGAGCCTCTTCTTTGGATAGCAGGATGCTTGGATCAACTTCAACGGCGAATGGAGGCATGCCATCAAACTGATCATAATCATCTGATTGGTCTGTTTTATCCTCGACTCCCACGATTTTTCTTTTACCTGGAAGAACTATGTGGCACTTTGGCTCCCATGTCTCTTCTGGATTCCTCTTGGGTTTGCTGCACATGTCCTTCACATAGAACACCTGATGCACATCATTGGCAAGTACGAATGGGTCATCACTATATCCAGTCTTGCTCAGATCTACTATTGTCATTCCGTACTGATCTTTGGTGACGGCAGTTAGCTTCACCCAATTGCAAAGAAATAGAGGGATGTACAGCGGTCCGTATTCGAGTTCCCATATCTCCTGTATGAAACCATAATACGACTCCTTGCTATTATTTCTGTCCATGGCATCTATGCGGACACCACTATTCTGGTTCGTGCTTTTCTGGTCCTGGGCTCTCGTGTAAAATGTGTAACCATTTATCTCATAGCCTTGGAATTTGACGATTGTGGTAGCAGGTCCCCTGGCTAACCAGGCAAGCTGTGGGTGAATCTCAGAGTTACCCATAAGTTGTTGGCGTAACCAGGAGGGAAAAGTTTCCATGTGATGACGGGTAAGCCAAGCATCGGATTTGGTCGGGTTTTTTGAAGCTACCATCTGCCTGTGCTGCTCGATATACGGAGACACAAAGGATGACTGTTGTAGAACAGTGTAGTGTGCCTTGTCGAACAAATCAGTGTCATTGCTCAAACTTGATTTCCTTCCAAGGGTGCCCATTCCTCGGAGCCTCCCCTCGTGGCGTGAAGTTGGAACCCCAATCGAGTCAATTGAATCAATAAAATCAACACAAAACTCGGTCACCTCCTCTGTTCCATATCCCTTGGCGATGCTTCTTTCTGGACGGGCACGATTAAGAACATAGTTTTTTAGGACTGCCATGAACCTCTCGAAAGGCCACATATTGTGCAGGTATACAGGTCCGAGAATACCAATCTCTTTTACTAGGTGAACCAGTAAGTGCGTCATAATATTGAAGAAGGATGGTGGAAATAACAACTCAAAACTGACAAGACATTGCACCACATCGTTCTGTAGCTTTGATAGCTTGGATGGATCGATTGCCTTCTGCGAAATCGCATTGAGAAACGCGCATAGCTTTACGAGCGGCAACCGGACATTTTCTGGTAGAACACGCCTCGGTGCAATCGGAAGCGACTGGGTCATCAACATGTGGCAGTCATGAGCCTTGAGATTTGTAAACTTCTTTTGTTTCATATTTATTATTCCCTTTATATTCGAGGAGTACCCAGACGGGACCTTCATACTATTCAAGCATTCAAACATGCTATCCTTCTCTTCCTTGCTGAGAGTGTAACTGGCAGGACGTAAGTAGTGCTGTCCATTATCTCTCTTTTCCGGATGTAGGTCATCTCGTTGCCCCATGGCTTTCAGGTCCTGTCGTGCTTCCAATGTAGGAATCTTTTGAGGTTCCATAAACACCCATGAAGCCTAGCACGTTCACGCAAAGATTCTTCGTCGGGTGCATCACGTCTATTGCGTTGCGAACCTCTAGGATTTCCCAATAAGGTAGCTCCCAAAATATTGACTTTTTCTTCCACATGGGTGCATGTCCGTTATCGTCGTTCGGAACAGGTTGGCTACCAAGTCCCTTTCCGAAGACTACATATACATCCTTCATCATCTCGAACACACGCTTTCCATTACGGTGTGCAGGTTTTTTACGATGGTCTGGCGCCCCTTTGAAATGCATCCCGCTCTTTCTCAGCTGGTGGTGAGCAGGGAGAAATCGATGATGACCCATATAGACGACCTTCTTACAGTGCTTCAAGTACATGCTGTCTGTGTCATCTAAACAGTGGGTGCATGCCCGATATCCCTTATTTGTCTGTCCTGAAAGGTTACTCAATGCAGGCCAATCGTTGATGGTTACGAACAACAGTGTTCGTAGATTAAAGATCTCTTGTCTATCCTCATCCCACACACGTACACCTTCTTCCTTCCAGAGCTGTAAAAGGTCATCAACCAACGGCCTTAGGTACACGTCAATGTCGTTGTCGGGTTGTTTTGGGCCTTGGATAAGCGCCGGCATCATAATGAACTTCCGCTTCATGCACAGCCAAGGAGGAAGGTTGAACATACAAAGGGTCACATGCCAAGTACTATGGCCACTACTCAACTCACCGAATGGATTGAATCCATCAGTGCTTAAACCAAACCTTATGTTCCTTGCTTCACTTTCAAAGTCTGGGAATGTTCTATCAATTGATCTCCACTGTGCCCCATCTGCGGGGTGTCTCAGCATCTCATCTTCCTTACGGTCTTCTTTGTGCCATCGCATCAACTTAGCATTCGCCTTGTTCCTGAACAAGCGCTTCAAGCGTGGTATTATAGGGAAATACCACATCACCTTCGCGGGAACTCTCTTCTTGGGAGACTGCCCCTCGACATCACCAGAATCATCTCGCCTGATCTTATACCGCAGGGCTTCGCAGACGGGACAAGCATCCAATTTCTCGTATTCATCACCACGATAGAGGATACAGTCATTAGGGCATGCGTGTATCTTCTGAACATCCAATCGGAGAGGGCAAATAATCTGTTTAGCTTCATATGTTGTGGACGGTAATTCATTATTCTCGGGGAGAATCTTCTTGACAATGTTCAACATCCCCTGAAATGCCTAATCGGACACACCATTTTTTACCTTCCATTGCACAAATTCTAGTGTCGTACCTAGTTTTTTATGGCCCTGCTGGCAACCTGGGTACAACAATTTTTGGTGATCATCTATCATGCGCTGCAACTTTGCTGCTTCCTTCTCAGTTTCGCAATCTCTATATGCATCTCGTATCACCTGACCAAGGTCATCAGTAGGGTCATTTTCTGCAAACTCATCTTCATCAGCCTCGCCCATTGTAATACCTGCAAAAACTTGGCCTGCAACCCAGTCCGGAATGGTGTCATCTTCCTCCTCCTCCTCGCCATCTTCCATTACAACCCCTAATTCACCGTGCTTGGTCCAAACCAAATAGTTAGGCATGAAACCGTCTGCATTGGTTGAGAAAGATTGCAGACGTTTTACCCATATAGCTGTCTGCTTAAAGATTCATTCGCACACCTTTCACACGATAGCCGTCGGTGTTATGAGAGGACTGGCTTTTGGCGAGTGCTAGAAATTAGAAACCCAGAGGTTAATCTAGTAACGGCCTAGAATGTGAGGCATAGGTAGTGATCAGGACTCAAGACAGTGGCGGGGCGGGACAAAAAAACCTTTTAGAGCCAGGGCGAACATAACAATTAGTAACAAGCTAGCAAGTTCACCCAAACATATCACAAACGTATCGACCCTTGTGATGCAAATTGGGAACATCGTGTTGGAAAGACTTCAGGTATTCAAAGTTTAGTGGGAAGGCTCGGTGAGGGAGAAACAGTATGGGAGAATTATTGATCAACAGGCGTATACATGTCAGGTTTGAAGGTTGTTAGCTAGATGGAACAAATTAAATGTACAACTACCAGCTAGCGGCACATCTGCCCACATAAGGCTAGAAATTCTTGGGATTGGCACAAGTAGCACTAATGACATTCTTAATGGGGTTTCATGGGCATTAAATGTTAGCATTTTTGATGATGTGGCAGTGTATTAATGAAGAGGGAGGTGAAATGAGTTTCATTATGATGAAACCCTGTGTATATTATTTCCGAGACAGCTTGTGTCTTGCATGTAACCTAGGAAACAACAAGAGATGAAACTATGCTTGAGGGGAGGTGTTTCATCCCAATTTCAAACATTTTTAGATGATGTGTCACTCTAGGTAATCGTGACCATAAAACTCCCACTAAGAATAGCCTA